>NC_044352.1:11437033-12134102 GCF_007364275.1 Archocentrus centrarchus | reverse complement strand
TCATATGGAACAGCAGTCTCCTGTTGTTCACACATTAATATCATTACAGTAACACAATGGGTGGATCAGTTAGCAGGACTGCACATTAAATTAACTGCTTATAGAATAAGCACCAACCACAGTTTCTCTTACGCTTTCACAGGGAGACCGTGGTGAGGTTGGTCCTCCTGGGCCTGCTGGGTTTGCTGGACCTCCTGTAAGTAAAGGACCCATTTTTTCTTCTTTTAACATGAAATAAAAAAACAAACAAAAAAACATTTTTAGACATTCAGCCTATATTGTTATCTGATAAATATATTTAGGGTGCAGATGGTCAGCCTGGTGCCAAGGGAGAGGTTGGTGAGCGTGGACTAAAAGGAGAGGCTGGTTCTCTTGGACCTCAGGGACCATCTGGAGCTCCTGGACCTGTGGTGGGTATTTGAACCAAAAATAAAGTAATTGAACTGGATACTATATATCTTTAGGATCACTAGTACACTAGTACACTAGTGATAGAAACACATTGTACAGCATTACAAAAAAAAAAAAAAAAACTTTACTTTGTTTTGGGGCAGGGGTAGGTTTTGCTGGCTGAGTGCCAGTTTAGGGAACCTGCATGTGACCGGGCAAAACAATCTTTAGCCAGTTGGCCATTATACATCTTGACACTAGCTGTTTCAGCTGAGTTGGGAAGTTTGATCACTTACTCTTTTTGAATTAATCGCACAGTGGTGCATCCTTTCCTTGTTATGCTCACTGGCCTGCTACCTCAGTTTACAAAATCTGTAATTAAACTTATTTTACTGTAATATAAACATGACCATTCCTCTTTTTCAGGGACCTACTGGTGTATCTGGACCTAAAGGAGCACGTGGTGCGCAAGGAGCTCCTGTAAGTAATTCCTATATGTTAGATAAGCATGTACAACATGCATATACAACATTTAGTTCTGACCCATGAGTCGTTAATTAATTCATTAATAAAGTAATAGTAGTTATGAGATTGAGTTTTATAGAACACCTTCAGTAACACTTCATGAAAGCAAGGTGAGAGGCAACAGGATGTGGAAACACCAAAAAGTTATCAGAAACAATAATAAAACTCTAAAAAATATTAAACTACTAAAGTTCCCAAGGTTGTAACTTTGATGTTTTCTTGTTTGGTATTTTGTGTGTGTCAGCTGGTAATAAATTGATCATTCAAAAGTTTTTTTGGATTATTAACCTGATAAAATCAAGTTTCTGTAAATATCTTGGACAAAAAAAAAATAGTAATTTTTGACATGTTTTATATCAACTCAATTCAGTCTTTATTAAGATCATACAAAGACAGGCACATATAACAATAAGACAAACATAAAACAGAGGAAATGAAAAAAATCTAATTCTTTTGAAACTTCCAAAGATGAAAAATTCAAAACTTTAAAAGGCTCCTAAGCATCGACTGTTTAACAATCTGATTTTGCAGGGAACATATGAATATTTATAGCGATTACTCCTTATCTTTGTGCAGTCTAAAGCTTGAGCCTGAGGGGTAGAGAGGGAATGCTGTCTGAGAGCACAGTTTGATTTTAAACATTTCTGTCAAACAGATCAAGTAGGCTTCTTTCTTTGTTTCCTATAATCTTGGCTCTGCTGAGACAGTTGCTGCTGCTTGCTGCTGTGAATAAACATCAGATCAACTGAAGATTATAAAACAAAAACTACAGTCTTAAATTAAAAGGGTTTCAAAACTCTATTTTGGTATAATGAGAAAATTTGAAAAATCAATCAGTTTGCCATACCAGTTTAGAATGAAAACATTTTCTAACTTGTTACCAACAGAAATGTGCACTGCAGAGATGCCTGTGATACCAACATAATTCCTACTTCGTGTAAAAAGACGGTAGACTCTATTAAGCAAATGTCCAGCATGTGTAAGACCTAAATCAAGTTAAATGAACAGTATTTGTAAAAAAAACATTTTCTGAACCTCTGGAGCCTATCCCAGCTGTCACTGGGCAAAAGACAGGCTATCTCTTGCACAAGTCATCAGTCTATCGCAACCCCAAGACAGAGAGGCAGACATCCATTGATGCTCACAATCATACTTACAGTCAATTTAGAATCACCAGCTAATCAGTTAAGCAAGTCTTTAGACTGTGGGAGGACGTCGAAGCACCTAGAGAGAACCTACACAGGTATAGGTGGAAGATACAAGGACCCAGGCAGCCCGTGGGTTCAACCAATAACCCTTTTCCTGTGAGGCTACAGTGGTAACCACTGCTCCACTGTGCTGCCTGCCTCTGAAAATAAAGCACCTAAATGCAATTCAGCTCTTACTCATTTTACTATTAATTTTGCAAAACAACAAAACAAAACTTGAATTTTCTACTAAGACACTTTATCTATTTTATGTTAACTTGTCACCTACCTGTACAATATATGGACAAAAGCACTGGGCCACCTATACACACAGAAGCTGCTCGGCCATGGAAACCAAACTGTGCACCTCAAAGCTCCCGGTGCGCAGTTTTTGTGCTAAAGTTACAGGTGCACCTCTGCCAATTGGATTGAAAACACCTGAATTGACCCAATACTTTTGTTAACATAGTGAATCTTTTTTCCTACAGTAACATATCAAAGTGGCTCAAATGTCAAGCTCATTTGAACTACCCTGTAGAAATGTTGGTAGTTTACCCTACAGCAACACATCATCTTCTGTAAGAGCATCATATTTTTGATAAAACACATCACACATTCCTAAAAGTTCAGAAAAACAGCCCCATTTTCAGCTTTGTAAGCCTTTCCAGCTCCTGTTAAATGTTTGTTATGAAAGACTTAAGAAACAAGATAATGTTCTCAACCCATAAATGAATAATACACTTTTGCATTAAAGAAAAAAATCAAATCGAGGATTACCAAATTGGAACATAGAGGCTTTTCAGTAAACAGGAACCATTGGAAAAACATCTTAAAAGTAATTACTACCTAATGCTGTCAGACAAACATGGTGACCAAAAGGTACAATATTTGCCTCTGAGGTGTAGTGGAGTGTAAGTGCGAAGTTGCACAAAAGGAAAATGTACTTATGACAAATCAGTGTATGAGTTCACTCACTGGTAGTTTAATTTTATGCAGTTAGGAAGTTCTAATTTTTTTTTTGAGTCACTATTCACATTTGTGGAACTGTGATGCTTTAATTGCACTGATGTGCTAATTCTAATACACATTCTAATAAACCATAATGACACAGGTCAGTGGGTCAGGATATATTCATGTTTACTAAGATCTGTTTCTCCTTGACAGGGTTCCACAGGTTTCCCCGGTGCCGCTGGCAGAGTTGGACCTCCTGGTCCTAATGTGAGTATTTTGTCAATAACAAACTATAAAGAGATGAGTCTCTTTTTGTATGTAGATTATCTGCATTTCTGCACTTACCCAGTGAAATTCTGTCTTTCCATCAAAGGGTAACCCCGGCCCTGTTGGTCCCGCCGGCCCCGCTGGTAAAGATGGTCCAAAGGGTGTCCGTGGTGATGCTGGCCTCCCAGGACGACCAGGAGATGCGGGACTTCGTGGACTGCCAGGCCCACAGGGAGAGAAAGGAGAGCCTGGAGAAGAGGGGCAACCTGTGAGTTTAATTTTGTATTTCACAATAACCCATAAGTACCTGACACTGGAGCAGTGCTCTGAGACAACATCCAGTCTGAATCACCTGCTATTTTAGCCAAATATTCACAGAAGATTGTGCATTTTCACTTCATTTCATGACTCAGTCATCTCTGTCTTGACTCCATAGGGTGCTGAAGGGCCTTCAGGCCCTCAAGGTTTGGCTGGATCCCGTGGTATTGTCGGTTTGCCTGGTCAGCGTGGAGAGAGAGGGTTCCCTGGTCTTCTTGGACCTGCTGTGAGTGCTTTTGGTGTGAAAAACTGAAACTGGTCTAATTTTGAAAATTTGGATGTACCATAACATTTTTCTAAATTTTATGTTATGTTATGTTCGACACACTTTTATTTTACTCAAGACTTGTCTTAGATTTATCATAGATCATTAGTTGGAGTGTCACATAAAGCTTTCTGATTATATTGTTCAAAATTCATAGGATTATTTTGGCCTTTCATGTCAAAGGATCTACCGGAACATAACAATATTTCCTCTGTGTGTAGGGAGAGCCTGGTAAACAGGGAGGTCCTGGTTCTGCTGGTGACCGTGGACCGCCTGGACCAGTTGGGCCTCCTGGACTTACTGGACCTGCTGGAGAGCCTGGCAGAGAGGTCAGGACTGAACATCAACAATGACAAAATAGATGCATTTACAGCACAGGATATAATACAGTCACCTTAATCTATCAAATCAATACATGCCAAATAATGAAAAAAAAACATGTTTCTATATCTCAGGGTACCCCTGGATCAGATGGACCCCCTGGTAGGGATGGAGCTTCTGGAGTCAAGGTAATCATCATCAACGAAATACATGAAACCAATTTCAACAAATGATTGTTTGAAAAACAATTAATCAAAAGTGTTGCTTAACATAGACTGTTGTTAACCTGCACTTCTGTTCACTTGCAGGGAGAGCGAGGTAACACTGGTCCTGCTGGTGCTCCCGGTGCTCCCGGTCCCCCTGGTCCCCATGGCCCTGTAGGACCCCTGGGCAAGCAGGGAGACAGAGGAGAGGCTGTAAGTAACACAAAACAGTGTAGGAACCCTAAACACAGTGTTGGGGACTAACCTTTTTTATTTTAGAAGGCACCTACACTTATTATTTCATTTTTAGGGCACTCAAGGACCTGCTGGACCCCCAGGACCAGCTGGGGCTAGAGGAATGGCTGTAAGTATCATTATGTCAAGCTGTAATTTATCATTATGTGTTTTTTTGTTGTTTGTTTCATATTTGACTTGATTAAAACTGCCACACCACACCCATGAATGTTAAAACCTGAATCTTTACTTCAGGGGCCCCAAGGACCACGTGGAGACAAAGGAGAGGCTGGCGAGGCTGGAGAGAGGGGACAGAAGGGTCACCGTGGCTTTACTGGTCTGCAGGGTCTTCCTGGACCCCCTGTAAGTACTGTAATGCACGTCTAATAGTTCATCCATTCAGTGCTGTTTTCCGCCTGTCTCCTGATCTGTTATCATCTTTGTCCTGACAGGGTTCCCCTGGAGATTCTGGAGCTGCTGGACCTGCAGGCCCAAGTGGTGCTAAGGTGAGAAAACTAAGCAAAAGGGAAGAAAAACTCTTGTTACATTTCCATTCTGTACCTTTAACACTGAAGATATGTGATGGTAATGAAGGGCACAGGTTAGCGTTTTTGGAATTCTCTAATCACCTAAAGAAGATGGGGGGACAGGAAAGGCCGTGTGCTTTAATTACCCACCGCTGAGATAAGATGGGCAGCTGAGGCATTTTGTAATTACTCTCTGTGAGGAAAAGTGGCAGACAGACAGGGGGGACTGTGATTTGTGAAACCACTCCTGCTGGGATCGGAAATGGGCTTCAATCTCTGTTCTTGATTAGCTAAGCACTGAGCATGATAAGAAAAATGAAGGGAAATGTCACCATACAAATATTCTTCATGCATAATAAGGCAAAGGAGCTGAGGGTAATAGAGAGAAACTGCTGGTGCATTTGATTTCCTTTATCAGATTTTCTTATCCACACTACATGGTGGATCTGAAGAAATAACAAAGTTTTACACTCTGAACAAAAAACCCAAGTTCACTTAGCTTTTCATGTTTTCATCCTCTGTTTCTATAGGGACCCCCTGGACCAGCCGGACCTGCTGGCAAAGATGGAAATAATGGACAGCCTGGCCCCATTGGACCTCCTGGACCTCGTGGACGCTCTGGAGAATCTGGTCCTGTTGTATGTAACATGTCATGAGGAAAATAGCCTACAACCCTATGAGTCTGTATGCTATTCTATTTCAGTGAGGTCTCATTTCTTGCTTTTGCCTCTTTCCAGGGTCCTCCTGGTAACCCCGGACCTCCTGGTCCTCCCGGTCCACCTGGCCCTGGCATCGACATGTCTGCATTTGCTGGCCTGGGTCAGGTTGAGAAGGGCCCTGATCCTCTCAGGTACATGAGGGCTGATGAGGCCTCCAGCTCTCTGAGGCAGCACGACATAGAGGTTGATTCAACACTGAAGTCCATCACCAACCAGATTGAGAACCTGCGCAGCCCTGATGGCTCCCAGAAGAATCCTGCTCGCACCTGCAGAGACCTCAAACTGTGCCATCCTGAGTGGAAAAGCGGTAAGCAAACCAAAAACCAAGCTCTGACCATCAGCCACTTTGAATGAAACTTTGAATGATTCACAGTTTAAAATAACCCTTATTTATTTTATAATGAGGTTTGGTGTAGCCTTTCAATCCATCCACTATTTAAAACAAGCTACTTTAGCTACCCCCCCCCCCCCCCCCCCCCCCCCCCTTCCTCTAACCCAGTATTCTGCCGATTGGCTGCCCCTCGCAGATAGGTGGGTGGGGCTTCTGGGCTTAGAGCCTGAAAATATCATATTAGGGATATGTGCTTTCACTGAGATCATACAGAGCTGAAAAAAAACATTGAAAAGCAAGTGTTCAGAACAGCGAATACATACACTGAGCATCCACCACTGTAACAGTGACAGCAAATAAGAAAAAGTAGAATTGGTGCCCTTTAAGTAAACACCCAGTTTGGATGCACAGGACATATGTTGTTCATGTAAACCCATTCAATCCTTGTAAGAGCTCAGTTCTCAGCTTTCTTTTGCCTTCAGTATACCCCCCACTGCACCTGCCCAAATCATTAGTGGCACTAATGACTTAAGTGTGTCAGAGCAACTTGTTCTTCCTGAATAAGGACAAGAAGCAAAAGACCTTGAAAAATCCTGTTGACCAAGAACATGGTTACCACTGTAAAGTAGATCTGCTTTGACTTTTAAAAAATAATTATATATCAGATATTTTCAAGAACACTCTTTGATGGACCTTTAAGATCAGAACATTTTAAAATCCTGCTGCATTATTCTTCTTTTTAATAATCAACTTTTTGTCTTTGGATGTGGGCTTCAGATACAAGGAGTTCAACAGGTTAAGTATTACATTTAGTCATTAAGACTTTGTCCTCATTAACTCAATTGTCTCATTTTGCCAGGTGAGTACTGGGTTGATCCAAACATTGGCAGCACAGCTGATGCCATTAAGGTCTTCTGTAACATGGACACTGGAGAGACCTGTGTCTACCCAATCATCGCCAAGGTACCAAAGAAGAACTGGTGGACAAGCAATAGCAAGAGCCGCAAACACATCTGGTTTGGAGAGACCATGAGAGGAGGATTGCATGTGAGTGCACAGATACATCATTAGTGATCATAAAACTCATCCTGAAGAGTCTAATGTAGGAGCTGCTAACTCTCCCACCCTTTGTCTGGTTCCACAGTTCAGTTATGCTCAGGACGGCCCTGCTGCCAACATCCAGCTGACCTTCTTGAGGCTTCTGTCCACTGAAGCATCGCAGAACCTCACTTACCACTGCAAGAACAGCATTGCCTACATGGACCAGGCCACCGGGAACCTGAAGAAGGCTCTGCTGCTACAGGGCCACAACGAGGTGGAGATCCGTGCAGAGGGCAACAGTCGCTTCACTTACGCAGTACTGGAGGATGGCTGCAAGGTGAGTGTGAGAAAAGGATCAGGAAAACAACTGTTACTTAAAATTATGTTAGAAATATTACTGCGTAACAAGGCTGTACTGTAACACATTTCTCTGCTCTCACCCAACAGAGTCATACGGGCCAGTGGGGCAAGACTGTCTTTGAGTACAAAACACAGAAAACCTCCCGTCTGCCAATCACAGACATTGCTCCTTTGGACATCGGAGGAGCGGACCAGGAGTTCGGAGTGGATGTAGGCGCAGTCTGCTTCTCGTAAAGTGGAGTTTCACAACGGCCCCCCAAAACACAGGAAATAAACTCAACCATGAAACATTAAACACGTCCACAATAAAGAAGACTGGAAATTATAAAATAAAATTGATCTCTTTTTTTTCTTTCTCACAACGAAGTGCTCTCCAAGTTGTACTCCCTGGATGTTAGCACTGAAGGGCACAGGCAATATCTGTACACCACACCAGCACTCTCTGTCAACCCGCTTCCTGAGATCCAGTCATGTTTCCCATGGCCCGCCGTTGACAGAAATGAGTCCGAGCCAGGAGGTAGAGGAACCAAATGAACAAGTTATGAACAGAAACATGGCTTGATGTCACTTATTTATTGTTTAATCTGAATAGGAAGAGTTGAGGTAGGACTGGACTGGTTCACTTTGTAAGTAAGTCAAGCCCCCTTTTCCACTACAACCTCTGTCGCAGTCCTACTCCACCTCCCTTCCTGTTTCTCTCCTGATACACAAATATGGCATTTGAATCAGTGTAGACCAAAAACTAATAATCTCAGTAGGTGAAAGTGTGAGCTCCAGGTCCATCCATCGCGAGCAGGAGCAGAAGCTTTTACTCTGTATTATAAATCCTTGGTTCTATTGTTGTAAAAGTCTGTGTTTATAAACAACCAGATGGTTTTATATATATTTCCACATTATGTGTGTACATGTGTCTAGATGCACACCAACACTTTTTTGGAAAGTGAGGTTACATTTGGGATGTATGCTTCCAGTGTCCTGTACCCCTTGACTGCCCATCAGACGAAGGCCCAGTTTGTATCCCCACCAAAAAAAGAAATTTGTTTTGAAGAAGAAGAATTTGTTTTGCTTTTTTTTCTTATTGTAGTCATCCAGATTGTTCAAAGCTACCTCACACTGAGAAACAAAGTGAAAATGTTGAATTTAAATCTGAGCTGACCAAACTATTAGCTTTCAGATGGATCTGGAGCTTCAATAACCATCTTTGCTTTAGGTTGCTCTGTATTCAGAAGGTGCTATGACTTCTGCAAATCACCAGTCATGTCCCTGACCCCCCACCCACTTATCCCCACTAGCCTCACACCACACACTCACACTCCACCCTGGAGGAAGGGGTGCAGTCAGGTTAAGGCAGGAGAGCTCGGAGGCCTCCTGTGACGTGGAGCTGCGACAACAGTCCCTCAAAATCAAACAGGGTGTGTTGTCTCTGTGTGTGTGAGGGTGTGTACATTTTTTAAATTAATTTTATAATGATCATGATCATTCTTGTTTTTATTTTGGTACACTTCTAATTGATGTAAATTGAAAAATAAAAGGAAAACCGAACTGAGGATGATGTTTATTTTTAATTGAGTTTTGAATAAAAACACCAATGGCGCGGGCGATGTCTTCTTTCAACAGAACCATTCACGTGTGCTTAAATGTCATTTTCCTTTTGTTAACCTTTTTGTCTGTGTGTATGTGTGACGTGTGTGAGACTGTGATGCAAGTGTGCGTTTTCATATGAGCGAATCTCATAACATGAAGGAACAAAAGTACTGTATTTGTTTCAGGGTGGGGGTGGGCATAGGCGGCTCCTGTTTGTCTGGACTCATAGGCATAAATCAAGAAAATATTGTTGACTGGAATTAAATATATTGTGAAGTAGTAATGCACCAACAGCTGCACCACTGCTCACCTGTACTGTGGCCTGCTTCCTCTCCGGTCTGTCCTGAGTAATAAAAGCTTGACTTAAGCCTTCATGTGACATATTCTTGTTTAAAATAAGTTCAAACACAATAAAATCATTTGCAGGTACATTACTCATTAAAAGTCTCAACCTGTGGGAGCCATGGCATATTTTGAAGAAATGACAAGATGTCTACAGGTATAAAGAGATTCATTTCAGGACTTTTTAAAGATCATCTTGTTACTGCTAAACATGAGATGGGTACACATCAAGGGTGAAAATATGCTAGTTCACATCATAGTGAGTTGTAGGGCAAATTAAAAGTATGTGGCTGAGTTTAAGAACATTCTCCAAATGCACTTAATAATATGTCCCAAATTTGAAAGACACACAGAACAGCTTGCTTCATTAGCATATTCAGAAACTGGATTTAACCACCAAGAGTAATTAGCTTTCTCAGGCAATCTGTCCTTAAATGTACAACCATTCCAGTCTGGGTCAGAGTCTGGCCTGTTCCAACAACAGTATGGTTTTCGGAGCATGAGCTAATTGTGTAGGAGGGACTGGAAATAATAGCAATGTGTGCTGGAAATTAAAAACAAAAAACAAAAAAAAAAAGAAAACATGTAAGACCCAGCCATTGTCTGGATTTCAGATAATATCTTATGTTTTAAAGGATTTTGTGAGTAAAAGTGTATTTAACACATTTTAAGACTTTTTAAGGAAGGGTGTGCTTTCACAGTGAGGCTGTCTGCCTGAACTGAATTCAGGTAAAGATTAAACAGGAAGTGTCACTCTGGCTTGTAGATGGTAATTTAAACTGTATATTTTACATTTTGGATAAATTGAGGTAATTAATCACTTACAATTTCCTTTTGCTATATACCTTCAGATGTAAGCTAGTGACAGCTGTCTTCTTCTTCATCTGGCTGGTCCCTTTAGGGTTCACCACAGCAAATCCTAATGGGACCGCAGGTACTTAAACTCATCCACCCCCAATATCTCTACTCCTTGCAGCTTTACTGTTCCACCGGTCTCCCGCTCATTTGCACGCATGTATTTTGTCTTTCCTCTCCAGGCTCTCTTCCACCTGCTCACTACAGATCACGTCATCTGCAAAAATCATAGTCCAAAACTGTGACTTAATGAATTTAAGACAGAAGAAATCTTAAAAACCTGTCACGCTGAACATTAGCAAAAAGATAATGCCTCTTAAGGTCATTTGTAGCTTTGTGGGTAATTTAGTGGCCAGGTTCTGACAAAGAAGAAAATTTGAAATGGAAGAAAATATAAATTCCACTCCCCAATTACACAAAATCATCTTAGCGTACTACTTTAGAAATTATTATGACAAATATTGTACTTTATAGCCAGTAGCAGAAGATTATTTAATGGGGGGTTGTCAATAAAGTGTGAGGCAAAAATGATACATTTAAAGAAGTAAATGCTTCCTGTCAGAAAAATCCCAGGTGTTAACTACAAAAACAAAAATGGACAAAGATGCTCACAAATGTGTCTTTTTTTTTTTTTTTGTCTCATGAATCTTAAATTCATAAATAGTGAATGTAAATTAGCTTTATTCAGCTGGTTGGTTTCTGGATATTACAAAATAAAAGAAACTGACATGCACGCTGTGGATTAATAAGGGTCCAGCGACTACTTTTGCTGCTCCAAAGATTTATTTAATAAGTAGTTCTTTTCAATTTCAATGATGGTCTATTAATTCCAACATCACCCAGGTTATTATTTGCTGCTTGCCTATTGCTACTCCATTTGTTTTGTGTCTAGTACTGTGGAAATATACAGATCATTACAAGTGTATTCATAACTAAAGTGTGTCTTTTCTAGCTATGCTTACAATCGGCAGGGTACATGGACCCTTTTTGCCTGTCTATTAGAGGAGTTCAACATTATATGGATGTGTTAGACTATTCTCATCTCAAGTTCATCATTGTGCTCATTTCCAGCTTCATCTTCCTGTATTATACTAGAGCAGCTTTGCATGATTCACAGTTCAAAATAATGGTAACTCTTCTTTGGTGCAGCCCCTCAGTTTAACCTCTGCCGGACCTTTTGACTCATAGGGATTACTTGCACAAGCACTGACCTCATTAGTTGAAACTATGGCCATGTTTAAAATTAGCATCCACCATTGTAACAGCATATACATGATAGGAAAAAAGGAACAGCATCATAGATCACCTTTTACCTCAAAAATTGTAACAAATGTTTGAAAAATAAGGCAGCAAACAGGTGTTTGTTTAGCAAGAACTTTCTACACATTTATTAACAATCCACAACAAACAATGATGGGTGACTGCGTGAAGGTGTGTGCAGGGTGGTCAGGAGATGAGCTCTGTAAATAGAGACTGATTGGCAAACTCAACAGGCCTTTCCTGGACGTGAGGCAGCGTCGGACTGCCGCTGAGGCCCAAACGGGGGACGCTAGCACTCAGGAAAAAGAAAGGCACATGGGTAATTCTTCCACTGGACCAGCACTGAGAACAAGCAGAGAAAACATCGAATTAAAGATACTTTAATAATATAATTAATATTAAGATAATTTGACAGACCCTAACATGACAGACCCCCCCCCCCAAAAAAAACAAACAAACAAAAAAAAACCAAAAACAAAAACATAACTCTACTCTCTACAGTGGCTAAGAAAGAAAATGTAAGACATTTGCAGATTAACTTTAAGACACTTTAAAACCTGTTTGAGACTTTTTGTTTTAAAGAAATGAACTTTGGTGCTCTGACTTTCAGGGACTTGCAAATTCCCAATGGCTGATACAATTGACTATAGTGAGACTGACCACTGTGAGCAGAGCTCCGTGCCGGAAATTTGGGTGGAACTGCATCAGTCTCGGTTCTGCTCCTGGCTCCCCTTGAACAAACCCACTAAACAAGAAAAACATATTCAGCACATGCAGACAAAACATGTAGTAATATCTCAGAGAAACATTACTATTGAGCACTACTAAAGCTGCACAAGTGGATAAATGTACAAACCATGGCAGAAGCTCAAAGATGGGGCTGGCTCTTGTCTTGAACACAGCGATGATTGCAGGCCGGTCAAGTGCCTGCGGATCACCTGAAATAATAAAAAAAATAAGGCTGAGATGAGTTATTCAAAGGCATGCCAGGACTCCTGAGGGTGAACAGAAGAGAAGTGATACCTTTAAGAAGCACTGCAAGCCTTTCTCCTCTTGGATCCCAAGCTAAGGACTGGATCTCTCCACCAACACTGGCAAACAAACTAGATATTAGGTGACTAATATAAAGACTGCACAACACATTACAGAGGCAACACACTGTACTTAAAGCGCCCCTTGCCATTACTGTATCTAATAATTTTTAACTGATGCATTAACATGTAATAAATGTAGTGTAACTCATTTTGACTCCGTGGTATACGGCTGTGCAGCGTAATTTATAAAAATGGATCATGTTTTATAAACTGATCACACTGTTTTGTATGTAAATGGTAACTACTAACTACCACATTGACTTTGAAATACTGCAGAATTTAATTGTAGCAGAATTAGTAGAAATACCATCTCATGGAGGTACAGCACAAGTACATAAAATCTGTACTTGAGTGCAGAGATAAATTTATGGTAAGAACCTTGTTAGTAACACGTCACTAAACGAGCATTATTTGTAATTTAAAATAAAAATGGAAGTGTTACATTAAGATTTTCCTGTTGGATACTTCCTGCCTGCTAATTTGCACTGATCCAAAGGCTAGAATACAAAGTTAAGCACATCCAAAATGTCATTCTTTTTGGGCCTTTTTGAATAATGAATGTACTTGTTTTCATGTGATTAGGCTTAAAGATGGCCAATTAGCCACATATTTAAGAATTCTTACATGATGTCTCCATCTGGTGTGTTAAACGTCGTCTCTGATAGGTCAGCCACCACAGCTGCTGCATGCGGCCCTTTTGATGTGCTTGAAGGTACGCCTGCTGAATAACAATAACATCAGAGTCTTTTTTATTTTAAAACTCTTTAACAAATAAAATTAGCTGTAAAGTTTCAATAGTTATCAAAAACCTTTCATCACTGCCATTAGCTTTAACTCATCTTTCAAAGAAAACAATTTAACCTGTGAAATCAATTATCTACTGCACATATATTGTTTGTAGAGACTGGGACAGGTAACCTGGTGTGTTAGTGAAGGTTAGAGAGTAGATGACCATCTCGCCCTGCACTGTGAAGAGAAGTCGACTCCCATCTGGACTCCAACAGCCAGACTAACCAAAACAAACAGTAATTATTATAAAATAAAATAAATAAATCTGTTACCTATTTAAACATCAAACATGATGACAAGTTTTCACCTGGCAGCGCCCTTTTATACAGGGCCAGCGCTCACAGGTCCACATCCTGGTCTCCCAAACCCTGAAGAAAAACATTTTTTTTAAGCTTTAGTCCACTTATAATCTTGTATTAACACCTGCTAAACTCCAGCCTATGTTACTAATCCACCACACGTTCATAAATATTCATTAAAAATGAGCAGGCCTCTATTATAACACTGCAGGTCCACACTAATCTGACAGAGATTTGTTACTTAAAATGTGCTACAGCAACTCTGAATCAATGGAAGAAAGGATGATGTGTGAAACTTCTGATCTCTGAAGTTTTGTTTCACACCTGAATAGGGCTGAAGGTGTAGAAGCCAGGACATGGCTGCCATCAGGAGACCAGGACAGGAAGGTGACCCCACCTCCACCAACACGTAGAAGTGGCACGCAGCTTTCTGCAGCCACATCCCACACCTGAAAGATGCATTTCAGGTGAATTTCACTCACTTTGTGAATCACATGCTGCAACACAAAAATCAGGTTTGAAGATGAAGTGGCTGCCTCGTTACCATCATTGCCGTGTCCATGGGTGAGGCAGATGCAAGGAGAGATCCGCTGGGAGACCAGGTGATGGAAGTGACAGGAGAGTGACCAGGATGAGACAAAACTTGAGCACAACCAGCTGAAGGCCTGAACAAGTTTACAAGAAGAACAATGAGAACATGATATATATTTTTACAACAACAATGCAACTGAATAATCTCTGATTAAAGTTTTTACTAAAAATTTATTAGCACATGATGAAGAGCTTGCTTGCTATTGCAGCTAGCAGTATTGGCAGCACTTTCTACTAATCTGAAATTTCAAAAAAGGACGGAACAACTTTCTGCACTGTCACAACAATGCCACTTTTGGTTTTATAAGTGCTTTCCAACAACTGCAATACAAACAAGCAAATAACTACAAAAACAAAAATTCAACACTTTTCTTATGAAAATGTAGAACCTTTAATTACTTTTCTGGCCATTTCTGAGAGAGCTGAATTCAATCTTTCATAAGTTTTTAAGACCTGAGTTTGCATACCTGGTTGACAATGAGCAAGGGTCTACATGCCAAACCAATAAACAGTTTTGACACCCGACTGCGAGGGCAGACGCACACAGCGGCTTCCACTGTACTACTGCAACATTCCTCTGCAGACGGTGCTTCAGTGTGGGAGTTGTGGCACTGAGAGAGAAGGAAACAAAGCAATGAGAATACCCTCACAGAATGACTCAGAAATCAAATGGAACACAGCTCAATGAGACTGACAGTGAGATTTTCCCTGTAGAGCTTTGATTGACAAATGTTATAACTTCTTTGAGCTGTTCCCAACACACTAATGCAACACTCCTCTGTAGACAGTGTACGGGTCACCAAAGTGGACGGATAAACATGTCTGATTTGGCACAGATTTGATCTTGGACCCTCTTTCTGAAACAACCCACCTTTCCGGTCTTGAACTGGGGATCTTTTGTGAAGGTATTAACCTCTGTACTATGATGCTGAAATTATAAGTTAATAATTAACTTTACTTAAATAGCACTTTTCTTAACAAGGTTACAAAGTGCTTTACAGAAATAAATGTACAGAATATTAAAATTCCAAGAAAGCGTTAAAAGCATTTACCGTATTTTCCGGAGTATAAGTCGCACTTTTTTTCATAGTTAGGCTGGGGGTGCGACCTATACTCCGGAGCGACGTATATGTGACATTTATAACACATGAACCAAAATACTCCAGCCACTTGACATCTCCGTGAACTGCAGCTTTAAGGCAGTCTTGCGTAACCTGTGGGCGCAGTGGATGATGGATGGAGAGCACAGCTTAACGGCAACTGGGGGAATGCGCCACCCAACTTTCCTGGAAGTCATTGGATGGATCAAGAAAACATGGGCTTCAGTGACAAACCATCCTGTTGGGATTCAGAAAGGCTGGAATAATTGGAACTGCAGCTGACGACGAGTCTGACTAACGCGACACAGAAGAGGAAGCGGCGCTTCGTCTATGGAGTGTACGGAATTGTTTAGAAGTGACACCGAGGATGAAGAAATCAATGGATTGATGGTTTGGTTAACTTGTTAGTATGTTCTTTATGCTATGGTTATCTGAATAACTTAATGTTACGTTAACATACCGAACACGTGTTCGTTGTGCGTCATGTAGCTGAATGTGCTACATTAGCATAACGTAGGCGTAACCGTGTTCGTCCTGTTCTTTAATCCATTATTATTTTAAATTGCCGTTCAAGATGGAATTTCTGCTCTGGGTCTCGGATTCTATCAACCCCCCCCCCCCCCCCCCCCTATACTCCGGAGCGACGTATAGTCCGAAAAATACGGTATACCTTTGTTAACTACCCGAGACTTTGGCTAGACATTAAGCCTGACATTAGATGCATTAATGCATTAGAAAATTGTGTTACTCTTTTTTCCAATAAAATAATGTAAAGCTTGTAAAGAAAGCAGAAGCATTTTGGTACCAGCATGCCTTCCTCAGATCTTAGTTTTGGTACCTTTTGGGGTTGTAGATCTTGATGGAGTCATCAAGTAGGGCTACAGCAAATTTATCTGTATGTGGATGCCAGGCGAAGGCTCGCACCACACAGTCCGACCTGGCAACACAGAAAGGATTAAAGCAAAGGCGAAAATCAGAATTTAAATGAAGATTTTTAAAGAAAAAGTATTGCAAACATTTATAAAGATTACATCATTGCAGAATGCAGAGTTACACATTTACCATCATTTTCACTAACCACCAATCTAATAATGGATTGACAAATTTGTCATTAAATATCTTATTTAATTTTCTGTTCATCAAAAACATGGTCAATTAGCTCCTGTGCATTTGTTCTATTAATATTTGTTCTATTAATATTAAAACAACACTTTAACAGTCTTTCCTCTCAATGCTTTTTTCTATTATTCACACTTTGAGAGAAAAATTAACCCACAGTTCACCAAAATAGCACTTACCAGTTCAGCACTTGTGAAAATTCAGCGATCATGTCCTCACTGCTCAACTGTTTAAAAAAAAAAAAAAACAAACCCATAAATAAACCTGAACCCAACATCGGATAATCAAGCGGAACACAATTAAGCAGCGGAGACAACTTACTGTGAGATGAGGAAATAGGGAGCCATGAAAAGAAGAGACCCATCTGAGCAATGCCAGAATACAACCAGAACTCACAGACAACCATTTAGGCACTGCAAGATCGCAAACAACAGGAGAGTCACTGTGTTTACACATTACTGTATGCACAGAATCAGGACTACATGTGCTAAAGCAAAACATGAGATTTTGGTGCTTCACATACCCTCTGCATGTGAGTTGGTAATTTCATTGAGTAATCCTGTCAAACCGCCATCCCGCCTGGAAGAGACAGAGAAGATCAATACATTTACTCAGCACAATGTGATAAAATTTCTTGTAAATCATTACGGAAACACTTTTACCAACTGCTGTGTGCTGTGAAAGTATAAAGTAATAAATATGGTCCAACTTGAGACGATTTGCATGACTGAGGTGCAGCTGCAGCCTTCTGTTTTAGCTGTAGAGATGTCCTGTTTACTAATTCGTGGCTGTTTTGCAACTGACTGACAGCACATTCACATATTTCTGTGGTTGCTAAAGGTTAAACACAACTGATTACTCTGAAAACATACAGAGATTAAATGCTACTGAATTAATTTGGTTGGCACTTTTGTCCAGAGCGACTTAATTGAACAGCTGCGAACAGAAATCCTTCCTCTGCCCTTGAAGCTGGAAGACTTAAAAACATCCAGAAGGATGACAGGCTGCGTGATTATGTGGAGCTACACTTTCTTTATTATTGCCCATGAAGATTATCTTTATTTAATTATTTAAGAAATAATTAAATATATCGTGTATTACATGTGTTGTTTTTAAGGAAGCCCCTTTTGTTTCCAAAGCCTGGAAAAAACATCAGGTTGGATTGTTTGTTTAGTTAGGATGCTGCTCTGGCTCTAGTTTCTTGCACTAACAGTTTCAGAACTATTTGGGGTTTAATGTCTTGCATGTCCAACAAGACTGCTTCATGTATCCTGATGAGAAGAGTGATCACACCACAAACCCTTTTGATTGAAAGTTGTGCCATGTGTTAAATGAAAAGACTTAGTCATTTATGTCTCACAGAAAGTTTCGTACTATAAAGCGTGGCAATTTAGCGGCTGTGGTGATTCAACTACTAGTTATATTTGGAGGCTAAAGTTTTCATCGTGGTGTCTCTATTATTTACCCATCCCACTGATATCCATGAGTGTAGGCTAAAATCAAAACAAAACACAAACAAATTTCTGTGCACTTCCACAAGGCTACAATGGCAACACCTTTGTGAAAACACTTTCAACAAAATCTGAAACGTACCACCTTCATGAAGTCTGCTGTGAGGGCTGTTATGGTTTAAGATTATATTAGGTTAACACAGGTGTACTTAAACAAGTGACAACTGAGTGTATATATTGTGTCACTGTATGCCTTAATTCTGTGTTGTTTATGATACATACCATGCTGCTGCACTCCTCATCCACAGTGTTTCGGAGTGGTCCAGAAAAGCTGCCTTGCTACTGTTTTCTGTGCGACTGTGAAGCTTCAGAGACTCTCGGGGGAAAGACAGACTAGGAGGACTAAAGTCCTGCAGAAAATACATGCAACATTATGGACCTTTATTAAGCACTGGGCAGATGCATTTACTTAAGATTACATTTAGGGATATTTTCCAAAAAGACTACCAAAAATTACAAGTGACACAGTTGGCCTTCTTGACTTATTAGAGCAAATGAGAGGACATCTACCAATGACAGTGGCCACTTTGTATTGGTTGTATCGCATCTGTTTTTTTTTTTTAACTTGGCCACATCACTATGATAAATTACACTATATGAAAATCAGTTTCGCCACACAGCTTAATCTTTGAATTCAGGTATTTTCAGTCCCATAGACAGATATATAATTTCAAGCACCCAGCCACTGCAATCTGCCTTTACAAACCTTTGTTGAAGTGAAAGCTTTTAAATCAAAGCCGAAGACTATGTGAAGGTACAGAGCAGGGGCCACATAGTGCCTAAAAGTCTCAAATGCTTTGCTGTCTCAATATCTGCAGTGTTCCAAACATCCTCTGGCATTAACATCAGCAGAAAAATTGTGCACCAGGAGCTTCATGGCATGGGTTTCCATAGCTGAGCAGTTCCTACATGTGTAATGTGTAGGTGTTCCAGTAATTTGTACATACAGTATTTACTGAACACTGTATGGACTGGAGCAGACCATGTTCAGAGTTTCCATTTAAAATTGTCTGGAAGTGCCACATGTTCCACGTGACATGCTATGCTGAAGCAATTTGTTTTATACATGCAACTTGTTGACAGACAGCAGCCCAAACTGTATGCGCTGCAGTGCATGTATTCAATTGGTGAGCAAGAAAAAATTGCTAAATTAATTAATGTATTTGCAGGCTAGTTATTTCCAAGAAACCAAAATCAGTAAGATTAATTTAACTTTAATCTGTCCAAAAGCTAAAGTGTTTTATACATCTCCTTTATTAGACTATAGGACTGTGTCAGACGTGAACACGTTGAGAAGCCTATAATTTAATTAAAATACGGCAAAGCTCTTTATTTGTACAGCAGCACTGAGAGCTAAGGTAATGTATTAAGTTACAAATTCACAAGATTAATATTTAATATTTATTGCCAGCATTGCTCTCTTGCCTTACTTGTAGCACCTGTGTTTGCTTTTGCTGTTATTTTTGTTTTTACAGATCTAATGTCTCTTTTTTACAGATCTCTAATGCCTCTGACTGAAGTAGGCAGCAATCAGATTATCCAAATGAAGCATCAAATGCTCCTTTTTCTGTAAGCATGCACAGAGCCTTAAGTAGAAAATTGATAACCATTGCCTTTACAGTGTTTACAGTCTTTACAGTGTTTTCTAATGTAAAGCAAACCTGGATAATAGTACACTGCTGGGGCACAAAGGGAGAATAAATAGCAACACACAAACACCTAAAAGCATGAACTAAATTACTGTTAAACAAGGGGTACCAGCCCTGAATTTCAGGGGGCAATAATTCTTTTTTCCGTTCTTCTTCTAGCTGCTCCCTTTAGGGGTCACCATAGTGCATCATCTGCCTCCATCTCACCCTATCCCTAGCATCCTCCTCTGTCACACCAACCTTCTGCATGTCCTCCTTCACTACCTCTACCTCTGTGGTCTTCCTCTTTTCCTCCTGCCTGGTTAGGCCAGGATATTCAACATCCTTTGTCCAAAATATCCACTATCCCTCCTCTGCACCTGTCCAAACCAGCTCAACCTCGCTTCTCTAGCTTTGTATCCAAACTGCTCAATCAGTACTGTCCCTCTGATACACTCATTTCAACCCTCTCCATCCTGGTCACTCCCAATGAAAATCTTCAACTGCCACCTGCAGCTCAGCCTGTCTTATTGTCAGTGCCACTGTCTCCAAAGAATATATAATAGCAGGTCTCAAGGCCATCTTGTAAACCTTCCCTTTCACTCTTGCTGCTATCCTTCTGACACAACTCACCTCTGACACTCACTCCATCCTGTCTGCACTCTCTTCTTCACCTCTTTTCTGCACTGTCCATTGCTTTGGATGGTTGATCCCAGGTATTTAAACTTGTCCACTTCACTACATCTACTTCCTTGCAGCTTTAGGGGCCAATAATGCCAAGGTTTATCATAATTAACTAAACTAAATCTACTTGGCAAAAAAACAAACAAGAAAAAGATTTGGTGTATAAAGGACTGTGATATTAACACTAAAACTCACAAGGAGTCAGTTGTCTTGAACTTAAATCTTGTCCCTGATAGAGCCCCTCATGAACTGAATACAAATCTAATACTGTTTGATTAACAGTAATACTGAAACTAACAAAAAGATTACTCTTTTAAACATTTACCATTAACTAATAGGAGCGAATACAATCTTAAAACTCACTCTGAACTGAAAACAAAAATACAATATATAAATAATAATTAAAACTAATGAAACATATGAAACTATTCTTAACAAGTGATCCCACTGGAAACATGACTGTCTGTGTTAGCGGAGACTGATGGTCTGTAGGTTTGACTCGGACCTGCCTTAGCTGGTTTTCAGTGCTGCTCCCTGACAGCAGTTCGTTGTTGGACTCGCACACAGTGGTCTGTCCGGATGGCAGCGGAGGGGGGAACAGAGCCAGAGAGCACATCTTCTACACAGAGAAACCTTTTCACCAGACCCTGCAAACACAACATTGGCCCATCAGATAAAGGCAAAGACAAAAATAATGGATGTTATAGCTTGTGGAGCGTGGGAGCTAGCTAACCCTACCGGATAAAGTAAGTTAACTATTTTGTTGTCTTTTACTACTTTGCCAAGAGCCTCTCTTATATTTGGTGATCCTTACCTTGTAATATATAGTGTACAGTGCAGTCAATGTTCATTCGTTAATTAAAAAAACAAAGTCAAAGCGCGTGCTAGTCTGTTATGACACCCTACTTCAAGTCAGTCCCGCCGTGCGAGCTACGGGAACACAAAGGGACAAACAGTGCAGGTCTTTCCTGCAGCGCAAAAACTGGAAAAAAAATATATCGTGCTGCCCTCATCAGGACAGAGGGCAACATTGCACTTCGGCACAGGCAAACACGTACAGTTTGTTTAGATAAGGCATGTCAAACTCACTTTCGTCAAGCTTAATTTGAACTAAAGTCAAACAATCCTTCAATTTTTTAAAATGTAAAGAAGTACGTTTGCAAGGTGTTCACCTGAACCATGGAGCCTGACAAAATAACAAAAAACAAAACTTGAAGCCATATACCCAAGTGACAGACACCCCCCACTCTCCACTTACCAGAGAACAGAGGGTATTATTTCTTGCTAAATTATTTTTCTATTTTAATGTGTAATTCAATTACAAAACATAAACAACCCAAGGTGTAAAGTACATTTAAAAATATATTTTTTTCCACATTTATTGAGACTACTGCAAATGCATGTGCATTGCAGTTTATAGATCACAATAAAAAGGCACACATGCAGTTTGTGAAGTCTTTTTTTAAGTCAAACAACTTGTCTTGAGCTTGAAAAACTTTACATCTTCCAGTCATTTTCACTCCTGTGCAAAGTTGGCGTCATCACAAAATGAATTGTAATGTATTTAATAAAACACTAGAGTAATGAATTAATGTTTATTTAATGTTAACAGTTTGTGGAGCCATCCAGTGAGCCGAATTACACCCTTTGGCAGGCAGGTTCTGGCCCTCGGGCCACATGTTTAAGACATCTAGAGATAGTTGAAATACAAGCGTAATTTTATTTGTCAGAGCCGTTTTCTCCATCTAGGTGTTCACTTTATTAAATAAAGAAACTATTAATGAATCAGGGAGGGCAGAGCGCACGGTCAGGGGCACCCCAGCATTCCTGAAGCCGGTGGGGATTCAGTGTCTTGCTCAAAGACACAGTAGCAGCCTGGCTGCCATCCAAGCCCTTCTGGCTCAAACTCAAGCACAGAACTCCGTGAATGGCATGCGTGTATAATTACACATTTCGGAAATGATAGATAAAAACTGCGCCTAGTTCCGTTGGTGTCTATGTGTTTGCAGAGAGAGGAGGTGGCAGCGCCCCCTTGCGCTGTAACTTGCATTTCCGTGACGTCAATTCAGCACTGGGAAGGAGACAGCTCCCTCCCCCCCAAAAAATCCAGCGCGCCTCACGTTGCATGGGTCCCCGGTTATTGATAACACAATTTACCCGCTGGGATACATCCCAGTAACGTGAAACTCGTGGATATCGGCGCTGGAAATACTAAAGACACCACGGACCGAATGAAAAACAACGATCTGCTCATTATCGCCGGCAAATAGAAAGCCGAGCCCACCCCTTCACTTGACAACGCGACATCAACCAGGCAGAAAGGTATGGGAATGTCATACTATCCGGTTAAATGCTGATTAAATGAGAAATCAGGTACGTTTTGGTAGGAATCCGTTGCTTGGTGGGGTAGCGTTCATGCCGCTCACACTGCACCACTGAAGTGATGCTGCCAACAAGCGAAGCATCGTCGATGAATGCTACAAAATCATATTTGTGCAAAGAGAAAGCTCACATTACTCTCGTTCGTACCAGCGCCGAGTAAATGTACATGTACTGCGGCAGTTTCACTTGGCATGGAGCATAGTAGGCATCGGGCTTGCTATTCATGCACGTCGGCTATGATGCTGCTGAGTGTCATCATCACATCCTTGGTTATTTAAAGATTGATCTTCCTGCGTGCGTGTGTGTGTGTGTGGTTTTGTGTGTGTGTGTGAGTGTGTGTGTGTGTGTGTGTGTGTGTGTCTGTGTGTGCGTCTGTGTGCTCACTACTCCTTCGCACAGGCCTGGTGGTTGTTTATTGCCCGTTTTTTACGCTCTCATTTGCCCAGCCGCCGTGGGTCTTCTTGTGCAATGGTGCAGTACAAGACACGGAGCTGGTGTAGGATATATGAATTGGGTACATGTGCTTCCTCTCTCGCTCCCTCTATCGCTCTCTAACACACACATGCATGCACGCACAGTCGTACATACACATGCACACGCGGAGGTGGTTATGCAATTCGTCATATTCTTCATCGCACACGATAATCTTCTTCACTTGGCACATGATGGGCAGCATATACCAGCTGCTTTGCTTGCATCCTGTCAGACACTTGTGCTGCTCAGAGGGACAGTTAAAGCACAGGTGACAGTCATGGCTGTGGACTATAGCTGCCTGTGGTCGATTCATTCATAAAGCCAGTTTTCACTCTGGGTGATGGCTCCACTGGGCCGGCTGGTTTTCCCATTCACAGACACACAGACGAGGCTGTACTTCATGATTCAGACAGAATTTGGTTATGGAACTGGAGTGGCTGTAGATAGACTGGGAGACTGGCTCACTGCCCAACTCACAACACGACTCCCTCTGTTTTGGTGTTTTGCATTGCTTTAATGGAAGCAGAGTGCCAAGGTAGCCATTATTTCAGAAGTGGACAGCTCCATAATGCCAATTTATGTTTTAAGTGTGGAGCTGTCCGGCGCTGAAATGAACCTAAATGTTAATAATCATTCTAATTCACTTCTTATCATGAATCTTCTCCTCCAGGCTTTCTTCTCATCTGTCCACCCTCCATCCACCCTGACCTGCTGTGTTGGGGAAACCCCTGATGAGTGGGACCTGTATCCATGAGCCCCGCGCCCCTTCCCCCTCCCTGTCAGGCTTCAGTACCCCCATCTCAGAACCCCCCTATCGAAGACTCGATGGAGACACCCCTGCCTGCACCCCCGAAACTGACCTGACCCCCACACAGTGTGTCCTTCGTAACGTATTGTCCATTGACACCAGTGGACAGGGGGTACCCGGCGGCAGCAGCCCAACTCCCAGTGATGGACCCTCAGCCCACTTTGACAACAGCGTGCTAAAACTACATGAACATGAGGCCTGCCAGTGTGGCGGCGGGGCTGAGGCGGGCCACAGTCCGGAGGCTGGCGCTGTACGGAGCCAGTCAGAGAACATTCGCCTACAATCAGGAAGTGGAGGTTTTTTGGAGGGACTGTTTGGCTGCCTGAAACCAGTCTGGACCATGATTGGAAAGGCCTACTCTACTGAACACAAACACAATCAAGAAGGTATGTGTAGATAATGCTCCACCTCTATGTTCTCTGCTGTGTATGGAAAACATGGAGATTCACCACAGAAAGTGAATAGCTTAAGCTTCAGCCTGACTCTAGTGAAAGAAACAAAAGCCCTGATTTTAAACTCCCAGCAGAGCTGTTATTATTATTGATTTAGCTTCTTTTTTTTAAATTTGTTTTCTTGTGAAATATTGGATAATTTGTGCTGGGGCTCAGTTATTTAAATGGAATATGATGAGGGAACCAACTTCAGCCAAACAGGTTTCTAATTGCTGTCATACACTTAAACAATGCACTATATTTTATAGCCTTTTCATATGTTTTTATGTAAGTCCTAAAAAGTAACTGTGACTGTTTTTAGTTAAATGTAGTGAAGGAAAAAGTAAGATATTTAGCCCAGAAATGTAGTGGAGCGAAAGGGTAAAGTGGCAGAAAATAGAAATACTCAAGCATGAGTACCTCAAGCTGTACTTAAGAACAGCACTTGAGTAAATGTACTTTGGTGTTTTGCAAAACCAGAGCTCCATTATTTCCGTGGCTCCCCGACTGCCACTTTGTCCTGCTGGCAGCACGACTGTGTGTTCAGGTCTGTCAGCCAGGTTCACCCACAGCTAAACTGAGATCTCACAGCTGGTCAGGTGGGAGCATCATGTGCATCTGGCTCCACTGCTGCTGCTGCTGCAGCTCTCGAGAGATCTCAACACTTCAGTGGACCTCATGAAGAATTGATCTGGCTGTCTCTTTTATTCTGCCAGGCTCGTCCATCTTTAGTGACCGTGCTTTCACAGTCGTTTAAGTAAAGTCAGCGTGACAGATGACAGGCAGATTAGACTACAAGTGGATCATTGTTTTCCCCCATTTTTCCTCCTTATCTCTGGATACAGATGCAATGGTCTAGTGGATATGTTGTCAATATCCCACTTGTTTGACCACACCAGGCACTTTGTATGATGTAACAGTGTCCTGGCAGCTCATTGTAATGTGTAGCATGGATCTACCATTTGCTTTACAATGCCCCTAACTCCTCTCTGTTCAAGCCAACAAGAGTGCATATTGACAGTGGGTTGCTTTGCAATGTGTGATGGGTGTAAATTAAGTAATTACTATGGTGGTACAACTGAAAACATCTGCTGCAATGTCCCTGTTATTGTGTATAAATTTATATAGTTTTGTGTTTGCTCATCGATGTTCATTTTGTTGACTTGTTGGTCTGAGTTTAGAGTCTTGGGAGGTTCCTTTTGAGGAAATCTCTGACCTGCAGTGGGTGGGCAGTGGCGCACAGGGGGCCGTCTTCCTTGGCAAGTTCCACGGAGAAGAAGTGGCTGTGAAGAAAGTGCGGGACATCAAAGAGACTGAGATCAAACATCTCCGCAAACTCAAGCACCCCAACATTATTACTTTCAAGTGAGGAAACCACATCAGATTTTTTTTTTTTACTAGGATGTGCGTCACCCAGTCATTTAACTCTGATTGCACTTCCCTTTCAGGGGTGTGTGTACCCAGGCTCCTTGTTACTGTATCTTGATGGAATATTGTGCCCAAGGGCAGCTGTATGAGGTGCTGAGGGCAGGCCGTAAAATCACACCTTCTCTCCTGGTTGACTGGTCCATGGGCATTGCAGGCGGCATGAACTACCTACACCTCCACAAAATCATCCACAGAGACCTCAAGTCCCCCAAGTAAGACTCAGCAGCACAGCCAGCGTAATGACAGTTTCATTCAACACTAGAGATGAAATAGTTTATTACGTAATCTCATCTTTCCAGCATGTTGATCACACATGATGACATGGTGAAGATCTCTGACTTTGGCACCTCAAAGGAGCTAAGTGACAAGAGCACCAAGATGTCATTTGCTGGCACTGTAGCCTGGATGGCACCTGAAGTTATTCGGAATGAGCCAGTGTCAGAAAAGGTGGACATTTGGTAAGTCTGGTTAACATTCACATTTTTTCCTAGGCTATGAAAGTTTTTTTTTCTTGATTCATTTTTTAATATACTGCACTACTGAAAATGTGCAGGAAGCTTGATATTCTAAATTAATAGTTGAGAGATGTCTGAATCTCTTTTGAACTGCTTTGTTGTGATTTCTATGCATGAATGTTCCTCTCCAATCTCTTTTTTATAAAGATATTTTGACCTCAATGAGATTTCCTGAACAAATAAAGCTTAACATCTCTTATAGGTCTTTTGGAGTGGTGCTCTGGGAGATGCTTACAGGAGAGATCCCTTATAAAGATGTCGACTCATCTGCAATCATCTGGGGTGTGGGAAACAACAGCCTTCAGCTGCCCATACCGGAGAGTTGCCCAGATGGCTTCAAGATTCTCCTCAGACAGTGCTGGTGAGCAGCGTCTGGAAATGGGCAGTTGGAATGAGAAAAAAATAATGAGCACAGCAGGGAGGAGAGGACAGATGAGCAGTAAAGAGTAGTACAGGCAAGGGTTGAAAGTAGTTGCACTGGGAGCTGTAAGTCTGTGGTTTAAGGATTTTATTGATTTTACAGTGCATTGTAAATGTGCACAGCTGTGTTTTCCCATCTTGGATTTGCAGGAACTGTAAGCCCAGAAATAGACCTTCTTTCCGCCAAATCCTCCTTCATCTGGATATAGCGTCAGCTGATGTACTGTCAACTCCTCAAGAAACGTACTTCAAGTCTCAGGTATTGTTCAATTGAATGGAAGGACTTTAAAAAACCTGTTAATTACATTTCAGAATACACATACAGTGCTGTGAAAAAGTATTTGCCCCCTTGCTGATTTCTTAGCTTTTTATACATTTGTCACATTTACATGTTTCAGATCAAATTTTAATATTAATCAAAGATAATACCATTTTTAAATGATAATTTCATTTATTAAGGGAAAAAAATTCTCCGAACCTACTCAACCTACCCTGTGTGAAAATCTAATTGCCTCCTAAACCTATAAACTGGTCCTGTTATCTTTGGCAGCAAGAACTGCAATCAAGCATTTGCAATAACTAGCAATGAGTCTTTGAGACTGTAGGACTTTTGTCCCACTCTTCTTTGCAGCATTGTTTTAATTTACCTACATTGGTAGGATTTCCAGCATGAAAACCTCCGGTCTGTTTAAGGTCATGACAAAGCGTCCCAATCAGTCCGGACTTTGATTAGGCCACTCCAACGCCCGACATTCTCCTTTAGGACTTTCTGGTAGAGAGCGGAATTCATGGTTCCATCGATTACGGTAAGTCGTCCAGGTCCTGAAGCAGCAAAGCAGCCCCAGAATCATACTGCCACCACCACTTTATGTTCTTTAAATGAAATGCTGTGTTAGTTTTATACCAAATGTGACAGGAAACAAACCTTCCAAGAAGCTGAGTTTTTGTCTCATCAGTCCACAGAATATTTTCCCAAAAGTCTTGGGAATCATCAGGATGTTTTTGGCAAATGTGAGACAAGCCTTGTACTTTTTGGTCAACAGTGATGTTTGCCTTGGAACTCTCCCATGGATGCCAAGTCTTTTTCTTATTGTTGAATAATGAACTCTGATCTTAATTGAGGCAAGTGAAACCTGCAGTTCTTTAGATGTTGTTCTGGGTTCTTTTGTGACCTTCTGGATGAGTCATTGATGTGCTCTTGGAGTAACTTTGGTAGGCCAGCCCTGCTGGGAAGTCCCAAAACCTTAGAAATGGCTTTGTAACCCTTTCCAGACTGATAGCTGTCAATGTTTCTCATGTGTTCTTGAGTTTCTTTAGATTGTGGCATGATTTGCTGTTTTTTTTCAGATATTTTAGCTTCCTTCACTTTGTCAGGCAGGTTCTATTTAAGTGATTTCTTGATTCAACAGCTCTGGTAGTAATCAGGCCTGTGTGTGGCTAGTGAAATTGAAATTGGGGCAAATACTTTTTCACACAGGGCCAGGTAGTTTTAGATAGCATTAAAATTTATCTGATGATCTGAAACATGTAAGTGTGAGAAATGTGCAAAAAACTAAGAAACCAGGAAGTGGGCAAATATATTTTCATGGTATTGTATCATAGAGGTATATATATATATATATATATATATATATATATATATATATATATATATATATATATATATATATATACACACAACAACAACAATCTCCTCAAAGCACTTTATATTATAAGTTAAAGTTCCTACAATATTAGAGAGAAAACTCAAGAACAACACAATCCCCTATGAGCAAGCACTTAGTGACGACAGGAAGAGACTTCAGACACAGGGAGGGGCAGCCATCTACCATGGCAGGTTTGTTGGGTGAAGAGAAAGAGATCAGAAAAAAGGAGAGCACAGAGAGACCAAAGATGAAACACAAACTATGGGAGAAAGTAGACAAAGGTTGATAACATGCAGTAATAGACTATAAACACATCATGAATGAAAGAAAGAGAAAGAAATGAGAAGAAATGCTCAGTGCATCAAGTCCCCAGCAGCCTGGCAGTGTTATGGGAAAGGTTCAGGGTCACCTGATCCAGTCTTAACTATAAGCACTGTCTAAAAGGAAAGTTTTAATCCTTGGAAAAGCCGAGTGTCTCTCCAAGTCATTTGAACTGTATTAGGCTGATAGAACACCATTCTTCCAAAGATATTTCTTTATTTGGTGTTTTGGTGGTGGTGGTGGAGAGGACAGTCTTCCACATTGATTTGATGTAACATTTTTATACTCATCAAACCATTTAGTCACCCTTCATTCCCTGTGATGAGGGGTATTGTTATGCTGGAAGAGACCATTTCTGTCAGGATATAAATGTTGCACTATACCACCAAACTGTCTTCCTATAGCATAACACAGCCACCAGATTCCTTCACTGTAGGCATCAAAGGTTCAGATTTTTCCTTTAATTTGTCACCTCTCTGTACAGATGTACACAAATGAACACAAATACACGTGCTTGGAAAGTAATCAGACGTTAACTGTACAAAAGAGAGCTGATTTTTGAAGTCACCTCTGACTAGACAGAGCTGGTTAACAGAACTGTGCTCTCATCAGGCTGAATGGAGGGAAGAGGTGAAGCAGCACTTTGAGAAGATTAAATCTGATGGCACTTGTCTCCACCGACTCGATGAGGAACTGATCAACCGACGCAGAGAGGAGCTCAGGTTTGCTTTTTATTGGTAATATTGTTTCATGCAAACTCAAGGTTTTACATTATTAGCAACAGAGACTGGTAATCTTACTATGTTAGCTGACATGGCATGAAGCCACTTTTCTTCTGTCCTATTTCTTGCTGTCACTCCTTAGCATGCCCTTGTGGATGAAATAAGTACCTTGCGTGCACGTCCATTGTAGAGGATTTAGATTCTCTCATGCGGATGCACAATGACATCAGCAGCTTCTTTTCTTCTCAGGCATGCTTTGGACATTCGTGAGCATTATGAAAGAAAACTGGAGAGGGCTAACAACCTTTACATGGAGCTCAGCGCTGTCATGCTGCAGCTGGAGCTGAAAGAGAAAGAGTTGCAGAGGTACAAATAAATCCATGTTCATGAGATGCAAGCACTCTTTACAAATTAATAAGCCTTGGTGCATTTACACTTCGGTGGCATTTTCTTTCCAGGAGAGAACAGTCTTTGGATAAGAAGTATCCAGGTTTGTTCAAGCACCATAGCTCCAGACAGAGCAGCTCCTCAAACTCCATGGATAAGCTCATCAAGAAGAGAAATGTCCCACAAAAACTTCCCTCGGGAAAGAGGTGTGAGAATTCATTTCATTGGCTGAAACTGGAATGAATGAGTGAATATTCATGAGGCTTGTGCACTGTAGTTGTTGACTAATCCTTCCCACTCTTTCAGGCCAGACATTCTTAAGTCTGAGGTAATCATTCCCAAAATGGACTCTTCCGTAATGCAAGTCACTATTCCAGCCTGCCCTAACAGGAGCTCCACTTCTCCCAGCCGGTCTCGGAGGGTAAAGACCCGCCATCGTAAGGCCGGTAAGGGCAGCAGTGGGGACCTGGCTGGACTTAAAGCCAATCAATCCTCCCCTAACAGGGACACAACTGCCCAAGTTAACAGTTCTACCACTAACACCTCCAAGCAGCTCCTGGAGCCTTCTGCAGCCCTGCGGGGTCTCAGTCACGAGCAGCAGCAGAGGCAGCTATCCTCCTCCAGTCCTGACCTCATCTGCACCACGCTAGAGGCAGACAGCCAGGGAAAAGGGGACCCCTCTGTGGGTGGGCTGGAGAGAGGGGGGAGCCTTAGTGCCTCTGCTGGTTTAGGGGGGTCAGAGGGAGGGGCAGCCGGTCTGGATGATCTCACAGAAACCCCCCCACGCAGTGACACTCCCAGCGAGGATGCTGCATCGTTCCCGTTCTCCAGCAGCCCAGACTCACCGTGTGGGAGGGGTGCGGCAGCAGGACGAGGATCTCTGGGATCTCCACGCCTTCCTCATGATGGGGAAGATAAAGAGGAGGGTGCAGGTGCTGTGAGGCTGCCCCGGGGAGCATCAGGTGGAATTGGGAGTCAGCACCTCACACCTTCAGCCATTCTGTACAGGGCAGCTATCACACGCAAACAGGTACAGTGCAGGATACCTCTTCATATTCCTCACTATCCCTCTGATAATTATTTTCACATTTTTCATGTTTCTGCCTACAGAGGCGTGGAGTGTCATCAGAAGAGGAGGAGGGTGAAGTTGACAGTGAGGTTGAGTTACCACGGAGACGGTGAGTAACTGTCCTTCATTACTTGAAAATTCCCTCAAGCCATCTTCCCTCTTTGACAAGTTGCCGATTTATTCAGAGAACAAATTTACATCATTCTTTACCATAATCAGATTCAGCGATTCTTATATCTAGTTTTGTTCTTTCTTATTAATCTGTCCAGACGCCCGACCAGCATTACCAAGTGCCAGTCAGTGTCAACATTCAGTTCAGAAAATCTGTCTGTATCGGATGGTGAGGAGGGCCACACAACAGACCACTCTCATAGCGGTACTCCCGATGTCGTCAGCACTAACACCGATGACAGGTTGGATGACCGCAGCGACGACCTCCTCTCTCAGGGGTCGGAGATCCCCGCGGACAACACCGATCCTGCCCAGGCTTCCGATGGCCTGTCTGAGAGAGACGGCGCTCTGGGCCAGGGCAAAGCTCAGCTGGATGCCGGGCAGAATCCTAATGAGGTAAAGAAAGTATGCAGAGGATTGCATGTGTCAGCTTGTGTCATCCCCTCAGAACAATATAGCTAGTGGTCAAAACGTACTTAAGTATAATTTTGAGTTACGTGACTATATTCATTTTATTATATTTCATGTTATACTTCCCTAATATATTTCACAGGGTTATATTTGACTTTTAGCAAGATTTTTTGCAAGATACAGACTGTCAAAAAAAAAAAGTCTGACTGAAGGTGAGGGATTGTCTGAACTGTGAGTCATGTAAAGCTACTCTAGTAGAGACAAGAGCCATTAATGAGCATTATAGATTCCCTTTAATTATTTTATGAACCTTTAGTTTAATCTGGTGACCCTTAGGATGGAGCCTGACCCCCATGTTGAACGCAAATGGAAAAAACTGTCAAATTGTATCCTCTTTAACCTACTACAATATTTTGCTGCAGAATTACTACTTGATACCTGAAGTAGATTAGATTAGATTAGATTCAACTCATTGTCATTGTGTCCACAAGGCACACAATGAAATGATCGTTCCAGATCACTCATCCAGAGACAAGCATCTGCGGTCATGCAGCCAGAAACTGGCGCTACCGTTAGACAATGTGGTTTAAGTGTCTTGCCCAAGGACACAACGCAGCACCACAAAGATAACACTGAATCTGCACTTGTAATGTAGTTATTTGTACTTTTGACCACTGATGATTTTATTTAAAGTTGCAATAAAAAAAAAATCCCAGCCTTTCTCACTGATACAACAGTTGAATGTATTTTAAAACACCTGCTTTTTTTTTTTTTTTTTTTTTTTAAGTATGATTTATTTCTGATTTTACACAATAGTGAACATCAGAACAGACAAAAATTCCAGTTATAACATAAGACATTAATTGGAATGATAAACATGAACCAGTAAATGACACAAATACAAAACAAAACAAACAAACAAAAAAAAATTACACACACACACACACACACACACATATATATATATATATATATATATATATATATATATATATAAAACACCTGCTTGCATTAGTGGCAATAACTAGATCTCACTATGAACCCTTTAAAGTCTCCGCGCTGTTGATCAAGTGAATGTGAAAGATTTTTTCTTGTTTTACTTTCAGTTCATTCTTCTTGGCTCCGTTTGCCTCGTTTTGTTTATCTGGTAGATATTTTTGTGCTTGTGCAGGTTGTTCCAACATTTCAAATACTGGGATAAAATTGCAATCTTCTTTTTCCTTTTACTCTTCAACCAAGCCTTCATTTTCCAGGGAAATTTCCTACCCACAGGCAGGCAAAAAGCGAGGCAGCCAATCTTGTCACTGATGGCATCATTATTCTATTGCCGTGAAACGTGCAACTGACATTTTCTTCGCAATGATAAAGCTAAATAAAAAAAAAACTGTCTAACTACAGGGTCTCCCACCACTGCTAAAATTACACTGCATAATCCCAATTCCCACTCTTTATTTCACACCTCTCTTTTGGAGGGTAGAGGCTGGAATTGGGTTTAGGTCCATGTCTGCTGCCGGTCATGTATGACATCATTTTCCTCTTCCTTCTCTCTTTTTAGAGTCGAGCCTTGTGTGATGATTCTGACTGCGACAGCGCTGAGCTGGATCAGTCAGGTAGTGGCGAGCTCAGCCGTCCTCCCAGTGCTGGAGCATGGGCGCCGCCATCTCAACCCTATCAGGGGTCTCCACAGGCTCCCCATACGGGACCTCCATAGATCACTGGACACTAGGAAAGATCCAGCTACTCTACAGTGAGCAACCATCACAGGCGTACACCGGTCTGTCAGTGCAGTACATTACTGTTGTCATGAGGGATCACACCTACTACACCACTCAGACTATGACAAGTTGACTTATGGTGTCTCATAAGTTTGTTGGCTGGCAAACCTGCACCAGATGACATAGGACATTTGTCATAACCTGACATCAGATATTTTGGCAGCTTGTGACATCAGATAAATGTCATTTCCGTTCAGTAGGGTTTGTTTGGTTTTTTTTTTAGGCAGGATAATTCCAGTTTGCAAAAACCCTTCCACAGATGCACACGCACGCACAAGAAGATACCACACTCTTAGTCCTTTAAACACTCTAACCTTCACTCTGGGAGCATCCTCCATGATACTCCACACACTAATGCATCAAATACTAATGATTAATAAATGTAAATATTCATGGCATACCACATGAGAAATATCTAACTTTATTTTATTTGTAAGATAAAAGTGTAAGACTTAACAGTATGCAGCCCTGTGAACAAATGCATGACTACATGTTTATAATTTATGGTTCGAATGTGTCCGTTTTATATTTTGTGAAAGTTTACACTTTTTTAATCCTGAAAGTATTAATTGAGTTTTTTTTTTCTTTTTGTTAATAAATGTCATCACTAAAGAAAAAAAAAAGAGACAAAAATGGAATGAAAATCTCACATTGATCATGATGCATAATTTGGGTTCTCAGTAGCTAAAATTTTATTTTTTTTAAGCCCTCCTACTACTGAGTTTCACATACACATATGACACACTTGAGGTTTTTATAGAGTTTATAAAAAATTTTTGATAGGATGGGAGGTCTTTTGGTTCACTCGAAATGCACCTCTGCTATTGTGTGTGTACACTCATTTAACCAGCTTATTGAGTACATCAAGCTAAAAATACTTTGTGTCTTTTTTGTTGAAACTGTTTTAAAAAGTTGTGGATTCAAGTGGAATATCATTGTGGAGAATGTAATTCGTTTGTGGTGACGGGAAACTTTATTTCATTAGGCAGAGAGGTGTTCCTATTATTTAGACAACTCTTGTTGATATATCCAGGGTGCATAAAATTATACAGAAGCATTTTGGAGGTACTGTCACCACAAACTGACACAAACAGTTGAAACAGAACCTCTCTAAAACAGTTTTAACACAAACTCAACATTCTAACCTCTGGTAAAGTAGCATTTATTGCAGGACTGTTGCATGTGTTTTAGCTAGATGGTTCTAATAAACTGGCAACCCATTATTGCTTTCCCAGTTTATGGAATTACTGACTGTGGCTTTTAAAATGTTGTTGCTTTTAATAATTTCAGCCACAAAGTGCAGAAGAAATCCACTGTTTTAACACCAAACAGTTGCACAATGAACAGAGCCAGACCAGATTTAAAATGTAATTAGAACAGACGCAGAAGCAGGGATATCTCATTTTCTATTTCTACTTCTCAGTTGTTAAAGACTGGCACTTATATTCCACCCTTGGCAACGTGACAGTTGCTCAGAGAGCTGGGTGTTCTTGTTAGCTGTATTAGCAGCTAATACCTTGGAATGAATTCCTGGCCTTCTGCAGCGATTTAGGAGCATGAGCCCCCTACTCCATCCACCTACCACTCCAACCACAACATGACGTGCCCAGTTGATCGAGAGCTAGAACGACTACAAGTAGTTTGCTTCAACCTTGTAACACCTAATACTGACTAAAAGCATCCTTTTTAAGTGCAGGATTCTGAGTTCAGGTTATATTGAATGAATCTTAACTATGTGCAGGCAAGCGTGGAAAAACCTCCCAACCTTTGACCTAATGTTGAGTCATAACGAGTTTGATTTAAGCCTACTGGTGTGTCCACATGGTTAAGCAATAGGGATGGGAATGGCAGAGTAAATCACGATATGATACTATCATGATAACAGTTGTATTGTGATACATGGATTCTGCAATACTTTATACATTGCAAGACAATCATCTGTAATACATGACCATATCTGTGGAAATCAGAAAGGACTAAAGAAAAAATATCCTTACAAACAGGAATCATTTATTCACTTGGTTTTAGCCTTTACATAAACATTATTACTTTAATAATAAGTACTTTAAGTCTTATTTTCTCCTCCTAAATTCCATCACATACAATTTTGTTGGTGCATATACGTAGTAACATCTTCCAAATCAATTCATGTTTGTTTTGTATTCTTTCATTAGGCATAGTTTGCACAACATTGCACTGCACTCCATGGGGGTTTGGTGCACAAGAGATTATATTATGCATAGATATAAAGGAAAATACATAAATAATACTTATTACATCAAAAATGCAATATTTGTGTTTAAAATAATGATTGTTTATATTAGTGACCCTTACATATACAGTACCAGCCAAAAGTTTGGACACACTGGCACTGTATGTGATTTTACTTCCTTAAAAGGGAGCCCCCCCCCCCACCTAACTCAAACCCAGGATATAGTGCATCTCTAACTTGTTGCAAGAAAAAGCAATATGATTTTCCCATTTTATATGAATGCAGTAGAAAACTGAAAAGTGGCAACGCTCATCCACTAAACCTAAATGGACACTGATTTGTAAAATCAGTGGAGTACCATCCAGTAATGAACCAAAAGGCCTCTGGTTGTTCGGGATGTTGGCAGGCTTCATAAAAACCTCATCTGTTCCTTTTACCCTTTAAGATTACTGCAGAAGTACCTAGATAAAGATAGAGCACTTCTCTGTGATGGTTACTAGTAGAACAGTAAGTATCCTTTGGGTTTGAATAGAAATGTTTTGTTTTTATACAGCATTGCACATTGTACCTGTAACATAGGAATTATATTGAAAGCAAAATATTATGAGCAACAATAAATAATGTATTGGTTACAAAAAAAAAAAAAGGGTGTGATGTTTGTTTTAAAAAGACAGGGCATGTGGCTGCATCACAGCTCAACAAGAAATGATCACTTTCAATCACCTTGAACATGTCCAAACTGAGCCAGTGTTAATTCCTTATACAGGGGTTGGACAATGAAACTGAAACACCTGTCATTTTAGTGTGGGAGGTTTCATGGCTAAATTGGACCAGCCTGGTGGCCAATCTTCATTACTTGCACATTGCACCAGTAAGAGCAGAGTGTGAAGGTCCAATTAGCAGGGGAAGAGCACAGTTTTGCTCAAAATATTGCAATGCACACAATATTATGGGTGACATACCAGAGTTCAAAAGAAGACAAATTGTTGGTGCATGTCTTGCTGGTGCATCTGTGACCAAGACAGCAAGTCTTCGTGATGTATCAAGAGCCACGGTATCCAGGGTAACGTCAGCATATCACCAAGAAGGACGAACCACATCCAACAGGATTAACTGTGGACGCAAGAGGAAGCTGTCTGAAAGGGATGTTCGGGTGCTAACCCGGATTGTATCCAAAAAACAAAACCACAGCTGCCCAAATCACAGCAGAATTAAATGTGCACCTCAACTCTCCTGTTTCCACCAAAACTGTCTGTCTGGAGCTCCACAGGGTCAATATACAGGGCTGGGTTGCTATAGCCAAACCTTTGGTCACTCGTGCCAATGCCAAACGTTGGTTTCAATGGTGCAAGGAGTGCAAATCTTGGGCTGTGGACAATGTGAAACATGTATTGTTCTCTGATGAGTCCACCATTACTGTTTTCCCCACATCCGGGAGAGTTACGGTGTGGAGAAGCCCCAAAGAAGCGTACCACCCAGACTGTTGCATGCCCAGAGTGAAGCATGGGGGTGGATCAGTGATGGTTTGGGCTGCCATATCATGGCATTCCCTTGGCCCAATACTTGTGCTAGATGGGCGCGTCACTGCCAAGGACTACCGAACCATTCTGGAGGACCATGTGCATCCAATGGTTCAAACATTGTATCCTGAAGGCGGTGCCGTGTATCAGGATGACAATGCACCAATACACACAGCAAGACTGGTGAAAGATTGGTTTGATGAACATGAAAGTGAAGTTAAACATCTCCCATGGCCTGCACAGTCACCAGATCTAAATATTATTGATCCACTTTGGGGTGTTTTGGAGGAGCGAGTCAGGAAACGTTTTCCTCCACCAGCATCACGTCGTGACCTGGCCACTATCCTGCAAGAAGAATGGCTTAAAATCCCTCTGACCACTGTGCAGGACTTGTATATGTCGTTCCCAAAATGAACTGACGCTGTATTGGCCGCAAAAGGAGGCCCTACACCAGGGGTGGGCAACTCCAGGCCTCGAGGGCCGGTGTCCTGCAGGTTTTAGATGTGTTCCTGAGCCAACACACCTGAATCACATATAGAAGTCATTAGCAGGACTCTGGAGAACTTGACTGCATACTGAGGAGGTAATTCAGCCATTTGATTCAGGTGTGTTGGATCAGGGACACATCTAAAACATGCAGGACACCGGCCCTCGAGGCCTGGAGTTGCCCACCCCTGCCCTACACCATACTAATAAATTATTGTGGTCTAAAATCAGGTGTTTCAGTTTCATTGTCCAACCCCTGTATATTTGCTCATTAACATCTACACTTAGGTCCATAACTTTTGGAACAATGTAGTTTTGCCTCTGCACACCACAGTAATGGATTTTAAAATCAAACTATCAAGATGTGATTGAAGTGCAGACTCAATGGGTTTAACAAAAATATTGCATTAACTGCTTAGGAATTATCTGCATAGCCATTTTCATTCAGTCTTCCATTTTCAGAGGCTCAAAGGTAACCGGCCAATTGAGTTACATGGTCAGGTGAGACTTCTTTAGAATTATATCATGGCAAATTAAACTGATAAAAATCTGGTGTGGGTTAAAAGGGGTAATTTGGTATTTTTCATTGGAATTCTTAATGAGGTTCAAAGAGACGTCAGCGCAAGTGACGATGACCATCTATAGGTTCATTTTGGTTTTTCAGCCTATCAGACAACAAAACTTTAGGAGTTGTCAAATCAAAAATTTACTCTACTCTTAAAAATGGAGGAATGCAATGGCCAGCACAGCAAAACCATAAGGCCTGAAGGACTACATGAGACAGCTAAAATAGATTCAGTTCTATTTATTTAGCGCTAAATCACAGTCGCCTCAAGGCACTTTATATTATAAGCTAAAGACCCTACAATAATACAGAGAAAAAAAAAAAAAAAACAAAAAAAAAAACAAAAAAAAACAAAAAAAAAAAAAAACTTGGCAGTTTTGTTGGTAAGTTATTGTCCAAAAACTTTTCAACCCAACTACAGAAGTCCCCCAACTGATGAGACAGTACCAGAAAGAATTAAATAAGAACGACCCAGCACTGTTTAAGCATTTCACATCTTTTATTTCTGCATTTCATTTCTTCAACAATTTAATTGCACCCAGATCTACAATAGTTTGAAAACGTGCACAAAAAACGTGAGTTTCTTCATCCTGCAAAGAATAATAAAAAATAAAATCTGACCCAGGCAAAAAAGATAGCAGGAAACTAGTGTTAATTCTATAATTCTCCTAATTAATCATAATTTAATACCTCAGCATAATATACTTAAAGACCAATATGTCTTGTAGTTTTGCCCCTTGCAGCATTCCCCCTCCCTGCAGTTAAAAAAAATATTTCTCTATTTAAAACAAACATTTTAATGTTATCATCATTGCCACCATGGTCTTAGTAATTTAAGAGAAAAGAATATTTTCCTCTCATTTAAGCCCACACCTCATAACCAAAGCCCACCCACCCTTATTAGAATCCAATACACAACAATGCTCAAAATCCTGGGGCCTGCACTACGAAGCAGGGTCAACATACCAAGCATATCTTCTTATTGTCTGGATTCAACCAAAATCATGCCAAGTGGTGAATATGGTTAACTCAGTATGTCAACCAAACTTTTTCTGAATATAGCAATGAGCCACAAAAGTTCATGCAACAATAATCCCAAACAACTACGAAGAATTTACAAATTCAACTGCGTTTCTGCAGCCAAAGCCAGGGGGGAAAGCTGGAAAAAGCTTTTCACTAATGTGAATGAGTAGGATAGGCTCATCAATATCACTGCCCTATCATTAAGGCACGAGTAGATCCATCATTACAAATGGGTATTCCAATAAATTTATGTGTTCTTCAGAAGTAATCTTATGGCGAGTGAGACAAGTTTAGCATTTTTCTTTTAGCTGCAAACCCTGTGGTATTAAAAAGAGCCTTGGAAGAATGTAAAGCACAAATAGAAAACATATTTCAAACTGATAGATACACTGTACTCATCAGGGAAAGCTAACGAGGTCAGAACCTCTCCGAACACCCCTTTCCTTCCCAAGATGTGACAGTCTGCCCAACACGATCTTCTACAACCAGCAGATGACTCCAAACTGACTGGCCAGTCGATGTTTTTATACATGCTAATCTGTTATCTTAAGCATGTGTGCAGTCTAAGTTATCATTGCAATGTGCCCCAATAAGAACAGAACCACAATGTAACCTTCAAAACCCGAGATTACCTCACTAACCACATATCCTGCTTCGTAGCACAGGCCTCTGGTCAAGAAATAAAATGGATGGAAATACAGGAATGACACAAAAATAATTACTCAGCAAATTAGAGGTGAGCCATGATGTAGCTTAAAATTCTCCTCTGAACCTGCACCAGACAAGCGGTAAAATTACCTTCTGACAAAAAGGTTTTCCCTGCATTCACCTTCAGCTGGAGATCACTTACACCCAGTGAAACCCGTTAAACCCACAATGCCTCATTCAGGAAGTACAGCTTCAAACAGAAGATGGCAAATACCAATGAATTCTACTCATTTGAAGAGCTGTGTATTAAATAAAAATAAATAGATATTTAAAAAGGAAGGGAAAGAACAGTCCATCTATGATGTTATTGTCTTTTTTTTCTTCATTTTTACATTTTCTAAGAAAAATCTGACATAAGAAAAACATTTATGCCTTTTCAGATTTTTCTAAAATTTTACCTACAGTATATCAAGAAGATCATACAGATATACAGCAAAATAAGAGGAAAAAAAAATACAACAGAAGGAGTCTTTAAAAACTATATGCAAAGGGAATTTAAAAACATAATAAATAAATAAAATACCAATATAATGATAATGGTGTAATTACAACTGAGTAGGTGTCTAACCAAAGCAGAGGAGAAAACAGTGAGTCTATAGTACTTGGTTTTTGCATTAAGTTCAATAAGGGACCTCTTGGTAAAAAGTAGGGGGAGGGGTTACGTTAGGTGCTGATGAAGATCCTCCTTGTCAGTTGGCTGCGAGTCCAGTAGCTTCAGAAGACAGCCTGAGCAGAAAACAGGAAAACTTCAGCACTAATGTTTGTTTAAAAATACAATCAGTAATACACGAGTGGCTTCACAGGTCGCTGTATTTGAAATGGAAAACCAATAAAAGAGTCTCATTTGACAAGCGAACAATTGGGGTGTGAAGATGGAAAATTTCTGCTACTGATTTAAAACATGTTCAATGTGCAGTCTGGGTGCTGGGGGACTAGAGTTTTTTCTCTCCACAGAATACCCTCAACTAGCAAAGTGCCTCCTGCAACAAATGCAACAAATATTTAGACTGAATGGGACTGATGGGGCAAATGAACTGATAATTAACTGCATGACCCCACTTCCCAAAAAAAAAAAAAAAAAAAAAAATCACCCTGCATCTGTACAGCAGGCTTAGGGTTCAGTTACACTGCTGCTGGTGTGAAGAGAGACAGCAAGCAAAAAATGATTTAGTCTGCTGTTATTAGTAAGCCTAAGTGGATAGTTATGAGCTGAAAACCTAAAAAAGTAAACCGTGTTAAGTTGTAATTTTCCTTAAAGGTTGCCTATACCGATAGCTTTATTTACTCTCTCAGCTCATTGATGTGTGAAAATAGCTATTGTCAACAGTAGGCTACCGCTACTACTTCAACTTTATTAGTTAAAATCCTAAAAGTACAGTGTTACTCATGCTTGGGCCTGGCAGGGTTTTTAAATACACTGGCAGAAAAACCCTAAAAGCACAACAAACAGGAGCCACACTGGCTGCAAATAAAATGTTGGTCAGGCTGAAGTGAATCAATATTCAATGATAACTGTGTGGTAACGACGGCAGAGTCATCAACCCAACTCGGCTACAGATTGTGCCTTTTTAAAAAGATGCGTTTACGCTAAAATAAACGAACCTATGAACATAAGTACCTATGCCTTTCATATTTGTTTGTGCACATAATGCACGCAAACAGCTGTTGGACTGGTACAGACCTGTGTAGGTTTTAGGGCCAATTCTATCAGCCCTACAGTCTAGTGGGACAGAGTCACAGCTGGAAGAGGGGTGATGCAATTATTATGAGAGCACTGGTAATGAAGTGACTGTTAAAAACCGCCAATAGTCCAATTCTAATAAATCTTTGGTAACCTAATTAAATAAGAAGCACTCCTTGCATTTCCTCTTATGTGATCAATCCATTGCTTCTGATAGAAAGGAAAACTCAACCTTCATAAATTCAGATCAAAGCTGACCAACAGCATGTCAGAATTAAAATAAGTAAATAATATTCAGTAGACAGCAAGCGCTTGCCATCTTCTTGCTGCCATGCAATGGATGTGTGCTGCACTAGACTCTGACTTCTTTCTTACCGGGCATTGATCAGGTACTCAGCCAGGCTGATGCTGGCGTGGGAGCCAGTAATGGTGACCTGTCTGTCAGTTGAGCCCTCCACAGGATTGGCAATCTTGATCTGAGCCCCTGACATCTGACGGATCTCATTGATCTTTGCGCCCTGACGGCCGATGATGCACCCAATGAGCTGGGGAAGAAGAAGAATTACGCAAGACCATATCAATATCATTCAATGCCAAAGGGTTAAAAAAAAAAAAAAAAGATAAATTAAAAAAATAGAAATTAAACAGGCTACTTAATAAAGCCAGAAAGTTTCTCTGGTAAGAAAAAACAAACAAACAAAAAAAAAAAACATTAATTATGACTTACATCATTCGGAATGGTCAGCTCATGAGAGCCAGTTTGTGCAGAGGCATCCATCCCAGCTGAAGGAGTACGACAGAGTTAATTAGGCTGGTTAATAGAAATATACAGCTATCACATTCCATCTTGCAGCATGTCCACCTACCCTGGAAGCCCTGGTTGCCGTGTGCAAGGGGGAAGGGGCTCTGCTGCATGGCCAGCTGGTGAAGTTTGGTGAGCTGTTGAAACAAAATAAAGGAAGGACATGCAGAGCACAGAGACAGATGTGTTAGGGAAAAACTGAAAATAAACTTCAAGACTGAAATGTTGTTTTCCCTTGTGTAAGTGGTTTTTGTGATAATGAGTGGAAATCATGAAATGGAACACGGGACCTATGACTTTGCTTTAAGATATTTATGCTAAGATCTGAATCTACAATCTGTGGAATTGTTAAATGGATGTGTGTATCAAGCAGTGGTGGCTGGGGATGGGGTGGGGTGGGGGGGGGATGGGGTAGGAAAAAGAAAAGAAAAAAGTCAGAGGGATGAAATAAGAAGGTGGCATGGCTTCCCCAGACCGAAGTTGCAAATATATTGGATCACTTACAGAGGGCCCTTCACTTACATCAGGCTGTGGAATGGCGTGCTGCCCTTGGACAGCATAAGCCTGCAAAGAGAGAACGGCACTTAGGAGGGTGTGGCAGTGTGACACACAGTGTGATCTAATAGCCATCAGTCCTCTGTCCTTGCTGCAAGGAGCAATGCCTGGCAAGTTACAATCCAGAACAGGAGCATGTGTATAACTAAACATTGTTGAGGAAAAGGGAGGGGAAAAAAAAAAAAAAAAAAAAAAAAGTGATCAAAAGAAGTGCTTTTGCTACTTACCTGACCACCTGCAAAGATAACAGGAGAGCCTGAGGGTTTGGGTCTGTATGGGATGGTCACTCCTTTTGGTGGAGACTAGGAAAACAAATATTCACTTTTAACTATCAATAACAAAAATTAAACTAAGTGCTAAACTAAGTGGCTAAAGCACATTTTCCAAACAGTGAAAATCAGGATAACATTAAACAATGTTTGTACCTCAAGCATGACAATGCAGATCTGCTTGACACACTCAATAATGGACTGAGGGGTCCCTGCAACGGTGATGGCACGCTCTGTTGAGTTGGGTAACATGTCCCCTGCTACTTGTACCTGAGCTCCTGCGGACTACAGGGAAGACAAAAGTTACGAGACATCGGGATTAAAAAAAAAAAAAAAAAAAAAAAAAATCTGAAATTTGTACAAAAAGATTAAAACACAACAGACAAACCTCTCTGATTTCTTTGATCTTGCAGCCACCTTTGCCAATGAGTGAGCCGCACTGGCTGGCGGGTACAACGAGGCGCATGGTGACTGGTGGTTTGCTGGTGGCCGTACTGTTAGTCATCGAAGTGCTGATGTCCTGCAGGGGAAGAGGATACAACAAAATGATTTCCAAAGTGGCAGCTGCGTGTGTCACGTGAGATGCAGCGAGCAACTCTAACCTCCTCCAGTTTCTCTATGATCATGGAGAAGGCTTTAAAGATGGAGGTGGTGGGTCCTGCGAGGGTTATGATCCTCTCTGGGCAGTTCCCCTCTGAGATGTTGATTCGTGCACCACTCTGCGGAGACAAAGGAAAAAAAATAAAGTTGATTTGTTATCATATGACGCATGAGTCACAGAACACCACTGAAATGTTAACATGTTCCTTCTTGATTGTTTGGGAAAAAAAAAAAAAAAAAAAAGAATCTTACCTCCTCTCTCATCTTTTTAACCGACTCGCCCTTCTGTAGATAAAGAAAAAGACAATATTTACAAAACATACCAGGAGACTTGCTGCAGATAGTATCATTCTGGCAGTAAAACCAACTTACCTTGCCAATGATGCTCCCAACCTCCTACATAAGAGGAAAAAAAAGTGTTAAAAAATACTTTGTTTTATTTATTTATTTTTCACTACAGCCAGATTAATTTGATAAGTGAATGCAGACTTTAAGATCTTTATCCAATCTATCAGAATCAGATTCTTCTAACCTTTTATCAGAACTGGTATGTTGTGGCTTTTGCAAGCCACATGCAAGCCTTTTTTCTACTCTTGACACTCTGTGTAGAACAATTGCATTAATTTTGAAAATCTGTGCAAGCCTACTTTTTCCAACACTTAGAAAGTTGATCCACAGTCAATGAAGGAATCAATAAAGCTTTTTATATCTTATCAAAGTCCATCCACAGTTGCATGCAGGCACACTCACCTTCCCATGCATGAGTAGCCTGATGGTTAAGGTGACATTAAGTCCTCCTTCAACCAGACTGGAGTCCATTGCTGCAGATGAGTCCAACACACACGCACACACACACTCTACACTGGCCAGCAAAGTGAGTCTTTGGTCACTGGCTGAACGTCTGCAACGGAGTGGAAAATAAAACAGTCAGAGACAAGTGTAGTTAGTGGAAAGTGTGAGGCCATCTGCTGTCAATGCAAATCAGTGAAGTGATACTGGCAGTCCACATCTTGTGGACTTTAACGCCGTTTTCCAGCCACGTCGAAAGAAAGACGTTTCAGTTCGGTAATTGACATTAGACTGGCCCGAGTCCACTCATTCACACAGCACAATGACCCACTGTCTCTCTGCGGTCGATGTCTATTTCCTGACATTCTACAGCTGTGGCGACATCCCTTCAGTTTTTGGCCTAAACGGAAGCTCCCCCAATTCCCTGCTAAAAATTTCTGTAGCTTTATATCAACTTTCCATCCAAGCTAGCAAGAGAAAGCGAACAGCATGACGTTATGACATCAAATCCTGTTTGCAGGGAGCATCACAGCTAGTCACGCAAGCGAGATAAGGGGAAGTTAGCAGCACCAAAACATTTATTCCCACAAAATCCTCGCTTTTTGTTACATTTATAAAATGCCTGCAGAAAAGTCTAACCAGCCCATCTTTAAAATATTGCAACTCGAAACTAACTCCTGCTCCACCATCAAGCTAAATACAGATCGGTAATTTTCCATCCAGCACGCTAGCGTTAGCATTCAGGAACTAGTCGGATCCCGCGGCCTACGAATGGCACAGAGTTATCCCTGTCCTTCACTCTGAGGGGAAAAAAACACACACACATATACATAAAGCTGGACGACTTACCGGAACCGTCCCTGGAAGTGTGTTCAGGGGGTGGGTAGGGTGGCAAGGGTAGAAGGGGAGAGGTTCGGGAGGGAGTTTTAAAAGGATCTGGGGAAGAGGGAAGCGACGCCACTGTTCGATCGGACTCCACTCTCCTCTTCTGCTTCGCACAAAAGACAAAACGCGTTCAACTCTGACCTCTTTAAATGCCCGCCCTCCACCGGGTCAGCCCTGCCCACTGACGCGATATTTACCCCGAGAGTGTCAAAACAAACTATATATATATATATATATATATATATATATATATATATATATATATATATATATATATATATATATATATATGTATATATATATAATCAGTTTATGTGAAACACTCAGGCAATTCTCAAAAAAAAAAAAAAAAAAAAAAAAAGCAGCAATCACATTATCAAACACACAGTCCAGTCCTACAGTGAATGCTATTCTTAATAAATAATGTTCTTGAGGTCCATATTTTCTCTGAAGACTAAAAATAATTCTATAAAGTCTTAACCTAAAGCTAAAATAATATAGTGAAAAACAACAACAAAAAGTAACAGTAGTTGTAGAAGACACTGGGACCCCTCATCCCACTATTAAGATAAGAAATACTTTATTTATTCCATATTTAGGCAATTCCTTTGTCACAGCAGCTCAAATAATACTATTACTATTACAACTACTCTAACTTTTTCTCCAAACTGCTCGATCTGCTCTCTGATGTACTCATTTCTAATCCTGCCAATCCTGATCACTTTCAGTGACAATCTTAGTATCTTTAACTCTTCCAGCTCGGCCTCCTGTCTTTTTGTAATTGCCACATCTCCAAACCATACATTGTAGCAAATTTCATTACCACCTTGTAAATCTTCCCTTTTACTCTTGCTGCTTTCATTCTGTCACACATCACCACTGATGCTTGTCTCCACCCACTTCACCCACTCTCTTCTGCACTGTCCCTCACTTTGGATGGTTGACCCCAGGTATTTAAACCTCTCCTTCTTGCAGCTTCACTTTTCCACCTGTCTCCCTCTCATTCACACATTTATTCTGTCTTGTTTCGATTGACTTTCATTCATCGTCTCTCCAGTGCACATTTCCACCTCTCCAGACACTCTTCCCCCTGGTCCTTACTCTCACTACAGATCATAGTGTCATCTGTGAACATCATAGTCCATGGAGACTCCTGCCTGACCTCATCTGTTAACCTGTCCATCACCATTACAAACAAGAAGGGGCTCAGAGCTGATCCCTGATGTAATCCCACCCTCCCACCTTAAACCCATCTGTAACGCCTACTGCACACCTCACCACTGTCCTCATATATGTCCTGCACCACCCTCACATCCTTCTCTGCCACTCCTGACTTCCTCATGCAGTACCACAGTTCCTCCCTTGGCTCCCAAATTATAAGCTTTTCCAGACTTTCCTTCACATTTAATGTGACTTGATAATAATACACAAACACTACAGAGAGGCAACAGCCACTGTGCACTATTTAGACGGCTCAGGGCCTCCCCATGACAAAGGTAATAAATAATAGAATCCAGTTGTTATGGATCAGTTGATGCAGTTACATGTAAATGTGTTTCATTTGTTCCATTCAGTTAAGTTTTTACTATATATATATATATATATATATATATATATATATATATATATATATATATATATAAACCTCTTGTAGGCATCCCTACAAGAGGTTTTGAAGGATTGGTTGCAGTTGTCTGTGAAGCCAACAGATGGCACAATAACACTGTGAATGTAGCTCGTGGTCATTCTCTTCAAAGTCCTGCATCCATTCTGGCATTGCTCAAAAATACTCATTCATAGCTTGATGAGTTGACCGAGGTGTCGTGACTGTTCCACCTAAAAATGAGAAGCATTAAATTTAGCCATGTGAAAAAGGCATTTTGCCCAATTAGAGATGTAAAATGAGCAAAATGCCTTTGTCGAATGAGTCAGCGCTCTGATTTTGAAAGAGGAGCTAAAATCTGTGTTTTAGTTGATGAATTATAAACATATCGACTAATAATTTATATTACTGCAGTGAATCTCTCACTACAGACTCCAGCCACAGTATTCCTGTACATTCCTGATAATGAAGAGAAGACTGGTGATCAATATCTGGATCAGAAATGCACATGTATCATTTGCGTTTGGTCTGACAGATCATTTATTGCCTTTAATAATTTGGGAATATATACGTATTCTCTGGAGTATCAGTCTGGCGTTCATTACTCAATCATTTGAACTCTTATGATGTTTGAAAACCTGTCACAGTGAATTTGGCTGATGCACGGTGAATATTTTTTCTGTTGGTTTGCATACATAAGCAGAACAAATAAAAAACAAAATGTAATGAAATGTGAAGACCTGAGTGCCTGACCTCTTGACCTGAAAATAATGAACCTCACTCATTCATATATATTTTTTCCATACTGGGAATATGATTGATGACTTTCCGCTTCATGATGGATTGCCTTGTTTTCTGCAAGGCTGTTGTTTTGTTGACATGATTGATGGGATAAACAAGGATCTTAATTGTCTGCTAGTCTTTGTTTTGAATTAAAAGGAATACAATCAAAAGCACTGCTGTACAGTTAAATATTCACAGTTGTGATTTTTATTGAAGTAGAGTGCTATATATGGCCGGAAAGCAAAAGAGATAGATAAAATGGAACAGTATAGCCCTATAACCATGTGTTCATGGTCTGGTTGACAGAGTATTCTGCCTGAACTCATCCACCACATGTTCATTAATCTGGTGCACATCAGAGCACCCACAATACAATTAGTCAATGGCCGTAACCAACTTTTTATTCTTATATATATTTTTAAATTATTTTATATTATTCTTATATTATATATATCTATATCTAGCTCTATCTATTAATCATCAATCTTTAATAAATCAAATTTTCTGATGTCCTACACAGTGTGGTTTACACCTTCATGTTTACATGCATGACTCATGAATCATGTCTGGCTCAGTTTAGTGGGTTCAAAATTACTCTGCTTTCGATAGATTTCTCTGCTGCTCTAAAAAGCAGTTTTTCTCAGCATTTCCTGTTTTTCTCTTTTTCTTTCAAAAATGATTCCAGGCAGTAGATGTTTGCGCTCGCTTTAAGAAGCCATCTGTAGTGCTGTCTGAATGGTGCCAGGCTTGCAAGCCTGGTGGTGTTTTTAAATTAGAACCATGGCTGACCAGATTTGCCCCAACCAGAGTTTGCAACACTCTGGTTGCAGGTTAAGCATCTGATATAAGCAATAACTCTGCAGGACACATTAACTGGCTTTGACTTTTCCCAAAGGAAAGGTAAAGGGTAAGTCAAAAACCCATTAAGTGAAAGACATAAAACAACTGTTTTTATGTGATGACAAAAATGTGTTTAATTAGTGTAAAAATGCCTGTCTCTTTGATCTGAAGCACAATCACTGAGAGCCGGATTATACAGAATAGGTGCAAGCTCTTCAGCCTTTCCAATCAGCACATGGTTTCTCTGGCCTTTTATGTGTGCCCCCATCCTGTCGAACAATTGCTTACATAATCATCTGCTTACTTTAATCTCTGCATTTTTCTCACAATTTGGGATCTTTTACACTTCGCTCACTTTTCTCTGTGGTACCCCCATCAAATTCAATGCATCCTCCCCTCGTTCCCAGTGTGTCTCCTTCAGTGCTTTTATCTGACATGCCCACTGGCACTCTCACTCTCTTGTCCCTCTTCCCTCCACTGGTGAGTGTTCATTGATTATTGTACATGAATTGTATGATGAAATGCCACTCGCCCACCCAACATCCTCTCGTCAGTGGCCCCTGACATCCCACTGCCTGCCAGAAATACGGCCGGTCTTTGCCTGTGTGTTTAATGATCTGAATGTTAGATTATCGTTCTCTGATATTCACATCTGGATTCATATTTTTATTTATGTTAAAATGGGGCATGTTTCAATAGTGTGGCATTTATCAATGGTAAACATTCGACTTTAGCAACTGCACGTATGGGATGCAAGTGGAAAGCGATTGTTTGCAGTGATAAAAAGGGAGACTAAATCCAATTTATTCTCTTCAGCTGTAAATTGTCTGCACATATTAAAGCAAATTATCTGGATTACAGTGTGAAACCTGATGACACACTCAAAGCCAGAGAGGCGAGTATCCAATTAGTCACCTAATTAGCAAGTGAATGTTGTTATAAAAATTAAAGGTCTTGAAAAGAGATGGAAAACAAAAACACCGGCGACAAACCTGGCATCTTTTGAATATGATACCACCATTTAACCAATACAGCAGGGACACCTGTCTTTCCATTTGTGATTTGTGACATCTGACGCACACCGTGCGACTGTGTGATCAAGGCAGAAGCAAGGTTGGTTCGTGTTTGACAAAGCCGTAGGCATGTTGTACAGATCTGTTAACTCACTAAACTGGAGATGCAGGGATGCACAGTGGGGCTGAATTCTCACTGCAGGGGTGTGAACGGATCCAAAAGCTTGAGCTTGTATGGTGACTGCAACGTCACTACCTTTCCACAGCCGTAGTTAGATGGCCCCGCAGGGTCACAGCGAGAGGTGACATGTGACCATGTAAACTGTCCAGTCAGGAAACAGAAAGGATGTAGAGCAGCTGTGACTTCCCACTCTTATTTTAAGACGATCTTCCCCAAATAGGTTGTCCCTGCTGGGACAAATAATTGGCGTGATATCTTGGGGGCACGAGCATGAGGAGAAGTTTGCATTTTAATGCCAGTCCTCCACAGGAAGAACCCAGTTATGCATGCCACGGGGCATGATCTGTGGACTCTGTACATTCAGGGAAACACATGCTATTGAAACCGAAGTGAAGACAGAGTCAAAAAAAATACTGCAAACATGGATCTTTACTGGGTGAAATGTTTGTTGTTCTACTTTAAATGTGTGCAAATGTGTTTAAAATAAACTAAATAAAATGTATACTGTTACAGATCAGTCAGAGATATTGTATTTTACTTCTTTATGCCTTCTCCAGTTCATTTTGTATTTTTGAACATAAGTACAATTGACTGGTAGTAAGTGCCAGTTAATATAAAACTCTGATGGCTGCTGATGCATCTTTCTACATTTGTTTTATTAGTCATTGAGCTCAGCTCTGTGGATGGAAAAGTTGCTCTGATGTTCTGTTGGTTCATCATTTTGGGCAAGACAAAAATATATCTCAAAACATCCATGAATTTTTTGCAGATGTTGTTGGTGTCCAGAAGATAAAGCCAGCTGACTTTGATGATCCTCTTCTAGGCCTTTTATCCAGCTTGATAGTTAACATACTTGTACTTTAGTGAAAAATCTAAATAACTACTGCATGAGTACGCACACAATTTTCTACAGATGATGACTTCTGTGCTCCTCTTATTTTAAAGGGCCATATCATAATCATAACCAACTCCACATTTTTAATTCTTGGACTGTACTATAAAATATTTGCATGTTTGCAAGTAATCTTTTTTTTTTTTTTTTTTTTACACTTGGCATTGATGCAGCCTATCAGTTCATCCACTGTCTGAAACAAGGCAGTTTATCACTCTTCCCCCCTCTCTTTAAGCTACCTTTATTCTGATTCGCTGCCACTAGCAAACAGAAGTTTTGAAAAGCAGGTGGGTGGAGCTTCTGTGCTCACAGCCAGAGCTGTGTGCCTGAGATAGCCTTATTATGGAAATCCTCTTTCAGTGACACCATACATATCTAGAAGTAGAAAAAGCTTCCTGAAACTGAGCAGAGGGAAGTCTGAGCTCACAGGGATTACTTGTACATATATTTAGCTTATTATTTGAAACTCTGGCCATGTTTGCAAAAGTGTACACTGTATGTCAGGGAAAAAAAAGCAAACAAACAAACAAAAAAAAAGCAATAATAGTCCTCTTTAATGCCCAATCATTTATTCCCACTGTCTTTGAGCACATTAGAATGCCGATATGTCAAGCAGCTGTGAAAGACACAAACACACCTGGCAACAATGCTTGATGAAAAGCAGTTTGTTATTCCTAGAAGCAGCACTGTATGTAGAGATTGTTACATAAAACAGATTGTGAATGAGGGAGCGCACTGATCAGATCAAGCTCACTGCAGAGCTTGGCAGTTGATGGTGGAACAGCTTTCTGCCTCCTCCAAAACAGTCACTGTATACCGTACTCTACTCACTGGCTTGAGTACACACAAGGAGGCCAAGACGAAGCAAAAACAATCTCAAGTTTCCCTCGCTCTGCCAGCAGCGTGTCACGATTTTGTATGGGTTACAATTCTGAAAAGAGCTAGTTACAAACCTCATCTTGTTACATACTAAATATAAAAGGAGACTTAAAACTGCATGCTTTGATTTCCATTAAAATGTATCCACCAGCAAATGAATCACGTGATGTAAAGTACACTAACAATGGCAAATGGATTGTGAAAGCAACTCCTGTTTTCCTCTGTCTGGAACATAAAATGCCAAAAAAGAAAGAAAAGAAATTGAATGGTAATGGTATGCCAAACATCTTTTGTATTAAAGCAAAGTGTGTATTGAGATGGACTCTATAAATATCACAAACTGGTGTGGGTTGCATTTACCTGACTGTATCTAGACTAGATCCACCTTGGCCTACACAGGCTGTTGGTGCAAAGCTAATTAGACATGGTCTGCTTATCTCTTAAGCATTTCAGGAAAACCTTTATTGAATAAGACAACAAGGTGCAAAAATAAAGCTGGTGAACAGTGTTTAACTCATTTGCTATCTTTCTACCATCACAAAGAATCTTGTTTTTCATAACCGCTTCTTGTGACAGCATTTGGTTTCAGTATTTATCTAAAAAATATGAAAAGTATACAAAAGGATAAGTGTATATAATAGAGATAGGAGAACATTCTATAACATAAAAGAAGAGTAATATAATATAATAATGGTGGTGAAAGAGTTAAGTTGTGCCAGTGGGTAAAATGGATCTGGGTAACCAAAAACAAAAGTAATCCTGTGAACACAAAAAGGAAGACTGGTTCACAAAAATCAATCTGTCTCAGATTCAAGCGCACGGAGAGAGCGATAAGCAAATCAGAGCGAGAAAAATTATTTTGTCATCCAATGTGAATTTGCCATGATAGTAAAGTTTTCAGTTTTATATCTTAATTTAAAAAGAAAAGTTTTACCCCCATTATTACATGGTCATTTAAGCAAGTTTAAGCTACAAAACAAGGCCACAAACTTAACATAACTGTGGATCTGAGTCACTGTGTGAAAACAGTTTTTCAAAATGGACGATATGGGGTAAAATGTGCCAGTGATGCCGGGGCATGTTGAGGCTCGGTTTATCCCAGAAAGTTTATATTCTATGCACCACATTTCCAATATTCTCCAAATAAAAACAAGATGGAAAGGCAGTACAAAAGAAAGACAAATAGATGATCAGCTTTCTTAGATGATCTAAAGCGAACAGAAAGGCATGTGTCAGAGAGGAGGCCCATTCAGTCTGTAGCACAAAACAGACAGAATGACGTTAAAGAGGTATATATATATATATATATATATATATATATATATATATATGTGTAAAATATACATTATTTCTATAGCTAACACATACAAAGATCACAGTCTAATCTTTGCTGAAAATGTTTAGGTAACACAGCGAACAGCAGCATGCAAACATATGGTGTTACTTAGAAGGATGCATTTTTGCCTTTGTTTACTTGAAGACATTAATAAAGTTCAAAATTATGCCAAGACTGTTTCACTCCTAGAAGGATTCAATTTACCCCATCCTTGTGCTCATTACCTTTCTACATTATGGCATGTTGTGCTATAGGACTAACTTTTCTGACAGGTCACTGTTGTAAAACCATGATAACTAGAAAATTTGTTTTAAATTCCATGGATACACAATAACCTGGTGTTTATATACAACAATATTACTTGAAACAAACAAACTTTCATTTTGCAGCAGCTTTGTCAAATGTAAAACATGGCTCGTGTTACTCACTTCTCTATAGACATAATAAGGCAATGCAATGTTGTGGATGTGTCACTCTAGTGACTGCAGAGATGGTGGGGAGATTGGGATCGGGAGGGCCATTGTCTTCATGAAGTCATATACTCGCTCCTCCTGTTAAACCACACTGACACGACAAACACACAGATAATCGATCTGGTGGCCATTTAATTGGCTTTAGCCCTGTCAGACCTTGTAGGGTGTTCAAAGACAGATCAGATGTCTTCCACTAACAGTCCACTATGGCTAAACTGGGAAGATAAACTAACTAGCCACCTTGTTAAGAGACAATAAGAGAGGGATTACTGCCAGATAACTTGAAAAGGACAAACACAACAACAACAACAAAAAGTATTCAGTTTACAACACAACCACTGGCTGTCTCTGTGACCCCTTTGGATATCCACCCTTGGATCAGAAGCAGAGTTATTAGTCATGGTCTTATCCCATCAGCCATCCTTAATGCTTTTGCTACTGGGCATTTCTCTGGAGAGGAAAGATTGTCTTTTATTGTCAGTTTGATTTCAAACTGGATATTAGTCTTATTTGTTCAGTTGCTCATGGTGCAGACCTACGTGTATTTGTGTGTGTTTGTGCATGTCTAATAATGTTTGCATTTGAGCATCAAAACATCTGTGCCACAATTATTCACTCAAGGAAACTTTCATGACTTTTAATTTCACATTCTGTACGCATGAAGATTAATATCCTGCAGTCAGACTATAACAGTGGAGACAACTCAGAGGGAAAAATCTAGTAGCTACCCATTTTGTCTAGGATTTAGATTCAGCATATTGTTATAGTGATGTGTGTTTTTTTACAGGAAATATGAGGAATTATTTATTTTTAGATTTCATTTAATAATAAGTCACTTAATTTAGGGCTATACACAAACTGTTATTCACCATTTAAATCACCACTACAATATAAAATTTTTGTTATAAACAGCTGTAATTTAAATGTAACTTACTTGGGCACCTTGGATAGCTGGACAACATGCTGAGAACACAAAACTGACAGAAAAAGTTGCTGTTTGTATCAACATTAGAAAAAAGTCCAAATTTATTATAAGATGTGATTCTTAACTCTGTTTTTAGTTTCTAACTCCTGACAAAAACCTCCAGACCCAGTTTCATGTATTGACACTGGGGATGGTTATTTAACACGTTTGAATCAATGTACAGCTTTTCTGAGGGTGTCTCAAAAATCTCCAAGGACCTTCCTAACCATCTGGATTAAAAAATAATCCAGTCCACTGAATGACAAAAAGAGATTTCCCAAGCTAAGCCTGTGTTTGCAAATCAAAACAAAGAGGGCAACACCGTGGCTCAGATAGAAACAGAGTGGCAACAAGGTAGGTGGATTTTGCAGTCATACAGTTAGAGGTATTTTGCAATTATGTAAGCATTGACAGAATAGCCAGAGCAACTAAACTAGGTGAATTTATGCATTTCTTTGGTGAAATCATTTACTTTCTGCAGCTGGACACAATATGACAACAGTGAGATTGAATCAAAACAGTACAATTGAGCCAGCGGGTAGAAAGAATAGGCTGAAAGACACTAAAAAGGTGCAGCTCAGAGCTGCAAATTGGAGTAATAATTTAATAATTTACCAGAGTTCCCAAGAGAAATCAGTCTCCCAAGAAACAAGAGTAATTTGGTTTGATTCAAATACTGATTATAGCCCTGTGTGTGTGTGTGTGTATGTGTGTGTGTGTGTGTGTGTGTGTGTGTGTGCGCGCGCGCGCGTGCTATCAACCCCAGTGGGCTTACTCCTTTGAGAATCTTTGTATTTACTTATATGAAACAGTTTTATGCATATAGAAACAATGTCACTCTCTAAACTGAACAAAGGCCCCAGGATCAGCTGAAAGCTACAGAACAAATTCAGTGAACTGGCACTGATTTGGGCATTTTATGTTAAATTACAACTTCTGGACAGAATGAACATGGAGATCAAAATATCTTCATAAAATACAGAAATGCAGTTTAATGTTTTAAGCACAGTGTATAGTTTTTTTGTTTGTTTGTTTTTGAGTAATCACGGAATACAGTTACAACTGGATAAAATGATTTATTGAGACAGGTTTTTAAGTGTTGAAAATCTGTACCTGCATTGCCCTTTAAAATCTCCTTTACAATGAACAATCCTCTCAGTGTAAATGAAGAAGCCGTATCCTTCTGGGAGTGAGAAAGAAGAAAAAAGAGGAAGGGGAGGAAAAAAGCAAGACAGTGGTGAGGGGAGGAGATGATAATGATTAAATATAATACAAAACAACCAAATGTTGCAAGTCTAGCTTTATATGTGGGGGAAACTATCACATTATTTCTTTTGTTTACTTTAAAGTTAAACATTAGTAAACTTAGGTGGCAGAACAGCCTAGTGTGTCCAGCGCTGCTGTGACATGATGAGCCATAATATAACTGTGATGAGCGCTGAACGGTGATTTTTGCCTAGGGCCCCTACAAACTGTAGAATCGCCACTGCACCCATCTTTTTAACTTGGATAAAGCAGCTGTAATTCAGTTAGTCAATCTACTAAAAATAATTGATAATCAGTTTATTCTTTGAGTCTCTTTTGTAGAAAGAAATCAGTTTCCAGCTTCCCAAATATTAAGATTTATCCCTTGTGTTTTGTTTTTTAATCCTTGCAGTGTTAATAAATTGCCGCATGTGGATCTTTGCCCTTTGCTTTTGTCAAATCAGAACTGAAAATAATCGGCTGACTAATTAGTGACGATAGCGATTATTTCAACAGACCAACTTTATAAAGCGTCACCCGATAACATCATCAACCCGTTTTCAATCAAAGCTCTGGCCTGCGGTCTGCTTTTTGAATGAATTTTTCCTTTAAACTCCCTCTTCTCTCTCCTTGAATCATCAGAGAGCATCACTCCTCACAAACGGAAAGAATAGACAGCCAAACACACGCACGCACTCATGTTGCCTCTCTCTGCGCATAATGATTCATCAACCACCTTTTGCTCATGAAACCGTGATTTCGGGTCCGATGAGTTCATTTTCGGAGCTGGGTGTTTTGTCGTGGGCCCCCACCCCCACCTCTCTCATCCCGCGTCTCGACGGACCAAACGCTGCTGCAGCAGCATCACCGGCAGCCTCCAAACTGCGTTTTCCCTGCCGCGATGGATCCTTGAGTAAACCGGTGAGCTGCTGACAGAGACACCGCTGTAGCTGCTGTGGGGAAGGACCGACACGCAATGACCGTAGAGAAACGGTGCCATAGGCTACAACTAAGCGATAAAGAAAGGCAATTTTATTTCTAGCGATGTTATAGGACCGTCTTGTTTACCTTCCCGATAGATAAGCAGCCGGGTGACTGTGATATTACGGCATGTAAGAGCTGGATAACTATTCCTGTGTGACCGACACCCTTCTGCAGCTGATTACAGTAAAATGAATAAGGTAAGCTTGTTGAGACGTTCAGGATTTACATCGGGCGTTGCGGGTTCCAGTCAAAAAGCTGACGGCTCAATGTGAGCTCATCAGGCTGCATTGTTGCATCGACAGTCCCCTTCTTCTTGAGTTGAAATTGACGATTTGGCTGTTTGCAATAGGTCGATCTTCACCTGTCGAAATATGAGTGCGTTTGTGGCTGACAGATGCCTATGAGTAACTTAACGTGAATCAATGTACACATCAGGTCAGCAGCTTGATTTATTGTGAATTTAATGGTTGTTCACCTCAGGATGCCTGGACTACCTGGCTTCAGGCTGCCAAAGCCAAAGTCAGTTTATCCTGTAAGACAGTGGTACCTGAAATCATTTTTCAGTTCTATGCCCATGCTCTGTGTTTGTCAAAGTTATCAAATCTTTGCTTTCATCATTCCTGCAGGGAGATACAGCCACTGAATTAAGAGTTTGGAAAGGGAAAAGCATGTCTTTTGAGAACAATTAGGTGAATCTCTGTTAGCTTTTAACTCTGCACAGATTTTGAATTAATCAGTACTACAGTACATATATTTATTTGTATTGGTGGTATGGCTTTTTTTTTTTTTAATGAGTAGAAATAAAACCACACACTAGAAGCAAAATCTCAAAACTATCTCACAATATTGCAGTTTTTGGTATCCAGTGTGCGAAATACATATTTCTGAGGGGCCCTGTCCTCTGGAGGGTGCAGGAGCTGCCTGCTGAATTTTTTTGTGTGGACGGAAATGAGCTCTCTTCTCCCGTGAAGCTGAAGATGAGTCCACAGGGGATGATCGATAGCCAGTTTGTATCAAGGCCTGTGTTTCAGCTGTCATTGTCGAACAGGGCTCTTTACAATTAAAAGCCTATTTTGTTAGTGAAAGGCCGATTAATAATTTATCCGCAGCTCAATAGAACCGCAAATCTGTGGATGGCACACTGAAGGATGCCAGTGTAGCAGTGTAGTGCTGGGCAAGCTGGCAGGTTTACACATCACACTATAGGCTGGATGGTAAATACACAGTTTTCTGTTTTCTGACTTTTAAATGTGTACTGGATTGTTTGCTCTAAGCAGAAAACTGAAAGCATACACACTCAGTGTTGAGCAGTCTAAACAGAGCATCTCTGGGTATCCAGTGTCAAACAGCTCTGTTGGTGGTGGACTGTAGCCTCTCACTGTGGTGTCAATGTCATATCTGCTGCCAGGGAGCCAACAGCCATGGTGATACTGTACCGCGGAGTTTGAAGGAAACCCAGCTGGCTCCAGTCCAGGATGGTGGGTGTTTTAAAAACCGGCTTAGTCAGTGCTACTGCAGGGAGTGATTAGAAAAGATAGCGTACAGTATCACATACATCAGCATGACGTCAACGGGACGCAGGGCATTAAAAGTATTTTCACACCAGGACCCAGAGGAATTCTGTGACAACTGAAATAGAGCTGCACAGCCCGTCACACCAAACTCATTAAGAGAATATTTAGAGAGCTGTCGTGCAAACTGTCCGGACATAGTTTTTGTTTTAAATTCTGAAAAGGTCTGAAAGACGAGTATTTGTAGGTCCCAGTGGAAGAATGTATTTAAGTACATGTAGTAGAGTATAATCTTGAGTACAACTTGTAGGCTGCATGAGTGCTTCCATTTTAAGTTATGTAACATTTCTACTCACCCACATTTCAGTAGGAAACATTGGACTTTTTACTCCACTACATTTATTCACTGGTGGAGGAAGTGCTCAAATGTTGCTCAAGTTAAAGTAGCAATGCTGCAGCATATAAATACACTTTCCTATAGCCAAAAGTACTGTAAAAGTACTGCACTTAAAAAATATTTCAAGTTAAGGATGTAAATAAATCAAATTTCTGTTTTCAGAATATAAATTATATTATTAGACACAATTTTTGATGCATTAATGGGTAAATACCACATTGAAGGGACTGTTCATTCCAAATTAATATAAAGACGTTTTTCCTCTGGCCTGCAGCATTACTTCTCATCTATATTTTTCCATTTGTGTTTCCCTGTTTCAGAGTAATCTGCAGTAGAAATGTTTGCGTTCTCATGAAAAAAATCAGTTTCATGTAGGAACATTTTTATTTCTACTGTCTACACTCTCCAGCCAACCAGCTGTGCAGAAGGAAGTCATCCACCCATGATAAAAGGCTTGTACTCGCTATAGTGTGACAAGATATAAACATTAATGGCATTTCTGTCTGCTGAGCTGAATTCTTAGCTAGCTTGGTTTATGTTGTAATAATCTGATAAATGTAATGGAGTAAAAAAAAGACAAAAAGTGCTCATTCAGGCCACCTTTCAAAATCAAGCCCTGACCAGTGGATGCAGAGATATTGATGAGTATTTCCTCAGTTAATAACTGCAAACACCATACCAAATGCAAAAATATCTAGTACAAGCAACATAAATTGGGCCTAATTACATTCAGCAGACACAAAGCAACATTTTTTTTTTAAATCTCCGTTTCGATGTTTCTCCAAGAAGCTGATGTTTCTCCCAGCTTCTGGGGAAAAAATAAATAAAAAATCTTTTCAAGCTGAAAATAGCTGTCTGTTGTGATTGAAACTGTCCACCGAGTGGTGGGAGTGAATCAAAAAAAAGTAAAGTTGTGGACAGTGAGCTTCATCTCACTGTAGCGCTCCATAAAAAACCGGGAGCCTGCAAATTGAGCCCATAATTCTCACCAACACCTTTCAAAGTTTGCCATCATCTGGCACATTATTATAAAATATTGATTAAAAAATCTCCTTGATTAAGATCTTAAATGTTGTATTTTTACTTATAATGGCAGGTTTTTACCTTGCTGGATTGGCTGCTGAGGTAAACGATTATTTCTTTATTTTTTTTATTTCCACTGCCTAAAAGAGTTGCATCTAGTGCACCTAATCTACTGTTCATAAGGTTTCCTGAAGTATGGCTGGCCATGCTGTTCATTACCTATATCATGAAAAGAGTAAGAAATGTCACACGGTATTGGCCCAAATAGCCTTTAAATGCACAAGGACAGCAGTCTCTGAACCCCACTCACTTCCCTTAATTTTCTTGCTGTTCATTCAGTCTCCTTTGCTATTAATTTGACTGGATTTCCTCCTGTACCATTTCTCTACATTATAAGCTGTATGTGGTGGGAGTAAGGTCAGGCAACAGATACAACAAGTTAATTACAATATAGCAGCTTTGCCAGTCTTTCATGTTACTTGTCACACTGTTATATTGACTGATGTAGTACTATAACCAGTATCAAAATGTCTGTTGCTTGATAAAACTAATGTTTGAGGTAGTTTATCAATGCTATTTATTACGCGGTTAGAAGTATTTTTTTGTCAGTGTTCTCATACTTTTATTGCCATCAACAGCACAAATGAAACTCATGAGTTCAGACCTGTAAAGAGAAAATGCGCTCATTCCACTTGAAACCATTGACTAAAACAATATGTTATAACATGTTCACTGTAATCTAATCAAAATAGCTGTGACATTACTGTTTTTTTTTTCATTCTGTATAGCTGGCCTATTTCAGCATGGGTACCTACAGGTGTATATCAGGTGCAATCATAAAGTTACAGAACTCTACTCCTAAACCATACCTGATTCAAATTTGGCTCATGTTTCCTTCAAGTCCATCTTCTCATTCACACCTGGACTGCTTTGAACTCAGCTGCTGTTTTTAGAGTGCTCCTCTTGCACTTTGGCATCTGTGATCTCCTCCAGTGTGTCAAACTGATGATTGTTCAATTTGAATTTTATTTTGAGGAACATGGTGAAGTCAAATCTCTTTAGCAGGGTGGAGTGCTTCTACGTTATCTTAAGTTGTTTTCTCTGTACTTCTACCACAGTACAACAGTTGTCTGCCAAAATGGAGGTGGATGTGGCTCAGGAAGTAGAGCAGGCCAGTGAGAAGGTTGGTGGTTCGATCCCTTGCTGCATGCCAACGTATGCTTGGGCAAGATAGTGAACCCTCAGTTGCTCCCTGCATTCACTGGAGTGTGAATGTTAGATAGAAAGCACTTAGTGGTAGAAAGTGCTTGTATGAATGCGTGTGTGAACAAGACATGCTGTACAAAGTGCTTTGAGTGCTTGAGTAGAAAGAACCAGTCCATTTGTTGACAGCTGTAACATTAAACATTTCCTTATTGATGCTGCTAAATATGTTACATTTGGTGTCCTCGCAAAGTTTTGTTTTGACTATTTGGTAAAAAGGCAGAAAAAAAGCAACAAGGTGAATTCTGTGTGAAGTTTGCATGTTCTCCTTGGGCCCACGTGGGTTCATTCCAGGTACTCCAGTTTTCTCCCACAATCCAAAGACATGCATGTTAGTTTAAGTAATGATTCTAAATTGGCTGTACATGTAGGTCTGAATGTGAGTGTGAATGGTTGTCTGTCTCTCTGTGTTAGCCCTGCAATAGACTGGCAACCTATCTAAAGTGTACCCCACCTCTCAACTAATGGTAGCTAGATTAGACTTCAGCCCCCCCTTGATCCTGAACCAGATAAGCAATTAAGATAATGGATGGATGAACTTTTTGGTAACATTTTTGTGGCTAAAATTTTCACACAAATGGAGCAGAACAGGAAGTTGTTTTGACAATGTCAGGGTGTCAGCAGTTCTGCACTAATGGTCAAACTAATGGAGGGAAATCATTTGACTAAATTTAAGGACAAACAATCCTCACGGAAAACAACCACAGAGGTTTATGATAAGAATTCAAAAGGTTTCTTGAATGAGACCCATTATGTTTGCTGTCTGCCAGAGAGAATAAATTGCATACAGTATTTCAAGCTGTTGTTTCTTTGTATTTACCATAGCAACAAGCCACCAGTGTAACTTCAGTTCAGGCAGAAGAATGGCGCTCTCAAGTCAGCCATGTGTACACTTCCTCCTTACCATTGGTGAAGTGTCTTAGTGCTCCATCTGTTCAGCTATTGTCTCATCATCACCCTCTCAAATTTGTTGAGAAAGACGACTCAAATTGAGAGCAAAGATGGCGTGATTTCATCTCCGAGGAGAGTCGTTTATTTCATTCTATATGTCCTCAACAGAGAAAGATTTTATGACCTTGGTAATGCTTCTCTCAGTCCATCTTACACAGGAGCCGCTGAAGCGGCTGGAGGTGATTAAAGTCTGCCTCCATTGATGGTCTTCTGTGCTGCTGAGTCAGTGACCTTTCCTGCCATCGGGTCACTGTGCTCAAATAGCTCCTCTGCTCTCCTCTCCTCTTATCCCCTCTCCTCTTCGCTTACCTTCTGTCATTTTCTGTTTAGCAGCTTGTTTCATACTGCAAAAAAAATAAATAAATAAAAATAAAACAAAAAAAACCCCAAGGGCAAATCAAATGAAATGATAAACAGTCCGCTACATCACACCAAAGAACTCTCTTTCCTCCGCACACTTCAACTGTCTTTCAGCACTCATCAAATTCAAGTTGAAACATCTCACACTTTCCGCTTCTTGCGAGCCCAAAATAGAAACAACAGTTTTACAGTAGGCCCCTGACAAGTGTCTTGTTATCTTCCTGCATGTGTCATTTTACAATAAGTCCCTGCCTGGGCTGTGTTGCTGAATGGATCCTCTGACACAAATTTGCATGTTAAGCTTAACGTTTTTCACCAGGGACAATTTATCAGCACACAGCAATTAATGAGTCTCTGTCCCCTGGTGATTAATTATGCCTCATGTGTCCAAAGAAGAGACGATCCCAGGAACAGCTGTTTGTTCAGGCCAATGTGTGTGTTTTTTTATGGGAGTCCAAAGAAAAACAGTTTTCTTGGGTTTGAACAAACATTTTGGTTTCCTTTTTTTCCCTACACTACCAGTTTACAGCTGGATGTAAATGAAAGCCAACAGACAAGGACAATTGACAAACTGTGATTGAGAGGCATCTTCTGTGTGAAAGGTAGAAGCAATACTGTAGGAGCCAGAGAATGCAGAATAATGCAGGGTGACATTCAAAGCTCAGGGATATTTTGTTTTTTGCAACTACAAAGAGAATTTCTTCATTCTTCGCTTGCATTTCTGGGGCAGCTCTCGGTGATTGTGTCTGTGGGTGGTTTTGTGTATGTAAAAATACTTTTTTTGGATGAGCTCTGAGCTCACGGGGATTCATTGTAATATCCACTGCCCTTGAATCAAAAGTTGGCCTTAATTACTTCTTTGTAAACATAAGAAAACTGGTGTTCAAAACAGATTTTGCCTTTTGGAAACCTGTTTCCCTTCAGCAGGTCCAAACCAAATGTATAAATTCACTTACATATTCCAAAGAACAGTGGGTTAACAAATGCTCATCATGCTGTAATGTGTTGCTGGAAAACACTGTGGTAAACAAATACAAGCATGCAGACAAAATGGACAAGGGAAAGATCTATTCCTACCTTAAAATGCCTGCAGGAAGATTTATTTTCTTTAATGCCAAGTTAAATTGATAAAACCATCATTAACTTTTTTTTTTTTTTTTTTTTAACTAAAATTGTTTGGGCTGAGAGATTCATTTTACTGCAAAAGGGTGCACAGACAGTGAACTTAATAGGGAGCCACAGAGCAGATCTAAGCCCTCTGAAGATTAACACCATGGGTTGTCTGCCTTCTGGCTCTTGCCGCCAATTACATTCACTCAAACCGAGACCTGACCTCGGGTGTGTGCTTGTGTCACAGCCCTGGCCTTCAGCAGCATATGGACATGGCATTGCATGTTATCATGTGTGTTGCTAGCATCACTTCTCGTCACCTCACCACAAGATTATTTTGACCTTTTGGCATGCATGGCTTCCTTTTATTTCATGCATGTAGCATCAGGGTTCAAGTGTGAATAGAGGTAATTAACACTTCTGACCAAGACTGATCTCTGCAGCAGTTCTTTTAACATAATAATTAAGCACGGTTGCTGAAATAAATATTCCACTGGACTCAAACTTATTCAACAAGATACTAGAGATGATTCATTACTGACACCAAGCTGCAACTGTTTTGCTTAATGTTTATTAGTGATAAGAAGGACAATGCGGCCCTTTTTCCTGTTAAATTTAGACATTAATTTGCCTGTTCTCCAGCAAAGTTTTTTCTTACGTTACAATCCCAAACATTTTAGTCCTGGTGAATGTGGTGACACCTATGGTGACAGCAACCACTTACCCAAGAGCACACTGGGTGCATGTCTGTGCTGTCACGTCTCAGACGAGGTTTGTTCCGTTCTTTGCACGATTTCAAATTACACTTGGAGCGTTTCAAAAGCGTTTGGTCTGTAGGAGATTCTCTGTGCTGTTCCTCTTCTGACATCCTGCTCTCCTCATCTGCTGTTTGGGCAAAAATACAAAACAAGGAAAGCATTTCTCTACAGTGCAACTACACAAGCATGCAGTATATTGTTTAAGCACAGAAGTCAGTCAAAAAATAATTTCAAATGCAATCAGATTTCATGATTTGCATGCACACAGTGCGAGTTGTTTTCCACACAACAGCTGAACACAGTGGAAGCAGTTGGAGGTGTGCAGCCTCTCGCCTGCAGCTTTTCTAGCAGCTCATTGTGGCTGTCCATTCTGTTTCATGACATTCTTTCAATGATTAGAGCGTATTGATTCATGGACTACTGCCAGAAATGATTGTTGTCTTGTTTTATACATGCACTTCTGGTAAACGATCATGGTCACCCTGTTTTTTGACAGCTGAGTGCTTTTTAATGTGACACATGAACAGCCTTTGGTCCTCCACACAATGCACGATGTAAAGAGAGGGTACCTAATAAGGCTGTTATCAGGGAAATTTAATTGTGGTAGATCACATGCAGATATTATGATGTTTCCCTTTGTTTAGGTAGGTCATCATGTTCCACTGCTGGGAGGGATCATAGACTTTGCCGCTACCAGTCAAAGTTACTATTCAAAGAGAGTCTCAATAGATAGTGAATATTTAAATTCTCTTTCTGAACAGATTGGTTGTAGAAAATAAACATTAGGTTAAGGCAAATAAAAAAAATAATAAAACAAAATCAGATTTATGGGTGGAGCCCATTTAAATACAACTGTGTTTGTGTCTGTTTTCATATAAGATTATTTAACACTTGAAAGATTTTGTTGTGTCTGAGGCAAATGAGTTTGACTGGAGATGGGTCTACCTTCTAAAAAAGATGCGGGCTGCCAAAACTAGCATACAACTGGTTCCACTGGGTTTGTGTTTGGATCATTTCTAAACATATTTTTTGGGATATGTTGTTATGTTCTCCTAAAAAGACCAGGGGATGTGGGAAAATAACAAATGTATTATTTATTAGGATGGAGTACAAAGATTGGTCTCCTACATAGAAGTCGAACATGCTACACACAAACCACCACAACCTTAATTTCAGCCTCCCAGCATAAAGGACATAATAATGAAAACAGATGCTGCATGTTTTCCATAGAGTCATCCAATAAGTATGTAATATATGGCTGGTAAAATAAACTATAAGAAGATTTTTTTTGTTTTTTGTTTTTTTTTTTTTTGGCCTGTCATGTCTGGCAGTTTTTGCAGTCAGATTGATGAACCGAATGCATTGTTGTACCAAACATATTTGCTTTTACAAGAAGAGCTCTATAAGTTTTCTATAGGCTATCCTTGTTAATGTTTGTATTTTTATTTTTATTTATTCTTCAAAAAGAGAGAACAGAAAAAAATAGAAGATAGATAGAACTATAAGAAGCTTTTAATTTAGTAATTTTAATAATGAAATGTAATCTTAAGAAAGCACTTGTTTCTCTGCACTCCAAAACGTCTTTACATTCTTGCAGTTATCCATTTCCTCCCACACTAACCAGGACAGTCTGTTATTTAAACAAAAATCTAGGTCTTTCTGTGCTCAAAATGCTTCCATTATTAGGATTATAATTCTAAAGCACGTATTGTTTCTCAAGGAGGACGTCGACCTTTAATATGTTAACACGTCTCCACTGCAAAGGCAGCCAACACTATCCAAGTGGTATTAAATTATTTATCCCCCCAAAAAACATTGGCACATATAAGAGCTGCACGTGGAGGCTGCACACAATGTGCAACTCTCACGCCATGAGTGTACAGAGGCTGCATCAAGCTCAACAACAGAAAGAAAACCTTACATCACTCCAAGCAATATTTTCTGTCCATATTAACTGGTAATGTGTGTGCTTTCACTGGCACACACACACTCATTTAAGTGAAGGATTTCAGGAAGGAATACCATAGCCTTTTGTGCAGTGCAGATTAAACTAAGCTCAAGTTGGAGACTGGGAAATCACACCGTGGCTCTGCTTTGGCTTAATCCTGCCTGTGCACGGTGTCAAGATTTTGAATAATAACGTTAAGTCACTCCCACAGCTTGAGATAACAGAAAAGCTAGAAAACTGCAGGGATATCATAACTCAAAGTGCAAAGCCATCAACAATACAACATGCGACAATCTTGTCAGCTGGAAATCACATTACAGTCTGCAATTTGTTTAGCCAAAAATGTTTTTAATGTTTTTAATTCCTGCTGACCGAATAATGCGTGGAGACAATGTTTTTTTGTTTGTTTGTTTGTTTTTTAAATAAAGGCGGTTTTGTTTTGTTTTTTTATCTTCATATGCAATTGTAGTTGGATGACGGTGGAAATATTGTGCAGAATTCTGACACCAGACACTATTGTTAGCATCCTGAGTTTCACATGGGTTGGGTTTAGGCAACAAACAAGAACTGGTTTGATAATTTATCATGATCCTTTTGCAACCTTACCATCTTAAGATCCACCATGTCATCCACACACCAGCTGCATAGGTGAACATTTCATAAAAATGATTTACATATAACCTAAACCCACCAGCAACCCTAAACAGGTCAGTGGTGACCTGATGGATATTAACATGGATGCCTAGTGGTTGGAGCAACTTAATGTCACCATTAGATAATCATGCTTTAGTCTTCCTGTTTTATTTTATAAGGTGATATTGAAGGGATAATGTATATGAAGTCAGTATGCTGCAGACATGGTTGATATGAACATGTTGTGACTTCAGACTTACTCAGGTGCTATTTGCTAGCTATTTATATTCATAGTTTCTGGAGCTTGAAACAAGGGTTACTAGACTTCTTTTTGTTTCTTGAAGATGCTTCACCTCTCATCCGAAAGGCTTCTTCAGTTCTTCTTGAAGTTTTTCAGATGAGAGGTGAAACGTCTTCAAGAAACAAAAAGAAGTCCAGTTGTCCCTTTTTAAGCTACAGAGACTACCATGACCTGGATGACTGAGAACCTGCACAGACATATTTAAATTCATAATTTGTCTACGTTCCTTACTTAAGACTACACAGGATTTTTGCGTACCCTTAGTGATGCATGAATTTTCAGAAACCTGTATTTCTTACCAGAGGTCAGGTTCATCAGAACTTTCTTGCTGAAAATAACAGCCTGTTGCAGCCAAAAAAATGATGCAATGTGAGCGGAGGTAGTGAAATATAACAAATGAGTTAGAGGGTATAAAGCTCAGTAGAGAAAGTTTAATTGTAACACTGTCATTATAAGCTAGCACTTCAGTGATTATGAACATAATGAGGAAATGTTTTTCTGATTATTATTTTGATGAAAATTAACCAGGTGGCTTTGGGCTTCTCTAAATACACTTAAATGAATTTTCTTTTACAAATTAGTCATATATCACTTTCATTTTGTTAAACTGCATGTAAAGTCCTTTTAATTGGTTTTTATGTATTTACCTATCAGGTTTCTGTGTGTTTTGCTGCGCTTGTGCCTTGTTTACTACTTTTAAAACTTACAACTACGTTTGGTCTGGAGAGACTTAAGCGCACCCACACAGCCCGTTTGCTGTCAGGGCCGCAAAGAGTCAAAAACAACATTCAACCTTGTGACAGTACACACCCGCATCCCCTCAACCCACACATGCACACACTCACGCAAACTTTCGACAGTAGCTGGAAGGAGTGATTGTGCGCTGTGTCATCCATAGCGGTGAGGCAATTTGAAGCTTGTCTCCCTTTTTCACAGATAGATGCAACATGTCTCCCAGGATTGTGGAATACAAACACACTCCTGATCACTCATCCTCACTATAACCTTGAAGATAAACAGAACAGTTTGCCACATGACACAAGGTGCCCTACTATATTTTTGCTGTATTAGAGTTTCAGTAAATTGAATCCAGCTATTGGCCTGGATCCTGCTAGTTTATTTATCTCACCTATAGACAAAGTTACAACTTTGCCACTACTAAATCTATATAAATAGGAAACTATTTATTTTCCCAGGTCTATGCTCTGTCAGCCTAAAGGTGTTCAAATGTATTATTGTTATATTCCACCCATTCTTAATTCCTAAAGGCTATAAATCCTCCTAAATTAAGCTGAGACCATATCTAGTGTTCTCAGTTTTATCTTAGTGACTAGAACTACAAGAGATTTGCATGACAATGTGATCACGTCTTCACACTGTTAAACTTAACAAGGGCATTAGCACATATGACAGCTGCCCTCATTTCTCTGCATCAGTTTGATGTCTATATATTATTTATTGTGCATTCATGGGCATTCACACTCGTTGCACAAAGTGGAGCTTGTAGCACTCCGAGTCACATGAATAATTGTTAAAACACAGTTACGTGGGATCTTGTCATAATAACACTACATATTTATTATGTCATGACCATCTGTTCATATGTAGAGTATGGCAGAATATGTACAAGATAAGACTCAGAGCAAACCAATTTGAATCTAGCGGCTTGTCAATTGATTGTCATGGGCATATGGACAGCAGTGAAATGTTTTCACTTATTTCATTGGTTTTAGGGAGAAAATGTGTGATGTAATACAGAAACTTGTGTTGCTCTGTCACTGCGGCAGGATTAGCAACACAGGCAAAGAACTGACTTCTGCATTTCTCTGCTGTCTTCTGTTTGTGTGCATCTAAAACTCACAGTCGTCACAGCAGGCTGCCTGAATTGCTTAAATTTCTTGAACATGGCTTGACCTCTTGTTTCATTTTCATCCTTGTGTGTGGAGCATCAACCGATGAACAGGTCACTCTAAGCTGGATGTTGTAAATCACTGCCGTGCTAACTGTAAAACACCAGGAACAGACTCCAGCCTCCATCTTTATCCTACTGAGGTTATGCGTCCTTGTTTGTGTTTCTACAGGCAGTGCGCCTTCATTGTAAACACTGCTGTTGCACAATTCACAGCAGGGAGGGAGGCAGCTGTGCCTGGAGACTGGCAGGTAATGGGGCAGCAAGATGGTCCCAAGCCTCACAGGAGGCTAGAGGGCAAATCCTGGATGACTTGGAGATATATTGCAGAAACAGCCTTTCCCATAGGGATCGCGTCTGGAGGCATGAGTGTGCTGTAGGTCCTGTATAAAGGAGTTATCTTAGACCTCCTCTTGAATGCTCCACATTTCTGTAGCTTATGCTTACAGAACTGACAACTGAGCATTAGGAACTGACTTATGTCAGAACATGGAATTGCCACCTGCATGGAGAACAGCTGTCTGTCATCATAAGGCAATCTCATTCCATTAATCTATTGAATATGCTAATGAATTTCTTGTGGAGAGTTGCAAGGATTCCCAAAGGTTACTGTGTACCCTTATGCATTACTTCTCACCTCCATCCTTTAGTTTTCACTTGTATATCATACAGAAGTACATATTAGTAGTAAAAAAAACCCTGTGTCCTACTGTCCTTACACATTGTTTGTTGATATCATGCAAGCAATCCTTTAATTTCAGTCATGTTCTTACATGTATTTGTGAATCAAAGTTTGGTTATATGAAAATGATATATTAAAAATAAATTGAAATCAATGTATTTCTGAAAAGAGACTTTTATTTAGTATTTTTATACATTTTGCAGGCAAAGGATGTCCTGCTACCATAGGTTTTCTAACTGTAAATCGACTGAAAATTAATGTTGACCAGTCACGTCTGAGCAGGCTTTGGTTGCATGCATGTAAACAGTATGGGTGAAAAATAAATGAGGGATTGCCAAAAAATAGCCTCAAAAGCTCTAGCTATCATCTGGTTCTGATCAAAGGTGGAAGTAACAAAGTACAAATACTTTGCTACTGTATTTAATTTGAATTTTTAGGTATCTGTACTTATGTATTTATTTTTCTGACAGCTTTTTTACTTTTAATCCCTACGTTTTTACATGAATATACTTCAGGTTTAACACATTTGAGGGAAGTTTTTATTTCTCATCAAACTGATTTGAGCCTAAACAGAGAGAACAATAGCACAGAAAAGGCAATCCTATTGGTGTATTAGGGTTTATTGCATACAAAGAGATGACAGAGGCATATAATTTATGCATCATTTATAGTGCAATACTCAGGGGATAAAGTGGGCTGGAACGATCTGGAATTGTGTTTTTGGTGCAGATGTCCATAAGCTGTGGTTGTGATACTTCAGCATAGAAATTATTGTGAGTTGTGATTCTTTCCCCCATTCTTCTTTCTCCCCACATTGATCTACTACAACTGATCTCAGGGTTCTGTCACCCGTCTAATTCCACCTCTGATTATACTCATTTTTCTGTTGGGGTATGGAGGCAAAGTCAAAAAGAAGTTTGTATTTCCACGTTCTACTAATAATATATTACTATATTAATATACCAGAAGGTTCAGTTAGCTTTGCACAAAAATAGCTATTAAAAATGTCCTTCAAGGAGTTACTTTTTACATTCTTATTTTGAGTACATTTTGAGCCTGTACTTTTTTACTTTTACTTGAAGTATCTGTACTTCTGCTTAAGTAAAGAATATCTATACTTTTGCTAACTCTGGTAATAGTTTATTTTTTTCTTCTTGTTAGCGCTACATATTGTTGCCAGTCTTCTTGCATCTTCAGTACCTGCAATAACTCCCGAGTGCTCTGCCACATTGTGCATCCACCCATGTTTTTATTGCAGGGGGCTGGAGCCTATCCCAGCTACCATAGGGTGGGATGCCACCAGTCCAGGCTAACACATAGAGACAGACAGCTATTCCCCGCACACACCTACAGCCAATTTATAATCACCAGTTAACCTGACCCCATGCATGTCTTTGAACTGTGCGAGGAAGCTGGAGTACCTGGAAAGAACCCACCTAGATTTGGAGAGAACATATAAACCCCACACAGAATTGGCCCAGACTGGATTCAACCCAGGCCCTTCTTGCTGTGAGGCTATGGTACTACACCACCATAGTAAATGGTACAAATGGTAAACAAACTGGTACTTTTAAAACACCTTTCTACTCAATTTGAGTACTCAAAGTGTTTTCTACTACAAGTCTCATTCACCCAATCACACACACATTCATACAGAATTTTTATCTATCCCTAAGCGCTTTTCTAACCTACACACACACACACACACACACACACACACACACACACACACACACACACACACACACACACACACACACACACACACACACACACACTCCGATGAATGCAACTCAGAGATCAGGGTATTGCCCAAGGCTTCTACTTCAATATGTGGACTGGAGGAGCCAGGGACTGATCCATCAACCTTCTGTGTTAAGACTGATCCATCAACCTTCTGATGGATCATTCTTAACACCTGAGCCAAAGCCACCCTACAGCACACAAACATTAATCTTTTAATATATTTATATGTTAAACTGCATTTAACAAAATCACATTTCATACAGTAGAATGCAAGACATTAAATTAATTTGAGACACACAGTTTTTGATAAAACAATCTGTTCCTTTGCATTGCCTTATTTCTTGATTCGAGCTGCACTATAATTATGTTTTTTGGAAACTTTGTTTTAGCATTTGACAAAGCATTTGCAAAGATTTTTAATACCTCTGATAAGTGATGACATTAACCGAAATCTGACTTAGTTTATGTCTTGTTTGTTATAGTACAGAAGCAACGACAATTAATCTCTGTATCTAATCTAGCTTGTTTGATTAAAAAAAGAAATATGGAAATTTAACTTCAGCAGTCAGTAATCAGATTTCAAAAATGTGAAGCTGAATATTGTAATATAGCAGACAGTCTGTTCTCAGCCTGCAGCATATTCTTAAACTAATTAACCAACAGTGGTTGTTTCTGTGGTAAGATCGATGTTTGGTCCTTATTGTAGCTGTTGTGAACACTTAGTGTGCACTAGTGTGTCAAAATGTTTCAAAGGCTGAGAGGTTTGAGATGGAGGAGAAGAGAGCGACTAACTTTGTTCTCTAAATGGTGGAGAGAAGGGGGGAGAAGCTATGTGATTGTTTCTGCCTGATCCTTCTGCAGCGCAGCTTGGTCACTGCGCTGCGTAGAGTCTCATTAGTATGGATGTCAGTGCCTCTCCTTCAGCTGAACCTGCCATGCCACTACAGTAGTAGAGCTGCCTGCCTGCCGCATTGTCCCTGGATGGCCGATGTGAGGCTGCCAGCTCTGTCTCCTCCCAAGGATGACTGAAATGTGGGCGAGCATCAGAAGCTGAATGTCATGATTCAATCAAAGAAGATTTCTGTGCCTGGATGTACAGAACAGGAATTCATGTTTCATATGAATGTATAGGGAAAAGGGAACATATAATTGTTACTGCTAAAGGCAAACATAAATTCTGTTTTAGAAGAACTGTTTTGAGCTGGGGGTTATTAAGAATATTTAGATGCATGTAAGACTGGGAAAAGGGTTGTTTAGTGAAACAGATTCAGTTTACAGATCTGCTGTATTTAGGCTGCAATGCAAGCATCAAGCAACCTATCAAGTATTCCTCTGTAGATTTAGGCTGTTGTAGTGGATTCTGTACCTTCCTGTGATCCCTGACTAACTTGAAATGTTGTGATGAGGGATGCATTCTTTTAGTCAATGAAACTATTTCTTTTTGAGCCTGACTGTATGCTTAGGCTTCTTATCATGCTGCAGAATAAATTTGAGGCTGATTCGGGGCCTCACTGAATATACTGCATAATAGAGAATGTTCTCAACATTTAAAGTGTCTAAAATCCTTTGCACAGTACTGTATTGGTAGCAGTTTTTGATTTTACTTGGAAAAGGTTCAGATCGTCTTGGATTTACGTAGTTGACAACCCGGCTTATTGTTTATTTACTCTGACACTTCTGGCTGTGGCTCTTTTTTCTTGCGTAGAAAAATCACAGGTGCTGATGTACAGGTGGTGATGCCAAGGACATAACTGACATTGAGGGAAAAAAAATGTGACACTTCCAATACCTCTCTTGAAACAAAACAGATGTTTGTGAGTCAGGCTAAGCTTTTGGATGAAGGAAACGTGTGAAAAGGAGACTTCTGCAGTGAAGCAAAGAAGAAATAAACAAGCCAAGAAAATCTAAAATCAGAGATCACCGATTTAAAAGGTACCAGAGTAAGATGAGCAATAGTAAGATGGATCTATAGAAATACTGAAAATGTCCCACTGGACAGTAAACCAGAATAAAGGAGTTGTGTACAAATGGGAGGTTCTTTACATAAGCTGCTGCTGACTGGATCAGAGAAAAGCTGACCCAATGCTTTGGACCCAAGACTTGAATGGATAGTTGAGGAAATGAGGACCTGACATCAACTTGACTTATTTAAAGATGAACATGAACAAGTGTCATATGAGAAGTTTTATATCTTATTCATGTCTATGTGGTAAATATTAAGCTACAGCAACTAGACAGGTAGATTAGCTCACCTTAGCTAATCTTTGTGTAAAGTCTGGGAAAAGGAGGAAATAGCCAGCCAGGTTCTTTACAAAGGTAGTATGATCTGCCCATTATCACAACTACAGTCAGTGGTTTTGTAAAAATAATGAATGGTTTAACTAGACAGTTGTAAGGCGATAACAAGACTCCAGGAAACAACTGCACACAGCCATTCCCTTCTTTTATGGATAAAAAAAACAATGGTTTGATGTGTTATTGTGGGCCTACAGTCGCCACCTTTTCTTGAACTCTCAAATTTTGTTAAGGCTTGAGGTTTGCACTGTTGGCTATGTAGCTGCTTTGACTGACAAATGGGTAACAGCGTAGGTGACTGTAATCTATAACTGTTTGCCAGGTCTCACTTCAGCTAATTCAAGTCACAGAACTGGACCTCTCTTATGCTGACAAACAGCATGGATTACTGTGTGGTTAGTCACATTAACAGTGCGTCCAGGAAGTTAGTTTTGGTGAGTGAAATTCTAGTATTTTGTAAGTAGTCTAGACTTGGACTTCATAACCAAAACTTTAAAGGTGTCTCACACAGAATGAGGAAACTCACAGGGACCTCGGCCTCAGCCTGATGGACTTTTACATTTTACTTTTACATGTGTCCAAAGCTTTAAAGCAATGTGATGTTTATAGTGGTCATGAATGACAAGAAGGTATGATTGTATAAGTGTAAAAAAGACCTAAGTTAAGAGATGTTTTTGTATTCCTTCTCTGTTCACCGTAGCCATTGTCCTATGTTCCACCTCAAGGCCAGAGGATAAATTCTCCTCTCCCTTCCTGCTGCTCTGTCATCACTCCTGGCCTTCATTCAATCAGTGTGACAATGAGATGAAACTGCACTGCCTTTACAAAGTCACCTGATTATGCAATATTCTGTTTTTAGCCTTCACAGCGTCACCTCATCTATTCGCATACCGCCGTGCTTCAAAATGCTTCCAGAAACCAGAGATGAAACTTGTTATTATTAGAGCTGTACTTTGAGGTCCATTGATGTAGGCTAATATTACATAAATTGGTTGACAATGCTGGGCTTTGTTGAGCTGTGATTGCACCGGGGTCCTGCTGTGTGTGCTTTGCCATTTCCCACTAAATCTAACTTTTAAGACATTGCATTTCAGTCGTCATGGTTTCTTAGCTTCCTCTCGCACCTGCTGTATGTAGCGCACGCCACAGGAGCGAGAGTTTTTCCAGGCATGACTCAGAGACAGTGACACCCCCCCACTTTTGTTTCTCATGTGCTCACAGTAAGACATATTGACACGTTGTCTCAGTCTTTTTGATAATGCATTTGGTCCTGCTAGATAAGAGGCCCATACATCAAGCTGTCACAGGTCTGTCGAGCAGCAGCCTCACCTCATCACTTACATTCTTGCTTTCATTCTGTACACTTTGTCTGCGGTATACTCCCACACATTTCTGTTTACCTACTTTTATTTTTCACTCTCTTCTGGAAGCTTTTAATGCTAAAATATCCTTTTCCGTTATTTCTTCCTTGTTTCTGCCTTTAGTATTAGCCATTCCTTTCTTTTAAAGGAACAGTTCAACTCAAAATCCAATCCACATATTTTTTCCCTCTGACCTGTAGTGCTAGTAATCCATCTTGATTGCTTTGGTGTGAGCTGCCCAGATTTGGATATTGGCTGTGGAAATGTCTTCCTTCTCTGGAGTGTAATTGAACTAGATGATGAGATGGCATTTTGATTGTGGTGCTTCAAGTGCCAAAAAAAAAAAAAAAAAAAAAACTTTTCAAAAACTCAGCAGAAATATCTCCTTCCAAAAGTCATGATGTGTTTTCTTTTAAAAAAGGAAAAGAAAAAGAAAATGTTTTAAAAATCCACAAACCTTCATGTAGAAAGTACTTTCTTTTGCCTGCATCCGCCACACACACACAAAGAATTGGAGCTAGTTCACATTACAGCTCAGCTGAGGGGGGGGTGGCATTAGTGTTTACATCCTGTCTTGTGTAAAGGATAGATGGATTATTTCTTCTCTAGGGTGGAGCAGTATGCTGGTATAATTTGATAATGAAGAAAGAACATTTTTTGATTTTTTGTATAAAACTGGTTGTAAGACAATTTGTGGATTTTTTTTTTTTTTTTTTTTTTTGGAGTAACAGAGCAACAACTTGTGGAAAGTTTTTCTATTTTTTTGTGCTTTATGCTTTGTGCTCAAGTCAAGTGCCTTTTGGTTTCATTATACTCAAGAGAAGTCAGATATCTCTACAGCTGATATGTCCAAAGCTGAGCGAAATAATGGAGATGAATAAAAACCTCAAGAGGTCAGAGGTAAATTACATAAATTTGATTTTGAGGTGAACTGGCCCTTTAACAGTCCTGCCATTCACATTACAGCCAAGGACTCAGACTTTCTCCTTTTCTCCTCCTTCATTTTACTGCATGTATTACTGTGGGTTTTGGTAAACAAAAAGTAATGCCTCACTGGGAGCAAGAAGAGTTAGTAAAAGTAAAAAGCTGATGGAAAATGTATTTAAAAATTAGGAAGGGCTGGTTTTGAAATTAAAGGTGTGAGGAGCTCCTGAGGGTAAACGGGGCAGAACAGGCTCATTTATCACAAAGTGAAACCTTAAAGGCAGAGCTCAGCCGAACAGGTGAGAGGAAATGTCAGTGAAACCGATGGTGGCTGAGATATATACACAAGCTCGTTGGTGGCGTTAGCAATTAATTTCGCTTCATATACTTGACAGTCATTCATTGACTGTGGCTGATGAAAATCAACATGGTGAAAGGCACACATCAATCTTTTTGGCTAAACACAGCCAGTGAATGGCCAATAATAAGCCACTCCTCATTCCATCTGCACTAAATAGACCCACTGCCATTTTGTCAAATTTTGCCATTTTGCTGTCTCAGAGACGTGTTCATGTCGTCCTTGGGTGACACACTGGTCTTGCTCTCAACTTCTGAGATATAGATTTCAGGCCAGCAACTCTTGGCGTTAATGTGCTGGGTACTTTTAAGCATAATTTGTCAATGTGCAGCATTAAAGCTGTTGCTGGTCTTTTGATTGATGTAAAGCACTCTTTTAACTGTTTAAAAGAAATAAACAACAAGAAACAAACATAAAAGTGTGATGAATGGAAAGAGCGTTTTTACTGTAATGCAATCCGCAATCATGCTAACTAGTTTACTACTTAAATTAACCCAGTATTAATGCTGAGTGAGTTAGCTTTTTTAACTAGCTGTATTATTTTGTGGGGATAAAGGTTTTAAAAATTATTATTATTGTTTTAAAATATAAATAAGCATGCTAAGTATGCTAAGCTGCTAAACAATGTAATGTTAGAATATTGTGTTTTCTTGTCATAGGCTTATTGATCATGAAACACTTAATATCCTGAGCTAAAGTTGTCTTGATGAATTAGCTAGCTATACAGTCGTGAGAAAAAAGTTTTGCACTTGCCGTCTATGCACTTCTGTGAAAAACTATGTAGAACCCCAGTAGCTTGTGGAACCACCAAAAGGAACTTGAAGTAAATGTTCTCTGGATGACTTTATCAGTTTCTTACATCATTGTGGAGGGATTTTGGCCACCTGTTCTATACAACGTTGCTTCAGTTCATTGAGGTATTAATTTAAGCACAGCTCTCTTTAGGTCACACCACTGCATTTAAATCGAGGTCTGGACTTTGACTGGGTCATTGCAGCAATTTGATTCTTTTCTTTTTCAGCTATTCTGTTGGAGATTTGCTGCTGTGCTTGGGGATCATTGTCCTGTTGTATGAATCAAGTTCAGCCAAGCTTTAGCTGTCAGACAGATGCCTTCACATTGTATATATTTTGGTATATGGAGGAGATAATGATTGATTCAATGACTGCAAAGTGCCAGGTCCTGTGTCTCCAAAACAAGCCCAAATCATCACCCTTCCACTACCATGCTTGACAGTTGGTATGAGGTGTTTGTGCTCACATCCTGTTCGGTTTCCACCAAATGTGGTGCTGTGCATTATAGCCAAACATCTCCACTTCAGTTTTATTTGTCCAAAGGACACAGTTCGTGAAGTCTTGTGGGTTGTTCAGATGCTACTTTGAAAACCTGCCATGTTCTTTTTAGAGAGAAGAGGCTTCCTCCAGGCAACCCTTCCAAACAAGCCATACTTGTTCAGTCTCTTTGTAATTGTACTGTCATGAACTTTAACATGTAACATGCTAATTGGGGCCTGAAGATTCGGAGATGTAGCTCTTGGATTTTTTGCATTTTCTCTGAGCATTTTACACTCTGACCTTGTGGTGAATTTGCTGTGACATCCACTTCCAGGGACATTGTAACACACACCTGAATGCTCCAGACCATCAAACTGCCAAAAACATCTGCTTTTATAGAGGTGGTCACTCTTTGTGATGATCTATTATTCAAGTGCTTCTGATTAGCAGCACTTGGCCGCTACTTACTCTCTTAATTCCTATGGAAGCAGTGAGGGTGAACTTAGTTTTTCACAGGACTGCACAGAGTTCAGTGAATACTTGCTTTTTCACATCACTGTAGCTCCCAAACATCTGATACCGATGTTTTCCTGCTGGAAATGAGAAAAATTGTTTTGTCTTTCACAAAAGATAATACATCCATCACTGTTCGCACTGTCAGCTGTATCTGTAAATCTACACCTTGATTTAGCTCCTGTAAGCCTTCTCTTTTAATTAGGCCACACTATAGAAAAATGCAGATGTGAATAGACCATCCAAAACTGATAGAGATCGGTTCTGTAGCAAGTTTTTCTTTTTTTCAGGACAAATCCTCTATTGATTGAGCTGGCTTTGTTTTGAGATCAAGGCCTTTCCTCCAGCTCACAATGTGGTCAGGCTTTTCATTCAACATTTCAAAGTGTTCTCAGGGCACTCTGGCACCCAAAATGCTGATCCCTGGTTCTGAGTGATGTATCCTTGAACAAAACAACTGTAACTTTTGCATTATTTATGTGCTTGGTGTTTGGTATGCTAATAGTGAACATTATTTTATTCCCCTCATGACATACAGCTTCTCACGTCCTGGTGGTACACAGTCCCAGCTGACCAAGACCATCGGTGACACTGTCAAGGGAGGAAGGGCAACTTCGTTCTTGTGCTGCTAGTAAAACTTTCAGTAGCAATTTAAATAAAACACCAAAAGTCACCTTGTAAAGACAGTTTTATAGTTTTAAAAGTGTATTTTGAGACTACAGCTTAATACAGTTTGACAGTCTAAAATATTTTTATACAATGTTGTTTCTCCCTGCTTTATTAATTTACTGTCAGAACAGCTTAACTGAATAACCCCTTTATCTTATCAGCCACCACAAATCCCATGTTTTATCATTTCATGTAGCATCCTCCATATCCAGCAAATCTGCTCATCAGCAGAAACCACCGCAGAATATACATGAATTTTAAATTTTCCTCAGAAGCAAGCTTGAATCATGACCCTCTTACAAACTAGCTGCCTAACTAGCTGACTCACAGCAGGTTTTTTGATGGTGCTGTTAGAAATAATCCCTGGAAGCCAGTCCGGAGTTTATGAATCATAAAGCACCCTTTTTCTTTTCTTTTTTTTGTACACTGTAAGTGTTTCAAAAAACTTCAGGACAGCAGTGCTAGTTAAACATACAAATTAAATCCAGGAAATTAAATCCAGTAAACAACAACAATAAATACTGTGTGTATAGCCTTTTGCCAACCGATTTGTTAGGTACACCTGTTCAGTTGCTTGTTAACACAAATATCTAATTAACCAATCACATATTAGCAACTCAACGCATTTAAGCAGTAGCAGAAGACAACATTATGCCACTCTATTCAGCTAATTGGACAATAGAAGACTGAAAAAACCCACTGATCCCTGTTGGTCTCTGTTTTGATCTCTGCTGCAGCATTTGGATGGTAGGGTCAAAATTTGGTATAAATGGCATAAAAGCATGGATCCATCCTGCCTTGTATCACCAGTTCAGTTTGATGGTGTAACAGTGCGGGGGATATTTTCTTGTCACAATTCGGGACCCTTAGTACCAACTACCAACATCATTTAAACACTGCAGCCTACCTGAGTATTGTTGCTGACCATGTTGATCCATTTATGACCAGAGTACCCATCTTCTAATTGCTGCTTCCAGCAGGATAATGTACCATGTCACAAAGCTCAAATGATCTCAAACTGGTTTCTTGAATATGTCATTGAGTTCTCTGTACTCAAATGACTTCCATGGTCATGAAATCTCAATCCGGTTGAGTGCCTTTGGGATGTGGTTATTGGGAGATTTGCATTATGAATGTGCAGTTGACAATTCTGCAGCAACTGTGTGAGGGTGTCCAACCCACTATTAGCAAGGTGTACCTAATAAAGTGTCCATTGAGTTAAGCTAATAACATAAGAACAGGAAACATCTTTACTTTGAGTGATGTAGGAGGGCAGCTGGTGTGAGCTGCCATAATCAATGTATACAATACGTCTGACAACAAAAGGCAGCCTCACAATTGAAGGGCCATCTGTCAACAGCACTAAATAATTAATCTGAATGCAACCACATTTATATTTCATTTTGTTTCAGTTTTTGCATATGAATGTGTTCAGATGTTTAGTCCTCCAATTTACAAAAAACAAAAATACACAAAAGGCCATTAATAAATAATCAAACAGAAGCACACTCAGTCACTAGAAGCAAAATTGGTCCATTCTCTGCATTCTCTACAAGGGAGGTGCAAACATGGCTGAAGACCAAATTTGGTATAACTACATTAACAATAGCTGTCAGATTACTGGTTTAAGCCGATGCCACTTTGAGATTTGAGCACACAGCCATTTCCTTTTCTTTGATTATTGCTATTAGAGCCATAAAAATGGTTTCTCGTTATTCCTTATTTTGTAATCTCCTCAATATCAATTTTCACTTTAAGCTCATCAAAGCCCAATAATGGCCCTGTGTGGTCTTAATGTCAGGCAATAATGCCAAATCCTGTTTAAAAAAAAAAAAATGCAGACTAATGAAATCCCTTAAGTATAGTGCTCACTTTGGGTCTGCTATAAAATGAAAGAGGTTTATCATTAAGAAATCTCTGAAAGATAAGTTTTAAGAAGGTGTGTGTTACATATTGTGTGTGCTAACAATGTTATTAACAATCAAATTATAGCTGAATTATCTGATCAGTTGAGGAGATGAAAAGAAATTTCACAAATAATACAGATATACACTCAATTCAATTCACATCCATTTTATTTATATAGCGCCAAATCACAATAAATGCCACAAGGTGCATTATATTGCAAGGTAAAGACCCTACAATAATTACAGTGAAAACCCAACAGTCAAAATGACCTGCTATGAGCAAGCACTTGGCGACAGTGGGAAGGAAAAATTCCCTTTTAACAGGAAGAAATGTCTGGCAGAAGCAGACTCGTGGGAGAAATGTGCTCTCTCTTTCCAGTCCTGTCAGTACTCATTTTGGATCAGCTGAAGGCTTTTGGGAGCTTTTAGGACAGCCTGATAGTAATGAATTACAATAGTCCAGCCTAAAAGTAATAAATGCATGAATTAGTTTTTCAGCATCACATTGAGACAGGATGTTTCTAATTTTAGAAATATTGCATAAATGCAAAAAAGCAGCCCCACATATTCGCTTAATATGTGCACTGAAAGGCATATCCTGGTCAAAAATGATTCACAGTGTGGCTGGAGGCCAAGGTAAAGCCATCCAGAGTAAGTATCTGGTTAGACACCATGTTTCTAAAGTTTGTAGGGTTGAGTACAATAACTTCAGTTTTATCTGAATTTAGAAGCAGGAAATTAGAGGTCATCCAGGCCTTTATGTCTTTTAGACATTCCTGCAGTTTAACTAATTCATGTGTGTCATCTGGCTTAGTGGATAGATAAAACTGGGTATCATCTGCATAGCAGTGAAAATTTATATAATGCTTTCTAATAATACTGCCTAAGGGAAGCATGTATAGTGTAAATAAAATTGGTCCTAGCACAGAACCCCGTGGAACTCCATAATTAACCTTAGTGTGTGAAGAAGACTCCCCATTTACATGAACAAATTGGAGTCTATTAGATAAATATGATTCAAACCACTGCAGCACAGTACCTTTAATACCTATAGCATGCTCTAATCTCTGTAATAAAATGTTATGGTCAACAGTATCGAAAGCTGCACTGAGGTCTGGCAGGAGAAGCACAGAGATGAGTCCACTCTCAGAGGCCATAAGAAGATCATTTGCAGTCTTCAGTTTATATGCCATATGTCAGAGCAAGATCCAGACTCAATGCCCACTTTATTAGGTATGCCTTGCTAGTACAAGATTGGACCCCTTTTGACTTTAGAACTGCCTTTGTTCTTCATGGCATAGATTCAACAAGGAGCTGGAAACATTCCTCAGATGTTACTGACATGATAGCATCACACAGTTGCTGCAGGTTTGCTGATTGTCATGCATTCACATCATGCATGATATGAATCTCAGAGCAGGCAACATTTCTCCAATCTTCTATTGTCCAATTTTGGTGAGCCTGTGTGAACTGTAGCTTCAATTTCCTGTTCTCAGCTGACATGAGTGGCACCCAGTGTGGTCTTCTATTACTGTAGCCCATCTGCTTCAAGGTTTGACATGTTATTCAGTGATGCTCTTCTTCATACCTTAGTTGTAACCAATGGTTATTTGAGCTGCTGTTGCCTTTCTAACAGTTGGAAGCAGCGTAGCCATTCTCCTCTGACATCAGCAAGGCATTTCCATCCAGAGAACTGACACTCATTGGATATTTTCAGTTTTCAGACCATGCTCTATAAGCCATAGAGATGATTGTGTGGGAAATCTCAGCAGATCAGCAGTTTCTGAACTACTCAGACCAGCCCGTGTGCCACCAACAACCATGGCTAAATGCATTGAACTGCTGTCATGTGACTGGCTGACTAGATATTTGCATTAACAAGCAGCTGAACAGATACGTTTATTACTGGCTGGTGACTGTATTATGCTCTTATAAAGTTAGTATGATTAACATCTTAGTAAACATTTACTTATTTATGCATCCAGCAGGTATGAAGCAACTTTTATTTATGAGTGCAAATCCAATATTTGTTTTCCTTTTAGCTATTTTCGCTCTGCACTCACTGGTGGTTCTTTAGCTGCTAAACGCTCCTTTGGGCAAGTATTGTGGAGTGGAGTTTTATGGTTGGAAACTGCTCTCTGTTATGGCTGGAAGTGACACTGATGAGATCATGCTGAAAGTGAACCAAAGCTGTAATGTTGCACACAGGGATATCAAAAACAATAAGCTGAAACACTGCAATAAAGGTGAACTGCACAGTCTTTGTGTTAATAGCAAGCACATTGAATAAAATATGCCAAAAATGTGAAATGAAATGTTGTGGGTTATTAATTCTGGATTACTTAATTGTGGTAAAATCTTGGAAAATTGAAATCACTGCAGGTTTTTTTTATTTTTTATTCCTGTCTCTCTCTCTTTTTTAATGTATTTCATAAATTTGTAGGTCTCTGTGGATGACTCATTTATGTGACTCATTGCTCCAGTGATCATCAAATGTAAATTTACAGATTTGTAATTCCTGTGATGAAGACTTCATTACAGTATTTGTAATACTGACTGTGTTGTACAGATGCTTTGTATTGACTACAGCATCGGTCACTGCCTGATCAGTGTTTGTTATTCTTTCTTGAAGCTATAACTGACTGTGCAAGCAGCAATGCAGTGAGGGGAACAAGTAGAAATAAAGCGGCTATGCATCAGTTTAACTCTGATGCAGCTGATCTCAGCCTGACAGCAGCTCTCAGCCTGATGATAAGCTGTGTTACCAGCCCTTCTTCACTGTGTGTGTATGTATGTGTGTGTTTGTGTATGTGTGTGTTTTGGTGCAGCTGTCCTGACAGCAGTTTGATGTTTGTGTGTGATGGAGTGCTCACAGCAGGCTGACCAGAGTAATGAGAAGTGCATGGCTGCAGCTGATACTCCAGAGCCTGGCTCACCTGAAATGGATACCAAACCACCTCACTCTTTTTCAATAAACATTTTAGAGGTCATTCATTTTGCTGAATTTATCCAGGTTTTTTGACAGCCTTGTCTCTCTGTAGAAGGTTTATGTGTAACACTATCGAGGCTTTGAATGGTGCAGGCCCATCTCTTGATTGAGGTTTCATAAATGCCAGTATTGAAAGTTGACCACTTTATCAGGAGTGCACCCCAAAGAGGTGAATTCTCCTCTGTTTATCATTTCAGTTGCTGGTCAAATAGTTCTGTGGTCACAGACGTGGTGTGTCAAACTTCAGGCTTGATGCCACTGTCAGATCAATAAGGTGTTTGGAGTTGTCTCCTGGGTGTTGTCCTCTGGAAGCCCTCTGGCAGACATTTGATCAGACAGGGATTTGTTGTTAGTACAGGGACAGAGAGCAAGTGTAGTTCGTGTGGCAGAGGACCAAGTGGTGCAGGAGTCCGTTCACAGTCACAAGAAAGAAGCCTGGCAATTGAATGTTATCCTGAGACTGTCTTCTCAAGAGGAAGTCTTGCTTCTCTTGCTAACTTGCTCACAATCATAATGTGCTGCTATTTAGCAGGTATATTTCCCATGTTGCCTATAGGACTCCTATTCTTTTACCTGTATATTTTTATAATTCCCTCGAACAGACTACAACAAATAATGTGTCTGCTTAGCAACGGCCTGTTAATCACTTATGTGTCTGTGCCACTCTCGTCCAAAAAAAAAAAAAAAAAAACTATTGAAAACACATGAAAGAACCGTACACTCACAATGGGTGGGTGAGTTCCCTTTTGATAAATATAAATTCTCTACTAGCTTTTAGTCTCTTCAAGGGAATATTTGTGAACAGTAAAGAGATGAAATAAATGCACCCTCATCCTTTAAACGCAGTAATAGGCTGGCAGCGAGATCACATTTTTTATTTGATCTAATTAGATATGGGATGTTTTTGCAACAACAATAAACAACTTAGACAACTTAATTAATTGAAAAGTGACTTGGCTGAATATTAATGTCCCTCTGTAGCATCATTATGAATGAGATGCAGTTTAACTGGCTTACATAATGTAGCACACTGTTACCGTTAACGTACAGAGAGGATGGATTTAAGAATGGAAGCAAAATTGATTCCATGAGTGCCTTGATTGACTGATTATTAGTTTCATTTGTATTTGTCGAGAATTTGATATGGTGCTACTCAAACTTCAGTGAGATGGCAGACTGAATAGGCTTTAACAAGTCGTCCAAATTAAATGACAAAACAGGCTTTGTCACTTGTCTATGACCTTCACAGTGACAAACAGAACGTTTTTATGGTCTAATGAAACTATTGGCTCAGTGACATCATTGTGAGCCATAAAAGCGAGACTGGCATTGTTTTCACCTTGTAACTCTGGGTCTATGTGTAGAACCACAGCAAAATGTGTTCCTGGAGACATCTACTGGAGCAGTAAGTAACACAAAGGCAACTTTTAATACTTTAGTGGAGCTCTATGCTGGGGAAGTATAAACAAGTTGATTAAAAGTTTAAAAGGAGCCGCTGAAAGTTTTCAAAGGACTCTGTAAAAAATTAAGCAGACATCGTGATTCAGCAGCTTGTAGAACAACCTTTAGCAGCAATACCTTAAAGCAATAATTGTTTTCTGTATGACTTTATTAGTCTGTCACATTATTATGGAGGAATTTTGGCCCACTCTTTTTTTTGCAATGTTGCTTCAGTTCATTAAGGCTTGCAGGCATTCATTTACGTGCAGCTCTCTTAAGGTCCTGCCACAGGATTTCAATCAGATTTCAATTTGCTGCTGTTCTTAAGATCATTGTCCTGTTGCATGGCCCAATTCTGGCCAAGTTTTAACTGTTGGACAGTTGGGCTCACATTTGACTCCAGAATATTTTGGTATACAGAGGAGTTCATGGTTGACAAAATGAATGCGAGGGTCCAGGTCCCATGTCTGCAAAACCCCTCCACCACCGTACTTGACAGTTGGTATCAGGTGTTTGTACTGATATGCTGTGTTTGGTTTTCTCCAAACATAACTCTTTGCATTATGGCCAAACACCTCCACTTTAGTCTGATATGCCCAAACTACACTGTTGCAGAAGTCTTGTGGTTTCTTCAGATGTAACTTTGAAAACCTAAGCCATGCTGCCATGTTCTTTTTAGAGAGAAGAGGTTTCCTTCAGGCAACACTTCTAAACAAGCCAGTCAATCTTTTTCTAATTGTACTGTCATGAACTTTAACATTTAACATGCGTACTGAGGCCTGTAGAGTCTGAGATGTAGCTTTTGGGGTTTTTGCATTTTATCTGAGCATCGCACGGCCTGATGGGCAGCATTGCAGCATTGTATTAACATACACCTGAATGGTGCAGACCTCTGAACTTCCAAAACCCATTTTTTTTTTAAAGAAATGGTCATGCTTGTTGATGATCAGCTAATCAAGTGCATTTGATTAGCACCACCTGGCCATTACCTGTGCTCTTCATTCTTAGAAGCAGTAATTTTTTTCACAGGACTCTGCAGTTTCAGAAAACTTTATTTATTTATTTATTTTTTACAAGACTTTACATTGTCTTGTGAAAAAGACAATGTCTTGTGTTAACCAGGTTTTTTTCTTTTGTTTTGTTTTGGGTTTTTTTTTTTTTTCATTGCACAGCCACCCACCACTAGACAGCAATGCTCTTCTCTTTCTCTGTGAAGTTGTAAACAAGCAAGATGGAAAGTAAAGAAAGATAACAGCTGCATGAACCAGCCTGGTTCTGCAGTGTTTTAATCTAGAAAATTAATGGTTGTTTGCTATGTCAAAGTAAACTGCCAGATAACCACTCGACTGGAGCAATGTGTAAACACAAAGACACTGCAATGTGTAAACACTGCAAAGGTGTTTGGCCATTAACCTGCAGGGAAAGAAGGCTGCTGGTGCTCCCACAGTTAATGTTAGCCACACTCATCTGACAGCACACATAACTTTGTGTATGCACAATGTTGTGTGTTCTGTAAAGTGCCATACACTTCCTCGGGATACAGAATATATGTTATTGAACAGTGTGATTAACAGTTTTAAATGCCTCTTAAATCCACATGCAAAATATACCCAGACAAAATTTAATATCATGTGTTGAATTTTGGCTGTTTTCTCAGCATTTTCTAACTTTGAGACTAGTTGATGGGTCTGATTTTTTTTCCCCTTGCTTACCCGACTATTAATTTATTCATCAGTAACACCCTTAGACTACACTGTATATTATTGTACAGATTTTGTCAATGCAAAAGTGTCACAACAGTGCAAGATACAGTCACAAAAAGTGTCAGGAGTAGGTGGGCCAAAGGGTAATTGTCCACCTGTCCACTGTATACCTCTGTTTCCAAGTATGGGAAAGAAGGGCATGGATATCACATTTGCAGTTGAGGAATTGCAATTCCTGAATTATTTTAAGTACTGTGCCTAGGAGTTGGTAAGGTTCAGGTACAAAAATTATTTGGTTAGTTTTCTTGTAAGATCATGGTTTTGGTTAAAATAATAAACTTAAATTTGTTAGCTTAGATTTATTGTCATGGTTGCAAAAAACAACAATCTCCTCTTTTAAAGTCTGATGGGTTTTTTGGCCCACCTTACTCCCAGACCCCCTCCCAACAGACAGGCCTTTAATAACACTGTAACAACTACCACATGAGTTCCTCCTGTTTTGGTGCTGATGCTGCTACAGTCTCACTGCAACTACATAACTAAATTCTCCAGATATGTTTTGAGATCTATAAAAAGTATTCTCCACCAAATAATGATTTGTGTTTGATATGTTCTTTTTTCCACCTGTCTGGAGCCTTTATGTTTTTGCATCACACCATGTCAGTTGCATATTTCACAACTGGCTTACAAGCTTGTTTTTATAGTACGAATTCCTGCATTTCAAACTCCTTTAGTACATGAATGTGAAAACACCCTTTTAGTGTCAATCTCTGCAGAAACACCACATCATCCTGCGCAGATAAGATAAAGTGAAGTGAAAGCATTATTAAGCAAAATACACATTGGAGTGGAAGGAGATTTTAATGTACAATAAAAAAGAATAATTTACTTGTATCTTTATACACACAGTTTCTCAGTCTCTTCTCTTCTCAGCTCTATGTCTATTTTTGCTTCTTTCTATTGTATGCTCATAAAAAAACATACACACAAGCAAAGTGACAGATATATACAGCGCATTAGCGCCAGGGTTGACAATGCATTTAAATATCTTTAGAAAACTGGCTCTGGTTTCCCAGACAACATTAGAGGCAATTGATTGTGCTCGGCTCCTCCAAGTGTAGGTATCATGCGCGATTCAATCATCAGTGCACCTGCTGTACAGTAGTAGTCTTTTCTCTGACACTCACTACATGGGGAGGCTTCTCCCAAGCCAGGCACGAATGGGATGCCTGCAGGAAGTCATTATGACTTGTTATGCAAGCTGCAAATGTCCTCCAGCATAGAGGTGAGCCTAAGATTCATGCTGCATTGTTGGAGAGCACTTCTATTTTAACACCATGGCTTCTTCTCCGAGTGGTTCATGCTGTTGTACTAGAGGCAGTTTTAAGAGAAATGGGGAGGGGTTTTTTGTATGTTTTTTACAACCCAGAAAAAGGCTGCTGAAAGTTTTGTTAACAAATCACAAAGTTCTTCCATTTCCGGTGACCACCTGCAGAGCCTGACTGACTGGTTTGTATTGTTGTTCCTGTTTTCCGCCCTTGTCTGACCACATATGTTGCTGCCATATACAGTATTTCTGTTCATGATGTAACTGATCAGCATGATGCCAGTGCAGCGCCTAGATGTTACTAAGCTGTTAGCAGTCTGCTGTCATCGCTCTCTCTCTCTCTCGCTCTCCCTCATATAGTGGCTCATTGAGCCTGCTTTCACTGACATCACCCAGACATGCTTTTTAGAATAGCTGAAATAATTAAAGATAAACACAGCTGATGGTTGAAAAAATTGCTTTATGGCCATTTGGTTCTGCTATTGGAGTATTTGTTTGGGGTGTTCTACAATTAAAGAAGAGCAGACCATTTACAAACTCTTCCACTGACATACACATTGACAATCATTTTTATATATTTTGTGCTCCCCATTTTATTAAATGTTACTAAAATAATGGATTTCATCCCACAGAGTGGTTTCTCTGTGCCATGAGAATGACTAAAGTTTATTCTGAAAAATGTCTAACATTTAAGGGGAAAAGATAAGTAGCCATATTATGTAAGCATAAAAGAAGAGTTTTGGGTGCATTGCATTGCATTCCAGTGCATTAAGCTGTGGTCTACTGAGACACATCTTTACTTAGAATAGTTATTGCTTTTGCTTTAGAAGAAGGCCATTACCCATTACTATCCTGCATATTCCATTTGAGTATAGCATCGGAGGGTCACATTATTCATTTTTGTTAATTTCTTGTTTGTCTAGCGGTAGATATAATTAAGAAAAAATATCAATCACTAGCTTTAATATTGTTATAGTCAAGCTAAAATTAACAATTTGAGCCAAGAAATCAAAATAAACAATACAGCATAAAATCTGGGGTTAGAAAATGTCATATTTTTCTTGAAAACACATGCATTCATCAAATCAGCTGCAAAGTGAATAGAAAACACAGTTGAGACACTGACAAAGTTAGAAATAATTTTATTTCCTTTAAACCTTCACACAAAGAATTTTCCATTTGCAGCAAACACCGCTTTTCAGACTTTTGGCACTTGAGCTGTTCATCTGTAATCAGGAGACATTTCACCCTGTGCTTCCTTAACCCCCTCCCACACATTGGATTGGTCTGATAATTGTTTTTGACATACCATACGGTCAAGCTGCCCCCAGAACAACTCAATAGGGTTGAGATCTCTTGACTGTGCTGGTTACTCTTTAGATAGAATAGTAGCTGATTATCTCTTCCCTTAGTACAGTAGTTCTTGCCCAGTTTGCTTTTGGTCATTATGCTGTTGTTGAAGGACACTGTCTCCAGTCAAGTGATATCCACAGGGTATGGAATAGCATCACAAAAGTGAAAACTTGTGGGTACTTATGGGAGTGATAACCACTATAACTCCCACAAGTACCCCTAAACTGTCAAATTTCTTCCACAGTTCTTCAAAGATGATGTAAGGTGTTTTATTTCTTCAACACATATTCTTTTCCTTGAACCTAACAGCTCAAGCTTACATTTCTCTTTTTCCAATCTTTACCTGTCCAATGGGTGTGTATCTTTTCCTCAGAGTTTGATATGTTTTTTTTTTCTTTGCCCCTCTGCCTAGAAGGCCAGCATCCTCTCTTCTGTCTCTTCACAGTTGACAATCAGACAGGTGTTTTCTAGGTACCATTTAATGACCCTGCCAATTGGGGACCTGTGAGGTATATGTGTCGCAAACTATAGTCTCTGATGCACCTGTCTTATTTCTATTCTAGTTAGAGGCAGTTTGGACTGTTTTGTAAGGGAGTAGGACACATTGTTTTGTGAAAGCTTCAGGTTTTTGGTAATTTCATGCATGAAATAGCTTTCATTTTAGTCAGGACCATTATAGTCAAAAGAAGGTTATTTCCATCTGAAGTAATTTATATTTGGCAGCATAGCCCTCTTTGCAATTCTGTGTGCATACATGGAAATGCAGAGAAGGAAAGCAGCAGCAAGACCCCAGTGCAAAACCAAGTAAGTGTCAACGACAACAGATAGGACACTAAATAAGTTGGGATGGAGGTGGGTTGCAAACAGCTTGCAGATGCACAGAAATTATTGGAGGCTAAAGCAGCCTAAAGGGGGGGTACCCTATGTGAGATCTGCCAGTTGGATGCATAGAAGAGTACTGGCTGAGTCATCAGTTAATGTGGACTGGTGTAGCAATTGAGTGATCTGCAAGGTCTCTGGCTAAGCCTGGCTTTGGTGTTCAGTTTCTTTGAAGAAGTTCCAGGGCAAAGGATTTTTTGGCCATTTTAAGACTATAATTAAACCCAGAAAGGAGGATGTTTATTGCTTTACTAATCAGCAGAACAGTTTTAATGTATGCTAACATAATTGCAAAAGGGGTTTTCTAGTGATCACATAGTCTTTTAGCATAATAAACTTGCATTAGCTTGCATTAATGCAATTTGTCATTGGAACACAGGAATGGCAGTTCCTGAAAATGGGCCTCTTTACTCCCACATAGCTATCCCATTAAAAATCATTAATAATTATATGAACTTTTTTGAGTAAAAAAAAATCACCATAAGGAGAGGTTTGTGTGCTTTCCACTCTAACATGTGTAGTTGAGACAAATAGAAAAATAAAGACCTCCACACTGCCACAGAAGCAAAAGAGGGCCGGAAGTACATTGATAAACTGCTATATTTTCATCTTCAAATTAGTTTTTTATACATATTTTCTAAAATTATTGCTCTCACTTTCTATTTCCTCTGTTTAACCCTCAGCAAACAACATCTCATTCATGACAGATGAACAGTGCTGAAATTTATCCTGGGCTTATCAGACTTTGAGTAAGGCTTCAGAGTCTGTTGTGCACAAAAAAGCTAAAAAACCAAACAAAAAAAACCCACTGTCTTTATCACCCTGACAGGGTTAGGATATCTAAATTGCAAAGAAGACACTCTAAATGAAGTTATTGTACATGCACACGTGGACCAGGACATGCATGCTTACATCTGGTAAACCCATTTTGCACACTGTTTTACATGGTACCTATTTTCCTACAGAGAAAAAGTCTCTGGAGGACAGTGCCTATTAGTGCATGATTGACATCAGTGGATTTCTTACGTAATCTGTGGCGGGACAAGGGCATTGTTATTTCTCGCTTTCCTTGTCATCTGGGTTTAGCAGCGGCTGTGAGTTTTTTCCCCTTTTGGTTCAGCTCCCAGGGCCAAATGATTCAGAGATGCTGTCACATGACACAAGATAATGAGTAGACCACACTACTGCAGCATGACAGCAAGGAGGTCTGCTCAAATACATTGCAGCAAAGTTTGCGTGAGCATCCAAGGACAGTGCTTTGTCACTTAAAAGTGTTTTATGCATTGTGTTTTGTTGTTTGTGTGTGACTTTGGAATGCTTGATATTTATAAGCTCTGTGCACAATGTAAGAAAGTGTGTGTAATGCACTTTGATATACTGCCAAGGAAAGTGAACTGAATCCATATGAGATCCAAGTTGGATGTAATGTTTAGCTTGTTTGATCCAAATACCACAGACATTATTAGAATTGGAAGCAAATTCGATTGCATGCCAGGATAATTATCTCCCTAATTGAATCCAAAATGATGCTTAGAGTTGTCACATGTACACCATTTGCTTTTTAAAACATATAATTTTGTCTTAAGCAGAGAACACTGTGTGATGTTTTGAAATTCAGAGAAAGCCACAAGGGAGCTAAATGTGGCATCAGAGTTCCTGTCCAGTGCGCTGAGGTTAAGGCAATTATCGTCTTGCTGTTACTGGCCTTTCTGGTATTGCATTGTTTCTGTGACGTTTGTGCCATTTAAGGATATGCAATGAATGATTCCACACTCAGGCAGGCACGATATGGCGCATTCAATCCTTCCACTTTAGTGAGACATCCCGGGCTTTTTTCGACAGAAGACAGCTTATTCCTGAAGGACTAATCCAGCGCTTCTATAAATCTGAGGGAGTCACAAGCTATAAACTGTAGCCAGGAACGGTCAAAACAGATGCAGCACACATCAGAAGTATCCTGACCTTCAGCCCCTATATAGGTTTAGCTCTAAACAATCACCCATTGTACATTTCCCATAATGCAACTCAAGCCTGGTAAATGTTCATGTCTTTCAAACTCCATGCAGGTTTGTATCACAGACTTTGTTTTGTTATACATAACTTTGATATATAACTAATTACAAAAAGAGGCCAAGGGGTCACAAGCTGGATAAAGGTTCTAGGTTCTAGAACATTCTAGGTGCATGGGTCATTTTAGTCCATTTGTTGGTGCTTGCTAGGCAACATGATGACATCATAACATATCAGACTTAACTCAAGTTTTGCGGATATAATGATGTTACTGTGGTCAGATTAAAATGACACAAGGCTTTTGCTAGGCAATAGGATGATGTCATAATATCTTAGATAAGAACCTTCAGGGGCTTAAGATGTACCTGTGTGTGAGGTTTGGTTGCTCAACTCCGGAATGTGCACGAGGAGTTTGCAGACAGACAGACTGAGATTAATGATAAATTTTATTGTTAAATATTATTGTAAATAGATTTTATTACTCTTTAATTATGCAGTATACACAGGGTGAGTACACCATGCAAAATTTGACATATAAAATTGGTGGCGTGCCCTTTTAACTGCTTTTCTTTGTCAGGTGGGTAGTAGTGCCCTCTTCAATGCACAGCAATTAATTTTGCGATTTGTGGCCACTTAATTTCATGCAGGTCAAGTTATGAAGTGTTGTGCCACACAGCGGTAATCTTTTAAATGCCAAACTATTTTCAGATGGTGTATTGATGGTCTAAATGTATCAACAAATATAGCAACCACTGAAATACGTGTTGTTATGAACTGAGACCAGTATTGACAGTAGAGAATAATAGTACTAGCTCAGCAGTAAAAGGCCACTCGTCACGGTGTTTTTTCCGTATGCTCCACTGAACCTTCTGACAGACTACAGGCCTATGTTCTCATAAATGTACTATACACGTCTGAGGTCAGCGTCTTAGTCTTTTTCAGCACAGAAAGAGCAAGGGAAAGATCAGTCTGTCCACTCATGTGAATTCAGGCAGAAGGAACAACAGCCCAGCGCATTCTATGACTATAGTGACTTCTGTCTGCCCATTTAGAAAGACCATGCAGGATTAACATTCCTGCTTCAGAGCCAAGTAAATCTTCTATGCTCACACATACAAACAGACACACACACACACGTTTACGGATTTTACATTGCATGAGTGCAACACAAGCATATATGCACACATCACAAACACGCTGCATAAGTCCTCCATCATGAATATTGATAGTAATGAGCTTTTCCTCTGTACCTGGGTTCATGCTGTTGAGAAGGGATTGTCCCTTATGGCAGCAGTGGCACTGTCACCAAATGAAGATATGCAGTTCATCTAATATTGAATATCATCCAGGCTGGGATCCATAATTCATTATCTAAGTGAAGACGTGACTCTCGTGAAGAGGATGAGATTTAAAGGCTCAGTGGGAGGGGTTGATAGAACAACGGCCCGCACCAGGTGCTCTCATTCAGACGGTAGCTGAGATCACTTCCTCTGTCTCTTCCATATCCCTTCAAGAGGTGAAGTTCAAGGCTTGTCATTCCAGGAGGTTATCTGTCTTCTAAAGAGCTGCTACAGTCCCTGCCATGCAGTACTTATGCTAATGAGCCCAAGGAAGCACCTAAAAGCTTTTAATTTGCTCTGTTTGACATCATGTCATTGACGATTTTGCCTCTTTGTCTACATTAGGGGCAGTACAGTAAAAGAAAAAAGAAAAAAAACATATTGACTGTCACCAGTTGGACTATTTGCATTTATCAATGCTGATTAAAAAAAGAAATTGGGCTGTTCATATTTTTTAGGGATTCTAATATGTCTTCTTAACTGTCAGCCATTATGAAGGTGAGCATTTTTGCCAGATGTGATAAGTGATGGTGAGTCTGCCTGTAAAACCAAGGACACCAGGGCACACTCATTGACTCGTCAGTCACAAGTACTTAGCCAGTAAACATATCCTGGTTTATTCACTATTCTAACTGTAATAATGAGCATAATTTATTAAATTAATTTCATGTTTTATTCAGTAGCACCTGACATTAACAATCACGCCCAAAACGTCATCAAGAATGTGTTTACCAAGGTCACAGAGCAGGGGAGCCAATGGGCATTTCCCCATAGACTTCTGTTGCAACACCTGGAGGTCTTTTTACTATGTATGTGTGTATTGCCCCATTACATGCACTTTATTAGGTATACCTTGGTAGTACTGGGTGCTGGAAACATTCCTCAGAGATTATGGTCCATGTTAACATGATAGCATCACACAGTTGATGCAGATTTGTCAGCTGCACATCCATGATGCCAATCTCCTGTTCTCCCACATCCCAAAGGTGCTCTTTTGGATTGAGATCTCATGACTGTGGAGGTTATTTGGTTACAGGGAACTCATTACCATGTTCAAGAAACCACTTTGATACTTTGGTACTAAGGGGCTGAAGGTATGCCAAGAAAATATTACCCACACTATTACACAACCAGCAGCAATAGCCTGAACCATTGATACATGGCAGGATGGGCCCATGCTTTCATATTGTTTACACCAACATCACACCAGCCAGCATTTTTCCAAACTTATGTTGTCCAATTTTTGTGAGCCTGTGCAAATTGTAGCCTCAGTTTCCTGTTCTTAGCTGACAGGAATGACACCAGCTGTCAAAGGTTCGATGTGTTGTGCATTCGTAAATGCTCCTTTGTATACCTTTGTTGTAATGAGTGGTTATTTGACTTACTGTTATCTTCCTATACGCTCAAAGCAATCTCGCCATTCTCATCTGACCTCTGGCATCAAGAAGACATTTTCACCCAGAGAACTGGCATTCATTGGATATTATCTCTTTTTTGGACCATTCTCTGTAAACCCTAGAGTAAATCAGCAGTTTCTGAAATAATCAGACCAGCCCATCTGGCACCAGCCACCATGCCATGCTCAAGTCACTAAAATCACCTTTCTTCCCCATTTTGAGGTTTAGTTCATTTTAGCAGGTCGTCTTGACCATGTCTAAATGACAAAATGCACTGAGTTGCTGCTGTTTGATAAGCTAATTAGATTTGCATTGACAAGCAGTTGAATAGGTGTACCTATGAAAGCAGACAATCAGTGTGTAAAAGTTTGCAGCCATGCTATAAGAAGCCATGGTTATTCAGTCACAGCCGCGCTTTGAACTAACTATTAATGCCAACATACTAATAAGCTCAGGTATAATGCTAAAAATTAGCATTATTTAATGGCTATACATAATTGCATTCACATTGAAAAGTCCAGTTATAGTAACTGTACACTTCACACCATCTATAGTTGCCATCTTGCCTGGTTTGAAAACATAAATCCATAATGAGACACAGTGAATATTCACAGTCTTACTGTCTCAGCATGCTAGCATTAGCATCTTAGCACTGACTGTGATACGCAGGACATTCTGTTAAGTAAAATGTGCTTAGTCTAAGTCAGTGGTTCTCAAATCCAGGCCTCGTGGCCCGGTGTCCTGCAGGTTTTAGATGTGCCTCTGCTTCAACACACCTGAGTCAAATATAGAAGTCATTAGCAGGACTCTGGAGAACTTGACTGCATACTGAGGAGGTAATTCAGCCATTTGATTCAGGTGTGTTGGATCAGGGACACATCAAAAACCTGCAGGACACCGGGCCACGAGGCCTGGATTTGAGAACCACTGGTCTAAGTTGAAGAGTTCTCCTGCTCTTCTTCCAGTGAAAAATCCTTGCCTTCTTCCTGTCCCTGGAGGTGATTGTGGATTCCTGCTACAGTTCTGAAGAGTGATGGAGTTATACAGACATATCATTAGAGTTTCAAGTGGGCACCTACCATCCTTAGCATTTTGCTGACTTAGCCCAAAGCACCTCCAGTAGGTTTAGCAGTGAGAGCTAGCATCCCAGAACAACTTCTCTCAGTTTCTACTTTGTCCACTCACCTTTTTGTCCTGTTGTTATAGGTTCTTTGTAGCCACAACCACTGACTGCAACATTCTGCTGCTTCTTATGGCTTTTTTGTCACAATACTTCCATTTTAATCCTTAGCTCTTTGTGGAGTCTTACAGTAGCTGGTACCACTTAGCTCCTGCATCCAACCTCCACCGGGCAGATTTTAACCTTCCAGCTTTCCTGCCTTGTTCCCACATCCAGTTTATAATACCATAGTTTCTCCCTCTCAAACACTTCCTATATAGCATCCTCACAGGGTACAGTGGGCTGAAACAAGTAAGCAGCATGATGCAAGGTCAACCACAGCACTGCTCTGAGGTTAATGATGGCACTTTCAGGGGGATGCTTTAAGTTGCTGTCCATCAACCTGCATCTTCCACTCCTGTTATGCAGCCAGTGCTCTGGATCTGTAGTTTTCCTGGTAACTTTCTGTTTCTCCACGCCTTCCCATTTCATCCACTGGCAAGACAAATATATGGATTTTATGAGAACTTTTATAAGAATTCTTACTTTATCTAGTACTAAATTTCATGGCTCATCCAGTAGTTTTGTGATACTTCCTTCTGAACTGACCAGCATTGCTGCTAACACAGCTAATTAAAAGATCACTTAAGTAAATTTTGTTGGGTTTTAACTTTACATGTTAGATTAAAGATAAAGTCACCCTTTTAAACACTCTCTAATGCTTCTAAAACCTTCAACCAAACAACCCCAAGAAACCCTGAATGCTACACTACAAAAATCAAAACATAAAAACAATTCTATTTAAACCAGTAAGATTATAATATGCATTATTACACACATTATCCCATTATAGGCTGGATATTCAATTAGACGATGGCTTTCATTATTTTATTAATGAAATGCTGCCTCTTTACATGCTTTATATGCTGTGTTTATGGTGTGTTGCTGAATTGCTTGTTCACTCTGTAGTTATTATCTTGTATTTAAATTTAAAAGCATTTATTTGCACATATGTTTAAAGATTATTGCATGTGCTACAATCTGCTTCGCACTGTGGTAGGTTGTTTGCACATTTACTGCTTCTGCTATTGAATTATCTCATTCACTTTGGAAACGTGTTGTTGCTGCCTGGAAGGCACTTTCAAAACTGATTTCACCCATGCATCTGAATACTTTTCTAGGGCTATAGTTCATTAACTATAATTTAACACTTTAGCAAGTCAAATAGACTAATCTTTCAGACTGTAACTTTAACTCGGAGGGGTTCATTTGCCCCGTAGTTGCAGCTGCATCCAGTTTACCATTATGAATAATTCAAATGATACACAAGGCCACTTTTAATTTAGATATTCAGAGCAGCTATGTTTACTGCGTCATCCCCTTTACAGTCAGCACTTTTTTTTTTTTTTCATTTTGTGTTGTGCTCACAGTGATGGGAGGGCGAGGGAAAGACAATGAGATGAAAGAGGAGGAGAAGATGAGGAAGCATTTATGCAGCTGCAGCAGCAGCAAAGATAAAGCGTACGCCTGTATGTGAGCATGAATGCACACCCGCTGCAGCACTCAGGTAGATTGTTGTCAGACATGTTTTATTTGTAGTGAGAAAAAAAAAAGATGTAAAAAAAAAAAAAAACCTGAATATCTCCTCTTTGATGTCATAGCGACTTAACAAAGCAAACAGGGAAACAGCCACAGTGTTAGCATTCACGCTGATTCTGAACTCCACAGCATATCATCAGACTTTCAGTGGTGGACCACGTAATTTACATTCCTGCCCCCAATTAGAATAATAATTATTCCTGCTGTTTTGTTGGAGCCATCTAACTGCAGGGGGTTAAAAGTTATGTTTTTTTTTTTTTTTTGTGCATTTTACCCCACAAATTATCATGGTGCAATTAAAAAAAGAAAAAAAAACTCTGTTATTGTTGACCTACAACATTAAATGTCACACTATAATAAGATTTTAGTTGCAAATTAATTTCCTTACAAAGGCAATGAGGATTTAGAATAGAGCTCTCTCAGAGTAAATGCGTACAAGTGTAACAGACCATAGCAGGCAAAGTTGGATACAGCCGGACTCCTGCTTCTGTGAGCATTCATCTCTCGCTGCAGGACATGTCAGTCTGTGCTCACAGCTTTAATTATCCAGAAAGATGGCTTTGCTGCTCATCAGTCTCAACCAGGAGATAGGTGACTGGCACATGGGGTAGAAGCAGGTGATCCAGAAAGCACACAACCCTAACCCACCACTTACTTCTCAAAATGGATTCTTTGTCAAAAGTGATTGGCCATTGAACAATGAGGGGACAAGAGAACATGGTGGGCCTTCTGTGTTGCCTCCTCTTCTCAGTGAACTATGTATATTTGCCCACCGGGGGAATTAAAAAGAAGGAGAAACTGTCCAGTTTCATTTTCAGCTGGCCTAAAGAAAGCCAAGATGACTCATGTGGTGAGTGTTTGCACTTAAAGTAAAACCTTAACTGTTTGGGGCCAAGCAAGGTACTTTCCTTATCTGGATTCAGTCCTTTTATCAAGGACTGAATTCAGTCCGGACTGTCATTATTTTGGGTAACCTAAAGAAAAAGCCTGTGCTGTGAATAATTGATAACTAACCGGAGATGGCTTCCAGTCTGTAGTTTATTTCTATAAAAAAGTTAACTTGCTGAACATCAGCCTTGTGTAGTGCATATCTGTCATCTAATGGTTCGTGCAGAAAAGAGTGTTCAGCATAGTTTATACAGTGGAAATTGTGATGTAGACAAACTGAGGAGATTATCAGTTTCATGGGGAGTTTAAAAGTTTCTCATTTTCTCTTCTCTTTCCCAATAAAAAAGGTTTTCCTCTTCTTGCCAGTGCTTCCATAATGACAAATGGTCTTGGCAAAGCCTTTGGCCCCATAATTAACACCAGTCCAATGAAGAGCCATCTCTGCCTGTGACCTGACAGGCCTGTGCTCACAATGGCCTCACACATCAGGGCCAATGTGTCAGAGCTGATCTCCATTCACACCAATTTCAGTCCGCACATGTCTCGTCTCATCACCACACTTCCCCAGGCTTTGTTGGATGTACAGTCTCCACCAGGTTTCATGAATTATTAGATCAGTATGGTAACCATCACTATCATTGCTCTCTCTCCATAATATGCTCACATTATATCATATATTTATAGGGAAGATATTTATTTCCCCTCCAAAAAAGATAAGGCTGTTTTCACACAGCAGTTCTTGTAGCCATTTCAGGCAGAAAACCCACCATGTTGTTGTTAAATCAGCTGTGTCCTTCACCACTGCACTGCCTCTTTTGACAGAGTGCCTCTTTAGTATGGAGGTGGGAATGGACAAAGGAGACTTGGGAACTGAGGGCTCAGCAAGATTTGTCACATTTTGACACTCGCTTTGCTCCAGTAACCCATGTCACACCAGGTCAGCGTAATCCACCCCATTTCTGTGGATAGATATTTCCCAGAACAGATAGAAGAAGGATAGAGGTCAGTGTTCAGCTAGTGTCTTTATGTGTGAACCAGGTATCAAAGTTTGACTAACACATGATTCAGAGTCATGCAGTTTGGACTAAATATTACTGAGCTAGGCTCGAAAAAGTTAAAATAGATAGGTTTGAGTTTTGGAAATTATTAGGGGAAGTAAATTCGAATATGAAAAAAAAAACACAATGGAAGTTTGTTAAAACACAAACAAAGTAGAAAAAGCAAAATCTCAGAAAACAGTGGAAGTGTTTTTGGTGACAGAACAGCTGCAAAAGTGACAGAAACCAAAATATGTGAAGGATTGCACTGAGACATGCTTAAAATAAGTGGAGGATTCATTGGTGTTGTGAGGGAGAAAAAGGTGCAGGTAATGTGTGTTTTAATTGCATGATTCATGTACTACTGTAAATACATGTTTGCTGTTAGCCGTTTACTGTTGGCTTATCATTTTTGCAGCTGTTCCGTCAGATTGTCTCCCTAAAAACAGATGACAAGATGACAGGTGTTTTGTGTGTGTGTGTGTGTGTGTGTGTGTGTGTGTGTGTGTGTGTGTGTGTGTGTGTGTGTGTGTGTGTGTGTGAGAGAGAGAGAGAGAGAGAGAGAGAGAGAGAGAGAGAGAGAGAGAGAGAGAGAGCTTTTGAAGAATTTTTTTATATTTTGGTTGTTTTTTATTCAACTTCCATTGTGTTTTTTTTCTCCATTGTGTTTTATTCAACTTCTGTTGTGTTTTGTGTGCTTTTGTAGCATTTTTCTGCTTGCTGGCGTTTTCCTAACTCGCAGTGTGTTTGACCTCTCTGAGTCACTGTAAAAACAAAGTTTTTTTTTTAAGGAGACAGAATTTCTAGACATGGTCAAGGGGTTCAGGGTGTCTGTTTGGTGGTCCAGATCATGATGTCCTGAATAAGCCCTGCTGGTTTCATTGATTACCTCAAACTTGCACTGGGATGGTTGAGGCCATGGTTCTCAACTGGAAGTGGATGGATTGGCCACTTTGTGTTGGGGATAAAGTACCTGCCTTAAATGATGGAGTTCAAAAATCTCAGATTTATTCAAGAGTCAGGGGAGAGCAGAGCAATAGACCGATTGGCGCATCACACTATACCAGTGGTTCTGGTACTTGCTTGAAGGTAAAGCTGTGGAGTAGTGACTGTGGATACAAGTGGCAGAAATTAGCTTCCTCCAAAGGGTGTCTAGGCTCAGAGTAGATCCCTGTTTCTACATCAAAAGAAGCCTGCTCATGTGGTTTTGGCATCTGGCTAGAATGCCTTATGGATGGCTCTTAGGTGAGTTGTGTTGGGCAGGTCCAACTGAGAGGAGACCCAGGGGCAAAAACAGGACACACTGCATAGTGTATGTCCCTTGGGTGGCCAGGAACCTCAGTATCCTCTGGGAAAAGCTGGAGGAGGTGGTTTGGGAGAGGAAGGTCTAGGCCTCTCTGCTTAGACCTGAACTCAGATGAGCAGTAGAAAATTGATGGATGGATAATAATAAAATATTTAGCATAATAACTAAAAGCAAATCATTTAATGTGTGAGTAGAGGGATTAATGATATCTAACATTTAAGTTCAATTCACCTTCCCATTTCCTTATTGGTCAGAGTTTCCACACAGGTCTTTCGGCTAAGTTTGTTTGTGGATTTCAGCTTCTGCATGGAAAGTGACGTGCAAACCCTACGTCTCGTTTAGGCCCCGTTTTGTGGCGATAAAGAGTCTCACAGACACACAGTGATCTGCAAAGACAAAAAAGTAACTTTGAGAAGACATTTCAACTGCATACAGCGTGGCATTATCACCTTCCCTAGGGATACTCTGATTAACTATTCCTAACCACAGAGATTTATGTGCTGCTTCTTTTACATAATTCCTTATCTCTGCTGCTATGAATAATTCATGTGAGACTGAAGAACTGAGAAGACATTGTGGTAGAGAGTGTGGGGAAATGAGCGAGGACATCTTGCCTTGTCTTTGCAGTAAGTTTGTGACCTGAAGTAAATACTGGATTTTATAATTAGAGGAATTTTTAGCAGGAAAAAAAAGAAGTATAGTGCGGTATTAAAATGAAATCATGGCAACCCCAGCATTTTTATACTGACAAGTAAGTAAGCTTTTGTAGTTTAGAATATAGATTCATTAATTAGTGTAATCATGCTCAAAATACTGAGTTACTGTGGCTGTGGTAGCAAATGGGCACCACTTATAGAATGTTTTTTGTCTTACTCTTGCTTTACTTTCCTTGGCACTAAATCGACATTTTACATCATTTCTGAGCTAAGTAAGGTATGACATGGAGACTTGGGGGCCCCAGTGACGTGTCCTCCTCTACCTCCTTTTCACATTATGCATGGTTAAACTTTCATTAAACTCCATCAGCATTTTTGTGTTGAACAGCACTCACCTACTAAATCATGCCCCTGAGCTAAGCACCCATCTATTACTTCTTAAAAAAATAAGAAGTTCATTAAGAACAAACTTGCAAGGTTCTGATAAAATATTATGAACTTCCTCTGCCAGCTTGATCATCATGTGATCTGACTATACAGTATGTGGCAACAAGAGAGAGGACCCGTGGAAAAGGCCCAATGCATATATGTAGTCTACTTTTTAGTAACTTTTATGACTCATCTACTTATACTGTATTAAATATTTAAGTATTTGAATGTACAAAATAATTCTTTTTATACATTGCCACACTCTAATATTTAGCTGGACTGCCTTTAGGTTTGATGACAATTTTGATGAGCTTATGCAATATCACAATGTCACATTTATTTCTGTCCAGAGCTGCAATAATTTTACACCAAGCACTTGTATTGATGATGGGAGAGTTGGACTGCTGCGTAAAGTCTTCTCTAGCACATCCCAAAGGTTCTCATTGGGGTTAAGGTCTGTACTCTGGGGTGAACGATCTTCATGTGAAAATTATGTCTCACTGTCCATCAACCACTCTTTCACAGTTTGAGCCAGATGAATCTTGACATGGTCATCATGGAATATGCTTGAGCCATCAGGAAAGAAAAAAAAAAATCAATTTATGGGAAAAACTGGTCATTCAGTATATTCAGATTGTCAGCTGATCTAATTTTTTGGCCACATACAGTAGCATTGCTCAATCTAATCCTGACCAACTAAAACAACCACAGATCATAGCAATGTGTCCAATCTTTATACTCCCTAGTAAATTGAAGCCTTTTTTCTCAATTAGCCTCACTGATGAATGGTTTTCTTAAGGCTTGCACAGCTGTTTAGTCCCAACCCCTTGAGTTCTCTTCACATGGGTGTGGAAAAGTTCTTTTACTATTAAAAATAGCTGTGAGTTCTACTGTTGCTTTTTTATAATTTGATTTCTCCAAACATTTAAATAATCTATGATCACAGTCATTCAAGATTTCATTTCAACCGCATTTCTTCCTCGGAGATGATGGTTCACCACAATCCTTCCAGGTTTTAATAATGTGCTAGACTGTTTTTAACCTAATTTCAGTGAGTTATTTATTGTTTTAGTCATTTAAGCAATCTCATTAGTTGTTTTCTTTGCTTAATGGAGGCCATTAATTTGACCCTTCTGAAACAGAGTAACTTCTTTTCCACGACCACAGGATGTCTGCAGGCATGGTTAAGAAATGAGAAGCTACTTACTGCATCAGTTGTGGTTAAATAACCAGCTGCCAGCCAAAACATATTAATCGCTGCAGTAATTACCCACCAACCTATTTCTTTATTAAAGTCCAAGTGGTGACTTTTTATTCTTGAGCCATGCAGTACATATTGTATATCATAAAGAACAATTTCAAATTGTATGAAATATTCAAACCCAACATTTTCTTTTCTTTTTTTTTTACATTTAAATTTTACATATGCATTTTACTGAGGTTTAGGGAGAAAAAAACAAAACAAAACAGAAGAATGATATCCTTTATTTATCTCTTGTTGTCCACTGGATTTTGGCTGGTGAACTCTGACTCCTTTCTAATCGATGTAAAAAAAAAAAGAAAAAAGAAAGAAGTATGAATTCACATATATGAGTTTAAATTTGTATCATATTAGGTACATCTGGCATTTTTTATTTATTTATTTTGCAATTTATTGCTTAAAAATGTATTGTGCAATTTTTTTTTTTTTGGTTTTTCTCAAGGAAATAAAAATAAACTGTTTCAAAAACACACAAAAACTCATATATCAAATGTTATACACTTGGCACGAAAAGGTTAACTTTATAAAATTTTGCAACATGACGTAGAAATGAGCTGACAGGAGTAAAATTGGGTAAGCATCTTCTGTGTGTTGGGAAAGCAAGTGGAGATGTCACATCAGCCTGTTTCATGGTGCAGACACAAGGATTGGTCTACTGTCTCCTTAGCCATTCTGATTCAAATATCAAAACTTTGCGTAATGTATTCAAAGGCATTTTGGTAAAGCCCACCCTCCCCACCATCCCATCCGAAATCAATTCAAAGGCTTGACTGTCAGAAAAATGGCCAAACGACTTTGGGTTGGAGCTAAGCCTTCTTTTGCCTTTATGCCTTTTCAATTTCAACCTTTTAAATCTTTCACACAAACTCCTTTTCTCTCTGTCGGCCTGCCTCTCTTTTTTCTACCTGCTTTATTTTCATTTTTTCATTCTTCTCCTCTCCTGCACTGAAAGTCATTGATTCAACCATCTACCAGACAAAATGTCTGAGCAAAAAAAGCAAACAAAAAAAAAAAAAAAAACACACGAAGAGTTGTATGCACCTTAGGGCCTATTCATACATATACAATGACAGACGGTTTGCTGAGGTCTCCTGAGTTTAATGTGGTTGTGTTTAATCCCTTCAATTTCTGCAGACAATGACTAGCTTTCAGAGTAAACTGTTTATTGTGACTGTTTTGTGCAGTTTGTTTTTGTGGCAATAAATATGCTAAAATACTTGCCTGTTACTCATGGTTCAGCTTTTTTAAACACATCAGAGATGACTGTTAAAAGGAGGTGTTTTTAAGCTTGATATGGAACCAGCTTGATATTATTTATGGGCCACGTGCTATGTTTATACGTTTAGTTTTCATTTTCAAATCTACTTTTATATATTCAACAATTTTAAAAGTGAAATGATTCCAGTAATCTAGGAGTTGCATATGGTCTCTACTGGAGAGCTGAAAGACATAAATTGAAATTATGTGTAGTCTATTTTGATTTTTTATATAATCCTGAATGAGGAGAAGTATTTCTTAAATTTTGGGCTTTAACTCAGGCAATAAAACTTGTTAATTAAAATGTAATACATCAACAGTTTTTCAGTAGCACTTTATGAAGAGCATCTGCTTCATGTGTTATGCATTGGTCGCATCAGCAATCAAATGGTAGTAATTTTCCTATTTTAGCTTATATATTTGTTTTTGCAGCTTGGCTGCATACATAAATTAATATTTTTAATGAAACTCTTTAGAGCCATACATCCTGCATCGAAGGCCAGATAAAGTAATTAATTTATATTAAGCAGCTCACGTAACTGTTCGCAAAAAGGCAGTTTTTGTTTAATGACGTCCGGGTGAGTTTCTGTTTGGCCAACATATTCTCTTGTGGGCCTACTGCTCTTCTGTCAGGTGTTACTGGAAGTCGTGAGTTAAAAGATATTAAAAATGACTAAAGGAAGTCAAAAGTTTATCACATAGTTGTTCATTTCCTGTTTGGATTTGTGAGTTTTGCTTCTTACTTTGTTAAGTTTAGACAGCAAAAACTATGTGATTGGATTTAGGTGTCAATCACACAGGCCCAGAGACCAATTGGCAATGCCCTGTAAACATCTGTTTGCTTGGAAAAAATGTGTATTTCCTTATTGGTTGATGAGTGGTTGCTGAAGGTTGCTGGCTCACCAGGTGAAATCGATCACAAAGAGGGTGCTGCATCAAAAACCTGTCTGCTTTGGTCACAAACTGCCACAGTCACCTGTAGTTTTCATGGAAGATGCCGACTTTCGCACTACCTGCACTACCTGCCGAGTGGTAGTGAAAATATGGAAAGTGTGACGCGAACCAGAAACAGAGAACATTGCCTTCAAAGTAAAAGTTGTGCCTTACTACTACAGTTACTGGCTGCAGCCAGTGTGTTTCAAAAGGCGCCTCTTTTACTATGTAGGTGAATGATCTCTGTTTCTGGTTTGTGTTGTACTTGCAAGTGCATCTTCTTTGTGACCGAATTCACTTGGTGACAGCCAGCAAGCTCCAGTGACCACCAACCAACCGGTAGGAGAATACACATTTTTCCCTAGTGGCCAGAGGTTGCCAGGGGGTCACCAGCTGAGCTCTAGGCCTGTGTGACTCATCTGTGGCAGGGCAAGAGCCACCAGTCCATTACAGGGCTAACTCAGAGAGACAGACAATCATTCACGCCCACACCTACTGCCAATTTAGAATCACAAATTAACCAAACAAGCAAGTCTTTGGACTGTAGGAAGGAAACTGAGGTGATAATTTATCCAGAGGCTTTCACCATTTCCAAATAGATTCATTAAAATTGTAACACTGAAATCTGAGATGTGGAAATAATCTTAAATCTTTAGAAAATATCTATTTAACTAAAGAATGTGTTGTTAAGTGGACATAATGTAATTCCTTTAATCACAGTTTGGGCAGGCTCCTCCAACTGCTGGCTGCAATCATATGGCTGTTTTTACACTTTAGTTGAGAGCTGATTGACCCGAGTTAAAGCCTAGTATATAAAAAAGTAAAGACAGAAGTCCAAGTCTTAACTAAGATGAAATTCATCCCAGGAGATTAACGCTATGTCCGAATCACAGTGTCACCCTAAGATTAGTACAGACACGGGACTGTAACCTTTGACCCATCAACCCAAAGGCACAAATGAGATACAGCTGAAAAAGATGTGACACGATGCTGCATATAAGCTGAGGTTTAGGTCCTACCAAAGGCTGGAGATCTGTGCTCGTTAATGCTGATGATGATTTCTTTGAGCCGATTGTCAGAGAGGCTAGGCTTGATGGAGCTGTCCAGGGTCCTGACCTTTGGAGCTGGTGAGGTGGAATGAAGCGTCTCTGAACGATCCTCAAATTCTTCAGAAGCTAAGTGGCAGAAGACACAGCTGTGTGAATTATTTAATCTGAGTGTAGTTTGATTCTGGGAAAAGACTTCATTCCACATAAAGCACAGTTGCTGTTCAAAATGTCCATCAAACTTCAAACACATCTCTTCTCCACAATATAGTTATAAAGCACATATTTCCAATTTTTCTTTTTCAAGGCGGTATCTGAGGTCATTTCTGGTTTCTTTATACATAAAGTGCAATGAGCAATGATTTGACTTAATTGCCATCAATTCCAAGCAAACAGTAATAGTCTATTTCACTTTACAGTAATGTATGAATGCAGTCTAATTAAGTAAAATTTCAACTATGCTCATGCTATTGACACTCTGATGTGGTAAATCAGGTTGACAAAAGTAAACAAACAAACAAAAAACATATGAGTGGTTGATGTTTCTTATATAAACAAATATAGAATATTATGAGACTGATTATTTAAATTTTAGTCCATTTAGTCCAATTATCATATCCTGCTTAAAAAAAAAAATGTGTGTGTGTGTGTGTGTGTGTGTGTGTGCGTATGTTTATAATACCTTGTGGGGACAATTTTCCTGACATATACTATGTTGTGGGGACCAATTGCTCCTTGTGGGGACTGGAACCTTGTCCCCACAAGGGGAAACCCTGTTTTTGGGTCAGGGGTCAGAGTTAGGGCTAAGGTATGAATTGAGTTTAGGTTAGGGTTAGGGTTAGGTATGTGATGGTTAGGGTTAGGAAAAGGGTAAAGGTAAGGTTTAGGCTGTAGAAATGAATGGAAGTCAATGGAAATTCCCCACAAAGATAGAAAAACACACTTGTGTGTGTGTGTGTGTGTGTGTGTGTGTGTGTGTGTGTGTGTGTGTGTGTGTGTGTGTGTGTGTGTGTGTGTGTGTGTGTGTGTGTGTGTGTGTGTCATTGTTAGGTGATTGTTCTGAAATTAAAATGATACAGTGCTTTTGTAAGGTGATATAGCAGCTTAAATGCTGAAAATGGATCATTCTAACCCATCATAATATTTGACATAGATATAAATTTTTAGTGGTCTAAAGCTACTGGAAGTGACACACTTGTCGCCCTTTGCTTTGAAGCTGACTGCTGGTTGCTTGCAAACATTCCTGGCACCAGCTGCCTATCTTGCGTTCTCATTGGTGGTCACTTCAGTCAGTCACCCAGAAGTTGAGAAACATTTTTCTCTGGTCATTTCACTTTATATGGTCTCTGGCCACTACATCACTTTTAGTTTGGACGTTACTCAAGATGTGGCTGTGTGCCAAATTTGCCAGGTGAACTCCTGATTGTGTAACAGGAGACAGGCAGAGAATTAGTGTATTCCAGTTAGATGGCTTAAAAACCAACAACTTTGTCTACTTTGAGGAGCAGCTGCTTAAAATCACTGATTATTATTCCACAGTCAGACATTTCTCTGAAAAACAAAATATTAAAAAAAATTAAAAATCAGAGCTCATCAAAACAGGAATAATGATGGCAAATCAAAAAGATCTGTAGTGGGCCCTGGTACAATATCAATCCAGATGGGGGGTCAACTAGCGCAAACAAACCAGTCTCTTGCTACAGCTGGAACATGAGAAATTCCTGGCATGCAACTCATGTTTGCCCCAACTTGAAGTGAAGAAAAACCTCACAGGGAAAATAGCAAACAGCAGGGGAAAGCTAATCAGAGAGTTAATTAACTAAATTGACACATTATTGAGATTGAATAATGATGATAATACACACATGCTGACACCACAATGCATTGAATAAACAGATTAATTCCTCCCTTTTTGCCCTTTAGGGGTATTTTTTTCTTCTTCAGCTACAGAGACATCATGATTGTAGACAACTGTACTGAGTGTCACAGAATTACTGCACCGTGATACCACTTCTCACCTTAAAATGTACAACTAGGTCCATAGGTTTTTAAACAGTGACACAAATTTTGTGTTTTAAAATCAAACAGGCAAGACATGATTGAAACTATCATTTCAGACTTTTACAGTATTGCATTAGCTGCTTAGGAATTACAGCCACTTTTATACATAGTCCACAACTTTTAAAGGCTCAAAAGTAAGTGGACAAACTGGCATAACTTTAAATACAAGGATTGTTTTTAATACTTGGATGAACGTCCTTTGCAGTCAATGACAGCCTGAAGTCTACACCTATGACATCATTAAATACTGCATGTCCTCCCTTAAGATGATTTGATGGGCTTGTACTGCAGCCACCTTCAGTTGCTTATTTTTAGTTACTATATTTCATTTCTGAGGTACATATGAGATGCACATTCTCTCTTTTAAATGCCAGTGTGGCAAGTTGGCTTCTAATTAGCAGCTCCTATCCCTAACATTCAGGGCTGGTATCATAATTATTGATGAAGCATTGATCAGACTACTTGTTTTATCTTCAGTCACAATCAAGCATTGTCCAAGTGGAACAAACAGAAACCACCCACAAAGTAGCCATACAGAAACATACTTTTTGCAACTTGTTTCTTCTTTTTGGTCACTGTTTGGAAGGTTGTTTCTTCCTGTTGAACTGGAACGTAGTAGTTTAAAATGAAATATTTGAGAAACTGCAAACAAATCAGCCATATGCAGCTGAATCCTTTGTTTCCTCTGCTATGTTCTGAAGGTGGAATTCCTGTTGTTTTTTTTTATCCAGTTGTTATTGATTTCTTTTCCATAGGAACAAAACTCTTGAACAATTTGAACAGATCCAGCCAAAATTAACCAACATGAAAGGGAATGAAAGAACAGGTTTGGAGCATAAAAACTGCCACTTTTCCTGGCAGCCATCTTGCTCCATGCTTTTGCTCCTCTGTGTGAGGCTTACGTGACAACCGGTTGGTGAGGCCTGTCATCATTAGCAGTGTTAGTGCCTTTGGTGGTTTGCGTAGACTGACATTTTCTCTTCGCATTCTCTTAGATACCCAAATTGGAGATTAATGAATGGTTATTGCTTTTGCTGTAAACTGTTTAATACAGAAACCAGAACAGCTTCAGACACCACCCTGCTGAAGGCAAGAAAGCATCTGAGGAAAAGTTGTGTGTGAGCTCTCAAAAATCATTATCCCAAATATGTATTTTTCCACTGCTCTGTTGTCCAGTCTGAATTTGCATCTCTGCTCTAAGCCACAACACTCAGATGCTTTGCACCAGCTGTATATTTGACAGGGAACAAAGAAGGGTTGTAGTGGTAAAGCAGTGGCGCCACAGATCTTATGAGAATGGCCTCTGTGTTGCTGCCTCCTCTGAGCATTGTTCCTATTAATCAGAAAGCCATTTGTGATGCCACATTAAACCCTTGGATGTCTAAAATGTGACAAATGATGATTACCTGAGGGAAATCGATGTTGATCACAATACTATTAATGGTCCCTGTGCAGGAACAGCATCCATCGAAGTACAAATCTAGCAAGATTCACCGGCTGTGAAAAAGCACTAATTTAGAACCAGCTTTGTGTCAGGTGATTCATTTAATGACCAAGGTCTGGGAGAGGGCTATGTTTAAAAAAAGAAAAAGAAAAAGAGAGCTCACATCTGCTACCTCATGCTTTTTTGACATCAAACATACTGAACAAAAAGAAAACAAAACCTGCATTGTCTTATCCTGGCAATGTGAATACAATCGCTGTGTTATGTGAGAGCTGCTGGTGAGTCACTTGGTGTAGTATTGCAGTTAGAAAGACAGAGAAAGGGGAGGGGAGCAAAATACTTGATAGTATATGGATGCTGTATTACAGAGCATTTCTTCAGGGTCAAATATATACTCACTCATCACTTATTGCCCTTGCCATTTCTTAGGTCAGCCAGGGGCAACGAGTTCAGCGGCATTGACTTCAGCGTCTGTGCAGCTATGTGTTCATCTTCCTGTCATTCCTCTGTGGGGGTTAAAATCCATATGCCACCTACAATTTGTGGTACACTTCCTGCATGTAATCTCATATGAATAAGTTAGCATATGTGTGTGAAGTGTGCTTCAAGCTGGACAGATAAGACCTTCAGCGTTTACGTGTGAGATCAGGTGCGCACAAGTGCCGTAGGGGGTCTTTACTTATGCATGAGATGGTGGTTTTCCAGCTGATCACTGATTTCATTTGCCATGTGAGATCTCTCCAGACATCCGTCTGATAGCAGTAGTCATGCTGGACCAAAAATAAGACCCTTGCAGTGACAACATCTGTATGCATGTATCGTATTTCTTAGAATAGGTTTGCACCTCTATCAGTGAGCTGGTTCTTGGAGTTTCACATTTTATTTATTTACTTTTGATGGTTCCTTTTCTTTTTTGTTCAGTTTGGTTCATCTGCTTTGACTGATTGTGGATTTCTACCCTCTTGACCATCTGAACTTCTGTTCCATTTAGATAAAGGGGATGTTACCTGAACAAAAGATTTTGTCAATGATGGATTGCTTCATATCTTTTTACTTTATCATACAGTTTTGTATATCAAACACATCCAACTGATGCCCCTTTAGCATTCACTGGAACAGTATTTTTGTACACTTGATGCTGGTGCTCAAATGGACTCCTTAGCAAGCAAAGCTTGCTTGGATCATTTCAGCATTGTAGATATGTCACTTTGTCACTTTGTGGCTGTTTCTGTGGTACAGTCAGTCTGGAAACCTTTTTAAAAACTAGCCAACAAAGTGACTGCCAAAAGGCAAACAAAAACTCACCCACATTTAGGGTATGGCAGCTGCTAGCATTACATCCCAACATACATATAAGAATTCTTTGTCATAGCATACTGATGCACAAAAGAGCTACTATGGAGGAAGTTACTAACTATACACAAGCACACACAGTAAAAAAAAAAAAACCAAAAAAACACTCTGTGATTTAACAGAATTTATTCTATAAATTTTACAGAATTTTCCTATTATTTTAAATTATGTGAAGTATCAATAAAATCACTAAAACAGACTGTGAATTAATATGCCGACCTGTGAATAAACATGATTTTTTCATGTTTTCACAGGAAATCCATTATTTTTCCACACAAAAAGACTGTAAAAATACAGTCATAAGAATAAGGCTAGCCAAAAGAGGAGGTGGCTGGCAAGAAAGAGGTCTGGGTTTCTCTGCTTGGGCTGCTGCCCCTGCGACCTGGCCCCAGATAAGCAGAAGAAAATGGATGGATGGAGTATATAGCATATCCAAGTACTTGCAAGCTGTCAAGACAGCTTATAGCATCATCATCTCTGATGTCCTGTTAGCATGGATGCTAAGCAGGGTCAGGTCTGGATAGTCCTGGAGACCAATGGGGTCGGGTAGCAGGTGCCGTTTCTTCTTGCTGGGTCTCAGGGGGTAGAGCACCTACTGAGAGCCCTACCAACACGAGTCAGCAGGATTTTTTTTTTTTTTAACAAAACATAAAATGTCCTTTTTCTAATTGAATTTTTCTGGTAACCCAGCTGCCAGAATATTTTTGTGATTCAATGAGATTTTTTTTTTTTTTTTTTACAGTGCAGGAGTAGTTAAGCTTATTAGGGAGAATACAGCAAGCAGCAGATGTTGGCAGGAAGGTGGTATGAAACCTACAAAGTGAGATTCAGCTGGCTTAAACCTATACAACAGCTGAATCCCAGCTTGTTCTAATTGATCTTTCCAGTATAAAATGCTCACTGCAGTGGTAAGTGTTGGTGGTGGTTCTTCTCCATCCCATCAAGGAAGCTCTTCATCTCATCAGTCAGCCATTCATTTTCTGAGCTGCATGTTCAATTCAAGGGCACAGGGGGGCTGGAGCCTCTCCCCGCTGTGCTGCCCTCACCTTCTCATTCTGAGCTGTTCTTCAAATTCTTGCATCCAGGAAAGATAGTTTTATGGAACTGAGGCATAGCTTGAGCTAAAAACAAACAAAAAACCCTGTAGGCTTTAATAACGATAAATAGAATAATTTAAAACCAGCATAGGAATCACTCACATTAATGAAATGCAGTTTTTTTTACTGCTGTGCATTAGCATTAGGGTTAGGAGAGAGGTCACATGTTCATTCTGGCCCATATAAAAATTCCCAAACACAAAACCCCATCAAAGACAATTTAGCAGTCTCCTTCCATAATCCACTAAAACTTAGTTCACAGACATTTTTAATCAGTTTCAGAGATATATAATGTATTAAGAAACAAATCTTTGATTTTCCTTTGAGACTTTAAATTGGGATATGGATTGTCATTATTATCTGACAGTAACCTAAACGATTAAAAGGTGCCTGTTTAAATTTAATACCATTTTCCAAAACACAAAGGGGATGCTTTTGAAGTGTAACACACAAGCTGAATGTATTTCTTTCCTCGTCAAACATTTTTATATGAAACCTGTTTCATTTGCGTTAAAGCTCTGACGGCAAACTTCCCCCATGTGTGTGTTATTTACATCAGGATTTTTTGTTTTTCTTGCCCTTACTGTTGCATTGTTAAGTTTGTGGGTGCATAATCACCACCTGTCAGTCAGTGTAATAATATGAAACCAGCAGCAAAATGCCTGTTGCCTTACTCTTGTGTGCACATTAGATTTAGAAAACATCATATGCCAATGGTACTAATGGTCAGAACCACAGAAACTGATACTGTAAATCATGTTTTGTCCAAACTGATATTATGAGCCTGTGTTCTCTCTTGCTTGTTAATCAGAGACCAGTGGCTCAACACCAGTGAGGTGGTGGAGGTGTTAAAGAGGTTCAGGGAGAGTCTCGTCATCCTCCCACCGAGCGATCATAAGAAGACACTGTGTACGTACAGAGGATAGTGAGAGGTGAGCGTGTGTGAATTTACAGTTTGTGTGCTAGACAAAGGGAGAGAGTCATGCAGAAAGGGAGGTGGAGATAAAAAGAGAAATAGGTATAAGAGGGAGGGAGGAGATGAGGGGATGGTGAGAGCCTAAGCAAGAGAGGTGGCAGGCAATAAAGCGCCCCATCAATCTGGTAAATGAGTGTCCTTCCAGCAGAGGGTACTCTGAGAAATGCAGCCTGCTCTGTGTTCATCAGTCAGAGGTTTAACACTCATCCTACGCTCCAACACTTCCTTATCGAAGGAAAAAGCAATTGAACAAATGCTTGGAGTACAGGTCGCTCTGCCAATTTACTTACAGTATGAACTTGTCTACTTGCCACCTTGAAGGATCATACTAGCATTAGCGGGGCTTTTGCTTAAATTGCTATTGACACTTTTAGTCCATTTGCACAATTTTATTACGGGTGCTCATTCATTGTGACTTCTATTGACCTCAGCGTGGCTACAAACATCAGCAGCACTTTAAAATCTGTTTATGTCTCCATGAATTTTTTTCTTTTTGTTTTTTCAAGGGCTATTTCTTCTGCGTTAGAAAGCATGGTAGTTCATAGTGTGAATGAAGGTACCGTATGGATAAAACAATGACTTGAGTAAAATATGCAAGAATATTATCTGCTTAACAGGAAAGTGGGATTCTTCAGCAAGGGTCTGGATTGGGTGAAACTGTCCCAATAAATCTGAAACGTTCAGATTTTTTTCATAGTGCTTACAAAAATGCTTGCCTGTTGAAGAAGTTGGTCATGGAAACAAACATGCAGCGATTATCCCGAACTCTATAGTTCCTCTTAGCGCCATAGTCTAACAGTATCTTTTATCTCAGTGCTTTTGAATTTTAAAATTTTATCAACCTGTTACTGCCTTAGCCAGTCTTTGATTAACTGACTGCACACTAACTGACCGCCAACATAAGCAGTCAATATATAATGAAAAAGGAAGTACATCAGTTCTATGGTTTTATGCATTAAGACAAATAAAATAATCTGGTCCTTAGCATGTTTTATAATTTACTAAATACAACCTAAAGCTATTGGGCAGCAGGATGGTGTGGTGGTTAGCACTGTTGCCTCACACCTAGAAGGTCTGGGTTTGAATTCACCTTGGCCCGGGCCTTTCTGTGTGGTGTTTGCATGTTCCCCCTGTGTTTGTGCGGGTTTTCTCTGGGTACTCCAGTTTCCTCCCACAGTCCAAAGACATGCAGTTACTGGGGTTAGGTTAATTGGTGATTCTAAATTGCCCATAGATATAAATAATTGTCCGTCTCTCTGTGTTAGCCCTGTGACAAGCTGGCAACCTGCCTCTTGCCCTGTGACAGCTGGCATAGGCTCCTGCAACCCACTCAGGTATTATGCTGCGTGCACACCACTCTTCACTGACCATAAGTGGACATCTGGTGAATACAAGTCCTATAGTCACTCCATTTTACCTTTAAGTTGGTCTCTACAGGATAAGCGGCAGAGAATGGATGGAACCTAAAAATAAAATAAATAACAAAACATGAAATGGAGAAGCAGTGTGTGAAAAATGCCAGCAATGATCTTAGAGAAGCAATTGGAAAGGATGACTAATTCTTGCTATTGCTGCTAATAGTTTTTCTAAAAGCTGTTGAATCATGGGGTGTGCTTAGTTTTTCACACAGTTTCTGTATTTTGGCTCACTCCTTGTTTAAATAAATAATGACACATGAATTTCATGTGTTGTTGTTCATCATTTAAATAATTTTTTTAAATGAAAGGACTGAATGATTTTTATTCTTATGTCCTGATACATAAAACCTTAGAAGTCAAAGAAGTGTGCTTTCCTTTTCACGTGACTGAATATTGGAACCACAAATTTTCCACTCAAAAAAGGTATAATGCTCTATGTACAGCACTGCTCACTGACCATAACTGGACATCTGGTGAATACACGTCCTATAATCACTCAATTTTAAATTTAAGTTGGTCTCTATTAACTCCTTAGAGCCAAAGGGAGCTGCACAACTAGGTGATAAACCTGTCACCATGCATGCAAGCCAGGGATCATAACCATTCAATACTGAACCTAGACCTGCAGCTTCAGCTTTGATCGCACTTTGAGTCTACATGATGCAGTTTCACATGTAAAGAACAGAAGGCACGCAGATGTATCTACAGATGGATAACCTTCAGTGAAACTACAATCTCTGAGGGGCTTCAGATGCTCATTTGGAAAGTTTTTACTGGCATTGTTTGCTAAATAAGATGTTCAGCACATTTGGAACCTTTTGTAATTTATTTTTGTTCGGAGACAAGTAAGATGCTGTTGTCAAGGCTGAGCTGTGTTGGTGGAATTGCTTTGTGGTGATATGATGCTTGGAGCGCAAAAACAAGCCAAGCGTTTGTCATTGTTGTCATGAGCATTGTGACTCGACCGCACAATCCCATAGCTGTTAGTGGTGGTGACAATGGGAGAATCAGTAATAGACTTCTGAGATGAATGTTAATACTCTATTCTGCGTGCACACAATGATGTGAATGTTTGATATCGGCGTCAGTCATAGAGTCATACAGAAAGAAATCATACACAGATTAGAGCTTAATGAATGTCTGCGTGTTTTGTGTTTTAATGCCAGCTTTTTGTCAATACACAAAGTATTCATATGTGCGAGTGTTTATTAGGCTCTGTCTGGACACTTTCAGACCATATATTTTTTGTCTTTACTTAAGGTATTAATGTGAAAAAAAATACTATTTTAAATACAAAATACAAATACAAGTTTAAAATTTAAGTTTAAAATACAAGTTTAGTGACCAGTGTTTATTATTCACAAACATAATAATGCATTTTTTTTTTTTTTTTACTTTTACCAAACAATGAAAGGAAAACTAGATGACAGAAGTAAATAAGTCTTCCACATTGGTCTTGTGTTTAACTTTAATAAACATTTTTGAAGAATAAAACAAATGAAGGAAACCAAAACCTTGAAGGAAAATATTTTTTTTAAAAAGTAACTCAAAACACCTGCTTTGATGTCTGTAAAAGATTTTAGATATGTTATATTGCCAAAGGTATTCACTCACCCATCCAAATCATTGAATTCAGGTGCTCCAATCACTTTGCCACGGGTGCATAGAACCAATCACCTGGGTCTACAGGCTGCTTCTACAAACATTTGTAAAAGAATCCAGTTGTGAAATTTCTTCACTACTAAATATTCTACAGTCAACTGTTAGTGATATTATAACAAAGTGCAAGTGACTGGGAACAACAGAAACTCAAGTGGTGTAAAGCATGACACCACTGGACTCCAAAGCAGTGGATATGTGTTCCCTAGAGTAATAAAACACTTTTCTCCGATGGATGAGTCTGGGTTTGGCGGTTGTCAGGAGAACAGTACTTGTCTGATGGCATTGTGCCGAGTGTAAACATCGTGTGGGGTTGTTTTTCAGGAGTTGGACCTGGCCCCTAAGTTCCAGTGAAAGGAATTCTTTATGCTTCACCATACTGAGACATTTTGTATAATTTCATGCTCCCAAATGTGTGGGAACAGTTTGGGGATGGCCCTTTCCTGTTCCAACACCACTGTACCCCAGTGCACAAAGCAAGGTCCATAAAGACATAGATGAGCAAGTTTAGTGTGGAAGAACTTGACTGGCCTGCACAGAGTCCTGACCTCAACCTGACAGAACACCTTTGGGATGAATTAGAGCGGAGACTGTGATCCAGCCCTTCTTGTCCAACATCAGTGTCTGACCTCACAAATGGGCTTCTGGAAGAATGGTCATAAATTCCCATAAACACACTCTTAAACCCTGTGGAAAGCCTTCCCAGACAAGTTGAAGTTATACTGTTATAGCTTCAAAGGATGGGCCGACATCATATTAAACCCTATTGATTAAGAATGGAATGTCACTCAAGTTCATATGCGTGTGAAGGCAGACGAGCGAATACTTTTGGCAATAGAGTGTATTAAAGAAAATCCCAAACCCAAAATCAATACTTTGCTACGTACATTATCTTCTGTAGTAGTTTGACTTTTATGACACAAACCTAAAGAAAAAAAGGTGCACAGTTATTGACTCTGATAAGGAGCTCAGACATGCTCAACAAGGATCAAACAAAACTTCTTCAGTCACTCATCCAGCTCATCCAGATGTCTGGTTTGGTGACAGTAATTTATGTGATCCTGTGTTCCACTCCACACACACCTGTCTTTGTAACACACAGCTCTGTCTCTGTGGGCATCAGCATGCTCAGGGAGACAAATAAAACCCAGGAGAAGAGTGCAGGTCAACCCTCTATCCTACAGCTTTAAACAGTCTCACAGGGCTGGACTCTCACTTCCCTTATGGATTTCTTTTAAAAGCTGCCATACGGGGCCATCTGGCTATCTGGCTATCTGGCTGCACACATGTCCTCTGCTTTGGTCTGCAGCCTTTTCAGCTACTGTCATATCTTAAAATCCAACAAAAATGTAATTATGTTTTTGTTTGGTTTTTTTTGGTCTGTTAGACTTCTTTGTTGGGATAGTCTATTTGTGTAGTTGCCATTGACAGTAGCCAATTTGACAGTGAACGTCAACTGGCGGCCCACAGGCCACATCCAGCCCACCTGAGCTTTCCATCCAGCCCCCGAATATCCCTGAAATCAAGACTAGCCTAGTGAGGAGGGAAAAAATATGAAGAGTTCAGACGCAAATGCTGCTAAACACCACCTCCGTCAAAAATGAGATAACAACAACAAGATTCCTTTCCTCACATACTCACATGATTTGATGCCAATCAAATCATGTCATGACATAACCTGTTAAATACACGTCTCTGATTAGTCTGACTTGACTGTGTGTTGTCAAAAGCCTCTGTATCCCTAGAACCTGGCTTTTGCTGGTGATGATCAGATTGCAAACACAGCTGTAGGTGAGTCTAGTGTCATTTTGTGTAGAAATGTTAGGCGATCAAACTTGACCAGCTAAAGAATGTAAAAGTCATAATGAGATTTTCACTGGTGATTGTTACTGGCTGCCGACCGTACTCCCCAGGCTGCGTGGGGCTTCCGTCTTCTCCTTTGCTGTGAGGGTCCCTCACATGTTCTGCTCATGGGGGGCAGATGACGGTGCAAGCTGGGTGGGTAGGTGGCTTGACAGCATATATTATATGTATAATGAGCACAGCTGCGCACAATTGCTGTGTCTCCATAACAGAGAAGAACATGTAAGTGCAAGGCTTGCACATCACACTAAATATAGCATAAATTTGAAATGAAAATTAATATATCAAATGATAATATATTACTTAGGATACAATATTCATTTTATCTTTTATTTCAAAAGCATCTGGCCCTCACAGTGTCTACCAAGAAAAATTCCGTCCCTTGGACAAACGTAGTTGATGACCCCTGCAATATGACGTCACATACTAGTTTTGCACTGAACATTTTGAAGCTTCAACAGTAACATTTTGGCCACTGCCATATTTTTTTTTTGAGCCAGAACTTACCATATTTGGATGAAAGGGTGGGGGGAGATTAAGCTAACCTTGGCAAGTTTGGTTAGAAAGCTGCATCCCTAACTGTAAGGAGGCATCATACACATCGTGCTAATACCAGAATACCATAAACACCAGAATTTCATTCACCAAGACTGTAGCACATAATTCTGGCATGGTATACACCACAAAGCTTCCTATAATATTTGTCAGATAATCCATGAAAATGCTCTGAAAAACAACAACAGCACACACACACAGTGGAGAGGTCCAGTTCAGTGATTCCAATTAGTGAGGGTGAAGCCTAGCAGATGCTGATAGGCTCCAGTGGCCTATGTAGGGATGCCTGTCAATCAAAGCAGAAACACCTCCCACTCCAGTATGCAGGTTGATGAGTTTTTTTTGTTTTGTTTTTTTTAAACTCCTCTAGAGTTGTAATGAGCAGGGAAACTATCCATAACAATTAAAGCTGTTTATTGTACCAGGCCATAAATATACATTTTAATGCTGCAACGTGTAGGATTATAAAAATGGGAATCTGTGGTGACTCAATTTTAAAGCCAGACTCAAGTGACCATAAGATGAACTGCAGTTTCTAGCACTTCAGTATAGGCTTCAGTTTTCAGCTCAGAAGGTAGCTGCTCAGTCCTTGGTCATGTACCCTGATTACAGTAACTTAACTTTCTTGCACTGTCACAGGAGTTTGCTGCAATTTCCCTCAACTCATTGCATCCAAGGTTATAAGAATACTTCTGCATTAAACATTTTAAAAACACTTTGAAAATTAACATCACCCAGATGTGATTAATCACATAACCCATTGCTAGCAAGAGCAGTGTTCTTCCTGAAGTAACACTTATCGCTGTGCATTTACTTTCCCATCAGTGTTTCCTCTTGCCAAAGAAAACATACTGAATTATACTGCAGCTAACAGTATAACTGCTACAGCAAGCTACTGTATACAGCAACTTGCTGTTAATTATTTATCCTCAAAGGCATCAGCATTTATGGTAGTCAGCTGTATTCACAAAAAAAGGTGCATTACTGTACACCATTTCCTGTATTTCTACAGCTATTTTCTACTGTGTATGTAGCAAACATGAACACATCTTTTCCTGAGTAAACAATTATTCATATTCACATTCTTGGAAAACTCTTTGCATAAGTCACTTTTAAGCTAGACAACATATTAGCTGCTCAGTTACAGAACACTAAAAAGCATGCAAAGCTATGCAAATGTCACTTTCGTCTATTCCCATATTCACTTGATGTTATTATTGACTGCAAAAGAGGAAAGCTAAATGTAATTTCAGTTGGATTTAAGCTTTTAGTGGATAAACAACTTAAAAATGGAACCACAGATTTCTCGGCATCCACACTAAAGGCTAATCTAATTCTGGCTGGCTTGCCATAACCCTGTTACCCTTGTTCTTCATGCTCCCCTGACAGCTAGACAGTTAGCTGATCCTGAGTTAAACTGCAATCTTCCACATGTCCTGATCTCAGGTGATTTTATCCCATTTACGAGTGATTTCTCCATCTTTAAAACAGACAAATATAACAGCCAGGCTACACTTTCAGATGTCTTTGCATGAACTACAAAACATGCCAGGTTATGCCTTGTCATTATTTATTTAACAAAAATTAAGTTAAATAGCAGAAACAGTGTGTGGAAAAACTAAATAGCATTAGCATATCATTCTGCAGTGAGAAAGATTATTCACAAGTGGAAAGCATTCAATCTTCTCTTGTCAATCATCTCAGGAGTGGAAGTCCCAGCAAATTTTCAGCAAGGTCAGAGCGTGCAGTGGTCAGAGAAACTGCAAAAACCCCAAGAGCCACATCTCAGACTCTATAGGCCACGGTTAGCATATTAAATGTTAAAGTTTATGACAGTAAAATCAGAAAAAGACCAAACAATTATGTTTTCTTTGGAATGGTTGCCTCTCCTCTCTAAAAAGAACATGGCAGTACGATTGAAGATTGAAAAATTGCATCTGAACAAACCACAGAACTTCTGGCACAGTGTCCTTCAGACAGACAAGAACAAAGTGGAGATGTTTGGTCATAATGCACAGCACCATGTATGGTGAAAACCAAACAGTCGGGCTCACCTTGCAGCCACAGGACCTGGGCACTCTGAAATCATTGAGTTGACCATGAACACCTCCAAAGCATTCTAGATTCAAATATAAGGCCAACTGTCCAACAGCTAAAGCTTGACCCAAACTGGGTCGCGCAACAGGACAGTGATCCCAAGCAAATCTATAACAGAATGGATGAAAAAGAAAAGAATCAAGGTGTTGCAATGGCGCAGTCAAAGTTCAGACCTCAACCTGACTGAAATGTTGTGGTGGGAATGATGTGGGAATGTTGCTGTGGCAATGAACTGAAGCAACATTGTAAAGAAGAGCGGGCCAAAATTCCTCCACGGCAATGTGAGAGACTGATCCAAAGTTGCTGCTAAGGGTGGTTCTGCAAGCTTTCTTTTCACCACAACTGTAGCGGATTGTTATTTGTTTTACATTTCACTGGATGTTGCAAAGGTGACATACAGCACCTATAGAGCCACAAATTACGCATAGGAAAGAGGTCGGGCAGATTGATGGTTGACATTTAATAATGGAGAATGCTGTTAGTTCCACATTTCAAACTGATACTCATCATTTATTTTAACCTTTAAACAACTTAAATGCATGTTTGATGGTGTAAATGTGACAACAAAGGTCCTATTTTAACAAAACAAAACCAAAAAAAACCCCTGTTGTCTGCTTTATCAAATTGTTTTGGTTGCTCAAAGCTCGACAAAGGCCTGTTTTAGTTAAGGTTTGTTGAAATTAAAAATTCATGATTTATTGTTAGGTGATGTTTGTCATCTTTTTGTTTTTTTTTAATATAGATAATTCCCATCTACAAATATTACAATAGAGAAAAGTATTTTCACTGTCTGTCAGATTTAATTTGTCTGACCATTTGTAATAGATGAGTGAAAGCCTTTTATTATTTTATGCCTTTATTCGCTTCTGTTCTGTTCTTAAAGCTTTAACTATGGAAGGCTTTTTCTTTCATAATGAAACAGCTCTTCCTTCCATCACTGTGGACGTTAAATATGTAGATGTACTGTACTATAATCTCACTGTGTTGCCAAGCACATCATGAGCTGTGTGTGTACAGTATACATGTCTGGGAATGAAGATGAGCCATGCTGGTGAGTGACATGGTTTCATTTATATTTGCAGGATTGTTTTTCTATTGTGCTGTGTCTATCAACTTGAATCTACAATGCTGCGAGAAAAACACTACTCTGATTATATGTGAAAAAAAAAAAAAGAATAGCTGTGTAACATACATTTAAGCTTGTGTTGCTAGGAACTTGAAGTATAGCTTCTAAGCCCACAGAAAGATGTTCTATTTTCACTTTGCCCACTCCATAAGCTTAGCCACTCATCTCCAGTCCAAGATGACAGCATAGTCAAGGATAAATTAGTCTGACACTGCACTGACTAAATGCTGCCCATCATTCCCCATCTTCGTTGATCCACATTTACTCAGCTTCATGTCCCTTGGTGTCAAGCATGCATGGGATCACAGACCAGCTGGAGAGCAATGAGTGATGAGCTTTTGTCAACTGTGAGATGGCAGCAGAGGCAATGGAAGTACTCCCAGCACTCTCCCAAGATGGAGCTACAGCGCGTCATCTGTGAGACATGCCCATACTAGCAAGGCAGAGTATTCAGTCTACCTCCAGTTCATCATCACTGCACTGACGGCCTGCTGATGGGTGTTCAACGGGCATACTCTATGATATCTGAGAATCTGTTCTGATGCGATCAGACAAATTCCATGTCATGTTTTGTCACACAACATTCCTCCAACTACATGTTCTGGTACATACAGAGTGTGTGATATGCTAGAAGAACTACAAGCAGTGTTACTAGATTTGACTGATAAAAAGTGTCCCCCACTTCTTCTAACTGCCAGTGGTATACACTGCACAGAGGTCTGTCCTTCCATGATGGTCACTGTTCTTTCTCCTCTTCTTTCTGGGGTTTCTGCTGCCTGAGGTATTCACTAAGCACATGATCAATTGTAGTCATCTTCCTGATGTACTCATGGATCTTTGTTGTTTCATCCTGAATAGTGGTTCTGACACTAACCAGTCCTCGGCCACCTTCTGTCTAGCCTATACGCTTGGTCTCTCAGGGTGCTAGATTTGTGGTGAAACCCTCCATGTAAAGAGCTTTCTTGTCTTGATGTCAGTGGCTTCTATCCCCTCCTTCGGCCAGCTTATTATACCAGCACGGTATCTGATGACTGGCAGGATGTAGTTATTGATTACCCAGATCTTATTCTTCCCATTCAGCTGACTCCTCAACTGATGTTTACAGTCTTGTTAATGATCTGGCTGAGGAGGTTCAGGCCTATGCAGAAAAGCAGTGGGGACAGAGCATCTCCTTGGTAAACCCTGCAGTTGATAATGACTTTTGCAATTGGCTTGAAGTTGGCCGCTAGTGTTGTTCTCCACATCCCCATTCAGTTCCTGATGAAGGCTCTTAGGTTCCTGTTGATCTTGTATAGTTCTATGCAGGATCCATGTGAGGCATTGAGTCATAGGCTTTCCTGTGATCAATCCAGGTGGTGCACAGGTTGGTCAGTCTGGTCTTACAGTCTCGAGTGATCAACAAGTAGTTGGTGTTTTGCTCCACTGGTGTTACTGCCAATTCCTTTCTGGGCCCCACTCATGTATTGAGCCATGTGCCTGTTCATCTTAGCCACTATGATGCATGACAGGAGCTTCCATGTTGTACTGAGGCAGGTTATTGATCAGTAGTTGGATTGGACCTGTACCTCCTAGGATCCTTGGAGATGAGGCCTGTCTGGCCTTTACTTAGCCATTCTGGGTATGTCTTATCCTTTAGCAGCTGGTTCATTTCTGCTGCCAGGTGTTCATGGAGTGCAGTTAACTTCTTTAGCCAGTAGGTGTGAATCATATCAGGGCCTGGTGCTGTCCAACACTTAATATGTGAGACTCTTTCTTGGATGTCTGCCACTGCAATGATTACTGGAGCCTGTTCAGGGAGGTTTCTGTACTCTGCTCTTAGATCTACTCGCCACTGAGCATTGTCGTGGTGTGTTGCATCCTTCTCCCAAATGCTTTTCTAGTACTGTTCCAGTTCCAGAATTGGTGGGGGTGCTGTTCTCATATTGTTCCCCTGCCACTGAGAGTACACCTTGGATAGTTCAGTGAAGAACATCTAGTTTAATCTCCTGGCTTCTATGTCTCTGGTATAATTCTTAAAGTGGTTTGCCAGGCTTTGAGTCTTTGCGTGGCAAACTCTAAGGCCTCAGGCATGGACAGTTTGTCATACTTCTCAGGCACCCTTTTCTTCATTACACCATTCTGCAGCTCTGATAGCTGGCTAACTTCCCTCCATGCCGCCTTGATCTTAACCTCTCATCTTCTTTTCCATGGATGATACTGCTTCTTATAGCCAAGCATCTGTTGTAGCCTGTATGGCTTCAGTTATATCTCTCTTGCTCATATTTAGAGGAAGGCTTGGGTACGATAGGGGGGATTCAAACTCCTGACCTATATATGCCCTCATTTTGTGTCATACTGTGGTCCCTGTGTGGTTTCCTTTGTTTATTCCTGGAATTCCTAGTGTTCTGAGCTTCCTTTGGATTTCAGACTTTGTTTTGCCTCCATTTTTGGATTTATTGTTTTGAATTTAGTGAGCCTCAGTAAAGGGTCACATTTTGTTCTGCCTAAAATAGCCCAGTCTGTCTTAAAACCACTCAATCTGGAAACTTTGTTCAGGTGTCCCTCTCAGCTCTGGACAAAGACAAGGACCTGGAGGTCAGCCAGGGATTTCACACTGCGTTAAGATGGCCAACAAACTGAAGCTGTTTAGTATCCTTGCCTCACTGTCAGCTGTGACCTTGTGCTTATTCTAATACACTGAATGACAGATACATAAAATAAGTGCATCAGCACTTAGCCACATTTGCCCTGACCACCCAGCATTTTATCAAGTAATATTTTTCATCCACATGTATCAAATATCATTCTGGTACAAAAGACAAAAGTGTTTATGCCTACATAAGCACAGACAAGTGACCCTGGTCATTGATGCTGCCTCTCAGCCTCTGCTAAGCTGGCCCTGTGACCAATGATTCCCTGTCTGAATGGCTGTAGTCTTAAGGGTCTTCAGTTTTCTCTCACAGCTGATAAAAAAGATGGCCTGTTTCATCCACCCACTATTGGCAGGGGCTCAGGAACTGTTCTAATGAGATTTGCACTATTTTAGCCATGCTAGCACCAGAAGTTTTGAAAGCTTTTGTCTTGCCCCTTGCCTACCTGAAGCTCACCAACAAGCTGCTCTCTCAGGAGCAGGTACCTTGTTGTGGTTTTCATAGAAGGTCTTTTGAGCACACTTTATCCAGCCCCTCACGCAGGATCAGTGTACCTTGGAGTCAGTCAGGCATGCAAAACCTCTCCTCCACAGTGAACTGGCAAACTAGAACTCCATCATTTGGTGCAGATCAGATCAGAGCCACTGCTCCTCCAAATGAAAAGTAATTAACTCAGGTGATTCCAGCATCTAACTGGGGTGCCTCCTGGATGCCTCCTAAGTGAGGTTTTTCAGTATTAGACATTACCTGTCTGGGGTGCATTGGGAATATGTCGGCATACCTCCATAAGAGCTGGAGGACGTATCTCTGCTTAAACTGCTGCCCCCGTGAACTGGACCTGAATGAGTGAAAATGGATGGCATGAAAGGTTTAAATGAACATTTGTGATCCACAGAAAATGAATCTATGACACATCAACATTTTGGGGATTCTTTTGTTTTCCTTTTGCTTTTAAATCCATGAAAAGTTGTATCCTGTACTGGATGGATTACCAGTAATCTTATGCCAAAATGTCAATCCAGAGTAATATTAGAAAAATATCTTACCATTTATAGAACAAACTAAAACAAACAAAAAACACTGCTGTGCCAAAATCTTTAAATGAGATCATGTGGCTTCTTTTGATCCCATGACTCTCCTTGCTGGCTGTATAGCTTTGATGTTCACTGTAATTAGACCATTTTGCAGTATTTTTGTAAAAGAAAAAATTAAATAAAATCTTTGCATATTAAATATGACCTTGGCGTAATCCTCACAACAGCTTTTGCTCTTGTTTAAGTGTATCTCTTAATGAACAGATATGCTCCTCCTCAGGCCTGACTGCTGCTGTTGAACTGCTCTCTCTGGTCAGGTGCAGTACACACTGAAACCTAAATCCTGATACTCTTGGATGCTCTAATCCCTCTACACCACGGAAACCAAAACAACATATTAATTTAATCTTGGTTTTAGCACATTACCCAATTTGAGCAGTTAGGGAATGTTCAGCTGGCCTGAGCTTGCCTCCCACAGGATTTACATTGGACTATTGTGAGAAATCTGTTTAATATGACACCCCAGGCTGCAATATGATGTAGCTGCAGTTGTGAATTATGGTAATGCAACTACAAATGCCCGACGCAATATTTTGCTTTTCGTATTTGAATAATTACAGAATTGGTCAAATTTCAGACAAACTTACATTATTAGTATTATTAGTATTATTTAGGCTCAAATGCTGGTACCATGTTAACCAATTTATAAGAATCCCTCACATCTTCGTGAAGAACTGAGTAGGCACAGTGGGGATCATTATTTTGCTGGACATGAAATCCCATGATTTAAGGTCACTGTTCTGCTTCATATTGGAGAAAATCCAGTCCCACTCTAGGGGTCAGCTAGTACTGAAAAGATAAATCACTCAGAGTTCACAATCAAATGGATAGATTCAATCCACCCTGCAAAGAACGAAACTCAATAGTCTGAAAATGGGTTAGAAATCCAATTGGCTAGTAATATAGACTTGTACAGAGAGTGATACCAGAAAGCAGATTTAAACATTTGAGTTTAATACTCAAACAAAGCTCAACCAGACCCATTGTGCTTCCTTTGACATAGTACTGTGTGTTCTGCCTTTTCAGTTTCCAGTGTAGACTGAAGAATTTCTTCGCTAAACCCCCCCCCCCCCCCCCCCCCCCCCCCCCCCCCCAAGGACTATTAAAGATTTGACAGCATTTTAAACTTGTGCTGGCGGACGATTCACCCTGCCAGCTACTAACCAATCGCATGCAATAATTGCCCAGAGCCCAAGTTTTTTTCTGAATTTATGGCTAGTATGTTTTAACAATGTAGACACTAGGCTGTGCAGGCTTAGCATGCATGACACAACAGCACATGACTGCAGAGGTTAATGCGTGCAGCATTGGGTCCTTTATTTCTTGTTTTGCCTGAGAGCATTGCAGTGTCTAAGTCTATTTGACAGGGAGGAAAGTTCACAGCTCTCCTACAGCTTATGGTTGTTTTTTTTTCATGAAAAGAACAAACATACAGTTTTCTTTTCAAACCCAGAATTTGACTTTTGCTCTCATGCATATAATCATAAAAAATAGTTAAATCTTTTTGAGATTGCACATCGTTGCTGGTAGAGCTTTGCACATCATTGTGTGTGCTAGCCAATTAGCCATTACATCCTCTATTTAAAATGAACACCGTAAATGTTATTCTGTCTAGCACTGTGATGTTCAGTCTTGGAGAATCACTGAAGTGAATCTTTGTGGTGAAGCAGTGCGGAAGTGCTGGCACAAGATGTTACCAAATGAAAACACACAGAAGAGAACCAGAAGCAGTACAACGAGGATGGGAAATGGCTCAAGGGAAATGGCAACATCTCACTCTAATTACACTTCAGTGTGTGCAGTGGTGAACGAGGGAGAGCAGTGCATTGGGATCATTTTAATGGGCAAAGCACTGATGAGAATCCCATGAACAGCAAATGCTTCTAGGTCTGAATTTTTCAGTAGGCTTCACGTTTTGAGAGCAGCAGCCTCCATGTTCAGCAATGTGAAAGGAAAATTCTTTCAGATTTTTGAAGGCGTGCTTACATGCCATCCTGACAAGTCAGTCACTGAATGACTTAAGAAGGTGCTTTGGAAAACTTCTACCTTCCGTAAATACAGGGGAACGGTACAAAAGCTGTCAGCTGAGATTTTGTTGTAACATAAAATACCGCATCTGCTTGACTATCTGTCTCTCTCATAGTCTTACTATACTGTCTGTGACATACTCAATGCATGGCAAGTCCTAAAGTAACAGTCTAATCTTCAGGTTGCATCTGTAACGTCTGGCATTTTATAAAAGACAAAGCTGCTAATAATTACCTAAATTGTACCTAAAGTGTTGTTCTAACAAAAAAAAAAAAAAGCACGAAATAAACTAATATTGACAGATTTGTTGAGGATAAAAAAAATACTTTATGACAAGCTTAAAGTTGTATTATGATTGCATTTTATCATTACATTAAGTACAATTTTCCTGAGTGTAGTTGATTCTTTCAACAGCCCCTGCTTTCTCGTGTAATGTGATTGACCAACACTTGGCAGTTAAATCCCTTCCAGAGAAAAATGCCTCTGTGCTGCAGCCCCTGAGGTTATAAATGATGCTTGACGTTAATGTTTATTTGGCTATATACAGCTACACTGTCAGAATGACTCTTATATCTGCATTATGTTACAGAACATTATACTGATAATCCCAGAAACAAAAAACATAGTAAATCAGGAAGTGTTCTAGTTCTGTAATTTGCTTTAGTGATGTTCTCCATTTCAGGACATTTTCAGTTACTATGTTAAAGGACTAGTTTGACATTTTTAGAAATATACATTTTTATAATTAAGTTTTTTGTTAGAGAGAAGATTAATGACATTTTTTATGTCTGAACAAAAACTGTTCATGTCATACAAGATGCAAAAGTTTTCCATGCTTTTGGGAGATAGGGAGTTTTTTTCTTTGTTTTTTGTGAGTGCAGCTGCAGGTTGACATGAAAATGTGTGCATTTGTCAAACCACCTGGTGAGACTCCGGGAAATAACTGACTCTAACCAAGAAATAGTCAAAAACATTAACTTCATAAAAAAGGAGAATTGTCCATTTTAAACTTAAGGATTTCTTTTTATTGGTGAAGAAATGTAGAGAGCCCAAATGTCACACTGTACCTGTCACAGTGATTGAACGGTGTTGACAGTTTGACAAATGGTTCATTCGACAATAGGTTCGGGGAAATGTGTTAATGAGAGGGAAAATTTTGAATGCTTAAACATGCTCTGATTCTTCTCAGTTCCATGCAAAATATACAGTATATTGAAAACTATTGTGATAAATATTTGAAATTTTTGCTCTCATTAGTGCTGTTATCCTTAGCTCTTGCTTTCCCAGGGCAGTAGAGAATAACAGTTGCTTTATCCACAGGAAGCACCAAATGACATAACTTAGTGACTGAAACGAGCTATTAGTGGATTCTCACCACACATTGGGGATAGCGGATGGTGTTGGCCCATCTTAAGTGTTATTACTGTTAGCATGGACTTTGTACTTGTGGAAATGTGAAGGGAGACAGGCACATTTTCACTGGTTATCATAACATTTTATTCCAAGTTTTTATTGAATGTCTATGCTGTTGTAAAGTTGGGTTTACAAAATCTAGAAACAGGAATTTAGAATGAAAATGAATGAAATGAAAGAGAAAAAAAAAGAGATCATAGTTCACCTTTTATTGTCAGTAATTTAGGTGGTTTTTAATCTACATAAGCAGGGTATGGGACAGAAAGGTAGTGGATGACTGAGAGAAGCAATAAAAAAAAAATCATACTGCATACACACCCTTTGAACAAAGAGCAAGGTCACTCCATTCACTCTTCATCTGAGGCTGCAGCATATGTGCTTGTTAGCAGGCCTCATGTACAGGAGCTGTATGTCAGTATCTGACAGCTGTATGTCTGCATAACATCCCAGTGAGTTGGCCATTGAGGACAGTTTTGACTAAACAGCGTTTTAAAGTACATTTTAGATTAGAGCTCAATTACCTTTTTTTTTTTTTTTTAAACTGTGAATTGTGTAAAATGACCCCAATATTATCAATTTATGTGTAGATTGTCTTTGCTTTGCTATCTCCAAATAGCACCAAAATTTCCAGTTTATTCCCAATTCTTTGATTGGCATTGACAAATGTGATTAAACTCCAGTACATACATGTTTTATGAGTGTACCAATCCTGCAAACATTGAAACTCAGTATTTCCTTCATTTACTGATTATTCTACATGTGCTTATTTGTTTTTATATTGTAGAACTACCCACCCAGTGTTTAACTGAGGTTTTATTTGCTGTAGACCTTAAATTACTGAATGCATTTAAAATTTTTTTTAATTCAAAAACTTCTTATTTTTTCTACTGAATATAGTTTCCACTAAAAACAAATTAAAAAAAAAAAAGATTGCAGAATATTGCTAAAGGAAGGATTAAAAACTCCAGCACATATATGTAAAAATTATGTTTTTTAATTTTATTTACGCTGAAGTGCCCTAATTATCAAAAATATCTCTAACTTAGCAGTAGAAAAATCTGACACATAACCTAAAGGATCCTAAAAATATTTTTCTCCACTGGGATTTATTTTTCTCTTCATAGGCAGCTCTGAAAATAACATTAACACAAGGTATTTGGGAAGTCACTGACGTCTTCCAACAATGAGCATTTATTCTGTTTGCAAAGCTGCAGCCTTGATAATATTTGAGCTTGTTTATTGTTTGTCATCTGGCTTTGATTTTCCAACACAATAGCATGCAAAACCAATGTTGTATTGGGGCCAACTCAAACAATCACATATACACTCATGCACACGGTATACAGTAACAGTCTGTATAATAGGAATATTTGAATAAATCAGTGGGTGAAGAACCCTGTCTGATTAAAAATTTCACTTAAGGCCAGAAATCTGTTTGTGTGTAGGACATTTGAGGCCTGTATATACTGTATCTTCTGACAGTGCAGAGTTCACTATTTGGCACTGTTCATCCGAGTACAGTTTAACATATAATGAGTCATAGTAACATTTCTACTGAATCGTTTTTTATTGAATATAAATTAGGATGCTAAACCACTTTTCTATATATCTCCAAGCACCACAATTCAGAGAAGCAACAACTGTGTGGTGGTCTATCTATAATATTTACCATGGTGATAATCTGGATCCACTGTCGATGTTACAGAATTCAAGTGGTTTCTTGAGTCTATGTCTTTATTCTCTACTTAAACTGAGAGTTAACCTGAAACAAAACTCCTTTAGTGAGTTTAAAGCAGCTATAATCAGCATGTACTGAATCTAATGATTATGTGTACATGGAGCAGCGTAAGGCACAGAACTATAACCTAACTCTGCAGCTCCCCCGATCACTCCCACTGCTCGTGAAAAAAAGCTCACTATACATTACCTGCTGAGCACCAAACAGAAACAGCAACCAGCTGGTGAGCATAGCTGTGCATTTAGCAGATAAAGAACCAGATATTTATCTCAAGAGTTAGCTGGGATAAAGTTTTTCTAAAAAAAAAAGAGAGAATATTGCTCTTAAGTTTGTCAGGTGGCCAGCGGCACAGCTCCAAATGAAGGATAATGTTAGTCTGGATTGTGTCTGCAGGCTGTGTAAACAGGAAACTGTTTGCTAACAAGTTCACCATATCAGCTTAAAGGTGATAATATGTCAATGTCGTGTTTAGAGAGTGCTTTCTCTGCACCCAACTGGCCAAAAAAAAAAAAAGAAAAAAAAAAAAACCAGAATTGTTGTCTGCAAATTTGGCAAGCAGGGAAATGTGGTTTATCATAATAGGAGTTTAAGTGTGTTTTCTGTACTGTGCATGAATACTAACCCAGTTTTATATCCAAGTGTGAAGCCAACTTTAGCGCTCATTATGAACTCTCGATGTTACACGTTGTAAAGCTTGAGACATCCCAGTGCTTTTTAAAGGCTCTCTGGTTTAGCTCTTTCAACCTTTTCAACAGTATATTGCAGTCTGGGGAGAACAGGCAGTGATTCTTTGGTCTGCTTTAGCTGATAAAAAAGACAATAGGTTTTTTGCTGTGTGATTTGTCACAGGGAGAATGGGGTTACAGACTGCAGAAGAAAATTATGATCAGAAATGGCAATATATCTACACTTCTAATGTGATTTTCCTCACAAGCTGTTTACACAAAAGATATTTATAAATGTTCATTTTTAGAAATTAGATATTCTTTTTATGAAACAAACAGCTTTTGTTTTATTGATTTTGTTCATTTTAGTTTTACATTACATCCATACATTTATCAAGTTACTTAATTTGCTTTTGAGCAAGATATTTAAATAATATTCTGTGTTTTTGTTCAATGCTCTTTTGTTAACCTCCTGAGACCCAAGCTCTTGTTTGGGTTGCATCTTTAATTTAAAAGAATAAAAACTAAGTATCATCTTTGAAAAGGAAGTCATTTTTTTAAACAAAAGTATGTCCTCATGTGGGTACAATGAGTTTAGTTTATAGTACAGTACAATAAAAGTTTAACAAAGTATAAAACACTTTATTAAGCAGAAAATGTATAGAAATATAAGGTGCAGAAAGGCCAAATGCAAAGTAATTTGTGGACGTGGGGTTTCAGGAAGATAACGTGCACTACTGATATGTGTTTTTCAAATACATAAATCCTTACTGCAGAGACATCAATCCCTCACATGTTCTAACGATGGTGTAAACTCTCATTTACAACATGTTCTATCTGTCATATCTCATTTCCCATTATATCTAATGATAGATCTGGGCTTTTATAATTCACCTCCACTACCTCTATGGGACCAGAATACACAAAAAGCTGTAAGATCACCTACCACACTACCTAAGTAGACTACAGCTGCAACCAGTATGGCACTGACAGTACATACTGAGGTCTTTTGAGGTCACACTTTAGATACTGAATGATAGTACTGTACATGAAGCTCCCAGTGAATGAAAAAAAAGATATTTTTTTCAGCCAATCGCGACCGCACCAGTGTTGTGTATCTGTGTGTGTGTGTGTGAGTATGTGAAACGGTGACTTATATGCACTATCTTCATTGCAGTCTAAGAATTCATTCACCTTGTAATTATGCAGTAGCCTTCTGCCCACCATCTCACAGACAGACGGATGCACTGAACCTGTGACAGAATTACATGAACTGTGAACAGTATTTCTTTCTCATCTTGCCCCTGTGATGCTCAACACTTGACAGGGTTTCGTTGGTGCGGTGGATGGGTAGGTGAGCGATTTAGCACGTTTCTGTGTGTGTCGGTGTGTGCTGGTGTGTCAGTGTGTGTAGGTGTGTGTCAGTTTGTCAGCACTGTCACCTACAGGACGCGAGCACGTAGGGCTACAGTCAGCTTGGGCAGATGAATTACAGCAGCCTGTGCCGTTGTAAAACGCTGGTGTATTTGTCAGCATACTGCTGTGCCCATCCAGGAACACTGACTCAGATAAGTGGCTGCTCTCTCACTGTAAATTGTGTATGGGAGGTCAGAGAAATGTAAGAAGTGACAAACCAACACAGCAAAATGAAAATGTGTGCAGTTAACATTCAGCATTCAGCTCCCAGGCAAGATTTCATGCTTGCTGTGGGAGAGGGCTCTTACCATTGACTGATCGGTGAGTCACTCCACTCTGATACAGACAGCATCTGTTGGAGCGATTTTAATGCAACACGGATTTCTGCTTTGTGAATTATGAGTTCTCATAACCTTGATGCAGTATTACTGTCTTTTCATAGTGAGCTTTAAGGATGAATAAACCTGTGATAGAAGAACACGTGACAGTCACCCGCAGATATCTCTTTTTCCTTGATTTGCTCTGTATTGTGTGTCTGTTTTTTCTGCTTATGGTCATCCTGCTGATGTGTTACTGAGGCACTTAGTCAGACCATCATGTTTGCCTTTATGACAGAGATCCAGCTTATGTAATAGATGATAAAAAAAAAAAAACAACTAAAGTGTCATGTTAAAATTGTTGTGGTTGCACTGGAAACGGTGGTGTATATTATTGACTAGGAGGTCACATTAGATTTAGTGTTACCCCAAAAATGACCATTAGCTACACATCAGAGTTGTCATCCCCTGTCAGTTTGCTGGTTACAGCAATAACACGGGCATCAGAGTGAAGTTTTATTTCAGATTGCACCCAATATAGTTCCCACTGTAATGCAACTGTAAAATATTTGCTTTGCCTCAGTTTTAGGGAAGTTTTATTGTTCCCTTTAGTTGGAAAAGAAGGAATCACAATTCATACTACAGTAAGTAGATCTGAGAGGATGGCAAAGGACCAAAAATGATTTGTGGAAATGAGGGTTCATTTCCTTCTTTGGAAACAAATGACACTTCTTAAATATAAAGCTCATTTACATGTATGAGTCACAAAATCATTCTTCTATGCATTGTCAGTGCAGTATCTCCAGGCTGTACATCATTATGATGTCTTATATTGGGCCCCTGGCTGTCTAGTTTCCTGCTTTAGTGAAACAATTCATACAGTAAACTGAATAGCTTCTTCTATTCCCTGTGAATAATATGTGATTTACTGTCTTTTGTTTTTCAGTCTTGTGGCTCTATTGCTCTTATGTATTCAGCAGCAGAATAATAGAGACAGTGATTGAAGGAAAACTGCTTATGTAGTGTTCAGACCATTTAAATGACAATAAATTTCTATTGTGCAGTAGGATTGTTTTAATATTTCATACACATATACTTTGTTAAAGCTTGACATATTACATTTGAAGTGTACTTTAAGAGGAAAATGTGTATGTAAATTTTCCCCTCAAGCAACACAGTTATTTATGCACTTGCTACTGGTGCGCCACCTAGTGTTGTGACATTTAAAACAACTTACAGTATGCAGGAACCTAGAGTACTATAGAACACAATGGTTCTCCCTTCCACATTTTTTTCTCAGTAGTGTTAGTTCTGTGAAATGCACCACACAAGGGAGGTGTTTATATATATATATATATATATATATATATATATATATATATATATATATATATATATATATATATATATATATATATAAAATTACTGCTCTGAAGATCCAAAGACACACAAGGATAAACACTTCTAACTGCACTCCAAATGTAGAGTTACTCGTCTGAGGCTTTATATTGTTCACAAATGGCTGTTTAACTGTTGTGTACGGTCAATAATCCCTAGAAAGGGGCAAACATGGGTACATTAAAAAAAAATTAAACATCCCTTTGAGATCTGGCAACTAAGCAAGGTTTTAAAAAAAGCTAGTCATTCAGTGGAAGTAACTAAAATATGGCATAAATATGCCCAGAAGTCTTCTTACAGTTTTATATTTCTTCTTTTTTACAACATTATCAGACTGCATTTACTAAGTAGCAGCAGCAGAGACTTCAATTTGAATTGTTTAATCAATTGCTTCTATGTGTCTTTCATCTTTCCTCATTGCAGAATGGGCCCAGCAGGTCAGTAGACCCCTGCTAATTGGAGACATGTTTTAAGAGTGATACCTCAGCCACCATGAAAGGGTTAGGACCCAACCGCAGTCGTCACCTGTCTGACTCGTGTGAACCAGCGGGCTGTTCCCAGAAGCCTCTGTGTCCTTTGAGCTCTGACCCTCACAGCTCCTTTCTGTTGAGCCCTACTATAAACCATTATGGCACTCTGGACCCCCATCTCCACCAGTGCCCTCCCACCAGCCCCACCACCCTGACTCCTGACTGCCTGCTGCCTTTCAGCCAGATGTCCAACAGCAGCACCTTCCCTCGTCTGCATTTTACCTCCCAGACTGATCAGATTGACTGCTCCCAGGCCTGTATGGCTGGTGGTGGTGGAGTTGGGCAAGGCAGCAGGGCAGGTTCACTATCCACTTCCTTGTCTATGGGTATGGGCTTGGGTCTGGGCCTGACTGGTGCCCCTATGATCACTAGTGGATCAGCCACCATCTCCTCTGCAGCAGCAGCCAAGATGAATCGGTTACCTTCCAGCTTACTGGATCAGCTAGAGAGGCACCTGCCCTTACAGCGTGATGGCTTCAGTACACTGCAGTTCCATAGAGGCCGTATGTCAAAGCAACGCAGTGAGAGCCCAGGACGCATACGCCACCTGATGCATTCTGTGCAGAAGCTGTTTGCCAAGTCTCAGTCCTTGGAAAACTCTGCAATCAAGGGTAGCTTAAATGGGCGCTCTGCTGGAGGAATGACTGGGACTACAGGAAGTAGCGAAGATAGTGGTAGACCAACCCGCAGGAGCAAAAGTAAAGACAGGGCTAAGACTGAAGGACAAAAGCAGAGACCTAGACCTAATACACTAGGTCTCTGGGGCTCAGATGATGCCCTGGACACTGACACTACCAAAGCTGGCACTATAGCTGTAGGTTACCGCAACCCACTGAGCATGATGACTCTTGGCAGAGCGGTGTCAGACAGCCAGGCCCCTCCAAGACATATTCCACAGGGCTATAACACAATTTCTGCACATACTCTCAAGACCTCCAAAAGCAGCAGTGACCTCAAGTTCCTGGCATGCCCAGCAACACAAGTAGGATCCAAGGAGGAGGAGGGAAGAACTAGGGGAAGCAAGGATGATACACTAGTGAAAAGGGGCTCTTGGTCTACTCTTACACTTAGCCAAGCCAGGCAAGTGTTGCAGAAGGGCTCTGCTACAGTCAACAGGACCCTGCTTAAATCAAAGTCATGCCACCAAGACTTGGCACAACAGTTCCTTCAGGTAGGAGGGCTAGTGAGTATTCATCTTCATCATCATTTTTTACAAGTTTGCATGGATACATTTATAATTTCTCTGTGTATGTCTGTCTGAAAGTCACAACAGTCATCACAGTCATATTTCCTTTTTTTTTAAGCCATTGCTGCATATGATCAGAGTCACAAACACTGGGAAGTACATACAGGGATATTGTATAATCCTGAATTTTTAAAGTATCTTAACAAAGCATGTGTTTTCATAATCCAGGTCCCCCTGGGGGACTGGGCAGGGACTTTGGGTCGCGGAAGGACCAAAGGAACTGAGATCCCTTGTCGAAGGATGCGCAGTGGCAGTTATGTTAAAGCTATGGGAGACTTAGAGGACAGTGATGACTCAGAAGGAAGCCCCAAACCTTCGCCAAAATCTGCAGCTCGTCGTCAGAGCTACCTGAAGGCCACGCAACACTCGCTGAGTGAGCAGCAGCCACCACCACCTCCACGCAAGTGAGTCCCGCAGTAGTGAGTCAAAATATGACCTTGACTATCATGCTCATTGTTTTGCCACTATTGATTTTGTGCCCCTTTTCTTTACATTCATTAAAGGATAAATAGGCCCTGAAGGGGTATTTGCTATAGGGGTATTTTTCGAATGCCTCCAAAGATAGTCAGCAGGTGGCAGCATCCTGTCACAAATAAATGTCAATATGTGCAGCAGCATTTGGTCAAAACAAGCTCATAGAAGGTATGCATTGGAGGTAAAGATGCAGTTTAATAAGAGGGGAACAAGAAACTATATACGTTCTAATTTTTATGTGCTGCAAAAGCAGTAGGTGAACTTTTGCCATGTGTTTTACCTCTACATCCACACGGACAGGCCTCGTTGCTACGTTCTCATGCGGGAGGATTATCTGTGGTCTCCTCTACAGAGTGCATGCTCTATGCAGCATCTGAGGTCAGTGTAACCTAGAGACAGGCAGTGTGGCCCTATCCACCCTAAGTGATCCTACCACTATTCTCTACCACTTTTTTTTTTTTTAATCTAACCCTGCCAGTAATTTTCCTCTCCGCCCCCGGTTCCACCTCTCACCTTGCAGGTATCCTGAGTGGCGTATTAGCCCTTTTACCCACTTTCTCAAGCCCTGATTTCAAAACATATAAATTTTCCATTAAAATCCCTCCAGCACACCCTGTTACTTGTTGCACATGCATTTTCACTAACACCAAGTGCCAAATTGGCAACGCAGAACAGAGGAAATTATTTTTACGATAAATTAAAATGCGGATTTCTAAAATTCTATTTAGCAGTTTTGCCCTTGTATCATTATTTCCTCTGTGCTGCTATTTAAGCACTAGCACATATCACTATCCACACATCTCAATTGTGTTTAATTTTAAAATACCCAGGGGAACATTTCCCTGCTTTAGGTTTCTCCTGGATATCATCAATTAAACACAGCCTTTACTTATTCCAGTCTCTGACTTCTGAGAGGCTGATTATTACATTCACTCCACAGCACCCTGCCGTCCCTGAAAGAGCTGTCCACTAATCGGAGCCTCGATAACTTGGACTGCCTGGTGAGCCCTTTGGAGGCCCCTCCACGCCACAGGAACAATGATTTCAGTCAATGCTCCAGCACACTGGGCAGAGGCTCGGGCACTCAGGTATGTCTATCTTCACTTTGTTATTAATTGTTGTTATTACTGACATTTTAATTAGTCAGTTTGACTCAGGTGTTTTAGATTAGTAAATACCCACAGGGAAGAAGTTTGTGCTGGTTTATCTCAGTCAGCAGTGGACAAAAACAGCTAAAATATAAATTTAAATATGGTAATATTTAATGCAGGATTTAATGCAGAAATTTTAGAAGTATATACTCTTTTAAAATGTTTTAAATTGCATCATTTCGATTGATTGATTGATTGATTGATTGATTGATTGATTGATTGATTGATTGATTGATTGATTGATTGATTGATTGATTGATTGATTGATTGATTGACTGATTCCAAGAACCCATCCCACCTCTAAGAAAAGAGAATGTATAATCACAAGAGCATGTGTGAAAAATAGACTGCCATGACTCAAAATTTTGAAGCTACAGTGAGAGAATATTTAAATGGATGTCTATAAAAATGCAGAGATGGTTTATGAATAAACCAGTTGGAAATAAGCTAGAGAAATCAAAAATATGCCACAGAGTGTTTGCAGAATGTCAAAGTGGAAGATATGACTCAGTAAAAACCTGAGGGAGCTTGTTGTACATCTTCATCAGCAGGATTGGAGGCAAAAATACCTTTCATAGAGATGGAATAGTATCACTATCTTTGGAAATGTTTATTAATCAAGTAATGATAGAGGGACTCGATTTAAGATGGGGCTAAAGCCAATCAGACTGAAGGATTTCGTACTCAAGTTTAGCATTTGGATTGTGCTGATTTTTGAGGCATAATTTTTCCTGTTTATGTGCCACCCACAACACAACACATTAGTATTTGCTCCTGAAATGCCAAACATAAAAATAACTGCTGCTGCTCGTTTCTGCTTCTTTTTATGTCGCTTGATCAAACATTTCAGTTGCTGCCGAATGTCACCGCTTTTTCCCATTGTGCAGTGACAACACAAATCCATGCAACAATGAAAGAGCTATTTTAAGCAACTCATACAATGCAACGTGATTTACTTTTATACTGACCCCGTGGCAAGAACAAAATGATTACCCTGATACTGGGTTTTAGGTGTGTTCAGTTTTTACACCATTTAATCCTGATGTTAAAAAATACAGCGCACTGTAAAGTGGCCTACAGCTTTATTACTAGGTATAGACTTTTAGACTGCTGCCTACACACACTTGAAATTTCCACATTTATATATTCCAACCCCATCACTCATCTTACAACCCATCGATTTGTTTGGTTACTCTTTGGAGGACACCCAAACCCTAGTTTGAAAACCAAACTATTTGAATGTATAAAGCAGTAATAAGAAACTCCTCACACAGCCACAGGGACAATTTTACTGCTTATATTTTGGCTTCATATGCTGTTGATGCTTCTGTTTTACTTTAATAAGATTTTATATCTGAGAATTTTTCCATCATAACCATAGGTCTGTTAAATGCATGTTTATCAGTCTGCCCTCTGCCCTTAGCGTGTGAGTCTGCACACGTTCTTTCAGGTATGTGGACAGGGTTGTGGGCACTCTGTACCATATTGTGAGGGGGAATCGCAGGCCGTGGAGGCTCTGGATCTGCCTGCGCCTACGTGCTTCCGGTCGCGCAGCCATAGCTACCTTCGGGCCATCCAAGCGGGCTGTTCCCAGGATGAAGATACAGCTTCTGTGGATTCAGAGTCACCACCACCCACCACTCCAGGCTATAGCTACAGCTCCAACACCAGTGAGTACCAGCGAGAGGAAGATGGTCTTAGTGACTGCAAAAGGATTTAGTTGAAAGGGAGCAGAAATTTGAAACTACATTCCAGACATTCAGTTCAATTTGACTTTATTTATATTGCGCCAATTCATAAAAACAGTGACCTCAAGGCACTTTGAACTGTAAGGTAAAGATCCTACACTATTAGAGAGAAAACCACAACAATCAGATGATCCCCTATGAGAAAGCAATTGCCAATGGTGGGAAGGAAGAACTCCTTGTTCACAGGAAGAAACCAGTAGGTTACGTTCCATTGTTAAAAACTTAAGGTAAAAAGGTTGCACATATGCAGAGCTTCTTGAAAAAGTCAACTAATCTCATCCATTTTTGTCTGGTTTAATTTAAAATAAGGTTTATCTGAGTTGTAATAAAGCTCTCAGTGGATGTTACCTTTTATCTATGGGTCTTAAATATTAAACTTAATTGACTTTGGTTTGGCAACACAGACTAATATACAGGGAAGGCACATCCTTTTAAAGATCTAAGTAGCAACTTCCTCTTGTTTTATTGCAGTAGATGAATACATGTCAATCAGAATATGGGCTTTTGGTTATATGGTGCTCAGGTTTTAACAATAAAAGTTCACAGCATATTCAGTCGGCTGAATACTGCAAGTTGCTGTCTTCTGAGTCTCTAAGAAAGTGAATGAATGAAAGAAGTGCCACACTTTTCACATAATCATTGTTAGATGGAAAGCTCAACTCAAATTTTGCTCCACGCCATTTTTCTGTGTATTTTTTCATTGGTTTATTACATTTATGTGTAACATCCTTGTTATGTTTTCAGGGAAATGTGTGTAATAATGACTCTGCCAGGCTGACAGGTTGAACATTAGAGATGCTGTGTGAGGTCACACAAATGTTTGAAGCTAAAAAAGAAAACATAATTTTGCTTATATGCTTTCAGTTTAAATAAATGGGAGTTATTAATAACTTATCCAAGAATTTTTTTTTTTTGCTTACAATCCAGTTCAAGCAGTGTTGCAGTGAAGAAGAAATCATTTGAACATCTCTTAAAAGCATCTACTGTGCCTGTAGTGAATTCATGTGGCAAATTAAGCTTTGAATCTGTTATGTTGTGTATGTGTGTGTTATTATTATCATTATTGAACAAATTGCCCTGTAGCTTAAAAGTGTCAGAGTTGTAATGTGGGGTTATTGTTTTTCTTCTAAAATGCTAAAAGCTCTATATGAGTTTGATGTTAAATCATAAATTTATGGTAAATTCTGGATTTAACATAAATCCAGAATTTATGTTAAATCATAAATTCTGGATTTACATGGGTCAATTAGAGGTACTCCTAGCTATTACCTAAGGGGTCACCACAGAGGATGGATCTGCATGTTTGATTTGGCAAGGTTTTTTACACCCTCCCTGATGCAACCTTCCTATCCTATCTCTATCAGGGTTTGGGGCCAGCATGAGCGGTACTCTAGAATACTCTTAGGGCTGGGTTTGTGTCCCCTCCCAGTCTCAATACTAGGATCTTTCATATGTAATGCAGATGTAATGCAAACTACTACACCATGGAGGCACATAGATTTTTGTTGGGTCAATGCTGAAGCAAATTTTTTAGGTACTAAAAATTCTGACATTAGCTTGTTTTGTTATTTTGGAGTGTTTTTTTGGGGGGTTTTTGCCTCTGTACATATACATACAGTATGAAAGAGTTATATGGGACTAGGAAAATGTTGGGGTCTGTGTTTATTAACTATCCAGCAATGTATTTCTAAATTAGTGCTCAGCTAGCTACTCTGCTTCATGTACCACAGACAGTGCTGAGTATCTTAAACAACGAAGTTCAACTATGTGACATCCTTTTCTAAATAACCCCGAGCATCTTTTTTTTTTTTCTTCTTTATGGTCTGTAAAGAAAAAGTTTTAATCTCAGTACAAATTGTTAAACACATACAGCGTCGTGAAAAAGTATTTGCTTGCTTTTTTTTTTTTTTTTTTTTGCATATTTGTCACACTTATATGTTTCAGACCTTCCGATCCTGAACAGGATAAGCGGATAAGGGAAAAAAGCTATCCAGACATATCGGACCCTATGTGCTTTTTGATGGAAAGCTGAGTTCAGTTTCACTAGCCACACTCAGGCCTTATTGCTGCCAGACCTCTTCAATCAAAAAAATCACTTAAATAGATCCTGTCTGGCAAACTGAAGTAGGCTAAAAGAGCTCGAAAAGCAACACATCATGCCACAATCTAAAGAAACTGATGAACAGATGAGAAACTAAGACAATGACATCTGTCAGTCTGGAAAGGGTTACAAAACCATTTAGGAGGCTTTGGGACTCCAGTGAACCAGGGTAAGAGCCATTATCCACAAATGGAGAAAACCTGGAACAGTGTGAACCTTCCCAGGAGTAGTCGGCCTACCAAAATTACTCCAAGTGTGCATCAATGATTCATCCAGGAGGTCACAAAAGAACCGAGAACAACATCTAAAGAACTGCAGGCCTCACTGAGTTACTGTGAAAAGTGCCAGAGTTGTAATGTGGGGTTATTATTTTTCTTCTAAATTGCTAAGGTCTTTATGAGTTTGGATGTTCATGATTCAACAATAAGAAAGAGACTGGGCAAAATTGGCATCCATGGGAAAGTTCCAAGGTGAACAACCCCTGCTGACCAAAAAGAACACAAAGGCTCAACTCAAATTTGCCAAAAAATATCTTGATGATCCCCAAGACTTTTGGGAAAATAACCTGTGGACTGACGAGACAAAAGTTTAACTTTTTGGAAGATTTAAGTCCCATTACATCTGGCATAAAACTAACACAGCATTTCATAAAAAGAACCTCATACCAACATTGTAACATGGTGGCGGTAGTGTGATGGTCTGGGGCTGCTTTGCTGCTTCAGGACATGGATGACTTGCTGTAACCATTGATGGAACTATGAATTCTGCTCTCTACCACAACACAAACTGACAGTCAGTTTGTGTCCTGAAGCTCAAGCGCATTTGGGTTATGCAGCAGGACAATGATCCGAAACACACCAGCAAGTCCAACTCTGAATGACTCAAAACAAAATGAAGGTTTTTAAGCTTGGACCTTAAGCAGTCCCTTCATGCTCAAAAACCCTCCAATGTTGCTGAATTAAAACAATTCTCTAAAGAAGAGTTGGCCAAAATTCCTCCCCAGTGATATCAAAGATTCATTACTAGTTGTGGTAAATACTTTGCACAACCAGTTGTTAGGTTTAGGGGTCAATTACTTTTTCACACAGGGCCAGGTAGGTTTGGATATCTTTTTCTCTTAATAAATTTAAAAACTGCTTTTTGTATTTACTTATCTTTTTAAAAAAAAAATCATTATCTAATAGTAAAATGCATTTGAGCTGAAGCATGCAAATATGACAAATATGCAAGAGGGGGGGGGGATCAGGATGTGGGCAAATACTTTTTCACAGCACTGTATAGTGATAAGATATATCTGTAAAAAGTCAGCCGATCATGTTGGTCGAGCTCTACATATCACCCAGCAATTTAGGCATGTTTTCTGTCTAAGGTATCCATATCATAACTTCACACTGGGAATTCACGTGCTTCATATGCCTAATTGTATTAAAATCTTATATATGAAAACCCTATATTTATATTGGACTCATGCCTCAAAGATTGTTTGATGTTATTTTTCTGGTTTCTTGCAAAGTTTTTTCATTAAAATCACAGCAAATAACATGATTATAATAGGGACATAAGACTATATAATAGTCTTTATTGGCACATCATATATCAAATTTACAAAGAATATTATTCTGTCTGATTTTATACAGGGCCGGGATTTCTGTTTCAATTAAAATTGTCTTGGTTACAATGATATAAAAACCATAGGCGGAAATAGCCCAATTCACTCTATTGTTGGGGTAACAATAGATCATCACACACTGGATTTGTGGTTATTTTTTTATGTCTAGACTTAAGTCCGTTCCCGCGGCGCCGCAGACGAACTGAAGCGCACCTACCGTGAACATAATCATAAACAACGTAATGCCGAGACATAAACCAATCACCTTCGTGTTTGATTAATTCGAGGTGCACCTCTGTCCAATCGTTTGGGGAAATCGGTTACGGAGAAAACGTGGACTCCAATCCTCGTCGTCAAGGGCGTGTACTACAAATCTTTTCTTCACAGCGTCGTTTTGTATCTCCCAGGCGCTACACCCGTCTGCTACTCGTCCGCCATTCATGAATGAACAGAAAATAAGGATTTTCCGAGTACACCACTAAACAGTAAGGTCTTTGTCGCTTTTTTCCCGGCTGAGCGTTACTGTTTGGATTGTCAGCTGCTGTTGCTACGCTAGCACCTGTACGCTAACGCGAGCTAATGGTGTGGTAGGTTAACTAGCTAGCTAACTTGGATGAAGAAAGAGGATGAAACCCTAATAAGAGCTGTTTGAACGAGGTGGGGAGACAGCAGTGTGGCTGCTTGTTGTTAAAGTTAAAAGCCATCTCTTTGTTCCCCCGCTCATATCAACTACACTGTGCCTCGGGGTAGAATTTCTCAACGTTAAATACCCTGTGCGATAGCATGCCGCGGCAAGCCCTGGACTGGCTAGTAGCAAAGGCTAACGGTAGCTGTACCATCACCAGCCCGTTATAGAAATCCCGGTGCTGGTCTTAGTTTGTCTAACCAGCCCGTCTGCTAGCTAATAGTGGCTAATGCGGTATGTAGGTGAGCAATCTTATATTGCCAAAAAAAAAACCGTTTTCATTAGAGGTGCTTATAGGTCGCAATTCACTGCCACAGATCATTAATTAAAACGATGAAGAGGCTCAGCGGATCAGTGTGCTTTAAATTGAGCTGATTGGGTATTTAATTTATCTCCCCGGTGGTCTTTTGGATTAACATTAGCTGTTAGATGAAGAAACGGCTGTCTCTTATCCCAGGCATGTGACAGTGATGTGTGCTATGAATCACGTTTGTCTGAACCCACATCTACAAAACCTATTAATCTACTACACAATTCTTACGCTTAGGTGAGAACCAACGGTGACTTTGTACAGCAGCTTTTGTGACCAAGGCTCTAAAGCTCAAAGTGTTTTTTGTTGACAGAAACTCGGTTTAAGTCGACTCCAGCTGTAGTGGTATATTTCTTTTCTAGATGTCATGTGCTCTGTCTCAATGGACCAAGTTACTGTCAGGACAATCCAACTTTTGAAATGATTCATACCTCACCTGGCACAGTGTCTATATTTGGTCCACAGTGCCATCTCTATTCAAGACCTGAGGACACACTCAATAATTTATCAGCTTCCTGCACTCTGTAGTGCTTAAGGATGGGCACACAAAGCGCTGAAACATTAAAGCGAAATGGTAACAATAACTTATTGTTTAAATTGACTGCACCATTGTAAAGTTAGAAACTTTAAAAGGTTAGATGCTGCTTAACAGGTGGCTGGGTGTCATCAAATTCAGTGGCTTTGAAGCTTCATTGTAGAAACAAGGTGTGTTCGTTGTATGCAGAACTCCATTAACCAAGACTTGGTGTGTCCCTGTGTTTCACGGACAGACAGTGAGTCATCGTCCACACAGTATTACACACACTTCCTCTCACACTCATTGATGAGGTAATCTCCTGAGTGAATGGAAGCAAGTGTAGCTTCACGGTAAGATCAGCAGCAGACAAGCTTGCAAATGATGAGTGTGAGGTTATTTGTTAACACAGTCGGGCAGTACAGTAAAGACCAGTTCATTTCCTGCTGTAATGGCATGCACTCATTTGAGGACTGCTTTCACACTGGTTGAAATGCTTTTATTCAGCCTGAAAGTGCCAGCTACTGAAAAATATGTTTGATTTAACAATATATTGTGTTTTGTATATTGATAGACACATTTTGTGTATTAGACTAGGACAAATTTTAATTGTATGCTTGGGTTTTGATAGCTTTCAGAGCCTCCATGAGTAGTCTGTTAAATGTTGAAGTGATCAGTGCCAATAAATAATCATTATACCGTTTTGGTTTAATAATAATAAAATGACATGCTCCAGAAGTTGTGAATATTTGCAGGTCTCTCTGTTTATGTGATAAGAAACTTGGTATTCACTACTTGAATTTTTTAGTATGATAATGCAGTCAAACTGAGGGTATTGTTGGCCTTTCATACATTTACTTACAGCTTATTGACTGTTACTTTGACTATATACTTTGTAAATACATTCCATACATCAAACATGTCGTATGCGTTCTGACATCTGGCAATCATGTATGTTTTTCTGTTTATATCTTTAAGCTGAGCTTTAGAGAAAAAAATCTATTTTTGTATTTTTTTTTTTAAAGACTCAGCTGTAAAAATGTGCTGTTGTGAAAGATCTAATCTCATAGACTTGTCATGTGTCTTTACCTTAGCTGATTAGCCTCAGACTGTTGACATACTCCAACAGGTCAGATGTAGAACCACAGATGGTCTTAAAAGATGTTAGACAATTCAGTGGAAAGTGATGCATAAGCTACATCTCCAGTAGTGGGAAAGTTTGACAAGTTTTTGTCTGTTTCTCTTTATGTAAGCAACTTTGTGGAACATTATAATCTTATAATAGTAGACAAAATAATGATGAACAAGTAACTACAGTGTTAATGAACCCATAGCTGTATTTTTGGTTTGGCATTGTCTGTTGGTCTCTGTTTTTCCTATCAGTATGTCAGCATTGTCTGTTAAATGGCTGGCTGCCTTTCTTTCTCAACAGGTAGCTTTCTCCCATGAAGTCTGCCTGCCCTACCCAGTGATTTACTCTTCACTCACACCTTTAAGCCTGTTGCCTGTTGAAAAGCAACATGTAATCCATATCTGATTCTTCAAACTGTAGTAACGAAATTTATATTTTATCACATAATGGAGCTCTATTAACCAGCAACACTGAAGTGAAAATCACCTGGTTATTTTAATATGTACAAAAACTCCAATTTGAATGAAAACCTTACAGTTGGCTGTATTCAGCTCTAGTGTGTAGGAAAAGGTCTACTGTTAGTGACGCTGTACTCCAAGTATTGGTTTTCATTAGGGTTACAGTAATCTGCTGTGACCTTAAAAATCTAAGAACTTTCTTTTAACTTTTTCTTTTAAATAACATTTAAAATGTCTTTATTGTCCTGGTATGGTAACATTTAACTAAAAAAACTCCCCCAAAGAGGACCTCAAACAATAACAGGTTTAATCCAAGACATGCTCGTACTCAAATCCCCTCTTCTGTTGTGACGTCTAAGATCCTTTTGATGCAGAATCCCTCATGCAAATATATCTATAGTTCCAGCAGATATCCCATGGCTAATTCAAATATATTATAAAATTCAAACTAATTTCCAGCTTACATGTAATTGGTGCCAATCAGGTGCAAAATATTGTAGTTAATTTAATTGCTAGTTATTTTATTTGAATTAATTGATATTTAAATAGCTGAGTGGTTCCCTGTGTGTGTGCGTGCAGTGTTTTTTGTAAGAAGTTATGCTCAGCATGCGTCCTGGTCTAATCTTTTAGTCTGTGACTCCCACAGTCTGTTAGTCTACCTTACAGTAAGACTGGCTAATCTTGGACAGAGCTTCCACCTCTTTTCATGATACTTGGCTCATGTCCCGATTTTCACAAAGGTTTATCCACAGTAAGCTACATTACTGTTTGTGAGACTTGGTGTGTGCTTTGCTTTTGTGTACATTTAATGTGGTTCTTCAGTAGAAACTAGTTTTAAACCACACTGTCTTTTTTTGAAGCGCACTCTGCAGCAGACTAATTAACACACCAGACTGTAAATCAGAACTCAAAATGAGATCAGCTGTGATCAAAACTTAAGTCCCAAACCAGAATGCCAGTTGTGTTAAATTGAAAAAAAGGAAGCAAAAAAAAAGACAACAACAAACATATACAGTGCTAATGGCAAGCTGGTGTTCAGGACCCATTAGTGGTCATCTGATAGCACTCAGACAGACCTGCTGATGGAGCAAGAGCATATTATGGGTCAGAGATCACTTAACTGTCATAAGCAATCTAAGTATTGTTTAATGATCATAGTGGTGTTGACAGCACTGGAATTGACTAAATTGTTTGCTGAGTAAGAGAAAGCCCTTCAGATAAGTGATTTGAAGACTGCTGCTGTCCATATAACCTTTCAATGTGGCAATAGGCTTTCTAAGTTCTGTTAGCTTAGCAGACTATAACCCCTTTAATAGCTGGACTAAGAATGGAAAATATAAAAAGGTAAAAGATTAAATGAAATGTTTGACCTTTAAGCTCTTAAAAGGGAGTACAGTGAAAATACTCTTAATTAAAAAAATAGCTTTACTATAATACTAATATAATACTACTATAATAATAATATATCCAATAAAAATTGAAAAACAACATTACATACGTGCATAAATCTGTAGAAAAATGTAACCAAAATGTGCAGCTCCCATAGTTTTTATGGAGCTAATGAGTTTCAACTCATTGTTTAGCCATCCAGCCAGCGGTTTTGTTGTTTTGGTTCCCTGTCGCTGCTCTCATAGCATTGCTTTTGGCCACGCAGAGCTTCATGCTTACTTTTTTCACAGAAGTGCCTGTATAAATATTTAGGAGGCCATTTAGGAGTTTATGTCCCACTTCCAGTATGAAGGAAAAGTAACATAGGCTATAATATTGGTAGCTTACATACAACCATTATCTTTTATAAGCTACTGTAATTAGTGACCTGAGGAGGATAGATATTAATTGAAGTGGTAAAAGGGTATTAAGTTGTGACATTTACTTGACGCTTCTTTATACTTCTACGCACTTATTCTAGCTTATTTCTTTATATGTGTAAAATGGCTAATGGGAAAAGTAGGACATTTTAGACCTGGAGGGCTTCAGGCTGAAACTCTGCAAGTAAAGGTAAAGCACTCATCATGCTATCAGCTGATCCTGACCCAGTGTTTCAGGCACTGCGAAGCTCCTCCATGATCTCCTAATCACTTATTAGCACTACCCCCCTAGCATGTAGCATGGAACCAGCCATCATATCCCATATTGCCAAAGGATAGCAAAACAGATTATGCTCTTTGCCAGAGGTGCAAATAATCTGCAATCAGCCCACTTCACTGTGACTCACTGTTCATAAAGGCCCATTAACCTATTTGTTGATGTTGTTTCTCATAAATTGGGCTATTGTTGAGCTGACTGAAAATTGCATATGTGGTTAAGTGTTGACAGATATTTGGCTTGTGATCAACTATATTGCTGTGTGTGGGTAAGACCCAGTGCAGTCACCCAGCAAATGCAACTGAGGCATGTGCTGTAACTCTAAATGTAGTAGGATACAATTAACTTTGGGAATTTCATTCATCTGAGCTATGAGTACTACAATATGTGTCTTTCTTCGGGAATAATAAATGTTCTGTTTTGCTCATGGAAGGCATGTCATCTGAGAGATTGTCACCCCAGGCCAGGGCTGCATGAGCGACACATAGGGTGGATTCCAATCCACAGACATGTTTGTGTATGTTTGTGGGATTTAATAAGGGCTTTACTGGTTCTGTGAGTCACAGGCTGATGATGGGAGTGCAGCGCCCTCAGAATTACAGGGTGTTAGGTTGCTATTTAAATTGAAACCACTACCGGGTAGAATGAATACTGCATTTTCATTATTGAAAGTGGTGTATTCAAGTATTCAAAGTACTGAGCTTAAATTTACTTGGTCAGCTAATTTTAAAGAAATATTTCATCCATCATGTATGTCAGTAAACGCTGTATGTGGGCATACGCATTCGCTACTGTGTATTTTGGAACGCTTTCAGTCATATGTTACCAATTATCATGCTGTTTAAATAGCATCCCTTTGCCCTTATTTCTTGTAGAAAGCCTGTGGTTTTTCCTGGTTTCTCATGTTTTTTTGTATTGTATTTCCTTCTGTATCATCCACCGCAACCCTGCAGTCAGACTGATGACAGAAAAAGAGGCACCGTTCCCATTCCTTCACCCTGAGTCAGATTGTCTTAGCTCAGTGGTAATCCACTTTCAAGCCTCATTTCAGTTTCCCTTGAAAGAATTTGTGAGCCCATGGTTCATGTGTTTCTGAAACTTTATAAATAAGTCTGTCTTTGGTGGCTCTGCGAAATACAAACAAAAATTAAATTACTTGTAGTAATTGTTAATGAGCATTGAATTTGATTTTGTAGAATGGAAAAAGTAAAAGGTTCAATCCATCATTGTGTGAGTTTGGGATTGTCATCTGTCAGCATTATTTGAAGATAATCAGTTCTATTTGTTGGGGTCTTTTCATTTTACCTATTTTGGGATATGTGCTTTAAAATAACTGTCCTTTCAATATGACATTTTGTCAGTAGTCTTCTCTCAGATATAATCAAAAAGGTAAAATATAGGCTAGCCAACAAATGTTCAGTCTTATAGCTCTATAGTTATATATGCATTTCTCTTTTTGTTTATCATTGTTTTGCACATTTGGAATTGTCACTGCAGTTATGTCGTAGCCTGCGCAAGTAGTAGATGATGTTTCCAGTAGTTAAACTCAAGTTGGCAGTGGAGCTTTGTCTTCTAGTTTATCCATTCACTTCCATTTGATTTGAAAAAATAAGAACTAGTAGCCAGAAATGTAGGAGGAAATGACTGTAGTGACTGTGCCAATCACAGTGTTTGTGGGCTATGTTTGTGTAGCATAGTTACATTTCAGGGGACATGCACATCAGTTTATGACCTAAGTTACAGCATTGGAAGGGTTTGCAGTTATGATACACCTACGGCGTAGCTTTAAGTCCAGTGCATCCATGTTACTGTGGACTTGGCACAAATTTGTGCTTGCCCAAAGTTCCTGCAGTGGGGGGAGGAAAAATAAACATAGTGAAAATATTTTAGGATGACAATTACATGCACATTATGAAAAAATAATAGTATTGCAACTGGGACTTGAACGAACAGAGTGAGTGAAGGAGGGGAGTAAAACTGAGTTGTTTGATCTCTTTTTGTTATGTTCTGGAGAAGGAAAAAAACCCATCAGACACACAGATCACCAGTCAAGTTTTCAGTTCTTTTCCTGCTTCCTTTCCACCCATTTATACGTCTACTGAAACATGTCATGCATGAGTGGAAAAAAATGTCTGAGAAAAAAAACAGGATCGCTTTATGTATTTGACTAATCTTTACTTTGAATGTAGTGATAACAAGCGGGAAAGCTAATTAAAGGGCTGCTACCTCCAGTTCCTGTGGATCCATAAGATCTGGAACTGTTGGGTTGAATAGTGCCATTAGCAGAGAAGGCAGAGTTGTCTGCCTCACAGTCCCCAGAGCAAAAGGCCTGTGAAGGTGTGGCATGTAAAGGAAGATCTCCAGAGACAGACTGACGTCAGTGGAGCACAACCACCAACAGAAATACATTACTGCAAGCACAGAGGTAGCTTTCAGTACAGCCCAATCAAGGCAGCAATAAGGGCAAAGTACAGGTTTGTTTTTCAGATAGGCCATGTTAATAGTTTTATGTTTTGGCATTTGGTAGGTTCCAGCTGGCTTAAGGCTGGCTTAGTCTTGCTTTGCTGCTGTAGTCTTATGTGACAAAGGGCAGGTTTCTCATTCTAAGCCCTCTGTTTTTTCTTTTTTCTTCTTCCTTTTTGCACCCCTTTTTGTCAGCAGTTGGCAATAGGAAGGCTCCTCCTCCAGTCCCTCCCCGTACGACCTCCAAGCCCCTCATCTCAGTGACATTGCAGAGCAGCACCGAGTCAGCCCAAGACACATATCTTGACCAGCAGGACCGTGGCAGTGAGGTCAACAGCCAGTCAGGACGCAGCAACTCCTCCGACAGCCTCTGTAGCATACGCACGGGAAGCCTGGCTAAGGGGACCCAGCCTCCACCAGCGCCTGTCCCTGTTGCAGCCCCCACACCTGCTACAGGCTCCATACCTCCTGTTCCAGCCCCTCGTGACCTCCCGCCCACCACCACCACAACCACTACTGTTGCTACAAGTACCACTTCTACGTCTACTCAGTCCCAAAATGACACCCTGAGCACTGGCATCACCCTAGAGCAGCCCCCGACTGCACCCAAGAGGAAACTGTCCTCTATTGGAATTCAAGTAAGTCCCCTTCCCCTTCCTCCTGGAGATATAATCAGACAGAAGTGTTGCATTTGAAGATACATTCTCTTGTTCATTAATTTTCAGGTGGATTGTCTTCTGTCGGTTCCAAGAGAGGAACCCCTACTACTGGCTACACCTCTTAAATTTCAGTCAATTGGAGTTCAAGTTGAAAACGGCAGGCCGTAAGTACACTCATGTTGCAGTGTTTGCAGGCTTATTGTAAAACACAATTATTTCATAAGAAAATAGATCATTTTGTTGGGAATGGATGTTAAACTGTACATCTTTTAAAATTGTCAGTAATGGCTTCATTATATTAAAGTATACTAAGGCTTGATCTGTGACATGGTTTGAGTTTCATCTATTAGCTTCCTGCAGACCTGCAGAGGTCCAGTTTCTATGCCCAGATGGGTCAGACCTCTTTTAGCAGAACAAGATGAGGGGCCTGCACAGTATTAAATAGGCTGTTTTGTGTTCTGGCATTTATACTGTAGTTGTGTCAAGGGCCATAACACCATAATTTTCTTGTGGTGGTATGTTGTTTTTTTTAACTCTACTGTCAGGCCTTTCTAGACTGAATGTGCTGTAGCTCTTCTACTTTTCCCTCCCTAACTACATGCACTTACAGTCTCATTATTTCATCTCTGTTACTGGTGCATCTGCAGCCTGTACAGCAGTGAGTGGCTAAGGTCATTCAGCAGTCAGCCTGGCAGCAGGGCAACGCTCTGATTGATGGATTTTTACTCTTGTTTTGACTGTAGTGAGCTGAACATGGTGAGAAAGTGGCCATTTAAACTTTTGCAGAACACTGTAATTTCCCTTAATCACATTTGTTTGACAGCCCACTCCTTTTTCTCCTGCTCATTATCTGTGAAGCCAGTTGTCTGATAAGCTTTCATGCTGTATACCTGATTTGTTGCTAATATCTCTGCTGTCACATCCTCAGTACTGTCTTTTCTGAGTCTTTGCAGTGGATGATAATGTACCATCAGCTACCACAGTCCTGTCAGTCAAACGCACTGACCTAGAACTGTTACTGTGGAACATGTTTGCCCCATCACTTAATTGTCTTATTTGTTCAAGCCTAAAGAAGCTGATATTTATGCATGTGTCTGCAGTCTCAGCCGGGACAGCAGCATGGCCTCCAGACAAAATACAGAGACTGAGCCTCAGGAGCCCAAGGATGCCGCACCCACAGAAAACAACACGGCCAACTGCACCAACAGTCAGACAGTGAATGCCACTGCACCGAACGGACAGGACAAAGCCATGGAGCAGCAGCCACTTAAACACACCTCAGCAGCATCCAGGATATCCACCTCACCCCCAGAGACTCTCGACCCAGCTTTAGACCCCTCCTCGCTGCCACCACCAGATCCTAGCCTCGAGTCCGGAAACTGCAGCAGCCAGGGAGATGCTGTTCAGCCCAGCACACCAGCATGTCTCAGAGACGGCAACTGGTTTCTGAAGCTATTGCAGGCTGAAACAGGCCGCATGGAGGGCTGGTGTCAGCAGATGGAGCAGGAGACCAAAGACAATAAGCTCTCAGAGGAGGGTAAGTGACAGAAATGTAGAAGGTAGTTATCATCACATTTACATAGACTCCATTTTACTTTTGGCATGTGTCCTGTATTCAAATAAGATATAAAATATTTCCATTTGCCCTTTGCCACATATGCTGCATGCCTGTCTGTTGGCCATATCACAAATCACTTTGTGATCTGTCTTAGTTTTCCCAGGCAACATGCAAATCAGGGTTGGACCTCTTCCAGACTGGTTTTATCACTTCTGTCACTCTTACTCTCTCTCACTCATCCATGCAGATCAGCAGTATCTTTGTCATTCAAGAGTAAAGCAGATCAAGGGTCAGATAAATGCTGCAGCATGTGGGATGAATTTCAGTATATGTGTAAGGAAATACTGTGTTTACACCTCGAATTAGTACCCTTAACATTAGACTTGAATGCCTCAACCAGTGAAGTTGGATCAGGTTTCAGGCCATCTTGAATGCTTCTTGAATGCATTTACTCTCAGGTCTTTTGACAGTTATCCATTTGCTCAAATTGCAGGAAGTGACTGAGTGTAAAAGGGGTCCTGTTGCTATGATAACTCTATTTTGATGTAGATTTAGAGGTCTTCAGAACCAGAACATTGAAAAACTTAAATGAAATTATTTTAAAAAACTAAGCATGTTAGGTTGGTTTCAAGAGTATCCTTCAACATCAGATGTTAGATTGCCATAAAAAGAGGAATACAGTAGTATAAAAGTAGAATAAATGTCCTATCAATTAATTGCCAAGAAGAATTGAGTTGCTGTGGCTGTTAGTGAAGTTCACAGACAGGAGACTAGGTCAGGTCTCATCCCTGTACACTAAGGACACTGGCACAAAGCATGACATAGTCATTACTGCCATTGACTCACAGTACTACAGCTTATTAAAGAGGATGGCTGGGGGTAAGCATTGGTTTAGCTATAATGGAGCCACTGCAGAGGCATTTCACTTTTTCGTGTCCCAAAATACCACTCAGGCTCTTAAGTAGATCAATCTCTGCAGTGTCTTAAATATGAATGAGCAAGAAGCAGATGAGCAGTAGAAGCTCCTTCAGATGATCATTCCTCCAACTCTCTGTGGACCTGAATTATGAATTGCCATTTACATGCAAATACTAGGTGGAACTGGCTGGATAAAGAGTAATTTGTTGTCAACACTATAAAAGAGCTCATAAAATACTTGTGAGAGAATTATTTGCTGTCAAGTAATGTTAAGTGGTAAATGTTAGTAGAAGCATTACATCACACCCCTTCACATGTCCTGATGTAGCTCTGTAACCTTTTATGTGCTGTAACTCAGAAGTGTGGAAAGGCTCTTGTCTTTACTCTGGAACTCAGCTTGTTTTTTTAATGTCTTTTTATTCTAGCTGGAAATGTTTCTTTGCTTGTTGAGGTTTGTCATGTTTTTCTCTGCCTTTGTAGTGTTGGGGACTATCCGCAGTGCAGTAGGCAGTGCTCAGCTCCTCATATCACAGAAGTTTGAACAGTTCAGAGGGCTCTGTAATGAGAACTTGGTGAGTGGCTTCATTATGTCCTGTTGAGCCTGTGTGTGTATGCGCGGGTGTGTGTGTGTATTTGTTGTCCTACTTTTTGTTGCCCAATTATAACAGATCCACTTGCTTTCATCTTTTTAACCACCATCATTTGTCCTACATGATGTTTTTTCATTACATTAATTAAGGAAGTTTCACGCAGAAACTTAAAATTCACACCAATCTTAAATGATCGTTCACTTGTCTTGTTGATTGACGTCAAATGTATTCTATCATCATCTATTTGCTTGAAGGCAGGCTGCCCAGGAAGTGTTTGTGTGGGTAAGGATGTGACTAATTTTCTCTGATTTGTCCAAATCCATTCATCTGTCTCATTTTCCTTTCCCTAGAATATAAATGCCAACCCACGACCAACATCGCAGGACCTTGCAGGGTTCTGGGATCTGCTACAACTCTCAATAGAGGACATCAGTATGAAGTTTGATGAGCTCTACCAACTGAAAGCCAACAACTGGCAGCTTCCCGAGAAGAAGGTGATGTTGGGTGCCTGACTTTCTTTTTTTTTTTTTTTTTTTTTAACTTAAAACTTTTAGATAGTGCCTCAGGTAGAGTTGCCATAATTAACCAGTTATTCTACCAAAAGTTAATCAGCATAATTGTTTTGGTAATTTTTTTGAGCAAAAATGCCAAATGCTCTTGGGAATCTTTCTCTTCTCTAAATAGCTGTAAATTTGATAGCATTGTGCTTTGGACGGTCAGCTGATTAAAACAAAAGATTTTGCACAATTTTCCAACATTTGAATGGACAGAACAGATAATTGGCAACTTGATCAGTAGTAAAAGAGTGTTAATTTCAGCTGTAAATTCAAGCCTTAAGGTGTATAAATTATCTCCTAAATACCTAATGGGCACTTAATCATCACTGTTGGAAGTGTCTTTGGCTCGTGGCACACCATATCTCACTCCTTTCCCCTCTTGACATCATTTCCTCAGAATGAAAACAAGCAGCTTCCATCATCTGTGCCAAAGAAGCAGACTAAGCCACGGCTGTCAGCAGAGAAGGACAAGAGTGTGGACTCGGCTGCAGACAAGCAGCGGCAAGAAGCCAGAAAAAGGTTGATGGCGGCAAAGCGCGCGGCTTCAGTACGACAGAACTCTGCTACAGAAAGCGCTGACAGCATCGAAATCTACGTCCCTGAGGCTCAGACCCGCCTCTGAGAGCAAACCAGCACCAATCAAGGAAAATCTTGACGCACTTCTGACATTCATTGACACCACGATAAAAATCTGAGAGACACAAAAATATATATAATGGATGCACAGAGGCCGACCCCCTCATAGCAGCACAGGAGATATGTGGGGATCACAGGGCACCGAAATAATCAAGAAAAATGCAGATCATCAACCTGCTGCTGTCGGACAAAAATAACCTTGACAGATGTTAAATACTGTTGTTATTATTGTTATTATTGATATTATAATAATTATTATCTCCTAAAGTATTTCAAGACTGTCTTAAATGTGCAAGTATCTTGGATAAGGACATCCTGTACCTTGTGAGCTGAAGAATCATGGTATCCCAGAAGTTTACTCTCTTAAAACTCCCTTCACTGCTGAGTCTACCGGCAAGCTGCGGCTGCCTGGTTTACGAGCTGAGCGACCATCCACACACACTCAGGACACACATGCAGGTGTACTCACTGTCCACAGAGTCTTCCTGTTCTCTCTTTGTATTTGGCTGCCACTCATTGGGTGTGGTGTGTACGCTTTACTGTGTAAGAATTATAAGATGGCGTTAATGTACTCAGAGGTTTAAAATGCAGAGAACCAGAGGAAGGCAGTAGCATATATATTATAAATATCACACTATTACAATGTTCATTTTGTAAATGTTGTATACCAGATTATTTGTTAGAAAGAGGTCAGTGTTCAGTACCAAGGTAGTTTTTTATAGATCGAGTACATTTACTGTCATGATATATATTAGCACTTGATGCAATCATTCACTCCCCATTTATCTTCCTCTCCTTTTCAGAAATGCACATTACACAGTCTGTGGATACTCATTATTAAAGTCTTAATTTGGTTTGTTTTTAGTTAGATATGAGGAATGACCGCCTAGCCAGTGAGAAACAGTGGAATGTATGAAATGTATGCATTTACAACTCATGTTGACTTGATCACTGCACTTTCCATTCACCTCAGATCAAGTTTGCCCACCTTTTGTTATCCTAATCATTCTGACTTTCACTACATCCTCATGCGATGTAGGGGACCAAGACATTCACCACTTGAATATGGCATTCCCATTCAACCAGACTGTGCGATAGGGTGGGGGTTTCCTTGCTCCTGGAAAGAAAATGGAATAGCATAGCAATAATAAAAGCATATTAGAACAAGCAATGCAGTAGGTACCCAGTCTTAAATTATTTAATCAACCTTTCCAGTAGGACTTTGTTAGCATGAAGGATGAATGTTTTTGTTTTTGTTTTTACAAACTGACTGACCTTAAAATGACGTGAATCTCAGGTTGAACACGTAAGCTCAACAGTAAAAACCACTATGGATGGAATATTTATTATACAGTCTCTGGGCCAAAAGCTTGGAGCCTTTGCCAAATATTCCATATGACTCGGTGTTCTTCTATAAGGCAAAAGAAGTTTTGATAAGGTTTGATGATGTATGGGGTTAATTTGATTCCTAAAATCATGTTTCTTTCACTCCCCTTTCTAGCAGCTAGAACTCCCACCCCTGTTATTGAGAAGAACTGTGGTACATTTTTTTTTTCCAATTTTTTACGTCATTTGATATGTTTGTGTCACTTTAATCTGAAATGAGGTCAGCCTAAACATGTTTTGACTTCTGTAATTACAATAATTAACGGTGCTGCGAGGGATTTAATATTGTGCCAATACGGCAGTGATCATCAACCTTTTAGTCTCATTTGATTAAGATTTTATTTAATGTGATTATTTAATCTGCTCATGACTTCAGTTACCTGTGTGTGCATTCTCAGAAAAGTTTGTTTGCATCCGCTTTCCGGATTTGCTAGCCGTCATCTCTGTAAGCTTATGACACTTTGACTATGGGACTGGAAAGTTTCCATGTTTCCATTTTCTCAAATGGAAACACAAGTGCCAAGGGTGTATGAGTGGAACTGGGCATAGCACATACTCATGCAAAAGTGTAGTTAGTGTAGGTTGACTCACTATTTTCTTTTCTGCAAACGCTGGCTCTCCCCCTACTGGTCAGTTCTTTGCATGACACTCCAGACATTTTGTTCTGCTCCATTTTGAATTTTTAGTTGACATCAGAAAAGAAATGAAGTTGAACTGGGAATGCTGACAAAACACTGCGTTGTCAAATTTCTTATTCTCTTATTTGTATTACATCAACAATGGACATGTGCATTTCATTGTCCAAAGAAAACATTAAACATCCCTTTGCTACATGTCCTGTCATCATTCTTGCTGTCTTTTTTTTATTGCACTCATTCATGAAGCAGTAGTAATATTAGCTGTTAAGTTAATATTACACAAATAAATCACAAGCATTAGAGTAGACCTTTTATTGTTACTGTGTAATCTCTAAAAGCATGGCCTTCTTACGTATAAAATATACAAAGATCCTTGCCAGTGAATTTTCAGTATTCCATATAATGGGTCTTACAAATGATCTGAAGCTATTAAATCTGTGTAAGGCATTCAGGGTATGCACTGTACGTAAGTGTTTATTACTGTGACAAACGGTGGAACGTCCTTTACTTTTTATCTTTTATCATTTGAGAGCTGGATCCCTTTATTTGCCTGCATACTGAACTTTAAGAGAGCAAGACCTGATCAGGGATCTTCAGACAGTTTGTTTACCAGTACTTCCTGAGTTTCAAAGGGCTACAAAATGGACAAATGACCAGAAGGTGCAACTCTAGAGGCAGATTATGAGGATTTGCTATTCAGCCACTATGTGGACAAGACAATATTCTCCGGGTAAGACGTTTGTTAGAATTTACTGAAGTTTTTGAAGACACAGACACTTTTGGGTAAAAAATGGGTCATTGGTTGTGCTTAATGGACAGAAAGCCCTTTCTGACTTCAGTACTCGCCCTAGTGGCCATATCCCATCGGGCACATGTCTGTCCTCTCAGAGACCAGCCAGGAAAATGAGCAAAAACTATGTAGTTCCAGATTATCTTGTACTGACAAACATTATTTTACAAAATAAGCACATATCTTGCAGACAAAGGGTTGTTTAATGTTATGGTGTATTAGTTAGACACTGTGAGGCTAGTTTCTTTTAAGATAATAAAGAATTGTGATTCCCATGAGATATGAGTTGGCACTTTTTTTGTGTTAATTAAGCTGTAGAATTAAATGGGAATGCCACTCATATTTAAAGTGCACTGTATGTTTGTTTTCCCTTGGATATATGTTTTGAAAAAGTTACCTCAAAAGTTCTATTATTTGTTGTTCTTGCAACATTTTTATTCCATCCTAGCACGCGGTCTTAAATACAACTTATTCTCGTAACACCAACAACGAACATCATATGACACTGTATGACCAACATGGACACCAGTGTGCACATAAGACAAGTGACAAATTAAGGGAAAAATTGTAACCCTTGGCCATTACTGTAAGCGGATTCAGCAGTTTGTTTGGGAGCATTTTGATGTAAAGGAGGTTTGGTTCCACTTGTCTGTTTGAAAGCAATGGCACTGCAAATCAATACTAAAGTTAGGATTACCTTTAACCTGTGATGAAACATTTCTATCCCGATGGGAGTGGCCTCCTCCACAATGACAATGCGTCCATTCATGGGACACAAGGAGTCACTGAATAGCAGTCAGCAAAACACCAAATAAGGGAATATCTCTCAGAAGAATTGTCTTTCATCCCTCCAGTAGAGTTCCAGAAACTTGGAAAATTGCAGATCAAGTGTTGTTTATCACTGTAATTTGTCACTTGTGTCTGCTTTTTACTTAGACTTTTATTTTTAGTTAAAATGAATGGAAATGAATTCGGTATGTTTTAAATAGTGTCTAGTTTGTGGAGCAACTGGACCTGCATCCACGGAGGCTTGACATAAATCCCAATTAAATACTACTCTAATTAATTGGAACACAGACTATGCGCAGCCCTGTATCACCCAACAAGAGTGGCCAGCCTCACAAATGTTCTCACGGATTAGTAAGAGCTAATCCCAGCAGGCAGCCCTCAAATTTTCATGGAAAATCCTCCCATTACTGTGGATGTGGTTACAGCTGTATATCTAAGCTCTTAATTGTATGCCAAATAGCAATAACATATAAGCATAATATGAAAGTGTCAAGATACTTGTTTGTCATATGCTGTTAACACTTGAAAGTAAAACATATTTACAAAACAAAAGCATGCTCAAAGCAAAGTAGTGCTTAGCCACTGCTTATCCGCAGCATTGTGCTGCATCACACCCATACTTCCTGTAATATGATCCCTATTACCACAATACAACTACAATGCAGAACAGGCAACAAAGGTAAGTGAAATGAGGAAGAAACAGAGTGGTGTGCCTGATATTATTTTAAAACTCAGATTCCAAGAAAAGCAAAACAGAAGCTTTTTAAAGGCATTTTAAAGGCTTCTCCTTTGACAAATACTTCTGGCTTCAAGGCTTCTGGATTCAAGTTTTCTGCTCACTTTATATCCAAAATATAGCCACAGTAGCCTGTTTGTATGTTAGTAATATGTGCTTCATATCATGTGAGGATTTATTGTTAACACTATCATTAAAATTGAAAACATGTAACTACAGTGACAGCTGGTACAATGGATGACTTCTTAGGTACTGTAAGGACACTACTGAGATAGCCTTGCATGTAAATATTTCCAATTAACAGTACAGTATGCTGTTACTCAAAATGTATAAGGACATTTTTATTGAAAAAATTTCAGCTACTTTTGAGATTAATATTGTAAAATTACGTGAATGGTCAACCTTTAACACAAGTTACATTAGATGAAACATTCAAAAATGAAAATGATAAACTCCAGTGTTATGGATAAGTATTAATAACATTATGATGAATACTTTATAAACATTAAATTAGTGAACGGTGGATACTGAAATTCTGGGATGATAAAAATGTAAGGTAAAGATGCTACAATATTACAGAGAAAACCCCAACAATCAGACAACCCAAGCAAGCACTTTGGAAAAATTCCTTAATAACAGGAAGAAACAATCCAGCAGAACCAAGCTTAGGAAGCTTATTCCTCCTATACAAAATAACTGAACTATTTTAAAGCCTTTCAGCTCTATGTTCACTATAATGAAAGTCTATGCAGCCAGAATCACAACAGCTAAAGGTCAGCTACTGCATAGGTAAAATGTCATCTCATCTGGCAACAGGGCAATAGCAATTAATAAGGCCAGTATTAGCCAAAACTGATAGGTCACTATTTATTAGTATATTTTGCAAAGTGTGTGCCTCTACTTTAGGTCCATAATGTGTTGGACACAGTTTCTGTAATTTTGCCTCTGTACATCACCACAGTGGATTATAAATCAAACAATCAATGTGTGATTGAAGTTCAGCTTTTCTTCAGCTGATTTTACTACCCCCCCCCCCCCCCAAACAAAACAAAACAAAATAATATTTTAGTAAAAACAGCCATTTTCAAGGGCTCAAAATTAAGCAGGCAAAACTAACATAATTTTAAATATAAGCATTGTTTTTAATACTTGGATGATACTTGGATTTGCAGTCAGTGGCTATCCAAAGTCTAGAACCCATGGACATCACCAAATGTTTCCTCCTTTGAGATGCTGTGACAAGCCTTTACTGCAGCCACTATCAGCTGCTGCTTGTTTGTGGGTCTCTGCATTTACTCTTAAAACTAATGACTGAAAAGCATGCTCTATTGGGTTGAGATCCCATGACTTGGCCATTGAAGTCAAGGTTTGAAGTCATTGAAACTCTTGCTTTTGCTCTGTGAAACACTGTCTGTTCAGCTTTGCAGCATTTGGCTGAATCTGAGCAGAGAGTACATACAGTCCTGTACACTTCAAGATCCACCCTACTACTTCTACCAGCAGTCACATCATCAACAAACACAAGTGACCTGTTTCCACTGGCAGCCCTGTCGTCTCCATGGCATCAGCTGTGATGTCATCGAGACAAGACCGGTGCTGCCAACAAGTACAACTATCAAGCAAACAATTCAGCATGAAGCGGGACGCTGAGAAAACAAGCAAGATGTTGATGGACTATTTGATTGAACCAATCAAGAAAGCCATCAGTCAATCCATAGTGGAATCAGTTAAGGACTCATTAAGAATGAATTTGAAAATATGGTCGATAATAATAAGAATAAGAATAAGAATAAGAATAAGAATAAGAATAAGAATAAGAATAAGAATAAGAATAAGAATAAGAATAAGAATAAGAATAATAAAAGTATGGTGATGTGTAGGACATTTTAAGATGTATAAGAGCAGCATTCAAGACACAATTGCCTTATTAGCAATTGTGCCCATGACACTGAAAACACTTATAAAGTTGTAAGGGACATAATTAAAGAAAAATCTTAAATCTTAAAGCTGAAATTCTGTACTTCATTCACATTATTAATATTTTTAGTTTTCTCCATTTCACCCTGACAAATATCCTCTCAGTAGCCTATCACTGTTTTCCTTTAACATAGTAAGACTTTTATTTTAGTTACTGTAAGCAAATTATAGCAAAGTAATTAAGTCAAATTAAGGAGCTCATTGACTGACAATGTGCAGGCTGAAGCTTTATCCTTTTTACATAGCATATTCTAAATGGCAACACTTTCATAAATAAATGTAAGTCCCATATTTTATTTTGAAAATCGTAACCTGAAACCTCTTCCTTGACAGCAGCGCTGAACATCCGGTATCAGGAAATGAGGAGGAGGAGCTAAAAACGTCCGAGAAGAAAAGGAACCGTCTCCAGTGTCGTAGTACGTCAACTGATGACACCACTGTGAAAAAGGAAACAAAACGAAACAAATCTCTGTGTTTTTTTCGGTAAGTTTATCCTTTTTTTTTTTTTTTGGCCTTATCGCAGCTTTTCTGCAACGGTGTTTTTCTTCTTAAACGACACGATATTCAAGTGAAATCAGAAGTGATGAACTTCGCAGGCCAAGGGCAGCCGGAGCTGTACCTGTTTGACAGGGTGACACTGGTACAACTTCTGCTCTCATGATTTTACATATCCTGTTGCCGCGAAATTGTCCTGCGATAATATCAGAAAGGCTGAACTGAGTATCAGTCTGCAGCTCTGACTTAAACTTAACTATCTTGAGATTTGTAGCTTATAAGCATCACTAATCATATATTTGGCAGGAGGATTTTTTTTATTGCATGGATCTGAGAATAATTGAAGTAGTTAGTTATCACAGTAAGAAGCATAGACATAATAGACATTCGTGACAGAAAATCATTCAGCTGTTATATTTATTTATAACAATCCTGATTTAATGTTTCCAGCTTCTGTAATGTGGATATTTGTTTGTTCTTTTAGTTTTCTGTGATATTAAACTGAGTATTCGTTTTGAAGTATTGGTCAGAGTGGGACAAAACAAGGCATTAGAACGCATCCACTGTTTTCTCCTGACAAGACCACAGAATAATCAATAAATGAGTCCATATAAAAAAAATTAGTCTAACAGTGTCTAATAATGTATTTTGTCTGGCATTTTTTCACCAGTGACCAGAGCTCCCTGACCGAGACCATTCGTGACAGGACAGCAGGGCACACTTCAGACACATCATGGCTGCCAGGCAGCAGAGACCTGTGGCTGCTTCAGACAGCTTAGCGAGGGCCAATGAGAAGAAGTGCTGTAAGTGGATGCCTTTCTTTCTGGGATTTTTAAGATGCAGTGTGAAAATGAGAGGTGTAACCTGCCCTCTATTAACAACTGAACTATGTAAACCCTAACTATTATGTTATTGAACTTGAATTATGGTATGCCACATGTAAAGAAAGATGATAAGGTTTCAGCATCCATATATTTTAAATGTCAGTACAAATAATGACTGCACCCTCTGCCATTAATAGTATCCATACACTGTGTGGGAGTGCTTGTAAAGGCAGATGCTAAAAATGCCTTTAAAAGGGCAGTGACACTGTAAATGAGCAACTCTGTAAAAATGTCAGCGAGCTGAGCTTTATTTTAACTTCATAGTCTGGCTTTAATATGGAATCTTTAATCTGGAATGTGGGTTGGTGCCTAAAGTAGGAATTCAACTAAAAGTTGAAGAGATCTGCTGTGAGAAACTCCAGTCATGTCTGTTCTTGCCAGAGAATGTCTTTCACAAACACTGATGGAAAAGCAAGGAGGAAAAAAAAAAAAAATCTGAATTTTTTCCATTTCATGCTCCAGCAAACAAGGTTATGCTGTAGTGTAGAAACATTAACCTGCAGCAGAGAGATGATGATGGTATGAAGGAAAATAAATGTTAGTGAACTTTGCAGAGGTGACATTTTATTATCACAGTACCCTCCCACTCCTTGCTGTCATTGTATACAGTACATATACCTGCCCTTTCATTTTGTAGGGAGTATTTTAGAGGGGGACAGGCTGGTCTCAAAATGTCTTTGAATGCTTAATAACAGAAATTTATGGTTGTGTGTATGTGTGCACCTGAATGATTTTCTTTTTGTTTTTTGTACTTATGCAAACTGCAGCTTGGGCTTCCTACATGACCAATTCTCCAACTGTGATAGTGATGATTGGGTTGCCCGCTAGGGGGAAAACCTACATGTCCAAGAAGCTCACACGTTACCTCAACTGGATTGGAGTGCCAACAAAGGGTCAGTAACTACACAATATCTGTTTCAGTTTCATGTACAAAGTCACACATCATTTCACAGGAAAAAAAATAGTTAAACCAGCAAAAATATCCATCCATCTAATAACAATCTTGGGCTTAAGACCAATGATCTAATTTGTAGTTGTCTTTATCAACATCCATTAAGACATTGCTGCGCTTGTTGACGTTCACTAATGCTTTAATGCATATGGAATGCAGCAGAGCTGGTTTGGCAGACACATTCTTTTTTACGTTGTTTTACTGTCTCTCTCTGACGCTCTTCTTTTGTTGCTTTGCAGTTTTTAACCTTGGAGTTTACAGGAGAACTGCAGTAAAGTCATACAAGTCCTATGACTTCTTCAGACATGACAATAAAGAAGCAATGGAAATTAGAAAGTGAGTAAATGAAATCCTCTTTGTATACGAACCTGCTTTCATGGTTACTTTCTTTGCATGTAGGGCAGCCATGTAAATGCCTCTGTTGAGCTGCATTGTGTTTGATTAGGAAATGGTGGCACAACAATTACAGTACATCACGTGTTGATGATAACATTTATTAACTAGTGCTTTGATTTCCTGCTTATTTTTCTTGTGTTTTTCCACAGGCAGTGTGCCATAGTGGCACTCCAAGATGTAAAGACCTATCTGAATGAGGAGGGAGGACAGATTGCTGTAAGGATGCAAAAAAAAATTGAACATTGTTTTTTGTTAATAAATATAAAGCACAGTCTGATTTACGTTTGGTGCTCCATGTTGTGTTTCAGGTTTTTGATGCCACCAACACCACCAGAGAGAGGAGGGACCTCATCCTTAATTTTGCAAAAGATAATGCATATAAGGTTAGAGTTGCACTGATAACTGATGAATAATGAGGGAATGATGAATTCTGATCACCACCCTTCTGTTGACAGATTCGGGTAATATAAAGAGGTGTATAATGCAGGCCTTTTCTCTGGAAAAACAAATTTAATTCAGAGCCAGTTTCCAAGAAGCAGAGCTCAGATATTCATAATACCCCAAAGTTCTCAAATCTTCATGACTGGACAGGCTGAACATTCTTTTATGAAAGGTTTCAGTGCCTTTTCAAAACTGTACATCAGACAGTTGACACTTTGCACTGCAGCCATTTGAAAATGTAATCGCAGCCATTTTACAAATTACACTTTGTCCTGATTATGCATTTCTCTTTTGTCAGGTGTTTTTTGTTGAATCAATATGTGATGATCCAGATGTCATTGCTGAAAACATTATGGTAAATAGTACATTTGTGTTTTTTGTCTTTAAGTATTGACACACTTAGCTCCCTAAAGTAATAAAGCTCATGATATGTCATCTCTGTAAATGTCTCCTTCACAAAGGAAGTGAAGGTGTCCAGCCCAGATTATCCTGAGAGGGACAGAGAAAGCATCATGGAGGATTTCCTAAAGAGAATTGAATGTTATAAAGTGACCTACCAACCTTTAGATCCAGACGAACATGACAAGTAAGAAGACGACAATTAGTTGTATTGTTTAATGCTCTTCAAATTTAAAATAATATTGTTAATGTTGTATTAATGGAGTTTAAAGTCAAGGTTGATTATGCAGATATTATATGTAAAACAGCATGCACCTGCAGAAGTCGTCCAGAAGATGGAAACAGAAACTCATTTGTAGTGCAAACCAGTGATTCAGAGATCATTACTTTCTGAGCTCCTTCTGACTTGCCTTATAGCAAGTGGTTTGTTTAAAGTCTCTGATAATTATAATATTATTATAATTATATAATAATATTTTTAAAATTTTATTGATTTCACTGAGACAAAGATCATTTAGTTTACTTTTGACTGGAATAAGCAATTAGAATTGTGGATCTTTTTACTGCTTCTCACCGCTCATGACCTTGTTGATAAGCTACTGACACAGTGTATTTAGACGATAACAAAAGTACAAGATATGCCTTCTTTGCCCTTGATTTTTACTGGCCTGAGATTCATACGTCTGTGTGATTCACTCATTGTTATATTTTATTGTTATCTGCCCTACAGGAGCCTGTCCTTCATCCAGGTCATGAATGTTGGCCGTCGTTTCTTAGTCAACAGGGTGCAGGATTACATCCAAAGCAAGATAGTCTACTACCTCATGAACATCCACATCCACTCCCACTCCATCTACCTCTGTCGACATGGAGAGAGCCATCACAATATAGAAGGACGCATAGGGGGCGACTCTGAACTGTCAGAGAGAGGAAAAGAGGTGCTCTAGTAATTTTTTTTTTCTCTTGTTACCAATCTCATCCAACTCTCCAAAACACCCATATTTATGTTTTAATTTCAATGTTAATACCAACAGGTTAGGGTAATGGGTAGTCCAGCTCTGGCTAATCTCACCTTTAAAACTCACTAATGAAAATTGAAGTGTGAAGGGTGACTAAAAAGGTTCTGGGAGAAGGGCCTCTAACTCAAAAATCTTACCTCATTTAAATTTGGCTGAACCCCTACTAAGATGATCTTCTCGTTCAACTCTGTAAAGTTTTCAGTATGGCTGAAAGTCCTATTATGACAGCCTGACAGTCCCATTATGTCCTCTTTTACTTGTGTGATGTGTGCTGGATCTCTTCTAGTGTGTCAACAACATCCTTTACTTTGATTTTTAGCTGAGCTGTTTCGAAGAAAAAGTCAAGGTATTGTCGTAGCCTTGGCGTCGGTGGCATCGGCAGCGTCTGTTCCACAAAAACTTTAACGTTGGCCATGACTTGAGAATAATGTGACCCAGGATGTTCAAATTCACTCCATAGATGCATCTACTAAAGACCTTTCAGACCTCACCCTGTCTCTGAGGGAGAGCCCAGCCACCCTTAAGAGGCGACTCATTTCCACTGCTTGTATCCGCGATCTGATTCTTTCGAACACTACCCAGAGCTTGTGGCTATAGGTGGGGGTAGGAATGTAGATCGACTTGTAAATTGTCAGCTTCACTGTCATGCTCAGTTTCTCTTTACCACACCAAGCTGGTACAGCCACATCAACCTATCTGTCAATCTCCCACTCCACTCTCCCCCCTCTTGTGAACAAAACCCTGAGATAGTCAAACTCCTCCATTGGGGTAGGAACTCATCCCTGACATGGAGTTTTCTGGCTTAAGACCATGGGCTCAGACTTCAAGGTGCCGAATCTTATCCCAGCTGTTTCACACTCTGCAAACTACTGTAGTGCACGCTGGAGCTCACTGCCTGACGAGGCCAGAAGAACCAGAGAACGTGATCCTGGGTCCACAAAAGGGGAAACCCGCCACCATTTGGCTGTGCCTAGAAATTTTACCCATAAAAAGGGCAGCCCTGGCTGAGTCGAAGTCTCACCGGGTACAGGTCTGACTTACTATTGGCAATGCAAACCAAGCTGTCGCTCTGACTCCTTCCTCAGCTTGATGGCTCCCTTCATCTCTGGTATATACCGTCTGGTTCAGGGGTTACCACCATGATGGGCATCAACCACCTTGTGGCCACAGCTCTGTACAGCAGCCAGGGCAATGGAGGAACACGGTCCACTTAACCGCTTAACACAGGGCCATCACCTGTTACCAGCTTTCAACAGCCTTTAACACAGAGTGTATCACTGCCGACATGTTTGTGTAAGCGCACTTTTAATTACTGTAATTACGTGACAGTTTGTCCTATTGGGAAAATTCAAACGGTTCCTGAAAGCTGAGGAATTGCGCTTCACAAGCCAACAGAGGGTTATTATGGTAATTATTGCCGGAAGTCCGTTAACAGTGGGACATTTGAAATACGTTGTGTTGGTGGCGACGTGTTCGTTGTTGAAGGGTTAAACTCAATTGCCCCAACTTCCCTTGAAATGCTGTTGAAGGTATGCCAGAGGTTGGAATTTTGCAGACCAGGTCCTCTGCCAGATGCTTCCAACACACCCTCAATATATGTTTGGGTATGCCAGGTCTGTCAGTCATACCCCCCCACCACCTGATCCAACTCACCACCAGATGGTGATCAGTTGACAGTTCTGCTCCTCTCTTTACCCAGGTTTCCAAGACACATTACTGCAGGTCTGTTGATACGATTACAAAATTGATCACTGACCTGTGACCTCAACTGAACTGAACTCAACTTTATTTATAAAGCACTTTAAAATCAAATGCAGTTGGCCAAAGTGCTGTACACAACTAAGGACAAACAAGCAAAACACAGACATAAGATAAGGAAACAATTAGGGCCAATTAGACCTAGGGCATTTTGGTGCCAAGTGCACTTGTGGACATCGATATGCATGTACGTTGGTGTCCATTATGGGCAAACTGTGGTTAGCACAGAACCTCTCCAGGTCGCACTGTCATTGCCTGTGTGAGTCTTGAAATCTTCAAGCAGGACAGTAGAGTCCCCAGCAAGAGCACCATCAAGCACCTCACCCATAAGCCCAACCTGAAGGCACAGAGAAGTAACCATCTTGTCCAAACCAAACAAACCAGGGGGGCTTACTGGGGTTCCAAGGTGGGGCCCATCCAGGGCAGGGTAGCCATGTCCCTTGATTTTCTTTTTTTTCTTTTTTTCATCTTCATAATGTTTTTTTTTTTTTTCTGAATCGCTCCGGAGACCCTCCTGGGACCACATAGCTCAGGTGGGTGTGCAGATCCCTCCACCGCTACAAGGTGGCAACTGAAGGAGGGGCATTGTTGGGAAATTACAGAACACAAAATGTAAATTGTCAGAATGGAACTTGCAGAGAGTGATTTAAAAGCAGCCCCTGGGCTGCAAGCTCGAATTCAACATTTACAGTGCCAGTCAAAAGTTTGGACACACTTACCCAAATGAGTAAGTGCGAGGATCTTCTTGTCAGTTGAAGGGGGGAACCTCCATGCCTTGGTGGTATTGATTCTAATGGGCCTGCTGCTGGAACTTGTAAAATACAGTTCAACTCAACATGGGAAGAACTGCTTTATAGTGAGCTCTTAAACATATGTTTTTTTTTTTTGTTTTCTTTCTTTCTTTTTTTTTAATTTGCTGTCTTTGACAGTTTGCAGCAGCACTGAAGGGATTTGTGGAAGAACATAAATTGTTGGACCTGAAAGTTTGGACCAGCCAGCTAAGACGGACCATTCAGACAGCAGAGGAGCTGGGTGTTCCCTATGAGCAGTGGAAGATCCTCAATGAAATAGATGCTGTAGGTCTTTTGAAATACTATATATATATATATATATATATATATATATACACATACACATACACATACACTTACACACACACACACACACACACACACACACACACACACACACACACACACACACACACACACACACACATATATAATATACACTTTTGTTGAACTTCCTAAATTACAGCTGAAAGTCTGCACTTTAATGACATCTTGATTGTTTGCTTTAAAATCCACTGTGATGGTGTACAGAGATGAAACTACAACAAATGTGTTTCGCGTGTGAACCTAAGGACCTAACTGTATCTATATGGACAGACATAGTTAAACCATGATAAGTATCAACGTTTATTACTTTGTGTTTCAGGGAGTGTGTGAAGAGATGACCTATAAGATGATTGAGGAAAAATACCCAGAGGAGTATGCTATGAGAGACCGGGACAAGTATCATTACCGCTACCCTGGAGGAGAGGTAAAAGGTTTCATTTTATCCCAGAGTGATGTTTGACCTGCCATATATTACTACTGTGAGTGTGTCGAGTTTGTGCAACTGTCTTTAAATTTCAAGTTTTTTCTTCTCTTTTTGTCATTCATTCATCATAAAGTGGATGACAGAGGAATGCAGATGAATCATTTACCAGAAAAGCAGAAGTTAAACAGTTGTCAGCAACTAGAGTAGTTTGTACAGCTACAGTACATATGGAGAAACACAAGATTTTATGCTGAGCTATATAGAAATATGATGATTTCACATTGGAGAGGAGCATAGAATTCAGACAGATCAGCTGTAATAATGCCAAGTTCATCATCACTAATAACCTTGAGTAATAATAAAAAGGGGAAAAAGAAAAGAATCGTAAGCACATGGCAAAATTAGATCTTGAAATAGTCAGAGGGTCTTTTTATGTAACAGACTGACATGTAAAACTTTAATGAACCTCTGCCACTCAACTTTATGTGTAAACATTCCTCTCTCCTCAGTCCTACCAAGACCTGGTTCAGCGACTGGAGCCAGTGATCATGGAGCTGGAGCGACAGGGTAACGTGCTGGTCATCTGTCATCAAGCTGTGATGCGCTGCTTGCTCGCCTATTTCCTGGACAAAGGCGCAGGTGACGTGCTCAGAAATATGATATGCTAAGACCTTCAGAAATCTAAGACACTGTCTTAGATTACAGGTTTACATTACTGAGGCATCCGAAACCAATGGCAAAAAAATAGTGCTTGAACAAAAAAGCTTAGAAAAAGGTGTCAAGATGCAGCTAAATAAAAAAAAAATGTGTCTGTTAAACATGCTAGAGAAATATTCATTATCACAACAAATTTTCCCTGATAAATATTTCATAAGCACTTATTCATACAAGTTAGTAGAAGTACACTAAATGAACCAGGTAAGTGCAACTTTACCTGTTCAGAAGCAGTTTCCAAAGCACTTACTATTTTTGATTTTTTTTTCATTGCATGAATGAATGTACAGCTGTGTCAAAGGGCACACAGGCACAGGTTTATGGTTCAAAAAGTGGATTTTACTTTACCCACATACTGTACATCATAAAAAAATTAAGTAAGCTAAACAGAACCCTACGCAAAATGACTGCTTATAAATGGGGGAAATAAAAGGGGGAAATCCAGAGGGACAGTTACTAACTTAAAAACAAAGACACCCCATTCCTCCATGCTGTCAAAGGAGATGGTTTCATTCCACTTATTAGGCCTTTGTATTTCAGCCAGCTGCACTCTCAAACTCCTCTTTTGTTTAACCAAAAAGGACTGGATTCATGTAGCTCATAAGGCAGAAAAAGTCATTAATGCAACTGATATTAACCAGTGAGAAAACAAGGTCAACCAAATGTGCAGATCATTATTTAGACTACAGTCTAGTGTCATAAAATGTGTCAAAACTAAACAAGCTAGATCTGTGTAGTGCAACTCCAGTGAATACAACAAAAATGTACTTAAATGTGGTACACTAATGATGTAATGATGTGGGAGACTGTGAAACCATAAAAACTGATTTTGTATATTGAATGTAGTATGGCTGAATATGACAAAAGTGTTATTTTAGCTGTGTTATTGTGGGCACGGCCCTCACAGGCTGAGCAGTGAAATGAGAACTGCACATAAAAGACAGAAGGTGTTTTCGGAACCATAAATTACTGCAGTGTGAGCGCACATCTAGTTTTAGCACTAACAATATGTCTGTTCCATTTTAAGTAAAATGTTTTTTTTTTGCTTTGTTTTTTTTAAAGTCCTGCACACTTTAAAACAAGCACAACTCCTCAAACCCTGCCCAGTGTGGATATCTTAAGTCATCCACAGAGGGCACTCAGGCTATTCCATCCACATACTTTAGTACTCAGGTGCAACTCATGCTCGTTGATTGTCATTTGCTGTTTTACAAACGTCAGCCAACTGTGTGCTATTAATAAGTGTATCTGTAATTCATATAACAAGATTAGGCTTAGGCTTAGGTGAGTAGCTTGTTAGGTGGATGTTGTGTCCACCCATCATGTGTTTCTATGCCCAAAGAGCCTCTAAGGATAAGGCAGTTTTAACTGCATTATACTGTATATTAAGCTGTGTCTCAGTACAGTAAGCACGGTGGATATTATGTGACAAGGCAGAATCACTGACGGAAATATTTTAACCAAATTTAATAGTGAATAACAGTGAAACAATGAATTATTCAGTTTGACATTCTTTTTGTGATTGTGTCTTTTTAATGCCACCACGTGGGGGTATCAAGGCCACAAATTTTCAGATGTCAAACGTTGAATTTTTTACTTTTGCTGCATGGATAACTTTTAATCTTATAAAATTTTATACATGTAGCAACAAAAAAAAAAAGGTTACGGAAAAATACAGATTGTTTCCAGATTAGTCAAAATTTAACATATGACGAGCGTCTGCTACACTTGACCCAGTGAAGAGAACACCACTTTTTGCAGACTACTCTGTTTTTAGGATATGTCGGGGATGATTTGTTTGAAAGTACAGTCATGTACCTAAGGATGTCCTGAGTTATTTCTGCAGAGATTCAGATTCAAGTATGTCTGGAAAAAGTGATGTAAATAAGTGACGTACTTCTTGATTGCTGCGGTTCTCTTCAGTGTTTGGAAAATAAACAGATCAGACAGATGGTATCAGCAGTGCTAGGAAGTAGGGCTTACAGTATTCTATCAATTATTCTGTCGAGTAATTGGATAATAAATACTTTTGTCTTATTAATGAGCAATAGTAAATATTCAAAATAGAAAAAACACAGGTCTTTTAAAATGAACTGCTAATTGGTTTCCATCTTAGAAATTGCAATTGCAGTTTTTAATAGTTTAACTGCATACCTCTGTCAGAAAAAATGAAACCCTTTGACTGTATTTATGTCCCATATTAAAAATCATATTTAAAAAAATAAAATCTAAAAATACAAAAGAGTCGTGTCAAAATGAGGTATACATGCAACCTAAAATAAGGCATAAAATAAAAAAAGCCTTTACTTTGTCCCCTCAGAAAGCTTTCTTACATTAAGAGTGTGTGTGTGTGTGTGTGTGTGTGTGTGTGTGTGTGTGTGTGACTGTGCTAGTGAAAGAGTGAATGTGTGGCTGTTAGCCTTTAAAGCAGCATGTGGTGACTACAATGAAGTAAAGGAGGGAGCATATCACCATTCTTAGAACTGCGGTTTATCCTGTACTTTGACGCAACCTTTCTTTCCCGAGTTGCTGTCCAATGCGTTCGTCAGAGTGTGATTGTGTGTAGACAGAAAGCACTCCAGTGTAGAAAAAGTGCTTGTATGAATGGGTGAATGAGGCATGTTCTACTCTACTTGAGCACTTTGAGTGCTCGAGTAGAAAAGCACTATATAAGAACCAGTCCATTTACCATTTACATTTGCAGTGAAGAACCTGGAAAGGGACGATGCATTTCAGTCATTATGTACAGAAAGCTTCATTATGCAGTTCATTGCATGATGTAAGCATTACTTTTGGAAAATAATTACTTCAAATTCAGTGCTATAATTGGGCATGGCCAGTCAGCAGAGGAAGTGGTCACTGTTGCAAGATCTGTTTAAAGGGTCAGCCACAGTCTGAATGCAGAAACCAAAGTGTGGGTGCTGCTATGACTGGTTTGTGCCCCACTGCACGCCCACCCATGAGACATAGAGCAGAGTTTACAACAATATGCACTGTACCTAATAAAGCACAATGCAAGCTGCCCGCAGGCCTGCCATTCCAGCCATGAGAGAGAAATCCACAAACATTTAAGAGAATACAAAAAAAGCATGGCTGGGTGAAACCACAGTAATCTCACTAGTCATTTTTATTCATGTTGGCACAGATGACCTACCCTACTTGAAGTGCCCCCTACACACTGTCCTAAAACTCACCCCTGTGGCTTATGGTAAGTCCCTACTTTGTTTGTAACTCAAAATCGTCACTTGTTTTTGTTTCTTTGTTGTAATGTATTTTGGTTCCCTCTTATAGGTTGTAAAGTAGACATGTTTGACCTGAAGGTGGAGGCTGTCAACACTCACAGGGACAGACCATTAGTAAGTGTTTGGCTTTTTTTTTTTTTTTAATTAATATGTTGTGTGTCATACATGTGGTCAGTTTTCTCTGAAACTTTCATTATTCACCCTCTTCTGTCACGTGTGTTTCCATAGTATGCATCCTGAAGGATCAGTCACAACTGTTCTAACCAGCGCTATTTTAACAGTTATTCTTTGAAATAATTGTTTCTCATCCTGGAAAACGCTTTCGGAAATACACTTGTAATTTCTAGCCAACAGTTAGATGGGAAGATTTATATCAGTCATTTCTGATTTAATCTAGAAAGGAAGCAGCGGAAAAAACAGCTCGCACATGTTTATCCTAAGTTATGTACACTCACCGGTCACTTTATTAGGTTGCTAGTACACCTTTCTAGAATCGGGTTGGACCCCCTTTTACTTTCAGAACTGGCCCAAAGGGTGCCAAGGAAATATCCCTCACACCATCACGCCACCAGCAACCTGAACTGTTCCTGCAAGGCAGGATGGATCCATGCTTTTATGCTGTTGACATCAAATTCTGCCACTACCACCCAAATGTCACAGCAGTTGACTCATCACAGCTGACTGATCAGGCAGTGTTTTTCCAGCCTTCTACTGTCCAATTTTGATTTGTGAATTGTAGCCTTAGTTTTCAGTGGCACCAAGTGAGGTCTTCTGCTGCTGTAGCCAATCTGCTTCAAGAGTTTGTGTGTTAACTGTACAGAGATGCTCTTCTGCGTATCTTCATTGTAACTAGCAGTTATTTTAGCTACTGTTGCTTTCCTATTGGCTCAGAGCAGTCTGGCCATTCTCCCCTGGCATCAACAAGGCAACGATGCTTGGTTTGAACTTCAGCAGGCTGTCTTGAGCATTTCTACATGCCTGAATGTATAGTTGTGCTGCCATGTCGCTGACTGATTAGATGTTTGTATTAACGAGCAGCTAACAGTTTTAATAAAGTGGCCAGTGATAGTTAATTATTGTTCCTGTTTTTCTAATGTAATGTGTGAGACCATTTCTTGATCAGGTGCAATGAGTCCTGGAGTCTTGTCTTTATTGTGCCGGTACTGTTATTCCAGGAAGTTACTACCCAGGCAAGAACATATTTATACAATTCTTACAAGAGAGCACTTACTTTCTTATTTGGACACATTTTGTCTCTTGTGGGAGATGGGTCAGTGCAAAAGGTCCTCCACCTCTCTCTGTCCATTTGTGGTTGGTTCCAGGTGGAGGGTGGCTCCTTGGTGGCTCCTTGGCAGTTCCCTTTCTCAGATGTTTTTATTGCTGGCCTCAGAGATTCCTTTAAAGGGTCTGTCTGGTAGTGCTCCTTTATGAAGCGTGTGCCTCATCAGCCCCACTACTTCTTCTTCAGCAGGTAGTTGGTGGGTTGCCTGCCACAGATTGGTGTGTCTTTCTTTTCTGTATTTTTTGTAGCTCTTGGGTAGTACTCTCTTTTTTCACCAAACACATTTAAATAATTTCTTCTACTAATGTCAACTAGGTATAGAAATCGCAGAACGCAAGTCTTTGGTAAATTATGTGTGAGGTACATTATTAACTCTGGTTCTGCTTTAACAAATATCCGTTAATGTATGGGGAAATACATTCAAACTTGTTTATGTACTTAAACACCTTTCTCCCTACCAGGAGTTTCCATTTAGAAACTGACCTTTATACTGTGTGAGTCACAGTATCACAGAAAAAAGTAGTTTTGAAGAAATAAATCAGGACGTCCCCCTGTAACACTAATTTCCTAATCAGTTATCTCCATATCTGCTTTCTGCCTGTGGAGCTTGCGCTGATTAATTACAAGTGTTTAAACCCTGAGTGTGGAGACAAAGTGGGTGTTAACACATAAACAAGTTTTCCGAGAAACCACTTGTTAACTGTGGCAAGAAATATCATGTCCCCTGAGATGACGTTGACAATGGTTTTCCTGTTTGTGGTGGTTTGTGTCAGTGGCTGTTTTTCCCAAACATGGGACACGGATTTAAGACTAAGGAGAGGTTTAATTGTAGCATAAAAGTCAGTCCACCTTCTCTGTTTGTTCTTTTCTGAGCAGAATAAAGGCCGAGCAAACACCATGCCACCAGCTTTCCATCGGAGAAACAGCTTCACACCAATGTCCAGCAAAGACCAGATTAAACGACCTCGTCTTTACAGTGTGGGGAACCATTCAAATGCCCATATGTTCCAGGCCCCTACTTTACCCAGCATACAGTTTTCTGAGGCATCTGAAGGGTCAGAATTGGTGCAAAGTGAGGTCAGTGTGTGTCACATGTGAGACTGAGGTTATAAGTCAGCTTGTATGGATGAATATATATATAAATATTATATATTCATAGAGACCTCTGAAACTAAGGGCAACCAAATGTTACCAAATGAGTCAGAAATGTATTAGAATAAACAAAATGACTGTTAGTTAATTAAACTAATAGAAATCTTTATGCTTTTGATTCGTTTAGGGGAAAAAACACCACCAATCAGATGATTAACTTTAATTCATTTACCACATATCCCTCAGTTTCTCATTAATTCTCAGTTGCTTTGTGTTTATATTGTTTTAGGCACGCATTTATTAAGTGACCCATTTCAATTTTCTCAAGCAACATTTCCTATTTTTGGTGTGCTGTTTGACAAATGGATGGCATGATGGGGTGTTTATGTGGACTTGGCTGTTTGCGGTGATGCTAAAATTACCAAAAAAAAAAAAAAAAAAAAACCCAAACAAAAAAAACCCCAATGTGTGTGTTATTTTTATCTATCCTTTACTTGGCCCTGCTGAACTGGCACTGAAGAAAGTTTTTTAACTGGAACGCCAACAGTAACAAAGTTGCCTTGCTTGTAGCAAAAAAGTTTCAACACACTGCACAGTCAGGTTCATTTGAAAAACGGAGACAACACAAAGCCTCAGCAGGCTCAAATTTGGAGGACATCCTTGCTTTTTTTTTTTAACTTGTACAAGAAGGTAAATGTGAAGACAACACAGCTGCCCTTGAACAATTAGCAAAGCTTCATATAGCAAATGGAAACTGAACTAACACTTAAAACTCAAGTGATTCATTTTGAAAAGTTATTAACTGAATAGCAACATACAGTAAAATATGATGAATGAGAAACAAACTCAGACACACTTAACCAGCTTTATGCACACTCTGGACAATCCAGTGACGTGCGGTGAGGGTCGTGACTGGTGAGGCACTGACGTCATCACATCAGATTTACAAACATATAGCTTATTCACCATTTGATTGGCAACAGTTGTTTTGTTTAACATTAACATAGTCTGAAGCAAACCTTTTAGCTCCGGTGTTGGTCTTCCTTTAATTATTATCTTCTGCTTCGATTGAAAGTCCAGTTTAGAAAATTCTTTCAGTTGAGTTATGTAATCTTCCATGTTGAACATAAGGCCAAGCAACAGGAAAAACTAACTGGCCTTGCTAACTGTTTATGGTAGCTTGCCGCCGAGGAGTCGTAGAGTCCCTGGGATCACCAGCGCCCCCTACCATGAGGCACGAGAACTGCGTGCCTCACCTAGTGTCTCTTCGCAGCAGTTTCATGATCGCTCAACACAAGAATGCATTACACACATACAGTTGTTAATGAAAAAAACAACAAAAAAAACTGTGCATTATATACACCAGCTAAAATATGGAAATTTAGTTCATATAGTAAAAGTGTTAGAACATTTTAATAGCCACATGCAAAGGGAAAGTAATCCGGTCTCACTGCATAGCATGCCAGCACAGTTAGTAGTCATTGGCAATGACTATACTGAGCCGCACCACGGATTGCGCAATCCGTGGTGCGGCTCGCCGGGCTGGTGCCTCACCGTTCGTCTCTTAGTATTTGACCGGCAAATGCGAAAATTCAGCGATTTTGAAAAAACTAATCTAAAAATGGTGTAGTTAAATGGAAAAGAACTTTAAAATACAAATCACTGAATGAATATAACCATTTAATTTATTTTTTAATTTTATATTTCCACGATGACAGGTGAGGCCGTGCCTCACCTGCCTCCCCTGACTGCACGTCACTGGGACAATCACTGGTCAGCGCATACAAAGATATGCCCACCTCATATATAACATGAAGGAGATTTATTATTGTCTTTATTTAAATAACTGAATTGAGGTTTAAATAAAACTATTCTGGATGTAAAAATGTACTTATTAACTGAATTTTTGACTGGTCTGATTTAAGTTTCACTGTTGTGTAGGTTTTGGGGCTGATGTATCACTTTAATGATCAGAGGCCAAATTAAAAGAAACTGTTATATTTTGTTCTCCATGTTCACAGATGTTTACAGCAAGCAAGCATTCAGTCACAAGGATTTTGGATGTTTAGACATAAACCTAAATTTTTCCAATGTTTTCGCTTGTGTTGTTGCCCAAAAAGTGCCCTTTATTAAAATTGCTGTGCTTCAAAAGCTGTAGTAGGACAGAAAATCAGTGTCTTACTCTAAGCTGTGACCTCAGATTTTAATATTAGTTCAAGTTCAGTCAGTGCCAGTCAAAATAAACTCCCTCATTCCTGTTTTGGTTAATGCAATCCACTTTCTTTCCCTTCCTTTTCCCTCCTGCAGGACTCTCTGAATGGTTTCACTGCTGCAGACACAGACGACTGTGTTCGGAGTTAAAAATAAAGACAGAAAAAAGAAGCTCATAAAGAGGTATTCATAATGCTCATCTTATCTATCACACTGAACATCTATATTCTGTGTACTTTACTGTATTATACACTCACCGGTCACTTCATTAGTTACACCTTGCTAGTGGCAGGTTGGATTGCCTTCAGAATGGCCTTGATTCATAGATTCAACAAGGTGCTGGAAACATTCCTCAGAGATTTTGGTCCATGTTGACATGACAGCATCAAACATGTTTCTGCAGATTTGTCAGCTGCACATCCATGATGCAAATCTCATATTCTGCCATCCTAAAGGTGCTTTTTTTATTGTATTGGTGACTGGAGGCCATTTGAGTACAGTGACCTCATGGTCATGTTCTAGAAACCAGTTTGAGATTATCTGAGCTTTGAGACATGGTGCACTATCCTGCTGGAAGCAAGATGGGTACACTGTGGTCATAAAGGGATGCACATGGTCAGCAACAATACTCAGGGAGGCTGTGGCATTTTATTAAAGGTCAGTTGTTACTAAGTGTTCCAAGAACAATATCCCCGCACACCATTACAACAACACCACCGGCCTGAAGTATTGATTCATGCTTTCACGTTGTTTCTGCAAACTGTGACCCTAACCATCCAAATGTCTCAGCAAAAATCAACACTCATCAAAAAAGCAACATATTTCCAGTCTTCTGTTTTCCAATTTTGGTGACCCTGAGCAAGTAAGTAATTCCATTTTGTTTATATACCATATTAAAACCAATGTGCTTTATAGTAAATAAATAAATAATAAGGGTTCCTAAAAATTCAGGTTACAGACATTCACACTATTTACATAAAATAACACAACAACAGTACCAACACTGGAGCAATGTGATCTCTCTTTTTTTGTCCTGGACAGTAGTAATCTGGCTGCAGCATTTTGGACTAATTGTAGATGAGCAGGAGATGACTGACTAACCCCGGTATACAGTGCATTCTAGTTGTCCAGTCTAGATGTAACAAAAGCATGCATAACCCTTTCCAGACTGTAGACTGAAGAAACCACTCTTGGCCACAGCGTGATTGTTTGTCCAATTTCAAATTTGTCAACGATCATCTCAAAATTTTTAACCTATGTTTTAATAAAGGCAATTAAAGAGCCAAGATTATCTTTCAACCTTTCAGTTAATGGTAAAAAACTGTGGGAAAGCAAATTTTATTTTAATCCAAAAAGCACTTTTTTGAGTTACACATCAACAAGACATTTTCACCTAGTGAGCTGGATACACTGGATATTTCCTCTTTTTTGGACTATTATCTGTAAACTCTAGAGATGGTTTTGTGTGGGAAAAATCCCAGTAGATCAGCATTTTCTGAAATACTCAGTCCAGCCTGTGTGTCACCAGCAACCATGTCACGTTCAAGGCCACTTAAATCATCTTTCTTCTTTATAAAGCTGACTGATTCTGATGCTCGGGTTGAACTTCAGCAGGTCATCTTGACCATGCCTGCATGCCTAAATGCATGGAGTTGCTGTCATGTGATTGATTGATATTTGCATCAACAAGCAGTTGCCCAGGTATACCTAACAATGTGACCAGTGAGTGTACTGTACTACTGTCTCATTGCTTAAATTTGCTGTTTTTCTCAGGCTTTGCTCCACAAGTCCAGGTCTGAGGACCAGCAGAAAGAAACCTAAAAAGCTTCAGCCATTATGTTTTTAAGCTTGAATTTAAAGTACTGTGTCTGTATAACCCTCTGCTCTGTCATTCTAAGTCTTTGGTTGTAGATTGTGCATGTCTGTGCATAAATGAACATATTGCCTTTTGTGATCCATTCAGATATACAAATCAAAGACATGTCACAGAGATACTCTGAAATCCATCCATTAGTTGCTACCATGTAACCATATAATGTAAATTACAGTCATTCTGTGCTGTATTAGTTGTTGAATGTGCTGACTGAAATGTATACCTCAAAAAGATCCATTTTCTTCAAATTTAGTGTAAGTGAGTGTCTTTCTTGAAGGAAGCCATGTACAGCCTAATTTTATGCTTAGATTGTTTCACTTTTTATTTAAAGGTCCCCTAGTGATGTGCGTTCTCCCTCTGACAACATGTAGTTATACATTTATTTTGAGGTGCAATTTAAGCATACGGAATTGCAATTTCGTTTTCAGAGGGCAGACGCAAGCTGTAAAAAGTAATGACGTGTTTTGTCTAGCCCTATAAAAACAAAAGCAGGAGCTACTGTGTGTTGACTTTAATCTATGGCAGTTATTTCATCCTCTCTCTTAAGATGCCTACTTTTTTTTGTATTTATGTTCTTCCATGTTCTTTGATGTACAGTCATGTCACTGTGATCATGTAAAGCTGCTCATATTTGAACTGCATAAAAATTGATGCAGTTTTTTAAAAAAAACCCCAAAGAGCTCACTTTTACAGCCGTATTTAATGTTCTGTTGGTTTGTAATGATTTAGTTTTTGTCAAAAGGAAAGCCAAATCAGAGACACTGTAGTGATACCTTTAGAGTATCCTTTAACCAATCGGCATAAATCACTCATTTGGAAAAGTGCCTTTATTTAAAGGAATATAGGCTGTGACACGGGAATTCAAATATATGATATGCAAGATTGTTTCCTTGAATTGAAAGAAACTGAATTGACAACACATTTGGATGTCTTTAAAATGAGCTTTAATGTAACTGCACACACATTTCACCAAATAAAGCTAACTTTACACTGTTTCTGCGCAGACTGTTGTTTGTATTTAAAACTACTTTGACTTGAAAATAAACTCTTTATTCCAGCAAAGAAATGTGTGTGTCGTCACTGGGAGTAGCCTTCCTGTCTGCTAAACTCCAGAGGCACACCTACAAAAAAGTCGAATGAGTGAGTGATCTAAGGACAAATCTAGATCTGTGATTGACATTTAAAGTGAAATGCGACATTTAAAAGTTACGAATACAAATTATCTGACGTCTTGGGTTTTGTGATGCATCGTTTGTTCTGCTTCTAATGATCATGAGGTTTTATACAAAAAAAAAAAGAATCTCTTTGCAGTGTATTAAGCTCTGAATTGTTTTTTGCTCTTATTTCAAATTATGTAGCCTGATTTGAATTTGATTAAAGATGCTGATTTTTTGTTGTTGTCATTATCATCTGCTGAGTGAGTCATCAGGGAAATGGAGGAGAAAAAAGAAAGTAAAATCAGTACTTCTGAGAAATGATGCTCATGTTGCTTTCATGCCTAAATAAGGCCTTGAATGAGTGGAATGAGATAAAAAGCTCTGGAGAACTTCCAACGCTGATTACAGAACAAAATATGCCAACTAGTTTATGCATAACAATTTAACTGGTTGAACATGGTTTGGGTCACAGAAAGACTTGATTTTCCCACAGCACTTTTTCTCTGCTTTCCCACTCGGTAACAATTTGTCTTATATGCTACATGTTGAGATTTTTACATCTTATATACAAGTCTTTTTATGACCTTGTGTCACAGACTGTGTGATTGTCTGCTTTAAGAGCCTTTTTTATCAAATAAATAAATAATTGTTATAGGCCTCAGGTGTGAAACTGTCCAGTTAAAACAAAATGCATTCATTAATTTATTGAAACATACACATATGTTTGCCAAGTATACATGGCAAAAACAGTAATTTCTTGAAGTAGTCTTTAGAATAGTTATCCAGGCTTCTCGAAGGACATCCAAAGCTCATCCTTAGATGTTGGCTACCTTTTCTTTCATTCTCTGTTAAGATGATGCCACACTGGTTCAGTAATGTTGAGGTCCAGACTCTGGAGAGGCCAGTCCATGACTGATGGTTCTTCACTCTGTGTTTTTCTATCCAGATGTGCATTCACATCTTTGGCAGAGTGTTTGGGATCATTGTCACTGTGAAAAATCAAACTGCTGTTGTTATTCCAGACTATTTTGCATTGTGTATCAAAAGTTGATGATACTTTTCTGCAACCATAAATCGAACAATTAGGATAAGATCTCCAATAACACTGGCTGAAATGCAGCCCCAAACCATGACAGAGCCACCTCCTATTTTACAAATGACTGTAGACACTCACTTGTGCCTCTCTCCTCTGCTTTTGTCCTCCACATGTCTGATTTTCTCAAATTTTCCTCCAAATTTTTAAGGACATACTGCACACCATCCTGTGATAAGCCTTTGGGACACACCTTGCTGGTGTGAAAGGGTCATTCTATAATTGGAGGACACTTTAAAAATAGTGTATGAGTTTTAATAGGAAGTTTTAATAGTGTATGTATTTTATTTGTTTATATACTAGTATATGTATCCCTGTATATATATGTATATATAAAAATATAAATAAAAAAATCAGCTGGAATGGCATAGTGGTAACATTACTGTCTTTGGAGCAGGAGGCCAGGGGTTCAAAACCCGACCACTAAGAGTCCCCAGGCTAGACCCTTGTAGCTTAGTGTTCCAACATACAAAGGAAATAACTGCTATAGCAACTAGAGATTGATGAGGTACAACACAAATGCTATGGCAAGGGGGAGCCAGGACAGCAGGTCAGGGGGGAGATTTCATCATCTCCGTGACTGGGTACTAAGCATAATACTGGAATGTACAGGAGTTGGATGGTATCAGCTGAAGATCTGACCAGTTCTCAGACAGACGACAACAAAGGATGAGATCAAGAAGAAGGAACACAAGAAGCTTGATAAATACCAAGGAAGGTGAAGGGTAACAGTGGTAATCAGAATGGCTCCATAAATAAAGACTTACTGTGTGTGTGTGTGTATTCAGTGGGAAAACTTTGGAAAGTTGCTATTGCTCAAGACCTACTGACGGATATTACTCAGAATTACGCACACATGTTTTAGATCATCAAATAAATTCCAGTATTAGACAAAGATAGACAAAGATTTGTCTATCAGTTTTCAAATGATGATTTTTAAAGAGAATAAAAGCTGTCTGAAAAAGACATAGCATCAAGACACTCTGTATTTACTCGGGTTATTAAAATTGAAATATGTAAGAGTGTCAAATGTGCAAAAATAAATAAAAATAAATCAGGAAGGGGGCAAATCTTTTTTCACAGCCCTGTATGCATATACACACAGTTACTAGTAATTAAGTACACCTACAGTCAAAGTATGGAAGTCTAATAAAAAGTTCTGCAATACAGTGAATCCGAAATTCATGAAGACTGTACAGTGCAGTTTTTATTCAAGCTGACTGAGAGGCATTTCTTCAACTGTATGATTGATTTGGAAGGTGGTGTTTTGGGTGGTGTTTCACTGTATTGTTGTGCCAACCTGTGACAGTCTCTCCAGTTCCAATTGGCTGCGCTTGGAGAGGGAGTGGCTGCGTCTGTCCCAGCCGCAGTAATTACTTTGCGGTATTTTCTCATTCCACTCACATACGTTGTGTTACGTTTCCCATGTTATTATGGGTTGCTATGCTTACTTTGCTGCAAGTCTTAAGCCAGGTATGCATCACTTTGGTATTTAAATGGGCTGGACAGAATAAAAGACTGTATCATGGAATACAGCTGGAATACAATTTCAACTCAATCTGCAGAATCAAAAACGATCATACAGTTGAATTCACAATATTCTGTTGTGTACATTACTGTTGTGAAGGTAGGATTTGGTGCAGGTCAGGGGGTTTAGTTGAAAGACCAAATGAACAAAACCAGTATGATTAGCATTCTTACACTGGAATAATCATTTTGTTGCCGTTATTAATGAAATTCCATTATGAATTAAATCTGTTTCAAAAGCTGGTGTAATAGTACCCTGTGAATAAACAAATAACCATTTACCCCTAAAAATGAAACTTTCCTCTATGTATACAAAATAAAGTTCATCTCTTCACCTTGCCACATATTATTATGGGCTTTATTTGGCCTGTTAAGGATTAAGTTTAACCCTGCTCATTAATTCGCATCACCATCATATATATGATACTAAAATAAAGGTCATGGGATATTTTTAAAGCACATCTATATGTTTTTATGTTCATTTCCTGATGTATATATTTTTTAAATACACTGCCCTCTGTTTGCCCTGCCCTGGTTCGCCTGTCTTCTTGTTTTTGTGTCAGTCTGTTATTACAGTTGGTCTCCTGGGCTGTGCCACCCTTCCTCTATAAATTGCTTCATCTGATCCTCCTCTTGGCATCTGCATCTAAGGACAGCGCTACAAGCACGACAACATGAGGACTGTCGGATGGAATATGTTGATTTTAACGTTTGCCTCACTGGCTTCAGGTAAATATTAGTGATTTTAAAAGTCGTCTTTTTTTTTTTTTGTTTTTGTTTTTGTTTGTTTGTTTGTAAACTGATAGTAGATGTTCCTCCAAAAAACAGGTCAAGCACCAAAGGACTGTTCAGCACCAGTTAAATATCCAAACACCAGACTGGAGACGAAATACGCCAGCAGAGAGAAATTCAGCAACAACGAGAAAGTTTACTACAGCTGCGACGACGAATTCGTTGCTTACAAAGGCAGCCGAGCTGTGCAGTGCGTTAACGGGCAGTGGACCAAACTGAGTCTAAAATGCGAAAGTAAGGACCTGTCGTGGGCCGTTTGTTTGTTTTCAGGGAAAAAGAGAGTCGCTTAAATGCTGTTTCACCCAGTAGGCTGTTTTTTACTGTGATATTCTTAGAACTGGTTAATTGGATTTAAAGGCACGCTTACGCCCCCCACTGGTTACTCTGATCAATAATCGTTTCACTGCTAAATTTCTACCAAGAAAATAATTCATTCATATAATTCACTCATACCAAGTAAAAATACACACAAATGCTTGAGTAATGTTGTGACATTAACGTTTCTTACAAGATTAAGGAGAAGAGTCACGATTTTTCCAAGCCTGAATCAGTGGGAAAGAACCACATGTGAGCTATAAAATAGAGAGGTCTTGTAGGGAAAATGGACCCCCTGATGCTTGCCCTGATAGAAATTTAACTTTCAGTCTTTTTTTTCTCTTCTTTCTTTTCTTTTCTTTTTTGAATGGTAAAAAAAGGGGGGTGTGATCAGAAAATGATTGAGAACGTGTGCCTGTCTACATAATCATTTCCATTTAGATTACATATAGATTACAAGAGTTATTGGTCTTGTAATGTAATGACCTCTGTCTTTACAACTAAACTGTTTGATTAATGTTATTATTGTCTTCAATAATAGAAAAATAATATTTTTACCCATATTTTTCTAAAAACGGCTTCAATCCTTGTCAAAGTACAAGACGTAAGATGGCACTAACAGAGCAAAGGAAAATAAATGAGATATATCGGTTTTCTCACATTATCACTGAGAATGGAGATTCTTTGAAGTGAAAACCTACGTAACTTTAATATTGCATTTTTACATGTAATTCCCCCCACCGACAGGCTAATGGTTGACCACACGTTTTGTTTTGAAGAGTAAACTATAATTATATATCAGTTAATCTCTTCAGGCACTATAAATAATGATTCCTGCATGAGATGACATGATTTAAAATCCTTCTATACTGTTGGAGTCAGACCAACTTTGCTCAGCGATCCTTAAAGAGCTCCTTAACCTCAGCCTCTACAGGATCCATATCTAACTTCACATGTTCCAGTTTTTCCCAGACCTCCATAACACCCTTCAGTGGTTGCAGCAAAAATTCATTATATGGGACATAAGTCCTGGTTTTATTTTTCCATCTGGAAATTAAACTGTAACATGTTATCTTTTAACAGAACTATCATGTGGCAATGCTGGGGATCTACCCAATGGGGAGTTCCATTATGAAGGGAATACATACATTGGGGAGAAGGTTTATGCAGTGTGCAATGAGGGGTAAGATTTACTTTAAAGTACTCATAAAACATCAGAGTAAGTCATTTAAGTGGTGTTTGACTGTATCTTATATCTACAGATACAGTCTTAAAGGGCTGAACTACATGATATGCAAAAAGTCTGGATGGGCTGGTGTATTCCCATCATGTGAAGGTACAGTAAAATGGTACACTGACGTATTCTGACCGGCTTGTTATTGGAAATCCAATAGTTACAAAACCGTAAGAGGTGGCTTTAAGTGGGCGGTGTCGTTAATGAGGCGGAACTAATCCCTGAACGTGATGTAAAATCATGGAATTTTGTTTAATCTCTTAATTCATTTAAGCATATTTTCCTTGTTATACTTGTACCAACTTTATTTTAGAGCAAACCATTGTACTGCATTAAAAAAATAGGAACTTAATAAAATATGGCACATTGTTATAGACTAACAGCAGACTTACACAGGAAAGGATCCAAATGTAGTCAACCCATACAATACATGTACACTCACTGGACATTTTGTTAGGTACACCATTTCAACTGCTTGTTAACAGAAACATCTAATAACCCAATGACATGGCAGCAACTCAATGCATGAAGACATGCTCAAGACGACCTGCTGAAGTTCAAACCGAAAGGCGATTTAAGTGACTTTGAATGTGGCTTGGACTTTCCAGTCAGCTACAGTTCTCTTCGCGAAATGATTTGTTGATGTCATATGTCAGACTGACCAGACTGCTTTGAGATGATAGGAAGGCAACAGTAATTCAAATAACCATTCGTAACAACCACGGTGTGTAGAAGATCATCTCTGACTGCACCACATGTAAAACATTGAAGCGGATGGGCTACAGCAGCAGCAGACCACACTGGATGCCACTCCTGTCAGCTAACAACAGGAAACTGAGGCTACAATTCACACAGGCTCACCAGAAACAGACAATAGAAGATTAAGAAGAATGTTTCCTGGTCCAAGTCTCAATTTCTGCTTCAAAATTCAAATGTCAGGGTCAGAATTTGGCATAAATGACATAAAAGCATGTATCCATCCTGCCCAATGGTTGGTAATGTATGGTTGTGGGGATATTTTCATGGCACACACCTTGGGCCTCTTAGTTCCAGTCGAGTATTGTTTAAAACACCACAGCTTACTTGAGTATTGTTGTTGACCATGCCCACCCCTTTGTGACCACAGTGTAACCATCCTCTGATGGCTGCTTTCAGCAGGAATAACACACATCACAAAGCTCAAATCATCTCAAATTAGTTTCTTGCACATGATGGTGAGATCATTGTAGCCAAATGGCCTCCACAGTCAGCAGATCTCAATCCAATAGAGCACATTTCGGATGTGGTGGAAAAGGAGATTCACATCATGGATGTGTAGCCACGGCCATCAGCAACTTTGTGATGCTATCATGTCAATATGGACCAAATCTCTGAGGAATGTTTCCAGCACCTTGTTGGATCCATGCTACAGAGAATTAAGGTAGTTCTGAAAACAAAGTGTTGTGTGTGTTGGTGTGTGTGTGTGTGTGGGGGGGGGGGGGGGGGGGGGGGGGGGGGGGGGGGGGGGGGGGGGGGGGGGGGGGGGGGGGGGGTCCAACCTGGTACCATTAAGGTGCCACCAAAATGAAGTGGCCAGTAAGTGTATTTGCAGAGTCAGCTTTTCTGCAAGTATTTACGTTTAATAAATTCTGCTCACCTTTGTTTGACTTGAAATAACTTTGACTTACTTTTACTATCAGAGGGAGAGGTCACCTGCTCTACCCCAGCAGTAGTCAACTCTGTGCAGCGAGGTGACGACGTTTCTGTATACCGGGTGGGAGACAACCTGACCTTCACCTGCAGTGAAGGTTTCCAGCTAGATGGGGCTCAGGTGATCACATGTGACCCCAGTGGTCAGTGGCAACCTCAACCCCCTCGATGTGTGCCCTCACCTGATGATAAAATTCCTCCACCACCTGGTAAAGAGTTAATATTTCTACTTGATAAGCCAGTTATGCTGTATTAGTACTAATAGTTTTTAATTCAATTCAGTTTTATATAGTGCCAGTTGCCTCAAGGTGCTTTATATTGTAAGGTAAAGACCATACAATTATTACAGAGCAAACCCAGCAACCAAATGACCCACTATGATCAAGCAGTTGGTGATAGTGGGAGGGAAAAACTCCCTTTTAACAGGAAGAAACCTCTGGCAGAGCCAGGCTCAGGGAGGAGCAGTCATTTGCTGCGACCGATTGGGGGTGAGGGGAGGGAGACAGGACAAAGGACTCACTGTGAAAGAGAGACAGAGATTAATAATAATTACTTATTAAAGGTGTATAAACAGAGTGAAAAAAGGTGAACGAAAAAGTAATACACAATGCATCATTGGAACCCCCCAGCAGCCTAAACCTATTGCAGTGTAACTAAGGGAGGGTTCAGGGTCACCTGATCCAACCCTAACTTTAAGCTTGATCAAAAGGTAAGTTTTAAGCCAAATATTAAAAAATACTGCCTTAGTGTGCATGTATAGTGTAAATAGAATTGGTCCTAGCACATTACCCTGTGGAACTCCATAATTAACTTTAGTGTGGGAAGAAGACTCCCAATTTACATGAACAAATTGGAGTCTCTCAGATAAATGTGATTCAAACCACTGCAGTGCAGTACCTTTAATACCTATAGTAGGCTTTAATCTGTGTAATAAATTATGGTCAACAGTATCAAAAACTGCACAAAGGTCTAACAAGACAAGCACAGACATGACTCCACTGTCAGAGGCCATAAGAAGATTATTTGTAACCTTCACTAACGCTGTTTCTGTACTGTGATGAATTCTGAAACCTGACTGAAACACTTCAAATAAAACATTCCTCTGCATTTGATCAGTTAGCTACTCTTTCAGATAAAAGGAAGGTTGAGATTGGCCTATAATTAGCTAAGACAGCTGGGCCAAGTGATGGATTTTTAAGTAATGGTTTAATTACTGCCAACTTAAAAGCCTGTGGTACGTAGCCAATTAACAAAGATAGATTGATCATATTTAAGATGGAAGCATTAATTAATGGTAGGACTTCTTTGAACAGTCTTGTAGGAATGGTGTCCCTTTTATAATAATAGACACGTTGGTGGTTTGGAGGAAGTAACTATTGATGTTAACTCAAAGATCAATCGGAGAGAAAGAGTCTAAACTAAAATGACATGTTCCTGTCTGGAAAATGTGTTCAGCAGGTAGCTGTGGTGTGCCACAAACTTTCAACAACTTCAATGGCCACCTTGCTGACAGGTTCACCACAAAGACATCTTTTTCTTCTGGGGCAAAGGTCTATTATAAGTGTGATGTTGGATACGCTCCAGCAGGTGGCAGAAAGTCTCGCATCTGTAACAATGGAAAATGGACACCACTGACGCTAAAATGTCAACGTAAGTTGTTGAGATACTTGGGCAAGCACAAGTGCTCTCTCTCTATATATATATTAAAAAATATATATATATATTATATATATTTTAATATTAAAAATTACTTATTTTCTTTACCTGTGAAGGAAAGCTTTGTGGCTCAGCTGGACAGATTCTGAATGGACAGATTCTCTATTCTGGAGCAGAGTTTGGAGACACAGCTACAGCCATCTGTGATGACGGGTACGAATTTAAAAACTTCTGCATTCTCATTGACTGAAAATATGAACTGAAAAAAGTTTATCAGCCTTTTGGAGTTTCCAGGACTTTTTTTTTTTTTTAACTCATAAAATGTGGACTAAACTTAAGTCACAATTGTAGACAAATCTAACTAAACTAACATACGGTTGAGTTACTCAGTATCCACTGTAGGTGTGGAATTTCAAAACTACTGTTTTGAATATGTGGTCTTTAGCTCAGACCGCATCATTTAAAGCAAATCTGAAATCCTACAGCCTATTTCCTGTCAATCAGATTCATTCGTGTGGGACATGCAACCAGATACTGCATGGCGAATGGCTGGAGTGGACGCAATCCTGTTTGTGAAGGTGAGGCTCTCTATTACACATACTTTTTTTTTTTTTTGGTTGGCAATTGATTTTCCTGTGTCTCTCTTGCCATCCTAAAATTGTAATTCCTGCAGTTGTGGTGTGTGAGGACCCCCCTGAAGTGAGAAACGCAGTAAGGATCAGCCTTCAGGAGGAACTTTACAGATACAAGAGTGCTGTTCGGTATCAGTGTCGTTCAGGAACTCTCATTGGAGAAAGGGAGATTTGGTGTACTAAAAATGGCACATGGAGTGCACCTGCTCCAGAATGCAAAGGTAATATATGTTAACAAAACACTGTTATTAAAATAAGATTTTTTAAATAAAAGCAATTTTTACTGTTTATGAATGTTCATAAAAAGGTCATTTTATTTATCCCCCCCTCACAGAAATAACATGCCCATCACCAAACTTGCCTAATGCCTACTGGACAGGAAACCACAATCAGGTGTTTCAGTATAGGGCCACGATATATATTGAGTGTAATGTAGGTTATGTCATGACTGGGCGGAGCACAGTGTTCTGTGAACGCGATGGTCGATGGTTGCCTGAGCTTCCCAAATGTCAACGTAGAAGTAAGTAATCAGTTATTTTTCTGCTACGAGTAACTTGAGGTAGTGTTAAAATGTTAAAATTCTAAGTGCCCTTTTTATTTTCTCCCTCTTATCTCTCCAGATCGTTTGGCCAACCGTTGGGGCTAATTTCCCAGCTCTCACACCGCTGTATTCAACCAAACCTGTCTAAACCATTTAACAGCTATTTAATCATTGAAGGATGATAACAGTTAAGCTAACAATACATTCCTTCCTAACTGTATCTTATTAAAACCAACCTATACCATTTGTAATATCTTATTCCTAGAAGATGCGTATTATTAGATACAGACATTAAAACATGTTTTAAATGAAGCTGAAGTACAGTTTGTTTATTTTTGATAAGTGTTTGGGGCGGGAACAGAGGAACAGGTACAAACTTTCATTCACATCTGTACATAGGGTTTTTTTTTTCCTTAGTCGATAATGTTATGTGTATCATCTCTAGACTAAACAGTGAGTGAGCATTTCATGAACAACAACAAAAAAAAAAAAAAAGGCTACAAGAAAATAACAACACCAATTCCATTCATTTTAAAAAGACAATACAAAATCCAGACATTTCTTTACATGAGCAATAACAATTCAAGTGCAAATATCATTATCAACTCCGATACATCATAGCAAACTCTTGTTTTAAAAGGCAACAATTAAAAGAGAGGGGAGGAAATCAGGTTGCAAAAAAGGTGATTCTGGTGGGATGAGTCTGTTTTTTTGGCAATGTGGGCCAAGTGAGCACATGGGGTAGTTGCATACTGGTACCCAAGATATAAATCAGTGGCTGAAGCTGGCATTAAAGTGAGGATTTTATAACTGATGAGTTCCTCATTACTTGGCCCTCGAATACAGTGTGTTCAATCTGCCATTCTAAAGTCTGAGTTTTAAAATACATGGAGTGACAGCGCCAGCTGCTCTACCAACATGCCATCCCTTTTATTACATATCACCACGCATAATGTATTATTCTAAGAGTAGTTACATTTTAGAACTTTAACATCTTCTCCCCATAGTGACTAATATTTAATACAATGAGTCGCAACAAGAAAACAACCCAAAACACGTTTCAGAAGTTTTTGTCACAATAGGCTGTAACCACAAAGCCATTTTCAATCATTGCACTCTGTATTAAAAAAGGGAAATAACTGGCTTCATATCTAGTGCCCAAAACAGCTATGCATGCCGTTTTTTTTGGGAGGTCTTTGGAAGAGCTGTCTTCTTCAGGACAGGACAAAACGTGAGTGAAGCAGTCTTGGGTGTCTTTGGACTTTAGGCAGGTTGGGCGTCAGGGGCAGAAAGTTATCTGGGGGGGGGCCCTGCGTAAGAAAATCCTGATTCAAGAATTCAACCCTCGTCTAATTTATTTTCATTATTTACAAGACTAAAAAAAAAAAAAACAAAAACAGTAAAACTGGTAGTCCACAGACAGGCAAGGTGAGAAAATCAATTTCCTGGGTGTATAAACTAAAGTATTTCAGGTTCGGAGCTTCCCTTTGTTTTTAAACCTGTTAGATTATAAATGTGTAGCGTACATCAGAAAGACAATGAGATTGAAGAATTAAAGTGACCTTTTAAAAGAAGCAGCAAACATAATGTCCCTCAAAGACATTTCTTTCTCTCTGAGACATGTTCCACTAAACATCACATTATCTCATTTCTGTGGCTCTCACAACTTGTTTCATAATATCTACCATGTTCCTAAAATGGCTAACCACCGTTTTTTTTTTTGTTTTGTTTTTTTTTTGCATTTGCTTTAAATTGGCTTGAAAAAGAGCGACAGAAATAATCGGAAAGGTTGGGAAAATGCTGGTACAGTCTAAACAGACAGAGAATAACTGTTTTAACAGTAAAAACCCTTGGAAACTGCTCTAAGAGCTCAAATATAGTCAGGTTTTGAATGAGCTGGGCCACAGCTGCGACATGAATTTTACAACTGCTCCTCCTCGAGGACAGCACACAGACACTGAAGATGGAACCAGAATTACACAACAGTTGCACAACACTTACAGTCATACTTAATGGTAGGAGTTGAGCTCATTTAAGCAAATACAACAACAAGCTCAGACAGCACACACACACACACACACACACACACACACACGCATCACTCCTACTGTCTGAAATAGGCGTTTCTATTGTTTGTTTTTTTCTTTATTTTGTGGTTTCATTGCACAACACAATAGAAACCAATCCCACCCACAATACTCTATCGTCAGTAAATGCTTGAACGTGGGACTGCAGACCTGTGCAGAATGGTAACTGACCAAAAAGGGAAAAAAAGAAAAAGAAACCAAAACTAAAACACAAATGGTGCTGAAAAGGTTCTCAGGTCTGCATAGTGTTTATTGTCAAAGCCTACAAAAAAAAAAATATATAAGAGGGTAAACAGAGTATGTCTTGTGTTTTTAAGTCCTGCAAGAGTTGCGGGATGTGGCCTATAAGATGGAGGGGGGATATCGGGGGGGGTCGTGATCCGGTGTGCCAGCAGCTGTGAGTCTTTTACTTGTATGGTCGCAGAAAAGCAGAGACTTTGCTGCTTATGAGACGGATGAAGGAGCGGGGAAGCAACTCGTTGGACTCCCGAGTGGTGTACTTAAAGTAGTTGTGTGGGTGAGCCAGCACATCAAAGAGAGTCTTTATCAGTTTTTTATCCTGTGAGGAAAAACCAACAGGTGTAAATTCTTTACTGAAACACATTTTAGTCCCCAATGACTGTCTTAATCCCATCTGAAGGTATTGCAAAATGCTGGAAAAAAATTACAGCTGCATGAGAACACTAATCTTTTCAAATATTAATATACCATCTGAGTCACACGTGCTACCATTTATTCATAACAGCCTTGTTTATTCTTACAACACCTTTAAATGCAGAGCTTTCCGCTTACATGAATCACCTCCCCAACAATGAATGATACCAATGATGCATGCAGTTAGAAGAAGAAGGGCTGAGCTAACCTTGAGGATTTCTTGGTGGTTTTCAGAGGCGTAGAGCCTTCCATCTCGCACTATGTCTTCTACGAGCTGTTCATAGTCCTCTGAATTCATAAAAAAAAAAAAAAAAAATCCACACAACATAATTACTGCTGGTTACCTCATGACATGCTGAAAACAAGCCATGCAAATCGAGTTAGGTAGTGAAATAATAAACACAGGCGTGATGAAAAACTAATTCATATACTGGAAAACTCCCTTTGACTCAGCTTCTTGTCATATATCGGTAAAGTGAAAATCTACACTTACAGGTGGGGTTATTTCTCTAATTCATAGGCAGGTGTGTGCGACACACACCTTAACCATCAGGGTGGCAAAGATGAACTAATTAATCTGTAATGCAAGTCAAACGGCTCCTTCTTCCAGCTTTTCAAATGTTAGGCTTTACAGACTCCCTATCGTCCCTATCCACTGAATTATGGACTGTTAATCATACAAAAGAATATTTTCTGACATCTGGTTTTTCTGATCAATCGACCGAGGAAATCAGATGATTGCAGTTAACTGCAGCTTTTACATAGCATATCCACCAGAGTTGCAGTTTACAGTATTTTTGGTGAAACATAGATGACATCTTAGTCAAACTAATTTTTGTGATTCTCCAGCAAACATGATTGAAACATCAACGGCAACTTCCTATTTAATACTGATCGTGGCAAAAACTGCACCGTAGATGGATAGATGTTGATGTTTCCATGTGCAATAATCATCTAGTCTCTTACAAAACAAATGTTCTTCACCTTCTTGCAAAAAAAAAAAAAAAAAAAAAAAAAAAAAAGCTAATGTGTGTCTTTTTTATACAACTACACTGACAAAAATATACACCTTCATGCCAGATTTATGTTTATATTCTGTGTTTCATGGTGAACATACAGGACTTGTCTAGACCATCAAATCTAACAGTTGTGATCACCACAGGGAAAAAAAATGTGAAATTTTTACAATATATGTTTAAAAATAAAAATCCTGCCAGGATGGATACCACTAAAACTAGAAAAGTTTTGTTTTTTAATAAAATGACCCTTTAAGGTGAAAATAAAGTCTGTCAGTGTAATTTTAGATACATGACAGTTCACAGTAGAAGCCATCTGCTGAGAAAAATGATGATGTTCCATACCATCATAAGTGACGTAGGGGATCTGAAAGCCTCTGGCGCTGTTGGCCTCATTAGACTTGAAGTTAATCCAGAGACGTCTGGAACGAGCCGTGAAGGCGATGGGCCTCTCGTACGTCTGACATGTCTCATAGGTGGTGATGGATGTAGCTGACCCTTGCAGGGAATGAAAAGAAAAATGATCAGGTTTATGATGTGATTAAATAAACACAGAATGCTAATGAAAGAGGGCCACTTACAGTTCTTCCTCATAACCAGCACATCTCCACATTCGTCCTCTGAAGGCAAGAAAATCTCTGGCACAACAATTAGGATCTTGCGCTTGCTGGGTGGGTTGATGTTCCAAGTGCACTCCACATTTGCAGGGTAATTACCAGGATAGTTAGGTGACTCAATGTAACCCATAAACTCGCCCAACTCACCACCACATTGCCTGTCTAGACGTACACAAGCAGACCAAATTAAATTCAAGCCCATGTCTGAGAATAATGAAAACACAAAACAATAATTTTCATACTCACTCTTGCACTGTGAGACACTTGTGGCACCATCAAAATCAGTGGTGGTGTTTCCAGGACAGGAAATGCAGTAGTTTTGTCGAAACTCTGTCTGATAGGTCCCCACAGGGCATCGAATACACCGGTGTACTGTGGTGTTGTAGTAATGACCTGGAGAACACTGAACTGCACGGAACAATTAAGAAGCAGATTAAGTGAAGACGTTTGGAGTTTATAGTTAGACATTTTTTTCCCTCAAAGATAAAAAATTGACCTTTGACTTCACAGTCGTGGAAGGAGCTGGCCCCTTCCCGTTTGGTACTGAGTCCTCCCCCACAGGGAAAGCACAGGGTCCTTCCCAAATCTGGCTGATAAGAGCCTTGAGGACAAGGCAGGCAAGGTTTGAATCCACTGTTGGAGTAGTACCCTGTTGGACACTGGCCTGGATTTGATTTAAAGAATGCAGAGATTAGGCCTTCTAATGAGGCAGAAATGCATGTTTAACACAGTCCCCGGGACTGTAAACCAGATTACCTGCACAGGAGGAGATGTTTCGTGCCCCAACAGGCCCATGACCATCACTACCAGGACAGAGGTCACAGGCCAGCTGCCCCTCTTTCTCCTGGAACGTGCCGGGTGGACACTGGACACAGCGCTCCTGTTCACCGTGGTAGTAAGACCCTGGCAAACATCTGACTGAGAGAACATCCACAATGGCTCCAGTCAGAGATAGGGACATTCTTAAATTTAATAATTAATCATTAAGTAAATACATAAACTGGATGGATAAAATATGCACAAATATGTGACTCAGTGCAGATAGGACAACTACAAAGTGGGTTGCAAAGTAGCTTGCGGGGCCAGAAACAACTGTAAGGAGGCTAAAACGGCTTAATTCGCATGCCCTTTATGAGATTTTCCAATTGGATGCAAAGATGTATATCAGCAGAGCTATCACATGATATTGGCTGATCAGCTGATCTCTTGGGGTTGTGACTGTGTCTGATCTGTCAATGATTTATTTAGTTAGTTGTGTACAGACCTAACCTAAAGACTAGCTGCTCACACACCCTCTATTAAACAATGATGCACAATGCTACATCCTGTAAGGTTATATTCTGACACTTAGGGTGTACTCACACTAGGCACAGTTACTTTGTATCATGCCCGAGTCCAAACAATCTCCACCAGGGCCCACCTGTTCAAGCAGGCCAGGCCATGGTTCACTTACCTGCGCCCAGTTATGACCATAGTGATCCCACTAGTCAAACCAACTGAACTTTGGATTTCAAATATGTGCAGGCGTGGTATGGATTGCCTAGTGTGAGTACCTATTAAGTTTCTAAACATATTCTTGCAGCAAAATTAGCTTATCTAAGACTACCATTTCAGCTCTCTGGTCTTACCACATCGACCACTGTCCCTCTCCCAGCCTGGGCCACAGTTTTCCTGAATGGGAGCAGCCTGGGGAAGTTTTTGGGCCACCTCATATTCCAATCCAGCAACTCTGATGAGGAAGCGCTCCTGGTTGATGGACTTCTTCAGAGCCTTGATATAAGTTTTAACTTGTTTCTCCATGCGTTGTCTCAGGCAGCTGAGATTGCAACTCCCTGGTTTGGAGTCAATGAATAAGTACACCTTAAGCACTGATTAAATCTGTCAGGGTTTTGTTTGAAAAACGATGGCTGACCTGTAGCATCTGTAGGTTTAACCTCAGCTTCCAGCTCCAACGTAATCCGTGTTACTTCTTTGTTAGAGGGGTTGCGAGCACGTCGCCCTTTGGCTTTCTTAGAGGAGTCACATTTGAGGTTGACAAATGTTACCAGGCAGTTGCTGCAGGGCTGCCCTCCTCCTGTAGACACAAAATATCATGTAATATCTTTAAGGCAGCATTGTGTAAGATAATTGGATACCTTCCACTTCATAATTCTAAGAGCTGATACATGTGTGACAGTTAGCAGGAACCACAAATTATTAGTTTTGTCAGGCATTATATAATGACAAAGACTAGCAGTAAACCTTCACATATTTTATTTAAAAATAGCATACAGTACCAGATGAAAGTTTGGACACACTCACCCACTCATATGAATGGGTAAGTGTGTCCAAACCTTTCACTGGTACTGTATAGATAAAGCAACGCATGCGTAAGGACTGACCTTGTCCCAGCGTCCGGCCCCTGTCCTCAGTCCTGCTGGGCAGCTTAGGATGCAGGTGACATTTGGCGTTTTTAATCTTGAAAGAAGCCGTCTGCTTCACTGGAGGGGCCAAAGCCTCTACAGACAAACACAGCCCAGTGGGTAGGAGGACACTGAAACATCACACTGCCATCCCTGCAAAGACAGCTGTCTGTGCTGTTGTGATTGGCATGTTGGGTTCTCGAAATCTCTGTGACCATATGAAAATCAAGGGTGACAAACCTGTGCAGCTCTGACTACTGCTGGAGTTGAGCCTGGCAGGGGACTTCCCTCTGAGTATGGGAATACCACAACTGACCGAGTAGCTGTTATCAGATTCTGCAAAAGTTCATACAAAAACAAAATAAGTTCATGATCTATTGGATCTGAGATACTTTCATTTGGTGCCTTGTGACTCCACTCTGAATTACTGTTCTAAGCCCCACATACCTGCCAGATAGTGAGCCTTAGAAGCACATGTAAGAGAGCAGCTCTCTTTCTTGCCTGTCTTGCTACAGGTCAGTGTGGCCTTTGGTGCTACGGGTCCAGGAGGACATTTCACTGGCTCTGAGAGGAAATAAAATCCACACTGTATCACATACTATTAATAACAATAGCTGACACAGAGAGAGAAAGATTGCACAGGCAGTGGATATGTGGAAACTGTCTGTCAGTGAATCAACCACATGGGGGCAGTGCTGTTACATACCAATACAGTCTTTCTTATTCCAGTGCAGCTTGTAGCCAGGTGGACAGGTACACTCGTAGCTCCCTAGTGTGTTGACGCAACCATATTTACAACCTCCACGATTTATACTGCACTCATCAATATCTGTGAAGAGATGTGTTAACATACAGTATAAATGTTCTGTGGACAGCCACACATGCCACGGAGGACTACGAAAGATCAAAGAATTGCAAAGAAAAAAGAATTTTTATCTACAAAGACGGCAACAGAAATATTAAAAACAAAACAATGTGATTAGTCCAAAACAATCTGGAGTCAATTCTGCTGAATTACATGAAAGACAAGCAGGCCTCTTAGAAAACAGCAGGGCTATGAATGAGGAGTTCCTGTAAGCTTAGTTCCATTCATCCTCACGCTCTGGAAAGATTAATGTGTTTGCGTGTAAACAGAAGTGATTTCTCGTTTTGATGTCACCCACATTCAATTTCATGGTCAAAATTTCTCTGCTCTTCAAGGAGAAAGACTTGTGGCAAGCAGTAAATTATAATCAACTTTTCAAACACATGCTGAGCTAAAACCACTAACAGCATCCGGGATCCAGATGCAGTCTGGCTGCCGTCGATGCCAGACAGAAAATTAGTTTAGTGAGTAGAGCTGAGGATTCGGCAGGCTACGGACAAGTGGCACTGGGAAAGAAACAGAGATAATGGCAGTGATTGATGATCTTGCTTGCTGATATAAAATGCTCTTTCTTGTCTCATTCAATTATTCACTCTGAATACAAACAGTCTGCGTGCCACTGCACTCCCTGAAGAAGATGATGACTTCATCAGTAGTGCTCTGCTGCTCTGTAGCCAGAACTGCTTGAAAATGTTGTGAGGGATGTACCGCTTATCCTCTGCATCAGAGCTCTTCATTTAAAGGACAAAGAACTCTAATGAAAATCTGATGGAAGCAGAGCTCATCTGCCAACAACTGTTTTGACTTCTTTGTTCTTCCCAAATTTGAAATGTGACCAAATAGACATATTCTAACATTTCTCCAGATCGCTTTAATCTTTCTTTTTTTTGCTTTGCATGCTGTAACAGAGCTGATGTAGAGACAAGCCAAGGATAAAGGATAAAACAAAGACAATCTGACATTTAGCTTTGCAACTGCTTTGTATCATGTGCAGGAATTTCAGGGGTTTATAGTTCATAAAAATGCCACAATCTTTAAATTGCAATCAGTTTTGTGAGCTTAATCATCGACCACCCCGAGTTGTTTTTCAGAAGAATTTTCCCCTCAGCACAATCTGGACTGTGTTTTCCGTATTGGACAATTTGTAAATTCAACCCTTTAAAAAGAAAGAAAAAAAAAAAAAAAAAAGCTCCACTTCAATTTTTTTTTTTCACTTTGTTCCTTTTTTGTGGTTTGGCATGAGTCAGTACAAAAAGAAAAATCCAGATAAATCCAAATTCTGAGTCAAGTCAGAGCAACTTTTTACGCAGTGGTTGGTCAGATTTACAACTTTAGTTTAGGTTACAGTTATTTTTCCATTGAGAATTTTGTTTCATAATATATTTTTTAAAAAATTGCTCCAAAATGAAGATGTGTAATTTAGCATCTACTTAAAAATAAATAAATAAAATGCAGGACCATTTTTTTTTTTTAAGTGTAAAAATGTTAAAATTAAAGATGAAACTGTGTCTGTTGTGCAGACCGATGACCTGTCCAGGGTGTATCCCGCCTCTCACCCTATGATATGAGGGATGGATTTTTCATTTAAAAAAAACATAAAATTGTTATATTATTAACACTTAGAGAATAAATTTCAATCCTCAAAGACCTCAAGTGCAAGCAAAACATATATTGTTAAGGCACGTAGGACAAGTCATACATTTATACAGATACTTCTTACTTTACAGATGCAAGAATACAGTAGGTGAAATTTAATATCAGTAATTTGCATATGATTTTTTTATGACTATTTGGTGATGTAAGAGCCATCCTTAAAAATTTTCTTACACTGCATGATTCTGCATTACATCAGTCACACTGTTTATATTATGTAATACAATATACTATACTGTAACAATCATTTTCTGTTTTCTGACAACTTTCTGAGATAACAGTGTATTTAAGTGGAATCCAGCCCTTAACAGGCAGATTATTGTAGCAAAGAATGAATTTATGAATTTCATAATAATTTTTTAATTATTTATATACTAGATTATGTTCATTATATGAATTGATGCCAGCCTTTTGTATTACGTGTCCCACATTTGATTTTCAAGTTTGAAAGCATGTAAAATTTGACATTTACTTCCTCAAGTGTTCTTTCGAGATTAAACCACCCAGAAGAAGACACAATATTACAAAGTAGCTTCATGATCCTCCATAAAGTTGCTTTAGAATTTAAGCAAAATTGTTGACTCTGCTACTGTAAAAGTGCCTGTAAGTTGATAAATACCACCTTAACAGGCTCCAGAGGGCTCTAAATTCTTGGTTTCTTAATGTTTTTTCTACTATTTGATCTGTATATGGTAAATAAAGTGGATATCCCTAATATGAGGCACTCTGCTCCAGCGCAGAGCCCACCTGCTTTTCAGATCATTTCACCAAGAGAAAATCTGGCTTAAAGAGAGGCTGGCTGGTAAAACAAGGTGAACTGGCTTGGTTTAAAGCAGTGGATGAACTAAGGGCTGCACCAAGGCCCAGAATAAGATTATTTTGAACTTGTAATTGTGGAAAGCTGCACCATTAGAGTCCAGGAATACAAATAAGGAGCTAGAAAGGAACATAATAGACCCATTTTAAGTATTTAGATATCAACTGGAACTCTGTTTGATGTTTTAGGAGATCTTTTTTATAGATGTGTTTTTTTCTTCATGTACTTCTGTTACAGTAAATGCTGACTGGATCAAACAAAGTAAATTCAAAAATACAAAGTATTTCATCACGACAGTTTGAATCTATTTTTTTAAGCAGATAAGCAAAATGAACAGATTGTTTTGCTAGCTGAGCGGGAGAATGGCTGGATATACTCTCACTTGGGAGGAATGTTGACATGCCTCGGCACAATGCTTGACAGCAGGTCATTGACCTAATTGGGTTTGTTTAGGGTGAGTCTATTGTTTAACACCGCACACAGCTTTCTGAATTGTTTGGCAGCTAATGTGTCAGCTGATAAACCACACAGGGAATAACAGAACCTCGTACGGCTGTGGCTGGGGATGAAGAAAGTACAGCAGCGATCACCATAAATCTCTGAGGTTATCTAACAGTTCCGACAGTGGTGATAAAAAAAAAAAAAGGAGAAAAAAAAAAAAAGAGGGGAAATCATTCATCACTGGCTCTCTCAACAATGGTATAGAGAGTCATTTACGCCTGACCATCTTTCCTTTTAGCAGCTCAGCGTAGCCTGATCACAGTCCATCATGTGAGTAAAAGCCTTACAAATCCAATCCTGGCACATTTATTCCCTGAGCTGACAGCTAATACAGCTACCCATGTGTGGAATGGATCCCATGAACCTATTAAACTCTTTTGAAATATAGCAGACTATGTAATTCCAGAATTACATGCAGTGGGTGGATAAAATAAAAGTAACCCCTTATGATGTAATGCAACCCAGCAGCACTGCCACCACATCTCAGACTCCATTTTTACCAAGCATTCAGAAAAAAAAAAAAAAAAAGGTATCACTTACATTACAGGTTCACTTTGCATAAAATTCATAACTGTTACTCTTATCCAGATTTGTAACAACTGAGAGTTTGACTAACTGCAACTTGTAGACTTCCTGCTCACAAACATCCACATTACCACTCTCTGGTCTCAGTTTACCAAATTCTCTTGCAACATTCCTGATCAGTCGACCTGTCAAACTACAGACAAAAACACAGAACGAGTCACTTCAAAGCTATGTATTTCAAGTGCATATGCTGTCTCTCTATGTCTCTCCCAAAACTACTGTGAGGCCCTGAGGTGCAGGAGACAGCAGCAGATTCTAACTGGTGATACATGCTCCATCAAAGGATCGCGGCAACACCCTGATGTGCTCTGGCGGGCCTCTTGGCAGATCTTACGTGCCCTCACACACCTCCTTCTGACACCAAAGGCTGCTTCTCCTATCTGTTCTACACCAGAATACAGTAGCTACCTGTAAATTTTGGATGGACATACTCCTTCTTAAAGGACCATAACCTCCATGATATTATTTCATGTTTTAGCCCATTAAGTACAGCACAAATTGTCTGCACTTTATATGACTGCCAAGTGTAGCGTAAGTTCTGCCTTCCAGGCAGCCACCTGTTTCAGCTCATTTCAGTCCTTTTGAAAATAGACTTGCAGACGTCTAACACTGGCTTGCGAAAGGCAATCCATCAGAGTGAGCATTTAAATGCACTTTGTTTCTGCCCAAGAATGCAGCTGCGTGCAGGGAGTTTTTTTTTTTTTAAGGATGTTGGGACATCCAGATTTACGAGTTACCTTGTGTAAACACCAACAGTAACTATACATTGGCACTTTAAAAAATGTTTTGTTTGTGCCTTGAATTAACTGGTTCTTCTTAGGCAGCCTCAGATAATGCCCTTATGTAACACAGAGAGCACTTGGGTTTCGTAGGAAGATGATTTTTGAAGTTTTCAAATTCTCATATTTTATGCAGAGTAAGAGGAGAGCGGTTCAATTCAATTCAATCCAGAAATTGAAAGGAAAGGAAAGGAAAGGAAAGGAAAGGAAAGGAAAGGAAAGGAAAGGAAAGAAAAGCATAGGGAGACAGGACAAAGCACACACTAAGGGAGAAAGAAGATAAAATTCAATGACACATAAACACATGAGGAGTAAAAAGAGGTGAGTGGAGAAGAAGTGCTTAGTACATCACTGTACATCACATAAAGTCTCATAGCAGTCTGAGCCTATAGCAGCATAACTAAGGGATAGAGTTCAGGGTCATCTTATCCAGCCCTAACCATAAGCTTTATTAAAAAGGAAAGTTTTGAGTCTAGTCTTAAAACTGGAGAGATTGTGTCTTGTCTCCTGAATCCAACCTGGAACCTGGTTCCACAGAAGAGCGGCATGAAAGCTGAAGGCTCTGCCTCCAATTTTACTCTAGGAGCCTATGAAGAGACACTAATAGTGACAGTCCCAGTCAGTACTCTTTCTGCAGCATTTTGGATCAACTGGAGGCTTTTTAAGGAACAATGTGACAGTGATGAACTACACCAGTCCAGCCTAGAAAGGTATTTCTTCAATTAGTGAACAAATTTACCATATGGTAGTGCCAGAGGAAAAGCAAAATAAAATCAAAATCATTCCCATTATCCCAAGGGGAACATAAATCCAATCCACAAAACAGTTTTGAAACATTTCAGTCAGACCCACAAACTGTGAACCTCACGATGGCTTTTGTTAGAAAGTCAGAGGATCTCAAAGGCCTGTAGGAAGCATCCTCAGGGGACAATGCGTGTTTGTACAAACATCTTGCCAAAAGCTGAGGCATTTTAGTCTAGAGCAAAGCGGTGAACTAACCAACTTACTGACACTACAAGCTGCCTGCATGTCTTACAACAGTATTGAGGAAATAATAGACTTTAGAAATTAGTCATGTAAAATGTAAAAAAAAAAAAAAAAAAAAACTCTCAGCAGTGGTTTAATAAAGCTGTCAGTAGACATTTTAAAATTAAGAAAAGTAATGTATTTCTAGTGTTGCAGCAGTGTTGGAAGGTTAGAACAGAAATGTTGGTTGCAGAGGACAGTGATGGACAGGAGATTTACACCAGGAGGCAAAAGGAGGAACAGACATGCTGGCTCACCTCCACAGTGTGCCAGCCCGTAAAGGACGTAGCCCTTATGACAAAGACACTGGAAACTTCCGGCAGAGTTGACACAAAAGTGGTCACAGGCACGGTCAAAAGAGCATTCGTCAATATCTGTACAAACAGAAAGACACGCTGTTAGAAACCTTTCAAACAGTTCAACAAATTACAAAAAGAAAATAATGGGAACTGTCCCCGTTTCATCTTCTGTATTGTATTCCTTGTTTGTCAAGAATTGCAATGGGTCAGAAAACATGTCACAACAAAAAAAAAAAAGTGTATTTTCAAAGAAAGGCGTCTTCTGTTTGGTGCATGGTATTGCGGTTGACCTCCTGCAGTCATGCAGTTTTCCATTTCGATGCACTGAGATGAAATTTTCAAAGTTGTTTTGAAATAACAAGTGGCCACAGCAGGAGACAAAAGAAAGCCTGCTCTTTACCTGATGATAGGAGCAATTGGGCTGGTTTTTCCCACTTACACCTTGGGAGCACTTTCCCTTTTCTCATCTTAAGCATGCTAAATGAGGCAGTAGTGTTACAAACCCCAGAATTTGACTTCTCAGTCTATTGTTTGGACATCATATGAATATCAGGCATTTAAACATCTCTGTCAAATAAATGATCACTGTAGTATTTAGATACACATGTCACAGTATGACTACAGATAAGAAGACATGAGTTTTCGGTGGCTCTGGTTCTCTCACCTTGACAGCTTCGCTTGCAAGTCTACATCAAAACAGCTCCTTCCTGTCTGTCTCTGTCTCTCTTACACATGGATCCTGATAAGTTCCTTAAATGTCATGGACTCAAAGACCATAAGGACAGACACATGAAGCTACAGGAGACTGATGACATTTGGTTTTATTTTGATCAAGGCTCCCTTTAATGTCAGTAATGATCTGTGTCAAGCCCAGACAGCAAATGCTGTGAGAAAAGGGGTATGTGCTACGACTTTGCTGGATGTCTACTTGGCAAATAAAACAAAGGTTCTCAGGACTTTCCCAGGAATATCATGCTTTCATCTGCTACATCTGAACGTCCTGTGGGTTATGAGGAAGCACAAGTTGCCATTAAACAGAGGTCACAGGTATTTCACAGCAATTAAATAAGTTTGAGTAAATGATATGCTGCCTTGAAGAAAACAGGAAGATAGACTGATAAATATCTGCACAAATCTTGCATGGTTTTTCAAAAAAAGATCAGCATTTGAACACTGGGCATAATCCATCACAGACAGCCAAACCCTGTGCAGATCATTGAGGTTAATACTTGGCAAACATGTTGTAAGAGCAACAAAAAAGATAAAATTGTTCTAAGATTAAAGGCTTATTAAGATATCACTTTACAAAGCTGTACACAAAGCTTTGAAGGAAACACAGGAGCTGATATTTTAAAGCTGGAAAAATACCAAAATGTATAATTGGTGCTGACATCAGCTGCAGCTTATCTGGTTAAATCAATCGACTTTTACAAACGGAAATCTTCTAGACCATTAAAAGCTGTAAAAAAAAAAAAAAAAAAAGCCACAAATAAAGCGTAAAAAAAAAAAAAATTTACAACAAGCTTATACAGTTCTTGCCATTTGTCTCATGTGCAGGCCCCTGGAGATTCGTAAATGCACTGATAGATGAGAGAAGTGTGGGTTGGCACACACTGGAAGAGGCATTGCAGAAGTGATTGTTTTTGGCATGTTAAAGATAAACTCTACTCAAGCGCACTTTTAAATGAAAAGTCTAAAGCCCTCTAGGAGTTAGGTGTGGTGACTGAGTTTATCCTTAAAAAATGCTGCAATAAGTGACGCCAGAAGTCAGTCTGCAACTTATCATTACACAGTTCTGTGTCATGCCATGCTACAGAGTATAAGTGTGAAGACATCTGGGACTCCAAGAACCCTTATTTACAAGACAGCTAAGGTGAAGTATGCAGTGGGAGGGCGAGCCTACATCATGAGGTGATGTACGTGCGGGGAGATAACAGTCACACTGAAGGAAGATGAGAATCGCAACTCAAAGCTTCTGTCAATAACTTCTTTTATGCTGTCTCGCATCACTTTAGCCTTCAACCTTACTCAAAATAAAACAGCAAATGAGATTGACTGAAATGAAAACACTGGCAACTATTGTTTATTCAGAACAGATAAGGCCTCCATCACTGATGTTCCCTCTGGAGAAAACACAAGGTCTGATGAACATCTGAGTGCCCTCATATGGATTAGGAGTGAGAAGAAGATGAGAAGGAGATTCTGGAGGGTGTTGTGGGTGGTGGAATGCTGACAGGGGCTCAGCAGACGTGCCCCATCCTGACTTAGTTGCCATGGTCCACTGAAAGCAGGGAAACACCACCACTGTTTAAACCAAGATAAACCAAGAGTTGAGGAGTTGAGTTTACACATCTCAACACCTCACGGTGATTGCAAAATGTCTAAGTGTAACTGATACCAGAGAACATAGTGACACGCAACTAAGCTCCACCGACTATTAACAAAACCACAAGAAGGACGGCTGTAAATTTACTGCAGGTGCACCTAATCTTCTTAGTCTTTCAGTTCAGGATTTATACTCTATATACACACTTTAGTGAGCTCAATGATGGGATTACTCCTGGCTGTTTAGTTAAAGTAATATCTGATAGAGCCTGAGCTAGGTCCTGAAAATTTAAAGGGTTACTCCACATCTTACACACAAAGATGATGAAAATAGCACAATGTCTTCTGCAGGCCTAGAGAAGTTGTATTAACTTTTGCAACTTTGACAAAATGAACCTTATGACCCTTGTGAATGCATTATTGTATTATGGGAAATGCAGGATTCTGTGCTTTTAGTGCATGCCCCACATGAAAGACTAAAATTACAGATCTGTGGACCTCAGCTGTTTTGATTTTAATCACTCTTTTTTTCAGCAGGTCTCTTGCAAGGCAAACAACTGTCTGGAAGTAATACTAAATCTGCAGTATGCCCCTTTAAACCACACATTTGCATTCCAACATGAAGGGTAAAAAAAAACAAAAACTAAGAAAAGCACTAAAGAGCTACATGAATAAAAGGAGAAATAAAAATCAACTTTAACCTTTACTAAGGGGCACTCAGCTTTTATTTTGCCCTGATCTCATTCCAAGAGTGAGAAAACATGATAGGAATGAGAGGACAAGTAGCAGACAGGTGACTCAATAGTGTGGAGTATGTGAGCCTGGCAATACCTCACTCAACAGGAGGCGAGCTTTATCACAGCCCTTCTCACCAGACAAAACACACAGCACCAAACAAGAACAACCCTGTTCCAAAGTTGACTCTGTGGGCCAAAACAGCACACGTCTGAGTAGGTTAAGGCATAGTGCCACATAAAACAAGCTGTGATTTACATTCCGACATGCACAGACTGTATTTTCTCAGTTATCTGTGTTATTCTGGCAAAATAAACTTTGTATTGTTTGGCGACAAATAATGAAAGAAAGGCATCCACTGAAAATAGATTTAAAGAGACAAGAGAGTGGCTGCAGAGCACAGCGACAGAGTGTACGTTTTCATCGAACACGTGCGATGTTTGCGTACTGTGTACAGAGTGGTGTGATTCAGTGCAGCAATTCTAAACCAATTGCATGACATTGATTTATACCAGGCTGAATATTGATTAACCACATCAATAAATACAAGGAAAAGAAAAATAGTATGTCATCTGTTTTTCACTTTGAGAGAGGCTGGGATTTGGCTCCATTGTTGTAGCCTGTCTGTCTTTCTTCAGCGTATGTTTCTGTAGTGGCTTGATTCATCCAAGAACCAGAGATTTAAGAGTTGGAGCCCTAATTTCCTACACCTGTGTTCAGCCATTGCAAACTGTTATTTGTTTTAAAGCTAGCTCTCCCAAGCCCTGCTGAGCAAAGGCTACCACTAAATATAAAGGACAAACATGCCAGAGAGGCCTGGTTTGGCTTCTCTGCAGGACAGAAATCTCTGCGTGCATATTTCTGTGGCATTAGAAAGACACTGCTGGTTTGTCATACTTGCTGTTTAATGCAAAAAATCTCAGTCCGAGAGACAAAAAGTGTTTAGCAAAAGCTTTGGAGTGGGAATAAGTAGGGGCAGTTTATTTAAGAGGCAAATGGCAATGACATGGGCTACATACCTTGACAAGTTCTCTCATTGGTTAACAGCTTGTAGCCTTTCTTGCAGCTGCACTCAAAGCTACCCACTGTGTTTCGACACACATGATCACACCCCCCATTGTTCAGACGGCACTCGTCAATGTCTGTGAACAGAAAATCATAATGAGGAGCGGACACATCAAATCACTCATCGCAGCTGCAAAGGAGAGAGCACTGAACTTAAACCTACAGCATGTAATTTTTTTGTCACTTGGAAGTAGTGAAAACATGAACATGTGTTAGTGCAGGGTGGCCTATTTACACACCCAGCAGACAAAGAGATGCATCATCATTCATCTGTTTTCCAGTCCCTTAAAACATCTAGAGTACCCGCTTTAACAAAGTTCTTAAATCTGAATAGCAAGTTGTAGCCGAGGTAAATTGGACTAACTGTGCAAAATAGGACAGTCATTTATGTGGAAATGAGCTTCAGGGATTTCCTACTGGCCCTCAGATGGGCTAAAAATCACTTTGCGTGTGACTTTAATGGGGTGCAGCTCTCGCACAGTAAAGCCTTGAAGCAGTAAGGCCTCTAGATGATCATTGTCCATCTCCTTCAGATTATTCTGCTTTTTATTTCTGTAGCCAATACTGAATCGATATGTCATGTGCTCATCTCTGCTTTTGATGATGCTCTGCCTTGGCAAGTTTGGCAGCAGCTCTGATTAATTCTGAATCATCACAAATGAGGCGTCTGTCTCTTGAGGGAGTCTTCATCATCTGGTTAAAATAAATGCATGAGAGATGGAATTAAATAATCCCTTCCTTGCTTCATCTTTGTCTCAACTCCTCAGAAGTGCCTGGCCTGAAGCGAGTGCCTGTCTTCTTGTGCCAGTGCTGCCTGCATTAATTTTTCTCTTGTTTCCTCTCAAACTAAACTAATATAAGCCAATGTATTTTTATCAGAGTTTTTAATCTAACACTGCAAGCCCCAGAAAGCACACAGCTATCCTGCTTTTCTGGAAATATATTTTGTTCACCTGCATCTCATATTTGTTTTCCCTAGTCTCTATAATTCCACATAAGGTTTGGGGAGGATTAAACATTGCATGAAAAAAAGAAAAAAAAAAAAAAAAACTCGCAAAATTATGCAGGCTGCTTGAGTTGAGGATGCTCTGCCAACACTCACAAAGATGGCAATGCAGAAGAAAACTGCCAGGAAAGCTGGTGCCACAACAAAATATTTCTTAAAATATGTTGTTGAAAAGTAGAAGGCAATGATAGATCTGTGACACCTGTATGGATACAGGCATAATAACTTGTGGTTGCAAAAGCAAATGTGGTTTCCAGAGAAAATGTAACAGGCAAGTTACAAGGGGTTCTAACTTGGGTAGGAGTGAATAACTATTTAATCATTCCTGTTGGCTCCACGCGGAGAGAGAAGCTGGCAAAATGACAAGCAGGAGAATAATTTAGTGAGTGCTGGACAGGTGCAGCTCGAATGCTGCCTGCATCCATTGGCGATGGGTGGGAATACCTTTGCAAGTCTTGCGGTCTGGCTGCAGAGTGAAGCCAACAGGACAGCTGCAGCGGACTCCTGTCACTGAATCGTGACATGTGCTATCACAGCCACCATTGTTCACTGCACAGGTCTCTGCAGGGAAACACACATTCAGTTAGACAAACCCCACAGAAAATACAAAGTAGATGCTGTTGTGACCTACTTATTTCTTCCAATTGAAACAGCATACATGCATACTGGTGTAACTGCAAAAATGAGAAGACACACCATTATATATACCATTATTTTTGTGTCAAACAGGAGGAGCATGCTAATCAGGTGTTGAGTGGCAGAAGTGAATGAAGAGGTAGAGACAGAGAGAGGAAACAGTAATGAATGCAGCTGATGAATGAGATTACCTGTCAGAGAAACAAAGTTTGTCAATAGTGAAAGAAGAGAGTCATTAGGAAATATAGTTAACACAGCCAAACATGGGACTTTCATTTGTTGTGTTTGTACGTACATGTGTGAAAGGTATGCAAGAATGTACGTGTTTGCTTCTCTTTGGTCAAAGCAAATTATGACCTTCAAAAGTCTTTTATACTGTAGGAAATGTCTCCCCTCCATTATGAAGGGAGAATTTTTACTTTGCAGACACATGTGGACAAAACCACCAGTTTCTTCCTGTTTTTGACAAAACCTTCCAGGCATTTTGGGGATAAAAAAGCAATTTCAGCTCCCTGGTCCCTATGTTAGCTAGGCTGATTTGAAAAAGCCAGGTAGTCAGTAAGGACAGGAAAGCTGAGGTCTTTTCTCTAGACAGTGACAAATTTCACACAGACTTTCATTTTAAGCAACAGTATGAGAGAGTTGCTCTAACATCTGAGACCAGTGGATTTCTGCTAGTTTCGGCAGCTTTATAGATAGGCTCACACACTTCAGAACAAGAACAACAACAACAAAAATTTAATACAACAGCAATCACTTAAACTCGCTGTAAAGAAACCCGTCATATACACATCTCATCAATTCTCTTTTATGGGCAGTTGAATGCTGGCTGGTAGCTTGCCAAAAAAGGAGCCAGCACAGCTGGGCTAGTCTAAGACTTCACGCTGTTAAGGCGATGGCAGCTAACACATGGCACTGAAAAGGGAATGTAGCTGTACTGTTAGTGTTTATTTATTTATTTTTTTAAATAAAGAACAAGGATCCCTTTGGGAAACCCTTACCTTCTTCAGTTCTAAAATTAAGAAACCCCTTGATAATTCAGTTAAATTCATTTTTTTTATATATAGCGCCAAATCACAACAACAGTCGCCTCAAGGCGATATGAACTGCAGCAGCCATAATCAAACTTCTCTCAAATTAAAATCTCAGTTAAAGAGTAGAATGATGTATCAAAGCAAAGCAGGCGCTAAAAGTGATGTAATTTAGTGTTTTACAGCCGTTTCTTAGAAACAACACAAAACACACCAGTGAATGCTGTTGCTCAAGGCTAAACATGGTGTATCAATATACCAGGACAAGTTTTAAATAAACGTTGATTCAGATGATGCCATAAAAACAAGGTTAAAAGAATAATTTTAACACAGAAATAACTAGGTCTAAAAAACCTAAGTCTAAACATCACTATAAAGGATGGCTGACATTTAGCCATACTTGGACCCACTATTTAAGCTTGACTATATACAGTCTATTCTTGGTATCCCTGTTTACTGGCTTTAGCATACAGTATGTCTGCTGCTGTATATTGACAAGAATTCTATTCCAGGGTTTCTTGGATCACTTAAATAATGTAGCAGATCATATTATTTATTTGCTTTAAATGTAATTTTCTATAGTCTTTGTCAACTATAATACTCTCTACCTAATATGAAAGCTTACATGTGTTTGTCATTGTGTTTATACTGCTTCCACATAAAAAGATAAACGTGTAACAAATAAAACTCACTACTGCTCAGTTCTGGGCCTGCAGCCTTGTTTTGTCCATAATGGATCAGTAACATAATAACACCTGCTAAAAATACCAAATTTTGATTAGTATTTGTTTTGTAAATAACATTACTGAGTCACCAGAACTAAAATTTTATTTTATTTTATTATTTATATATATATATATATATATATATATATATATATATATATATATATATATATATATATATATATATATATATATATATATATATAAATAATTTCAGGTTAATTTAATTCTATTTACATAGCACCAAATCATAACATTAGTCATCTCAGATCATTTTACACAAATATCATATATTATATAAGGGATATGTTAGGGAAAACTAACAACCACCCCTTAGCGAGCACTTCTACCATCACTCAGTGCTGCACAATCATTTATGTCTACCATGGCATCTAAGCAACTTTCCCATATGGAAAAGGCATAATATAATTAACATAATTATAAGCTTTAGTGATGCTAATTTCAGACTGGTTGCCCTCAGTCGTTATGAAAATCCCTGAAAGTCAGATTTTTTTTTTTTTAACTTTTTATTTACCCATTTTTCTTTTGAGAGGGGAACATACAACAAAGGGGGGGGGGGGGACTGAGAATCACAAAACCCAGTAAATAAAAGTTCACAACACAATAAACAAACAGTAGTAACAGGGGGCACTTTCTGAAGTCTAAGATGTTCAGACTTTTATAGAATTTATGACTTTGACACATGTTTGGACTTAGAGACATACCATTCAGCCCATGGTTTTCTATGGGTGCTTGCTTTAGTCCTCAAGGAATGAGTACATTTTTCCATGGAATGTATTTCTTCTACTATGTCCAGCCACTCGTCTGTCTTTGGAGGATCACATTTTAGCCAGTTTCTCATCATGGTCTTTTTTACATGCCACAGTCAAAAATTTGAAGAGATACTGTATATATCCTCATTTCAAATCATGTCATTCCGGGGTCCTTAGGGATATCATAGCCAAACACAGTATAGCCTCTAAAATTAAAAGAACTTAATCCCAGAATGGTTTTAGTTTTGCGCATGACCAAAACAAAATAAATAAATAAACAATGAGTGATTGGCATTCACTTGCCTGCATTGTCTCCAATACTGTTGGGGTGTATCTAATTGTTTTCTTTTCATGTGAGGCGTAGTTAAGAAACAGATGAGGTTTTTCCATCCAAATTCTCTCCATCTTTTAGAACTAGTTAAAGATTGCTGTGTCTTACACAGAATGCCAATCATCCTCTGGAAAGTCAGAGATTTGAACTGAACTGTTAAACATTTAGAGGGAAAGATTCTTGTGCTAGACTGCCGTTTGATTTTTCTTCACCCTTCAACACAATTCGGCCTCATATTTTAATCAGAAGGCTTAAAAAACAATTCAACCTGAATAACAATCTTGTTGGCTGGATTTTTGACCTTTTAACTATTTGTCCGAATAAATGGAATAGTTTATCCAGGCAGAGCAGACCTGATCCTGGCCAATCAGTTCTGCTCCTGGACTGGCTCCCCACTGGGATGTGTGCTTTGACCCTTATCATTTATCTTCCACACACATGTGTGTTAGAGCAGGTTCAAAAACAGGATCATTTTAAAGTATGCAGATGGCTCTGTTATCTTTAGTCAGCTCCAGCATTATGAGAGAAGCCGTGGCCCAGTCCTTGATGATTTTGTTAAATGGTGTGATAAATCTGCAGTTAACCGAATCTAAGACAAATGATATGATCACTGATTTAAAAAAAAAAAAAAAGCTTGCTGGCAAGAGGTCACGTCCATTAAGCGACAGAATGTATTCAGTCTTATAAAGATCTTATTGACTCTAAATTAAACTTTGAAGCAAACTGTGAAGCTGTGTGTGAAAAAGGCCATCAGCATCAGTCATGTTTGAGCAAACCTTAGCATTTTCACATTGAAAAAACCATGACAATTTTAATTTTATTGTTCTTTTATTGGGGCCGTTTTGTTCCTTACTTGGTATCATGTTTGGATATTTATCTGTAACCAACAAAAACTCACTCAGTCAAATTGTTAAGATGTCTAACAGGCTGACTGTTGAGCCACAGCTGAGCGCAGCATCCTCAGAAACAGACAGACAGTCCCAAAAGCTGACTGGTTTGATTTTACTCGATGACTCGCGCCCTTTGTATAATGAGTTTCAGTTTCTTCCATCTGGATGAAGGTTTCAGGTCCCAAAGTGCAGAGCAGCATTAGCCATCACTCAGATGAACAAAGTTTTGCCATCCTACATGATGCTGTGAGAATTCTCTATTATTATTAATATTTATCTCTTCATTATGTTGTATTATGCTTATCTGTTGCCTGTTGTCTTTCTTTGTTTTGAAAGTGTCCATGTGAGGATGGATGACTCAGACCAGATTTACTTTTGTCTACTCTTTGTAGTCAGCAGATCATAGTGATTCTGCCTCTGATCCTTTGCAGGAGAATGATGGCTCATGATAAAGTATGATACCCCAGTCCCAACCCAGACTTGAGAGTGCAGCACTGTGGGTTCACATAATTGCAAAGTGTGAGCAGAGACAGTTGGCAGACAAGATGATAAGACAGTGTTAGAACATGCCTCCAAAATGCTTAGTCAGGCAGCCATCTCACCAAACTGTAATGACCATGTGTTAAGAAAGCAAAGAAATATTTTGGGCATTATGGTTTCTGTGAATAGAGGGCAGAGACACTCACTCCGGTATGCGTGTCAGTTTGTGTGATTTGGATGCACACCAGCCACATCTACAGTGCACTTGGATTGGGAGAGGCAACTGCAGTAACAGTGGGCCGACTTTTCTAAATATCCTCCAATATAATCTGCAGGGTGTTTGCTCTAATGCTGGGCCTCCGTATTATGTCTCATACAGAGAGGTTCAGACAGTGTACACAAGCTTTTAACAGAAGCCACATGATTTTAGCCGTAGCACTTCTTCAATTACATCAGCTTGTCATCAGACATTTATGACGACTGCAAACAAAACATCAAAGGAAGAGGGGGCAGAATTCACAAAAAGACACAAGGCAAATTCCTCTTTGGTGTTGATCACTGATTGCCTGGTGGAAAAAAACAAAACTGGATTTTCATGATCTAAAAGCAAAGATACAGCCAGAGTAAAGTTACTCAGAGGGTACAGGGTTCATCACATTAGGGGAGTGCTTTCTCAGTAACACAAAGCACATAATAAGAAAATAAAACTACGAGGAAACAGGCTGCTAAAGTTCTGGGATCTTGGGAAAGTTTGGGACTTGCAACCACAAAGTGGTACAGTAACAGAAAAAATTAGGAGACAAACCTGTTAAAGCAGCATGTAAAATATGTGTCTGGCTGCTTATGTCTCCATTTCAAGAAGAAAAAAAAAAAACAACCTGAAACTGGGACACAAATATCTTAATATAGGTCAGACTGTTATATTGGAGAATGTGGGGAACTCAGTGTTCATGTACATGCTACAGCAACAACTAGTAACTTGAAACACTACTTGTTTGCTTCTTACCTTGAACGGGCTTCTACTCCTCTGAGAACAAGCCTCCTCCCTCAGTTCCTTACATGGTGTAATTAAATCGTAAATCTCTTTGATGTATCAAGGTTTGATATGTCTTCACAGATTTATGAGTTTATTTTTCCTGGCATCTTTGCCTGCATTTGTATTAAAACACAGCTCATCCTGAAAATTGGGATGAATTGCATTAGTGATATTATCAAGTTACAATACCTTTTCTCTCTTTTCCCCTCGACACGTGTACTGTTGTTCATTTTACAGCAAATGTAGTGGAACAAATTACTTTTGGCCACAATAGAGAAAAAGAAACACTGCAATTGATCATTTTCAGCAATTTTAGACACAAGACTACATGTGTATGAAAAATGAAGTTGGGAGGGGTTCTGTGTTTTATCTTTTGTATGAAGTAGTGCTGAATCATGGACACATTACTGGCTCTCTTACCGGAGCTAATAGGCCGTGGTGATGGAGTTTAGGAACACCAAAGCTGAGTGTTTGAAAAAGTGCAAGCTTAATTTCACTCATTTCAGTCACATCAAAATACAAATAAAGACAAAGTCTTTGGTCTGCCTCTTGATGTTTTGGAGTTTTAATAAAGAAGACGGTCTAGTAATTTTTTAAAGTGGATTTGAGCAATAGTTCTCCAGGCTTTCTGAAGGTCTTTCAACATTTTTCTTTGGACACTGGCAGCTTTTTCCATTCATTCCATTAAGTCCAGTTCTTGTACCTGACCATTTTTAGAGGAATTTTTTTTTTTTTTTGGTTGTTGTTTGTTTGTTTCGCCACTTAAAGACTTCTGAATGAGTCAAGTATAAAAAAGGCACTTAACTAGTGTCGTGTCTACACATAACAGACAACTTAACGAAGAACTTATTTTAAATTGTGTCTGTAGGCACTTACAGTACTAGCAGCCTGTTGCAAAAGTGCACAATTTGCTCCCATTTCTTTAGTTATATCTATTTTTTTAAAAATCCCAGTGTTTGATAACACAGTTTGACAGGTATGTATTTTTGCACAAACAAGGTGTTTCCAATAGAGGTATTAGTCCAGATGCATCTGGCCCATCAGCTAATCCATCTATTGTTCAGTGAAGCTTCATCTGAAATGGTCTCAGGGGAAGGGTGGCTGTCAAGAATCCATTTTTAAGGAAGGGGAAATGGAGAGAAAAGGCTGAGGTATGCCAAATTATACAAGAACTCAGTAGCAACAGGGCTTACAGAGTGACAAATTTAAATTAGAAATCTTCGGTTCAAGAGTTCAACAGTTGGTTCAACAGTGTCTACAGCAATGTGAAAAACACAGAGGAGGTTCTGTCATGGTTTGGGGCTGCATTTCAGGCAGTGGTCTTAGAGATCAAAACTGATGAAATTGTGAACACATGGTCAGATTTTGATCCATCATGCACTACCACCATCACTTGCAAGGGCTTTTTCAGCATGACTCCAAACATACTGTCAATGCAGTAAAAGAACACCTAGGTAGAAAGAGATACAATGAAACACTATCAGGCATAGATTGGCCTCCCAAGAGTCTGGACCTCAACATTATTGAAGCAGTGTGGGATCATCTTGACAGAGAATGGAACAAAATGCAAAAGAAGAGCTTTGAATGTCCTTTAAGTAGCCTGGAGAACTATTCCTGAAGAGTAAAAGAAATGACAAGAAAGCTTAACTAACAGAGTTCAGGCTGTGTTGAAGAATAAATGTAATCATACCAAATATTGCCTTTCAAGCTTGTTTGAATTGCGCAAACTATGTCCTCTGTACATTTTAAGTTACTGATTATGCAAAAAAATTGTCCCCACGTGTGATTTATTATTATATACTATATAATTAGGTTAGCCATAATTAGATGGTTAAGGGTTCATCAAGAATGCTGCTTCATCGTGAAGACTTTGGTCCATGCAAAAGCAGAGTTTTTATGGCTGAGTTTTTATTTTGGCATAAAAAGAAAATAGAAAATCTGTGAGTTATTGACTTTTAATGAAACCATCTGAGAATTTTATAGGGGAAATGTCTCCATTGTACTGTAGCTCCTCACAACTTGGCCACCTTATATATTTCTATAATTTTATATAATGCTCATTCTGCTGGCCAGTGGCTCCCTGTTTGTAGCTGTGTTTTGAAAAGGAGTGGTTTGACACAGGCAGTGGGTGTTATTGAGAGGGCATTCACAGAAAGAAGAGGAAGGTGATGAGGTAGTCAGAGGTCAAGGGTCAGAAGGGCGATGCCCATGTTGTAAGGGGAAGGGCCTGATCAGTGTCTTCTAGGTTAGCTTCCACTATGCACCACACCTACATACCCCCAGAGAAAGGAGTCAGAGGAGCACATATTTACCATTAGGGAACAGCTGTGGGGCTGCCTGGGACTGGACACTCCTCTCCCCTGCATGCACGTACACACACGCACGCACACACACATTGTTAAAACACCACTTCAATTCTATGTACATGTAAACCACAAAGGACTTGTATGTTGTGCCAGCCAGTTCTCACTCCTAACTCGTCACATACTGAGGTTTTGTTAGGACCCACTGATGTCGCACTGGGTGTTACTCTGTCATTTTCAAAACACAAGGTAGTCTGACAGACTTCAATTGGTCCCTCACCTTCTTATGCCTGGTTCAGACTTCACTATATCAGCCCAATTATGGCTCAGAGGAGATAATTTTGTCCTGCATAGTGTGTCTTAAATCTGGGATTTAATCTGAGATGCCACACAACAGCTCGAGATCCACGACTGTTCCTTTACTTCTGTGAGGCTCACGAATATGAGCATTGAGAACGCCACCAGTCATTGAAAAACTAAATATGATCAAGTAAAAAAGGAATTATGTTGTTGATGTAGCAAGGTGGAACTGCGAAATGGAGAAGACAGCCAGTATCATAGACACCGCATTGTTATTTTCCATTCTTTTCCAAAAAATGGCAAGCTTGTGCCTCCTTCTCAATGACATTGCACATGTTGTGAAAGACTACAAGCACGACTGATCAGGGAACAGTGCCTAGTCTGTCGTGTCTCTCAGTCACAAAATGGCAATATTTTATGATTATATAATTGCATAATCTGAGTTGCCAGACAAAAATACCATCTTGTATGAAACTGGGCTTATGTAGATGCCATTAAACTGAAGGAAAATGTGCTCTTTTGGCATTGTAACTGTTGTGGGATGAAAAAAATTTTGTAACCAATAAGCAGAGATGCTTTTTGCAGTTTGAACTTTTGGTAATGCTGTGAAACAGTGTATTTTAACCCAAGCCATGATCTTTTCCTAACCTTGGTGGGTTAACCCTAACCAAGAATATTTATTGTCTAATCATTTCCAAGCAGTGACAGCAAAGAAAAATTAAGTCAAAGTATAACAAATGTGTATAAATAACCCAAATGGCTCAAACCACAGACTGTATATAAAAGATGGATGTGGAGCTAGCCAGGTTGATGTAATCTATTAGTGGATCAACTGCAGTTTGGAAGACTCGAGCTGGGCATTTTAGTTTCCACCACCATAAACTCATCAGGAAAAAGTCTACTCAGGTCATAAATTAATTTTCTCATAGATGACGTTTGTAAAATTTGACATTTCTGCAACCAAAGAAGTTGCCCCCTGCTGGTGACTAGAAAACAGGCTTCTGGCACTTTGTCACTGGCTTCACTTTTTAAACTGTGACCAAAATGGGTCCTAAACAAATGTCAGTATTTGACGAGTTGCCAGCAAGAATGTGCTGGTTATGCAAAATAAGAACTAATTTGATGTTCTGTACCTTATTCCCAGCCATATGGTACCTCGGTTTCCCAATCCATTCTTCTTGAAAAATAAATACTGTGCGAACACAGCCTAACATCTTAAATGGGAAATGTGCTTATTTCCTTCTTTATTTCTTCTTTTACAGAGGGATGGGAGGACACCCTGAAGACATGGCCTTAACCACTATTCTGCTGCTGCACAGTTAATGGAGGGAATTGTTTTTACAGTAATAAAGATAGGCATATTTTATTAATGGCGTGGAACACAGTCTTGTGTATTTGAAAGCAGACAAAATAGAAAAGATACAACTGAGAGTCAGTTGTTTTGGATTTTTTAAAATGGTAGGTCACGGAAGCCGTCACTGAATAAACCGTCACTGAATAAATGCTTTTCATTTTTCATTTATGTTTGACAGACTGTTGCCTCAGCACACATTTAGCTTAGCCTGATTGTTGGCACAGCCACAAACAGCGCAACTTGTTTCTGATCTCCGTAACATGTTGGAAAATGCTACAAGGCCACTTTTTCAGGTCATCCAGCTATTGCTGGGTAGTAGGAGGCTGAGGTATGATCACATTATCCCATTCATAGAGTGGCAGGTTGCACTAACACATCATTTATTTCCAGGAGGCTTCAGAACACTCACCAACTCTTACAGAGGCCAATTTAGTGAAATGAATAACCAGAACTAATGAGAAGCATCATGGAGCAGGGAATAAGGTAGATTGCATGGCTGATAAGGGACTACTTCTCCTGCATTAAACAAATCATTCATGTTCATTTATGCTGGAAGGTGATAATGACATTAGAGAATGACATTATGCTGTTGCAAAAGAAAACACAAGCTCTTACTGGGAACATATGAACAAACAGATTAATCATTTCCAAATCCTGTCAACAAACTGATAATGAAAGTTCTTGCGCTAAATTAAAAGGGTGACATTTCAAGGCAAAAGTATTACCTTGCAACATGCGCTCATGCAAATGCATATTCCACACAGCACAAAGAAAAGGCAGTTGGATTGTTTGTGTAAGATGAGGCTTTTGCTAGTTAGTATGAGCACCGAGAGTCTTGACAGACAGACAGCAAGTGGTGGTTAGTGCCGCAAGCTGAAAGTCAGGGACAGCCAGATTCATTTCTGCACTTTATAGGGTCTTTTTATGGTCAGATCATTTCAGAATTAATGTTGTTAGGCTGTTAAGTCAAGTCTCTAAACACTGTCAGTGGCCTAGCCATATAATTTATGTGGTGCCAATAAAAATGATTTCAAAAAGCATTACTGTCCTTTTGTTTTCCTCTCCTCTATAATTTATGTCAAATTATGACTTTTAATTGACTGGCTTCTACTTCAACAAACTGCACAGGCAAAACTTGCTTAGTGAATGCCATTTCTACAGTCCTCTGAGTGTATATTTAGCTTTGACTTCACACTCAACTACAAGCACATATTTTAGTATGCCGTCCATGCACACTCACCCATGATATAGCTAGGGTGGAGGATTGGGTGCACAGTGCCAAAGAGAAAATGGCTGTTTGACACTCTAAAATTGCAGTAAGATCTTTCATTCTTATCTGTGCAGAACTTATGCTAAATCAATCACACACGCCCCTGTAATTAAAGCAGGTAGTTTCTGGATTGGTCACTCTGCAGTCTACAGCCAGCCCTTTTGAGGTGCCAGATGAAGGAGCAGATGTAGATGTTCGAATCAAAACTGTAACACCGTAAAGCATGCAGACTTTATATCTAGCGGCACAGTTCCACCAGCATGTCCCAATCCCGGCATGGAGCATCCAGAAAACAGTGGTTCTCAGCACACAGAGGACAGGGCACAGTGAGCCATCTGAATACACCACAGACCACCCGAAACGAGAGCAATGTGTTTATGTTATGGGCATGTGCCTGAAGACTACATGTGTTTACATGCATGTGATGCATGCATGCAGGATATGTACTGTATGTTTGTGTGGTTGTTTGTATAGCCTTCACTTTGTATTATAAAATGCATCTCTCAACTCTCTTTGTGTGCGCGCGCATGTGTGTGTTACATAGTGTGGCCAACTCTTCAGATGATTGAACTCCTGAGCATGTCTGCATCTGACTGCGATTTGTAGATGTTTATGATTTGCTGTGCTAACATCATGAATGCTTCCACATGATGGCTGCTCTTTTCTGATACCTGGACTTCACTTGATACAAAGTCTGTAAAATAATACTGATTTTCTAAATGTGTTGTAAGAAATCTGACTTTAAAGAGTGTGTGTTTGTGTGCATATGAGCGAGAGACGATGTGTGCCACCCACCATAGCCTTCCTAATAAAAAAAATTTCCAGCTAGAGTATCATCAGAGGTGAGAGCAGAAGGATAAAGAACAAGCACTTCCAAACAGAGAGGCATATGGTGCATTATTACAAAATGCATCACTAAGCATGGGGAAGGAGATTCATCATAAAAGGAATGAAAATGTGCAGAATGCATATGAAACACCCCGGAAAATGGACTAAAGAGTGAAGATACAGCACACTGAAAGAACCCACCTGCCTAATGACAAAGCCACTGACAAAGCAAAAGCTGCTTTGTAATAATTTGCTTTGCTGTTGCTTTTGGATGGAGTATGAGGAGACTAAATCAATCAATAGTGAGGCTAAACAGGCATGTATTTTCACTTTGTGCTGTTTCTATGGAGACCCTCTACAATCTAAATGATTTACTATTGCTGAATGCAGTGAATGGAGGGTATTATCACTGCATGTCATACAGACATAAAGCCAACAGGCTTTTTCTTTTTATTATTTGTCACTCATTTGTGACTTTTAAAGCAACACAATCCAGTAATATTGATTTAGAATTTAAATTGTTGGTTTTACTCACTGAAAAAATACAAAAGAAAAGTCTTTGTTCAAAAGCAGAGCTGTATTTATTGCAATTTGTTTTAGCAGAGGGATAAAGTTATTGTATTATTCAATTTATTTATAAATCTTTTATTCACTATTGTCTTAGAAACCCCACGGAGTTACTCATAATGCACAGCAGCAATGCCTTATTGAAGGTCTTCCAATGTTCCTCTCACTCACTCACTCACTCTCTCGTCAGTGGTTTATGATGCAGAGTGTTTGTCTTATTGAGGTTTTATTTTCTAAAACAGAGTTTGTCAAAAGAGGCGCCCCTGTGCCCTCCCTCCACCACTGTAACTCCAGACTCTGTGGGGGAAATCAGAGCTTTTAACTGGCTGACTGCTTCCTAATCTAGCAAACCAAATGTACATATGCTCTGCCGTGAATAAGACTGGCAAAGACATATAATTTTGCTGTGGCCAACTTTGCGGCATCCTCTTGGCCTAGGACTGTACAGCAATAATGACAGGTTGGCTGACCAGACCTTGACACAGGTCTGGCTCTCATCAGGGCTGCGGTATTAAAGGGGATCCAGAAACACTGAAATGATCAGCCACTACCCAAACCAGGCTCTCAAACTTAACAGCCACCGAAACCGAGCAATCACCTCACCAGTCTGCTCTGCAGGCGCACCTTCTAATTCTATGTTTAGACAGTTTTTCTTCATAGGAATATGTCTTATCCAACTTACTTATGCTCCCATTACAAACCCAGGTCACTAAGTACAGGCTAAATTGCTGTAAATGGGTTTGTAATGTAAACAGAAGCTATTAATGACACTTCGGTTAAATAAGCAGGTAAGACTGCCGATGAAAAATCTGTGCATTTCTGCATGGCTACGCTAAATATACGTTTATAAAGACCTGTGCTTTGACTCTTCTGCACTCACAGCTCCTATCTGATTTAAAACTGCCCTTCACAACAGTTCAATATGCCTGAGTAGCTGAATGATTTTTACTCAACATAAGTCAACTGAGGCAAACACTGATAAATGCCAGTGGAAGGTTAGGTCAGGCATTTGAGTTAATCCCCAATGGGAAGCAGTGGAGGAAATGACCCAAGTGCTAATAGAAGGTGTGTGTCTGACATGGCTGAGAAAAACAGAGGAAAAGGCACAGGAGAAGCCAAGGCAGATGCAGGGACTGAGAGGTTACTGGAGCAGCAGTAGGAGAGGGAAAAGCACAGTGGGTGGTAGCCTTTTGTCCTTGCATGTCACAGATCAAGAGAAAAGGCTCAGGGATACAGTTATTTTAATGAGGCCTGTTTCTCAACTTGCATTTTATCACATAAAACTAATTTCAAACGTTAATTAAATTTGCTGTGGGAAATTGGGTGCCAAGCTAATCATTTGTAGTTTTACATTTTCTCATTCAAAAGCTATTATTCCTCGCCTTTGGTAGTTGCATCGGGGTGAGATGACTCACCTACACAAGTCTTTCCATCGCTGTGCAGGACAAACTTCATGTGGCAAGAACACTTGGGGCCGTGGTCTGTCTCCTCGCAGATGTGCTGGCAGCCCCCATTACCGTAGTTGCACGTCACTGTGAAAGGACACATAGTTAACACAAATGGTACTTTGAGGATTATGCACACTCTCAGTTATTCATTTGAAAGTCAGCAAAGAGGTGAGAGGAAATAGGGGGAAGAGATGGTATGACATGGAAAAAAATGCACATTTGGATGGGACAATCTAGCACACACACACACTCTCTGGGCCATATGCTCTATGACGTAAATACTGCAGGCTCAGTTCAGCCCTCTTCAAAGATGCATAATGTCCATAGAGGAATGTTTCCTATGGAGTTTCTCGAGGTGAGCTGAAAACTGGTTGAAATTAGATGCAAGAAAAGTGGTTGCTATTACCATGATTGTTGTTTAACCTCAGTAATTTTGACTCAATAAGTACAATAAAACTATAATAGCAGTGCAATAAGAGCATAATGCGACCTCTAAATATCCAACAACATTTTCTTTGTTTATTAAATGCTATGTACAGCTGGACTTAGATTAATGTCAAAACCTGTGCAACATAATGCTAGTGGAGCGTGCATTGATTTAAATATTCGCCACCTCAGGTTCTGAATCCATGTTAATTAAATAAACCACACTTCTTGGTTAATTAATTCATATCTCACACTTAATCCTTTTATCCTCCTGACTACATATCTATACTGGAGTTGTAAAAGGTCACATTTTTAAACTCACCAACACTCAGTGAGCAAGCAGCTGAAATCATTCACTGCAAGTCACTGTGAATCAGAGGATTATCATTTTATTCCTTTTTTTTATTTATTCTACAAAATATATAAAAGCTTTAAGTCATTAAAACAGTACACATGTTATGACAATTCTTAAATACTCAGAATAAGCTCTCTCTGTTACATAAATAAGGTGCAGAGTACAATTTCTGGTCTACGTTTCTGTGTTCAGGCAAGGGGAGCATTAAGTTTGGCACTTTTAACACACCTGTGATGACAGAGTGAAAAAGAGCACGAGCGAGCCTAGGCTTCTACCGCCATCCTGTCTGCACCCTACCATCCCAGCGCCTTTTGCCCTTTTCCTGGGCTGTCACAGAAAAACTATAGAATAACACTTCTCCAATCCTTATCCAAACACAGACAAATCCCCCATCAGCCCTGGCCCCAGCTCTGACAGGATGATCTCGGTTGCACAGCAACAGGAAGTGTGCGCTGTCCGTCAGAGCAGTCCCCTTCGAGTAACCTCCACACACTTGCCCCAGTTGTGTAAATGATTGCTACTCATCTGATAAACATGTTTTTTTCTTTACAAGAACTATTCCGAAGATTAGTCACGGTTTGGTAATGCAACATAAATGTCAGTTGCCAACTTCAAATCTGATGGAAGGCATTTGTGGAATGAGTGCAATTATCCATAACCGGCTAGTTTCCAACCCCAATCACCTTTTCATGAGGAGTCTATAAACCATCCTTCTGGCACGTTTCCCTATCTCTGTGTCTGTGTGTGCACACACACGTGTGTGTATGTCTATCATTTATGGAGCGAGCAACTAAATATGCTTCATGTTGAGATTACTTACACTTGCAGTCCTTCATGTTACGTGTAAGCTGGAATCCTGGTCGACACTCGCAGGAGATGCCACCCTTCTGCGTTTCCCTACAAATGTGTGCACACCCATGATTCTTGTCCATACAGGTGGGTCCCTCATTTTTTGAGCCATCTGGTTGCACTGTGAAGGAAATAGCAAAAGCAGGAGACAGAGATTTAATCACAACTGCAATATAGACATAATGTTTTTAAAGCCAAAGACCGTTCACTAAACCAAAGTTTAAAGTGTGATTTTAAAGTAGATATTACAGAGAATATAAGTGGGCTGGAAAAGCCTCACAGATGCCTTGAACATTCTAACCTTCAGTGCCTCATATGCCTACTGGTGGTGACTGATATGCCCAGTTACCCCTTTACAAAGATTCGAGTCCTTGTTGAAACATGCAGGCTATAAAAAGGAGGCTGCCTGCAGAAAGGATAAAACTCCCAGCAGGAGCTGATCCCGTAGACCTGTAATTTTAATTGAGGTAATCCCCCATAAAGAAAAGAACACAATGAAAAACCCTTCCTGGTTAAATTCTCCCTGTTGAGACTGAGATCAAAAGGGATTGCACTAAAGGAGGGGTGTAAGTGCACATTTTCATGAGTCATCAAGGTTCAAACACTTCAGTAAGAACATGACAAAACCTCTCATACAACACAAAATAAAAGACACTGAAAAAAGGACTTTCATCATTTAAAGCTTTACTTGACATGACACACAATGATGCATCATTTCTGTGTGATGTATAAATGCTTGATGAACAGGCACAACAGTCATCCAGCATACATTTCCATCCCTCGTGCCATAAATTATAAGACAAATGTTGCAGTGCTCTCTCTCTCTGCTTTAGCTGCATACTCTGATAAAACTGACATCTTTGCAGAAGAAGACTGATATTTGACTTATCCCTTGTGAAACCTTTCCTACACTGCAGATGCAGTGACAAACCTCAGCTCTCAGGCTCATTAAAAACCAAACAGATCTCCATCCCTTTCCTTTCCTTTTCCTTCCCTTTTCTGGTGTAGAGGGAGGCAGTGAGCAAAAGACATCTCCATTAATGTCTCATTAAATTTGCTGTCACACTGAAGGGTGTTTGGAGGTCTAACTTTTTTAATTAGCCAACTTTTTGCTATATATTGAAGCATTTGCATATGTGCATGTAAGTGTCAACACCTAGTAAAGAACATATAACCTTGTGCACTCTTCCTGAACACTCATTGTAGTGTCTTGACAACTATATGCTGTCATGTAATAAACTCCTTGTTCCTGCCTCAAAAGTTACAAAGAGAAAGCATTCTCAGTTTGACATAACATGTTTTTAAATTTTTCTGTCCCTAAGTACAATAACCTATTCTGATTATGCCTTTTTGTTTTCCAGATGTTTTGTCCAAAAAGAAAGAAAAAAAAGAAAAAAGTACCCTCTTATTTTATACATTGCCACATTTCCACTCACGACTGTTGTCAGGAACCCATTCTGAGTCTTTCTTTACTTCAAGGAGCTGACAATGTGAATGTGATAGGCAATTCTGACCTCCTTGTTAAATACTGTCCATCACTTTAAGTCTGTCAACAAGTGTCACAAGGTCATGCAATCCTCTCAGACTTTCCTGTCTGAGCTGTTGGCGTTCTGGCAGACGGGGTGAACTGTCAGACAGTAACTGCAACAACAGCTTTCCCGGCAGCACAGAGACTCAACACTGAACAAACACAGAGCCAAAAAGAAAAGGGCATGGCAGGACTAAGCGAAGTGAACATGAATGAGCATTAAAGCACTGCAAATTTCCCAGTGAGTCATGTGGCTATTTAAGCAGGATATGGAATTCAATGGTCCCTTTTCTTGACTGTGTCTATCTGAGGCCAGAGCCAAAAGCATACCTCTATGAACTTAAAGAATTGAATTTCCAGCTACTCCCAAATGGACTAAAAGATTATTTACTAAGGTTGTATTATGCATCCCAAACCTCACTTCACTCTCCCTTCATTTTTATGCAGCCCCTTTACCCCAACACTACAGACCCATCCATCAATAACATGTCAGATTGGGGCCAGAACCTGGGCTTTCGACTCTCTGAGGACCAATAAAAGGCAAAGTGTTGACACAATGGCCCTTTTCTCCAGGCTCGACCCACCTATCATCCACCATGTGCAGTTTCCTCTAACTTGCTGCCAAAAGCCTCCAGTTTTATCATTACTAAATGATGGGAAGCAGAAAGAAAAACATGCTTTTATATGGAGTTGGACAGGAAAGTGAAGAAGAGAAACAATATGACTAAAAAGAAAAAAAAAATCATACATGCCATCATCCACTAACACAATCTGCTGAGCCATAAAACATAACTCTATACATAGAAAGCAATAAAAACTATAACGGGCCACTTTCTAGACAGAAACCTGGACAGGAAATAAAGCTTAAAGTGTTGGAACTGAGCAGGAGCCATTCAAGAGGATCCAGATTTTCATCTCACTCAAAAAAGATGGGAATTTTCAAAGCTTCTTCACTTTGTCGTCTTTAAAAAAAAAAAAAAAAAAAAAAAAAGGGAAACAGTAATTAAAGAAAACAAAATAACCACAATTTTTTTCTACTAGGACAGGTTGTGACCTCTGTACAAGCACTAATAGGTAATGCACTAAAAACAACCGCAGATCTGTGCTGAACGGATAGCTAGGGATTGGGGGAAATGTATAATCGCTGTAATAAAAATTAAGCTACAGCCAGCAGCTGATTATTATAACCGTCTCTTATCTTATTGTTTAATTCATACAAGGTTGCCTGTGTACAGAGTCAGCCTGTTTTTTCCCCTTGCTTGTGCTTGTGACAGTACGTAATAATAATAATAGTCCCATGTAGGATCCCATTCGGGAGTGGAACAGCTCTAAAACCAACACTGAATGCACAATGAGTAAATATGTAATAACATGCTATTATTATCTATGTGGTGCTGTCGGCAGCTGATGTGTGGTGAGAGCTGTAATGTTTAGATTGTTTAACTGAAACAATTAACAATTAGTTTAAAGAAATTGTCTCAATCTCAAAAAAAAAAAATGGGGAACCCAACCACACCACACCCCCCAAAAGGATTGAATACACCATGGTTTTATTGACTTACTACAGTGTAGATACACTTCAAGAAGACTTAATGCAGTGAGATCATGCTTAATTTCCAGGAGTCTTACAGCATGATCCGCCAGGATAAAGTCAGAATCGATTTATGTGTTTGTCAGTAAGAGGAACTTCAGCTTAATATGTGAGGTCAGCCACAATGCCTGCAGGACACAGTATTAAGTGCAGGTCACATTCAAAAGATGCCTTTCTGAAAACCATCAGTTCAGGACAATGAATAGTGAAGGAAGCTAAGGATTTACTGATGATAGAAACTCCACCAGACAGGTCAGTCTAAATGGATAGCTGTGTGGAGAGACTGACTGGCACTCAAATCACTTTCTAAGCCAGTGGCTTGCTGGCTTAGACATTACAGGTAATTCTATAGCCTGTAAGCTACAAATGAACAAGCTATTTCTGCAGCCCTCTTACAACCCAGACCAGCTCTTTAATAAATTAGTCAGCTTTAGATAAAACCTGTGTATAAAGAAAATAATAAACTCTTGACAGCAGGATATAAGCTTTACCACAACATGAGAATTTAGTCCAAAAAAAAAAAAAAATCCAACTAAAATACCAACTTCTATGATCTTCAAACAAAAGATTCAAAAAGGCCACAAGTTCTTCACCACAGCACTGCAAGCTCTCTTAAACCTGAAAACCATGTAGTGGGGGAGACTGAAACAATGGAGATGAAGTAGTGGAAAGCACGCCAAGGGTTTATAGTCTGCTCTGAGTGCCCCAGGGCAGTGAAAAGAGGGCTCATGGTCCTTGCTGGGCTGCTGTCATACATATCAGAGGGGAGACGGTCCCCTCTTTGGGGAGAACATTAAGCAACAAGCTTGTGTTGGGTGGATACAAACTGAAAAGAAGGGGCCTAGCGATGGAGCCACCACACTATTAAAGCAACATTCCTTCCTCTTAGATAATGGGCCCTTAAAAGTTTTAATAGGAGGATAAAAATGTCAGCGCATGGAAAGGAGAATGGGAAAAGAATCGGACTGGGCTGGGCTGAGCCGCAACGCAGATGGTCAGACAGAGCAACGGGGCAGAGAGGCGGTCAATGAAGTAACTCTTCCCCACTGACTCGAAAAGCACAGAGTCCAACCAAGTGCTACTGTTTGGGTTTCTGATTTTCTGCAGCTCCCAAAGGCCTTGTTGAGGCTTCTCATTTCACTCCCTTTTTTTTTTTTTTCCAGAGGAGCCACTAAAGGCATAAACAACCAGAAAATGGAAAAAGATAGCAGACATCTGGAATGATATATGTCACTGCTAAGAGTGGTTGCTGCACATCTTAGCATATTCTCCTCCTAGAATAATACAAAGCATGAAGCAACCATATGAGGAAAAAAGGACATAACCTAAAACGGTTACATTTACAGACTTTAGAAGACAAAAATAGATAAGAACATGCTAAATATGCTTGAGAATCTCTTAGATTTCTTCTGTATAGTCTGTAGTAGCAGTGGCATAGAAAATATATTGTGGAAACTGTATGTCCGTGTATGCATGTGAGCATGCATTAAGGTATGTGGATGCATTGACACACAGGTGTATTTGCATAATGTATGCATGTGGCACATGCATTTGTGAGTGTTGGCCCATCTGTGTCACAGACAGTTGTGCAGCACCTGCTGTGGATGTGCCACTCTCCCCTTCACTCCTCCCACATTCTATCAAGGTCACCTCACTCTGTAGTCCCAAAGGAGCCAAGCACCCTCCCAACAGAACACACAACACAGCAGAGCACATCCAGGCTACTGGCTTTCTTTGATACAGAGATACAAAAGGCATGAGATACAGTATGCTATTACAAAGCCCCATTCTCTCCAAAATCAAAGCAAGAGGCAGCTGAAGAAGGCATCTGTCTCTGCAGTGCCTAGTCTGGCCCTTTGGTTAAAGCCATGATAGCCAAATGTTAGTGGAAAAAACCCACTGGCACTCTGGCAGTCCGCAGCAGCAAGTTGGGCTGGCCAGCTTTAGAGATGGCCTTCAGCAAACCCACAAGCAAAAGGGATGCCCGTCTCAAATGAGGTTCAGAGAATTTGGTGGCAAGGCAGCCAACATTTGCTGAAGCTCAAGCCACTGATGTATATTTGTTAAAGGGTGGGGATGGGAGGGAGGAAGGGCATGGGTCCTGTGAAAGTCTGGACAAATAGCTAAGATGTGGGGAGATAATACAAGAAATAGACAGAGGGGGAGAAAGGAAAGAAGAAGACAAAAGGGACCAAAAAAAGGTCCTGTATGTCTTTATCTATGCAGCTAAAAGTCTCTGCTCCACTTCCCTAGAATAGGAAAAGAGCCTGGTTATACGGTTGGGCTGCAAAGCAATGGAGCAGCGACTTCTGCACTTGTAAAAACAGTTCTGTGGCCAATGCACAGACAGGCAGGCAGACCCACTGAGATCCAAGAGAGGAATCATGAAAGAACCATGTCGGCTTCTGCACAATGGGGCAACCACTGGTACATAAACATATATTAAAAAACATACAAACTCTCCTTTCACAAATACAAATAGATATTTAAGATATTTAAGATTTCTCTGTGCAATCTTAAATAAGAAACACTGCATAACAGGAACAATGAAAACTGGCCCTTTATCAGTGCATTGCTGAAATTAAAATGTGAAACAGTCTGATAAAAGGATATTACAGTTTAAGAACATGGATTATTTTATCCATTTATGTAAACAGAAAAGCAATAAAACAGGGTTCAAGGACTCTGTGCCTCATTTCAAATTGGAGGAAAACTGTGGTGCAAAACTAACTGACAATAAGATAGGAATATTATGAATTTGATCAAATTTATTGGAAAACTCTTTATTGTGTTGCTGTTTTGACCAGCACAGGAAATGCTCCTGAGGTCAACATACCACGCTCTACTTCTAAATGTCAAACGAGGACATGTCTGGATATGCCTCTGTCAGGTTTGGAAATTATTGAGTTGTGTCCCTGTGCACGCAAGTGTGTGTGTGTGCAATTATGCTCATTGTGTTTCTATTTGAATTTGAGAAAGAAAGAGTGAGAGAGAGAGATTAGCAGCGCAAGGGGCAGCAGCCCCTCTGGGAGGCTAATGAAAGTTGTAAACACAGGAAGATGTTTTCACTGGCAAAGTAAATATTTCCTGGAAAGAAAAGGTCTACTGTAGAGAAGAAGAAATAAAAATATGCATCATCAATCAGGTGACTGAGAAACAATTTTGGAAGAAAATGTGCAGTTATTCTTTCTAATATGGTAAGAAAATGCCACTTTGATAACCATGTTTGAACATGAAATGCAAAGTAATGTGTAAACATGACCCATATATATATATTTAACATCTATCACTTTTCCATTACAAGACACTTTTTGGATGATACATTTTCTTCTTGAGTGCAAACTCTGCTTGGAGGTAATGTATGTTCATCTGTTTCTGATTGAGCACTTTGAAGACTTAAGTGCAACAGCCTATTACAGGCTCCCTCAGCAGTGAAAGGTGACAGTAAAGCCTTGGGGCTCATGTAATCAAATTTTTCAGCGCAATGAGCTTTAGACACTCTGGAACATAATCATCAGACTGCTGAGAACTTTCAAACTCCTTGTTGCCATTCTGCAGCTTTCCTTACAAAGCCGGCCACATTTACATCATCATATTGATTGGCAGTGACAAGACGTTGGATTCAGAAGATTCATTTTCTTTTTAAAACTTGCATCGCTGTGCTTACTTGTGTCGGGTCAACTTGCTTCCTCAGCTGCACTGTCTCTCATTCATTTCACAGCAGTGAATGAGTCAACTTTCAAATCATGTGTATTTTATGTATTCAGAACTAAAGATAAATGTACTGAATACACAAGGTACTATATATGACTTGCATAAGCAACCATCAGTGCACACTTAAGGTAATTGCCATACCGGATATTCAGAAATGAACAAGACTGAAATTATGGATGTGCGGGTTGACTGAGACTGAAATTCCTGAATTCCAATGTGCTGGATCCCATCTCACGCACATATGTCCCTGTCATCCTCCTATATAAAAGAGATAATAAATCAAACACAGAGCAGCGGAGCCCTCTTGACCTAAATGGCATTCCTATCAACCACTAAGCACCTTGGCTGGCCTTTGAAAAGCTTTATTTCTTGACTGGAAGAAATGTTTGGGGAGAATAAATGAACTGTTACAGCTAGACGATGGAGCCTTCACTTGGTCATAGTTATTCCTGCTGAGGGGGCAGGGGCAGGTCTAATAAGAGACAGGCCAGCAGCAGCCTTGTCATTAGCTGAGAGGCTGGCAAACCCCTGCTGCCTAATTGGCACAGGCTCACTGCTAACAAGGGCTCGCTACCAGCAGGGGAAACAGACCGATAGTGAAAGGCACTGCAGTGACCAGCTCTCTGCTGTCCTTGGAAAAACCAGTAGAAGTTACCTAGGGAACACCTGACCCATTAATGGAAGAAATGGAAAGCTGATGTCTTTTTAATGAGAACAATAAAGCTCATGAGCAAACTGCACCCCAGGCTTTGCTCTTTAAGAGAAGGGCTGGCTGAATGGATGGAGGGCTGCATTTAAACTGGCTTGGCTGGGTGATTAAATCAGCTTTCATTTTCTCAATGATTTTTTTTTTTCTGAGCCACTTGTGTGTAATTTTTCTGTAACCAAACAGGGTGATATTTGCTGAAATTCTGCAGGGTTCTTGTCCTAAAACAAGGCAAACTCACTTCCTCACCAATTTCATTTTCCACATACTGTTGTAATAAGAGCAGTAATAATAAGCAGATGAGTAGTTGTTCTGTCTCTTTGTCTTCCACAAATAACAAAACAATGGCCAGGCGTCTATCTGATCAGTATAGGAAGTCTGTAGATTTATGGCAGCTTTAATCTCTTGATCCAAATGAGTCTTAGCTGTAAGTAATAAAGATGATATTAATATCAAAATGGGAGCTCAACAGGAACTAGGTGCATTTACAAAGAAAGAAAGAATAAACAAAACAGAAGGGGAGATAGACAGAAACGGACTGGCGCTCACACGTCTGCTTCTGCATCGATGTAGTAGTAGGCCTTTGAAACACATGATCTGTCTTTTCACTTCACTCAAAAAACACTAAGTTTATGAAATGTAAACATTGACAGTTCACTAAGCCAGACCGATCTCATAAACCAGACTTCCAAAATCCTCATTTCGCCATCCAGGGAAATTAGGAACAGCACAATCTAATGACTCCCAGCAAAAGCAGTCATCTTACAAGAGACAGAACAGGAACGAGGAGGTCACCGACCCTGCTGGACATGCTGTCTGCGCCTTCAGAATGAAAGGTGCCGTTGCAAACCCCAGGAAGCGAGAGAAAAGATCTAACACAGACCTAGCCCAATTTGGCAGAGCTAAAGAATCTGCAAACAGCTGGATAAATAGCCCTGAAATATAGGTATGTGTTTCATGTAACTGGCTGAACTTTGCATCAGAAGTTACTTTGCAGGGGCAGGGTGGTCAACAAAGAATAGATTTGAGAACCTATATTTTTTACCCAGGAAGTCAAAAAGTGGTGCTTCTTTTGACTTGTTTGGTCAGTAAAACCTTAACTTAGTTAAACCAGTTGTTGGGCTGTCAGCTAAACCAGTGTGTGAACATTCCCCATGTTAATCTGTGCATAGGCAGTAAAGTGTGGAGGTCAAAGAAAAATACACTGCTCTGAGTTTTGCTATAACTGCAAAGAGAGGCTTACTTTGTTTAATACAGCGCAATCTTGTTGTAAATGTATGTATGTCCACAGTGCCCCTGAGTTTGGTAACTAAGCCTCAGAGGAGGTTGGCTCATCTTCTTCAGTTTCCAACCCACAGGAACGCTCTATAAACAAGAGGTGTGTCAGCCCCAGGCTACACCTTTAATTGTTTTCTCTGCTCACAGTCCCCCGTAAGCCACTCTCATACCACAGATATCTTAAAAAGCTGCCAGGCACTAGATTGGTTCAATTTGAAAGGGTGGGTAAAAAGCAAAAAGAGATTTATCCCTTCTTCTTTTAACCCCGTCAGACTTTGACTTACCTTTTTTTCCCCCCACTTAGGCCTGTCAGGGCCAATTCCTTTCTCATGAAAAACACCTCAACCTCACACTTAAAATTAGGGGCCACCACATATGGTAACATCCAACCTATATGCATGCTTCACTACTGAACAATATGTTTATTGTTATTTTCCCCCAAATCCTCAAATCGTGTGTGTGTGTGTGTGTGTGTGTGTGTATGTGTGTGTGAGAGAGACCTTTTGGCCTTTGGATACAGGTATGCTGGTTGTCACTCAGGAGGAAGCCCTCTCTGCAGCGGCACTCATAGCTGCCCATCATGTTGACGCAAATCTGTTGACAGCCACCGTTGCCTTCTGAGCACTCATCCACATCTGCCAGGAGACACAAAACAAAATTAACAAAGGCGCTTCAAGACAGACCAAATATTACACAGATTAACATTTGTCTCAAGTCATCTGGGATCAAATTATTATCCATTTAACAGGCAGAGTCAGACATGGATGATAGGTATGTGAACAACAATTATACATTTAAGAGTATAACTCAGCAAAATTAAAGGTTTATGAAGAAACAGGACTGTACTTTTAACAGTATTTTTCACTCACAGCTATGCTTCTTGTCTGTCCCACTTTCCCATTTATCTCCAGGGGTTGAAGTAATAATGTAGCCCTGAAACTTGCTGTGGCTTATCACAATATTCATTCAGCGGAAAAATGATTTTTCAATCACAAATATAGCTTTACTAATTATTCAACGAGGGTCTCTTGCCACACTCGAGGCTCTCTCCACAGCAGTGCTTTCAGCAAATGCTAACAATGACAATGCAAACATGCTGATGTTTAACATTTTAAGATCCACCATGTTACCAGTCTTTGTTTACTGTGTTAGGATATAAACATTTGCAGGTATTTGCAAAGTATTAGAGAAATCTTAGACAAATTTTCATCTGATGAGGGCAATGCAATGAAGGACAGGTCCCCAAAGCTGCTAAAACTGATTCTGTGGAGGACACAAATCTAGCACCAAATTGCATTTGCCTCAAAATCACAGAAAAAGTTAGGCAATACATGAAGATACATGAACACCTGTAGCAATTTTAATGAAGGAAGCATCAGGTTATTTTTATGAACAAGAACTTCACCCGACTGACAAAATAAGGGATACCATCTTAAACATCTTTCCAGAATGTTTATGGCAATTAAATATTTCAGTGGTGGGGAAAGGTGGACAATCAACTCTCTAAAACAGGATCTCTAGACATGCAGCTCTAGCAAAAAAAACAAAGCAGTTACAGTGTAACAGTTCATCTAAAATTGAACCGAGTATCTAAATGAAATTACTAGTTTCTAATAATTAGTTTATTTATTTTTATTTTTCAAACATCTCGGTCCTCCCATTCAGCAGATAAAACAACCTCAGGTTACGGTTTGAGTGCAAATGTCACACAAGAGTTTGTCTTCAGCTGGCTGAGGAGTTAGAATCTGTCATAATGGTTATCTGGCATGGCAGCACATCAGAGTTGCACTGAAAACTTCCAACTGTGCAGCACTAAGCCATAAAAATGCACATGCAGCACAATCCCCTGGCAACTGGGAAACCTGATCCATCTGGGCCAGAGTACCTGCTGATGACGAGTGTCTGTCAGCCCCGTGACAGGAGGAATGCAGAGAAAGGGAGGAATGAGGTGGGGGGGAGGACAGTGAGGAAAAGAAGAGATGGAAAGAGTAGCGAGGATTTTTTTTTTTTTTTCCCTGCTTTGGGGGAGGTGAGGAGGACCTTCACCTCAAGGGCATATAAATGCAAAGCATTTTACAAAGGTGTTGCCCGAGGCGCTGCTCTGCCACGAAAAGCAAGAGAAACTGACCACAAAAAAAAAAAACAAAAAAAAAAGTTGCTGACTTCACTTTCACTGGCAATAAACTGTATTCTTCCAGCTGTTCTTTCTGAATGACATGCAACTCCCATCCAGCTCATTGTTCTTCTTGACAAAAGAAACAGAACAGTGACATAAATGAAAGGAAGGATCTTCCATAATGTCATTTTTTGCCGATTATTTTGTCTTTTGTGGGTTAAGCAGAGCTTAACTCACCAGGTTGCCCTGTGTGTGACTGAGGTGCAGTTGTGATGATGACACTCCGTATTCTTCCTTTTCCTCAGAGATTTGGGCTCCTGGTCCTTTCCTACTGACCATGCTGGAACCTTATCCATCCCTCTGCTCAATCCATTAAGAATCTGCTGTATACACAAAGCTTTTTTTTTTTTTTTTTTTAATAAACCATCATGCGAAACTAATTTACTGTCTATTTGTCCAGTCTGAGAAGGCCTCTGGATTAAGTTTCCTTTCTGGGGAATTCTCAGTATGGGAAGAGCTAGAAATTAAACTTAACTCTTCTTCTTTCTTCTATTTCTACTCACAGAAGCTCATAGACTTGGATTCACTGGTGTATAAAAACACAAAGTGGCACCTGACTAGATGGAAAGTTCTGGGGTTTATAAGTAGGTCAGTGGCAGGTAGCAGTTATGAACCTCGTCAGCGTGCCAAGTCTGCTGTCCTGTCTACACATTCCATGAGCAAAAATGTCTCTTTCCACTTAAAAAGGAAAAAAAAAAAGTATCATGTCAGTTGAGGTTGATGGTAAAAACATCACTCTGCAACCAGGTGAAGCTTTGCCATCTGAAAAATAAACTTTACAGCAAAGTTCACATTTAGACTTAAACTTGGTGTAAAAGAAGGAGAATTTATTAAAAGATTGGTTAGCCTTTCATTCAACTGTGTGGCTGCTTGGTGTTGACCTCACAGTCTCATCTCTCCATCATGAAAGTAGCAGCAACAGAGAGAAGACCTTTGAGTTGACGAAAGCAGCCAGCAACCTACAGCTGTGCCTTTGCAGATAAAATGTTAGCAGGTACCAAAAAAAAAAAAAAAAAAAAAAACTTTCACAACTCACAGAGAAATCCAGCCAAACACATGCAAAAGTCTCTGTTTCCTTCCCCTTCGCTCTTCCTTAACACACACACACACGCACGCACGCACGCACGCACGCACGCACGCACGCACGCACCCCCCAAAAATTCACACATAGAAAGGGTACATTAATACAACTGTTCTCGATGCATGCACAAAATGCCCATGAGATATGCAACCAGTCTCTGAGGCCTGGGGGAATTCTCTTTCCATACCATCAGCGCATCAATGAAGGTTTCATTTCCTGATTCCTTCATCCTTCCAAATGAGGCGTCGTCTGTCAGTAGATCTCTCCTGTTTAAATAGCTCCCATAATTGCCTGTGTTGTGTGCTGGGCAAGGCTGGCGTCCAAAGCAAATATTTCCAAGCGGAAAGGGGTTCTGGCATGGCCAGGCGAAGTGCTCATGTTATTTGGACTTAAAATATTTTTTTAAAAATTCTCTAGAGAGGACAGAAAAAAAAAAAATGTCTTAATCAAGTTAAAAGGGCTGCCTCCCTTCTGAAAAATGAGAGATGTCTCCACTCCATCCCTCCTTCTCTTTAGGAGACAAAGGAGAAAGGAGGGCTCAAACAGAGAGAGATTAAGAGATTGGTTGTGTTTGCGGAGGCCGTGTCCGTTGGTTTCTCAGATAACTCCAACTGTATATATAATATTTGGCTTTGCACAGAGCTTTAAAGCCATGTAAACATGTTGATTGCTTTGCAGAAACTCCTGAACCCCTTTTTTGGAGAAATACCCCATTTCTTCATTCTCTCTTTTATAAAAGTTCAGTGTCTGTTGGGACATTATTGCTAACATGGACTCTTTTGCAGGGGAGAGTGTGAAAAACTGCTGCCCATGTATTTATCCCACTCTTTGGCTTCTGTCTGAATCAGACAGAACTGGCTCTGAAGTCTAGACAGATCAGAGACAAGGAGATGAATGGAGAGACACTGGCCTCATTGCACATTTCATTCTCAGGAGTTGAAGTGGCATGCACTCTTTAATAAGGCAGCAAAACAGAGCCATGTGCAGCGATGGGCAGCAACAGCTGGTGAACTGCAGGAGCAGACCATGCTCACTCAAGCCAGCTTGGCTTGAGTGAGCATCAGTGGGGAAGGGGTGGCACATGCACAGCCAGCTTCAATTAAAACAAGATCCCTTCTCATTTCAAACAGGATTACAGGATATCCTCTTTCTCTCTGTTGCTTCTGGACTTCAGTGGCACAGTGCATTTATAAACCCACTTGACTGAACAGTGACCGTGATGCCAGTATTGAATACAGTCTGAGAGGACAAACTGAGGGCACAGATGCTGAAACTGCCTTTGTATTAAAACACATTCAGCAGTACCCAAACACCTGTCAGCTGAGTTTTTCTAAACTGATATAATGCAGGAAGTCCTGATCTTTCATCTGCAGAGCACACAGTCTCTTAAATCACTAGAAGTGTGTTTGACCATTGCAGGGTGGAAGCCTTAAACGCTTATAGCGCTGAACAATTTATTAGTTCCAGCTCTTCCTGCCTTCCTGACCCACTGTTTCAATACAGCTAACTGATTCACATCTGCTAAGCAAACATAAATTAAATCTGTTTACTATAGCATTTCATTCTTAAATCAGCAGCAAGGCTTGATTTTTATGCCATTACATAAACAAAGCTAATAAAGCAATGATTTAATTCAGACCACTTCATCTGTCTCCCAGGTAACCATTTTTGTAAATAAAGCACAGACTTATATTTCACATCCAATCGCCCACCGAGCTCTTTCCTAAATGAAAAACTATGAGCTAAGATCATGCTTAACAGCATTCGTCTGCTGCTCCAAAACAAGTCTGGAAGTATTTTAAAAAGAAAACCCCAAGGATAAATGTTTGGGTGGACACGGATATGCCAAAAAGACAAGAGGCCCTGCCATGATGTCTGATGGCTCCCAGTCTGCTGCATGCTTATATCCCTAAGACCAATCTCAGGCTTGAGTTTCTCCCCAGAGCCCCGCCAGTGGGCTCAGCTGGAATTGTTCATTTCATGGTGGATGGGACTGAACAATCCTGAGAGTGGAGAGAGAGAGGGAGATAGCTAATTCACCAATCTCAAATCTATCCTTTAGCTCATCACTCCAGCTCCTCTGAGCTATGGAGAGACTCTCTCATCCCAACCCTTATCTCTCCGTGTCACAACAAAAGCAAAGTGACTTCTCGCTGGAGAGAAAGCTGGGTATTTGCATCTGCAGCAAGAAATCAGGAAGGATTAGCACTAAGCACAAGAAGCATCAGTACTGTCCTGAATACCCTCTGGGTATCATGACTGAGGCATTAAACAGATAATCATTGCTGGGATTCATGACTACACATTTAGGAGTTAAAAGTGGTAGTAAAAGGCACCCCACCCAAGCTAGAGTCAAGTATTTTATGCCAGTGTCAGAGGTTTGTTGGTTACCCTCACTGCACTGGAAGACTAGGCAAGGCACTTAAGGAAGGAATGCATTTAGAAAGCTGCAATGCAAATCTGTTTGATGACCCCCCACCCCCCACCCCCACCCCATTAGAACCTGGTCAATAATACATCAGTCTGAAAACCGTTTGATTGGCTTTCCTTGCAATATGATCCCAAAGGACTACAAGGATAGGGATATGGTTCAGCCAGGGGATGACTCAGACACTTTTGTTCCCATCAATGTAAGTAGCAAAAAACAATGTCGCTACACAATTACAGCCTTTAGCAAAACACTAAACAGTGTTAAATGACGTGACCTTTTCTCAGTTGCTACTTCAAAGGGGTCCTTCAAAAGCTCTTTTCAAGGCTGTAATGACATTGCTTTTGTGTTATAGTTCAAGCTATGTCTTTGGGGAAGGTTAAAGTAAAAGGGCATTGATTTCCCTATAGATTGCACAGGGAATTGAGCTCTGCCAAATCAATACAAATCAAATCAGTGTTGGTCAATAAAAATCAAAGGAACATGGCATGCTAAGCTGTGTGTGCAGAGTATGTGGAGCTGAGAGAGGAAAAAAAAAAAATCAATTCTACAGAAACAAAGAGGAACATGTTCTGACTGCTAGAACAGGATGACAAATATAAGCAAACAATACAATGACACTTATCCTTTGCAGTTTGATGGTGCTCTGTCAAATATCTGTAATGCCTATTTCAAGCTTGCCTTTGTTTCTCTGACTGAGTCACACTCAGGATGTGACTGTGGCATGTCTACTCTTCGGAGCAATAGAAATATCTTTATTTGTGTCTATTAGCTCCAGAGAGAAGTGAAATGTTATCATTTGTGGTTTTAAGGAAAGGGAGTATTTGTACAGATACTCGTGGCACTACACTACTTGAGCATTTAATGAACTAGCAAAGATAAGAGTGCATTTTGGTTTCTGTAGGACCTTAACCAAAACACAGGTCATAAATGTGGGGATGCTGGTGCTACAGTGGGGGAACTAATAGCGGTCCTGCATCTGGTTTTCATTGTAAAGAGGATGTGTGTTTTGGATTAAATTGACACTGATTCCTCTGTTTTTCCTCAAACTCAAGAAATCCTTTACAGCCTTGCCATGAAAGAGGTGTGGTGATTAAATAGCACCCCTCCCTCACCTCTTTGAGATAATAGCCATGACAGTTATAAAAGATGTAATCAAGTTCTTATATGCTTCACTTCTTCTCTCTGTGATTTTTGAGAAGGTACAATAGCTCCCTCTGAGGTAAATTATACAGTGAGTGGCAGCTCACTCAGGACAGACAGGAGCAGTACGTTGTGATATCGCATCGCTTCCACCTTGCTGACTTTCTGACATCTTTGTGGGGTTAGGGCAGACAAGGGAGACCTCAGAAACCAGAGCGTCCCCAATGAGGCACACAAGGCAGTGTTCTGCTTCATGCTCTGCTGCCTTCTGCCACCGCCCAATGTCATTATGCTGCCAACACATCCAATTACAAGGAGCTGTGTGGCACGTGCACCAGAGAGCAAACAAAGAAGACGCTGACAGGGATGAGTGTGCGCTGGCCTAACTGGTGTCCCCGAGGTGACACACACACACACACCGTTGCCTACTGACTGCAGAGGAACCTTAGAGGCCTGAAAGAGCCTTTGGGAGTTTAAAGTGCACTGTAACCATGGGGGTTACAGTGCACCAAATCAAATCACTGGAGCTTTGTGGAAGAATCATAAGGTAAATACAAAGGGAGCACCTTAAAGATCTCAGACTCTAAACTCACTGAACTTTTGAGGATCAGGTGAGTGTCTCCTCCTCTGTAGCCTGGGGCACATCTGGTCTATAAGGGTTCTGAGGGTCTGACCTCGTCTGGGAACCAGCTGCTTAGGCTCTCCATTCCAGGGCCAGTGGGGACTAATCTTTTCTCTGGGGCCAAAAAGGAGCTTAAACCTGGAAGAGGAAGCTGGGGCCTTAAGATGAAACCTCCGCTATACCTCTTCCTCTCCTCTCTCTGTTTGTGCTGAGGATTATTCCCTTAGCAGAGCAGAGCAGGGGTATTAGAATGAATTAAATTCTCCAGAAAAAGAAGTCTTTAGAGTACGTTAAGGTCTCAAGACAAGAGCTGAGATTTGCAGTTGACAGCTGCATATATAAAATTCAGTCTGTCTTTAAACCCTCTTCACTATGCTGAGATTAAAAAATATATATATTTATTCATTTAAAAATTATTAGGTCATTCACAGGAATGTAAGAGAATTGCAGATACAAAACTCAAGCGCTTCAAAAAAGTCTCTGCCCCTTTGCAAAGGGGTCACTTATGAGAAAAAAATGAAACATGGCAGCAGAATAAAAAGAAAAAACTTGAAAGCTCTCACTGTGTTTAATCGTGTGTGTTTCACTATGACAAATTATATCAAAGGGATCGATGGATGCAACTCTGTTTGATGCACCAGCAGCAGCCACACAAACAATGTATCACAATTACACACCTGCACGCAAGGCACAGCAAATGATCCACGCACAACTGAACGCCATTGCTAAATGGTTTGGAAAATAACCCGGCTTTACATTGTAAATACAAGCGCATGGGTGATAAAGAGACAGAGCGAGAGAAAGAAGAGAAGAGAAAGACAGAAACACAGTAAGACTGAAGGAAAGAGTCAGAAGGGCACCATCAAGTCAGAACAGGTTAATTATCAATCTAAAGATGGGAGTGTTTTCCATTCCAGTGTAGCTTAATCCCAGCATTACATGCAGTTCATCAAGTAAATGTGGGACTGATGTGAGCGTGATGCCGTGTGTGCCCGCATGTAGAGGCTTCTTTTCGCAGCAAATCGTTAAGTGCTGATAAGTTTTTCTGTCATCACTTCACCTGAATGTGAAATCAGCTGTAGCAAGTCACATCTAATTTTACTCCACAACAAACTCACAGCAGCTCCCAGGACTAGCTAGCTTACAGCATCAAGTGAAATGCATCATGCTGAGGCTGTAACCAAGGTGGAGATGATTTCTTAGGAGCAGCGAGGTCTCACTTTGGGGTTTCAAAACAAAAGGAGTAAAAGGATGAGTGGATGGGGTAAAAGGAGAAAGACAAAAAAAAGCAGGGGAATGGAGGTGGGTGTATGATGTCTATGTTTAGCAGCTCCAGCAGCAAGAAGAAAACAATATTTTCCTTTATTTCATAACCTTTTAAGTGCAATATCTGCTCAGTAAGGCCAATATGAATGGCACTTTGCTGAAATATCAAACCATGGGAAAACACATCGATTGACAGCTCACTGACAGATCAAACTCTTCATAAAATTTCCCCTTTTCATCAGAGATATTATAAATTAGGCCTCCACTTTCCTTTTGTGAAAGCACATGTAGAACTACCTGCTGTGTGAAGAAGGAAATGACAAATATCTGAAGCAGCTGTCTAATAAGAACCCAGACAGAGATATATTACTATCCATACATCAGACATTCAGAGTGACGGATGTATGCAGCTACATGGGTTAAGTCAGGGTTAGTTTGAAATTTAGTTAATTATATACAAGTTTTTCTGACAAAAGCCCCTTGCATAACAGTGTTTAACCACATATTTTTGTGACATGTAGGACAAAAAACATAACATAACATAACACACACACACACACACACACACACACACACACACACACACACACACAGGCGCGTGAAATACTTACACATATACACTCACCTAGACAATTGTGCCCATCATGTGCCAAGCGGAAGCCATCATAGCAAGTGCACCTGTAATTTCCTGGGATGTTGATGCACTCGTGGACACAGCCACCGTTGTATTCAGTTGCACACTCATCAACATCTGCAGAAAAAAAGACAACATGGACATGAGCACATGAAACAGATGATATTCAAAGTATGAGTACCATTAAAGAAATAGTTCAACACTTCAAAACTCTAAAAAAAATGTCTTCTTTGGCTGAGAGTTAGAGTAGAAGAGTAACATCATTTCTTTATTTGTGCATTCACTATGAACCTACAGCCAGGGAGTGGTTAGCTCAGCATACAGCCTGGAAAATTGGAAACTTTTGGTCATGGTGGGTCCAAAAGTAATAAAATCTAGACCACTCTTCTAAACCATTCTAAAATGTCAAAAGGATGCAATGTGGTTTACAGGGAATAATGTCCACAGCTACTGCTGGAGCAAGGACTTCCTGGTAGAAACCTCATCTGTGATGATAAAGCTAAAGTTCAGCTGAAAACGGTCCAGTCAAGTATGACTCTGGGTAAATTCATCATTTGTATTTTTTTTTTTTAAATGATTATTATTGACACAGATTAAACAAAATTTATTCCAAAAACAATGAATTATTCCATAAATACACACACACACACACACACACACACACACACACACACACACACACACACACACACACACACACACACACACACACACAAAATTAAGCAATCTGGTTAAGTTTTAGAGACCGTAAATCATCTGTTTTGTTCCACCTCTGCTTTCATAAGCGCACTTATGAGCTAAACATGGAAGAGACAGTCAGCTGTGGTAATTGGATGATTCACCTGCTACTGACATAACTTGGATATATGCCACCGTGTGATAATATTTTTCCTCTTATTAAAACCCAGCAACCTAAGCTTTTATGACAAATATAGTATCCTAAAATTCACCAGTTTCCACTTGCCAAGACATTGATTCTTACTCTTGGAATGTTATTTCTGGCACACTGTGAAAAGTATCAAAAACATCAGTGCAGAACACTAAAAACCTTTTTACCATGACCGAAGTATAAAGTCAGTAGCAAAATATGTGGCTATTTATACAAAGCATACCTAGCCAAGACACTTAAAAATGAAATTATAAAATTGAATTAGTTTGTGCACATGTATGTTACCAGGAAGAAGTCAGCCCAGACACTGACTTTAGTGACCTGTTGGTAGTCAGTACTAAATAAAATGAAATATTGACCTTTTGACTGATAAATCAACCTAACCCTAAGTAGCTAAAACTGAAGAAAAGCGACACATAAATGAGAGAGCAGAGGCATAAAGATTAAGAGACTGCAGACTGGTATGACAGCTTAAGTGGAGTTGTCTTTTATGGTTATGATGATGGCTGAGAGGCCCATACTGAGGAGACCCAGACAAGGTGGATGAGAACAGAGAGTACTTTCATTTCGCACTTACTGGCCCATTTAGGGCCAATGATTCTGGCTGTTCAGCTCCTGCTTCAGACGGCCTCTCTCAGGGCTTAATTGGACATGACAGGAGAGGGATGGGACTAAAACAAAGAGACTCTCCTGCTCTCCACTTATTCACTTTCCTCATATCTCTGTCATTCTCCAATCGCATCGCACAATCACCCATCACTTTTTCACTCTGCTCTGAGATAGAAACACCCACCACATGTTAATACAACACTGATTCTCCTCCGCTAACTTGTTTTTATTCAGTGCTCGTCATATCTCGCAATGTCAGCTCCAAAGTTTTGTCCATTCATATCTAAAGGACCTGAAAGTATACACAGCGCTGAGTGAGCCTTTATTACCTCGCCCACTGATAGGTGGAGGGAGGTTATGTTTTCACCACTGTTTGTTTGTCTGTCTGTTAGCAATATAACTCAAAGTTTGTGGACAGAATTGGAAAGATTCCTTAGGGGCAAAAGAACATTTCATTTCCTTTTTAAGATCAAAGGTCAAGGGTCACAATCAGCAAAAGTTTTCAAAAAAAAAAAAAAAATTGCTATATCAAGGGAGGCAAAATTTTAAAAGTAATCTCTCAGTGAATTTTTCAACTATTGCGATGAAATTTGATGCTCAGGTACAGTACCAGTGAAACATTTGGACACACTTGCCCATTCATATGAATGAGTACGTGTGTCCAAACTTTTAACTGGTACCGAATAAACAACTACTGTTGATAAATCAAAGTGTGCTACAAATGCTGCACAAAAATCACAGACTTATATACAATTCATATCTTGGCAAATATTTGTTGTTGTTTTTTTAGGGGATGTTATTAAGGTACATAAACTGAATAAAATTGATCCAGACTATAAATGCCACTATCTGTTCATATGGATCTCATTTTTTTAAATATAAATACAAATTCATATTTTACAGTTTTTGACAGCCAATAAAATCAATTTCTGGTCCTTGTGTGGCATGAGATATTGACCCCCAAAACAACCATCTTCAGTGACAAGAAGAAAAAGGAGTTCTGCAACAGATGGTATGATTCCCACATAGCCCTTATCTCAGTATCATGGAGTCAGTCTGGGATTACACAAAGAGACAGAAGAGAGACTCAGACAGTCTAAAGCCACAGAAGAACTGTGGCAGGTTCTCCACAAGGCTCAGAAAAAAAAAAGTCCTTGTAATGAGAGCAGCTTAATGGTCTCAGACTCTAAACTAGAGGAGTTTCCAGCTGTGCTGTTTTAAAGCAAAAACTGGTTGCAGAAAATATTGATCGGATTTATTTATTATTATTATTTTGTATTTATTGCATGGTATTGGACATGCAATTTTTGGTTAAATAAATCAAGATTTTTCCATTAATAGGGAGGCCAGGACTGATATTCATATCTACCACTGATGTCTACAGTAAAAGTAAAAAATGACAGCAAGAGCAAATCTATTGTTTGTAAAGAAGGTAAAGTGAAATGTAAACACCACCCAACGTCCAAAAAACACACCTACAACGCAAAGTGAAGTGAGCAACAGGCCGTACAACCACAGTATGACTAGAGGATGCTGATTGGGATTTAAATCAGGTCTGCAAGTCAACACTGAAAAGATATGAAATTTAGTTGTGATGCAGTTTCAAAAAGTCAAACTTTGAGATAGCTAGGTGTACTCGACCAATCAGAAAGTCCCAAAGTTCCCAAACATGAACAAGCTACCACTTTCCACCAGCAAGAACTTGGGAGGTAGAGCAAATTCCTCGATGGCTTGGAAAAAAAAACAAAAAAAACTAAAACCTGAGTTGGGGATAAGAGGTATCATCTTGGTTATCAACTTTCTTCATTAACCCAGGCATTCTGTCTCAGGCTCTGTACGTGTTCGTATAAAACAGATTTGTCTCTTCTAACACCCAAAATGGAGAGCCACCTACTCCAATCAGAGACATTATCAGAGGAACTGGTGATGGAGCTCTATAAAGAATATAAAAAATATATACCAGTAAAATGCAACACTAGTGCTGCCAATAAGATGAGAGTACTGCTGCAGAAGACTGTTAATCAGGTGATTTGATGATCACAAGCACACAGAGTGGCACAACAGGCTGAATATAGTTATATTAATTTATTTACTGCTCAGTGCTGCTGTTTATTTTTAATGTGACAGCTGGACATCAGAGCTCTGAAACTTTAAACTGCATCCACAAACATTAAAGTTTACTCAGTGTGTTCAGCTATGACACTCTCATTTAACCTAATAAAAGAGACACAGGAACTGTTTGTTCCCAGATCAAAGTGAGATTCATTTTATTGATTGAATGGATATTCTTGGTGATAAATAGCCCACAAATGTAAATGCTCAGTCTAGTCTGTGTTTTAGTAGCAGCAGTGTAAAAACAAACAACAAAAAAGACTTGGCAGCAGATTAGAAGATATTCGAAATAAAAGAATCAGTGGAAATGTGGTGCTTTGTGCTGATTTTAGACCAGAACTCTAAACATAACCTGGTCTGGAAAAATCTTTGCAGCAGCTACAGGTTATATTGTAGAAACGCCTTAAGATCATGCACTAAAAGCTAAATCTCAAGCCTGAATCATAGATTTTACAGACATGCAGGTTGTTAGACCGGCAGGATAACTTTCTCATTCTGTGAAAATCAAAAATCCTTCCCTTTTCTTGTCTTTATGGTTTCTGTTGCCCTTTTTAACACCAGTAGGTGCTAACTTGGTCCAGCATTGCACTCGAAAAAATTACTATTACATTCAAAAGGCAGCAAGAAAACACTGGAGAGGCAGCCACATACAGTGCTCTGTATTCCTGCTTTTGAATTTTGTTTTACAAGTACTATCAGCCTTGAGGAGCCATTGGTTAACCTGAAGTTCAATGGAAACCCAAGCTTGCACATATTTACAACAGATTCAATAAAAGTATACTTTTATGACCTACAGACAGAAAGCCATGAAAAGCACTTGGTCAAGTAAATTAAAGAATAATAATAATACTATGAGAAAAATGGCATTTTGAAATATGGTTTTGTAATAATAGTAATAAAAATTGTGGGATATAATGATCTGGAGGCTTTGGGCCCATTGAAAGGGCTAGAAAAACAGACTTGTGTCTGACAGCCTACAAGGGCTGCCTCTGGCTGTGGAAATATCCCTGACGGCTTGGCAGGGGCTCCGACTCCTGTTTCAGCCGCTATCTTAATTTTCTCCTCTAACATGTGTAGGAAATTTACTGCTTCATTTCATCTTGTCACAAAGGAGCACTCTGCACCTGGCTTTCACCTTCCCTTCGTTTGCAGCCCTCTCTCTTGTTTTGCCTTCATTTTCAGGGAAGTCTAAAAGCTAATGAGTTATATTAACTGAGACAGAAGCTCTTATCATGCCTGTCACTGGCTCAGGGACTTGCATTCAGAGATATAAAGCAAATTAACATTGGAAACATGGCTTTTACTTTAGTATATTGTACAAATCCTCCACAAGCACAAAAACCACAGGTGAAAATAAGCATATTAAGGCAGTGAGACTTTTACCTTCACAATGTTTGCCATCCCCTTTATAGCCTGACTTGCAGATACATTTGTATGACTTCAGGGTGTTCTGGCAGATGGCATCGATGCTGCAGTTGTCAAGTGCCTCTGCACATTCGTCCACATCTAGAAAGAAAAAAAAAAAAAAAAAAAGAGGGAGAGGAAAATTATTTGGTGAAGCTGAAACATTCTTGGTGATAGTGCCACATTTATACCACACATAATCCCTGATTTCTAAATGTAATGGGCCACATTCAAAGACACAAAGAATTAAACAATTAAAATTCATACAAAACAAAATAAGCTTTAAAATTTTTTGATGTAAAAAGGGGGACACTTAGAAAAGTGGTAAGTAAATAATCATTATTACTTGTGCTTCAAGTGACCTTTCAATTAACATTTGGCTAATCCAAGAGCCTGACAACAAGTGGGATGTACTGGCCATGAGCCACAAATGTCCTCAAATCAGGTAAATTTAAGGACCTTTGTTGTTCATAGCCAAGAAAGCAGCCCTGTGAGGCTGCATGCAGGCATGTCAGCACAGTAAGACCATGTACAGGTATGTTAAACATGAAGATCTTAGTTTAATGTGTAAGCATGTAAACATTTGTGAATTTGCACTGAAGAGAAACAGAACTGAGGTTTCCTGAGCATGTCATTGCTTTACAAATGCAAACTTTGATGGAGGTGCCCTGAAATCAGTGTTTTTGCAGTTCTTAGGGGCAGCAAATTTAATGGCAATCCATCCAATAGTTCTTGAAACATTTTTACTTAAAGCGGACCCATTATGTGCATTACACAGCTCCACGTTCAAAATCATTCTTATTTATCTTATACTGGGCCTTAGTGCAGCACCTCAGTTACTTATTGTCTTCCAAAACACAAGGGCTTCTGTACTCACAACAGAGCTATGTGTTTGACGTGACCATATTAAGAATATCTGTCCTCACTGACATCATTCAGATCCAAGAACAGGAAAAAAAAAATATCAGAAACACGGAATTCAGTGCAGAATGAAGACTGTATTTTTGGCTCATTGAGATTATGTACACATATCGCTGACCTCGTTATTTTTGGCCAAAATTTATTTTGAGCATCCACTATTTTGACAGTATAAGGAAAAGCATAATAGGTCCCCTTAAAACCATTAATGTCAAGGTCAGGGTGGTACTAAGAAAAAGTCAGGGGATCATGAAGTCAGTAGACAGCACAAACACCTAACTTTGACCAGCAATCTTCACTGAGCTTTAAAAAAAAAAAAAAAAGACATTTTCAGATGTAATTAAATCAAAGAAGTCTGTCCAAGCCCAGTTTAACCAAATCTATTTACACTTATCTGTTGCTCAGGCATGAAAAACTGATGTTTGGCAGAGATAAAATTGGTCCTTAGGAAACTGTTAACTGAATGGGTTTGAATTACAAAGAAGAAAACTCAGAAGATAAGAATGAAAATGGATTTAACCAGAAGGAATATCAGGTTGGCCTTCATGGAGCCCCTAATCCAGCCAAATCCCAGTTAACTAGCCCAGGTGTTCAGGATTACCTCCCTGCGCACAGGGGGAGGGCAGCTTAAACAAGGTTTACATAGCTTCCAATATCTACTCTTATCACAAGGCCTCTGCAGGAGCTGGCTGATCCCACTGAGAAATGACCTGCAACCCAAACCCCTGAGCTTAGCATTTTAGCTATATCTGCCTATTCCCATAGGGCATGAGGTCTGCAGTGGAAAGGAGGACAGTAACACTGCAGAATTCCCAAAAATGGAAGATGGATGAAAAATCTGCAGAACAAAACAGATTGTGATATGCCCACTATGAAAACATAGTGCAAACATCACCAACAGCAGTAATACCACAAAAGTCAAAGACTATCAGCAAGCATTGAGCTTCTCAAGTTTAGGTGTAATGAGACTGAAGCTGTCCAGAGTTTGTGCACAAACTCTTGACAATGTCCAGAGAATAAGGTCTGGGAGTTCCCCAAAGTGTCCCTTTCTCACATGTAGCCCATGTGAGCTTCTCTGAACCAGAGGTATTTTAATAACTGGAAATAATGTTTAGCAAGAACTGAGCAGAGAATGCAGAAGGCAGAACACTTAACAAACACCAGTTTACTATAAAATTAGGGTGGTTGTGGCTCAGAAGATAGAGTGGGTCATCTACCAATTGGAAGGCCAGTGGTTCAATCCATCATTCCAAACTGATGGACTGATGCATCCATCAGAGTGCGAGTGTTTCTGTGTGTAAAGCATTAAAAGGGTTAGTAGAATAATGTGTGAATGGGTGAATGTAGTTTGTAGTCTGAATGCTGACTGAGTAGAAAAGCATTGTTTAAAGTACCAGACCATTTGCCATTCTCCAGACATGTGCCTGCTACATTTTCTCATGGGCTTATTCAGACTTTTACCAATTGTGTGAGGATGAACTGAATCAGACATGCCTTGAACTCAGTGCTGATGTCTGCATGCAAACGTTGCTCACAATGATGATTTTCATTCAGTAGTATGCTACATAGTTTACTCCATATTTTAGCCTTGACCACCATTACTTAAACATCACAGAACAGCATGAGAGGCAATTTAATGGGCATCCTGAGGACCCACAATTCAATAACTGCAAGATAGAAATGACTGACTGAAACAAGTGGCAATTATGTGAATATATATCTAAGATTCACTTAAATTCAAAGAGCTCTGTAAGTTTTCTAGGTTCCGTTTGATTTTATTTATTTATTTATTTTTTTTGCACGTGCTCCAATATCTCACTTGCTGACCCCAACTGAAAATGTTCAGTCCACAGACTTGGAGCGGTGGGATTTATGTTCTGTCTGAACTACATGTTGGATCATCATACATCATCAGCAATCCCTACCTTCAACAACTTTGTGACACTGAATAGAGCACACCTGTTTCAACCATTCTGTAACTTCCCAAAACCGAACTATCCGACATTCCAGTACTTCCTCTACTTACAGCCATAGTCTGTGTATAAAAGGTTGATCCAGCCACCATGAAGGCACCCACTGTTTTTTTTTTATTTAAGCTTTGAACTTGAACAGCAGTTGGCCTTTTAGCAAATTCATACAGTAATTCTTTGTCAATCTCTAAATCATGAACTATTTTATCATCTTTCTGAACATGAATGGAATCCATGATGTACAAAATGAACATCATTTTATACTGAACTAAACTTGAATCTAGCAATTGAGACAATAAATTCATAAGGAAAGTGTTTACTGAGGTCACAGATAAAAAGTCCCACAGACTTGAGTTTTTAAACTATAAAGAGTGCTTTTTGACCTTTTATGAGTCCACTCTACAGGGTAACTTCTTTTAGATTTTCATTTCAATACAGCAGTTGGCTATTGGGGCCCATTGGTAGTGAGGCTGAGAGAGCGCTTTACACACCCATCATGGTAGTGCGTTGGCGTTATGCTTTGAAGACTCACTTCTACTTGTTGTAGCTGTGTAGTATCAAAATTATGTGGAACAACTGGTAATATGGGCTACTCTTGGTTAGGTCTATGCTGTTGCTGGTCCTTCAGCTTTGACCCTGCCACAGAGAAGACAGAAGTAACAAAGACAAAGAACTTTGTAGTAAAGTAAAACTGTCATTCCTCCATTGTAGATTTAATTCCCAGAATATCAGTCTCCTTCTTCATAGCCAAACAAATGGACACCAACACAGGACCATGAATCGCTCATTATCCAGCTCTCTCAATTCATGTTCTTAGACAGCAGAAATCACATCTAATAAGGTAGGAAATAAAATTAGGAGTTCTGCCCAAGTGATTTCTTAAATTTACAGAAGCAATGAAAAAGAAAAAAAAAATTCAATCAACCAACCAACAAACCAACCAGGATTTTGGCTGTCCAGCAGTTTACATTTCATCTATGTGCGTTAGTGTGACATTTGGTAATTAAAGTCAGTGGAAAATGTTAATTGTCAAAACACACTGACCATCTGCTCATTAACCTTGTAAAAGTTGAGGATTACCACTAGCCTATCAAAATAAAATAATACCAGCTGAAGTGTTTTCCAACTGCAGCATCATTCTTGTAATGATGTGTCACATTTCATCGGTCCGCTGGGGACTACAGCATCTGCGCGGCATTCAGCAGGGGAATACAGAAACCTGGGACAGTTGTGGCGTATTTTGCCAAGTTTCCACAAAGATATTAAGAGTTACAGAAGGTCCTCGAGCCCTCTACTGATTTATATTTTGTGAAGACAATATAAATTCTCCCCAGGAGCCTGGCTTCTTTGTCCATACAGATCATCTTCCAGAATAAGTGCAAGAGAGGCTGTTTGAAGAAATGTTTTTCAGTGAATGAGGTATTAATCACAACAAATTATGCATCTTATTGTCAGCTTTCTTGGTGCAAAATCTTTGTGGTAATTAATATTCATTATGACAGAAACTCATAGAATCCCTTCTTTCATCATCTTATTAATGGTCCCATCTGGAGCATCAGTTCACTTTATCTTTCCAGTTTTATACTTTGGGACACACATGCGCACAAGTTTGCACACTCACACTTTTGTCTCAAGCCAAATTTGCATCCAAATTGATGCCATACACGTGGTTGTGAGGGAACAGCGGCAGTTATTAGGCTATAAGCGTCTCAAATGTTACACAACTGCCATGTTGTGATACATAATGGCTTTAGTAACACTGACAGGCAGCGGCTTGCTGTGCACTTAGGGTTTTAAAACAAAACAGCCTTAACTTGTGAAACTGTGCAACTAACTAGGCAACAAACACACCTTACTCAAAATCATCCAACCAATTTAGGAGTTGAAAAATGAAATAAAATAGATATTTTTGCAAGTATTACTTACAAATTTAGACCTCTATAGGATGACACAGCTGTGACACCAGGTAACATTTCAGAAACATTGAATATGAAAAACAGATAAGTAACTTAACAGCTGGTAAACTGTTGGAATTCAACTGATAAGCAGAGAAAGTCATAAACACAAATGTGTTTAATTAAATTACTCTTTCACATTTCCATTGTCTTTGGTGTGAGCTGCAGAAAATTAAATAAATACCAAAATTAAGAAATCCTGTTTCACAAACTACAGTAATCAATGTCTGTCAAAGCAATGTTTAAAAACCCACCCATAAAAGTCACTGGGACCCTTCCAGCAGACACACGGACAACAAAAACTAAACTTCAGGGTCTTTCTGGAAACCCCACTGCCTTTGCCATGGAAATAAACATGTCAGAATCAATACACTTTTTGGCTGAGTCCAGGGGATGTTACTCTGAAGGCTTGAGAAAAATGTACAGGGCGTTCAGTAATGCCGCCCTGGTAATTGACTCATGCCTAAGATGAAAAAGATTGTGTTTTTCATTGAGAGGTTCTTTCATTCTTTTGTGTTGAGGAATCACATTTGTTGGGAACAAGTTAAGGCAGCATAGAATGAAGCCAGCGCTTCAAGACAAGGATGAATAAACAAAGTCAAAACAACAAAAACCAAAGACGAGAGATATGTTGGGCAATGCTCAGATGTTTAAACAGTTTCCTCTGGGGAATGTGTCAGTTGGAATATTGCTGTCTTGTAGCCCTCCTCTGTTTAAGTAGTTGAGCTTATTAAAGCCACAAATAGCTCGAGTCTGTGTTCAAACACACTGACATTTGTGGAATACTGAATCTAGTGACTATGTTGGATGAAACCAAGTCGTACAACAATGAAGCATGTTTTCTCTCCCTGATTCTGCTTCATTTCTTGCTTTCATGGTATGCTCAATAAAACTCTAACCTCCGCCATCCGTCAGACTTCTAAATCCCTGAATGCACTGTGATATGCCCTTACTCAGAAAGGCACATTTTGGAATTCTCATGTTGGTATGATGGAAGGTTGCAGTGTACATTAAATGGGATTTTCTATCATTGTATTCAATTTGCTGGATAAAATACCCTCCCATCGTCAGAGGCTGTGATTAAGAAAGTTGCTCCAAAGCAGGCTCCATATTTAAGTCGGAGCAGCCATCTAAGGGCTGCTGGCTGTGGAGGTGTGACTTTGTCAGAGGTGCTTTTCCTCCCTGATTTATTAGAAAGCCCTGGGATACGCAGTGTATTTAACTGGGCCGGCTCAAGGGGGTGTTAGCAGGAATAAGACTCAGACGGGAGAGCGCGAGTGTGTGGGAGAATTGTAGGGCCGAAGGTGTGTAGTTCAAACATAGGGTGATGTTGACTTTGAGTATTGAGACCCTGGCTGTTTGCTTCCCCCGAACCTGCAACTCCCCTCCCCCTCCCCCCAACCCTAACCCAACCCATCAACTTTCCATTAAATACAGAAATAGACTGATTGGAGCTGGAACACCCAAAGGTGAAGTTTTACTTGTGCTGCCTGCAGCTAACTCTGAAATAATAGTCACAAACATAGATCAAGAGACGCTGAATAAAATATTCAGCCATATTTTCCTGACAGAATGATTTTAGTGCAACATTTGAACAACATTTGTTGTCAAGGATTAGAAGCAAAACATTCCTCCTTGACAAAAGGAGGAATGTTCCGATGAACCTCATTTTCACAAGCTCTTTGTGGCAGAAGAGGAAGGGTGCTGGGTTCAATGCCATAAAAATGTGTTCTTGGGGTCACAGTGTTTGTCATACTGTGTATAATTACGAAGAAAAGTATTGTAATTATCCATCTTAGAACCACACTTACACTATAGTTTGGGTTGCGGTTGAGCAGGATGGGTTAAGGTCAGGATAATTACTTTAGGTACAGCGCAGCTGTCAGGATGGCTTTAACGCTTCTTTTATCTTCACCATTGTAAATGATCCATATGATGTTTAGCTCACAAGCCAACTATTTGTTGTAAAGCAAAGCAACCGGAGCGGAAAAAAAAAACGGCAATCATCTCTTCTGTATTGATTTGTGCTTGTAAAAACACAAGCACGCATTTTCTTTATTCTTACAAAGATCCAGGCATGTTTTAAAGATCTAAAAACGTACGCTGCTTTGAATAATAAAGTGTGTTTGATATGATTTTCCTGTACAGACATGCAATTATTTACTAACTTGGGTGAAAAATGATTAAAATTACAGCTACACCCTCTCCCTCGGAGAAAAAACACAAAATCTATCAATATGCAAATAATATTCATTTTGAAAGTTTGAATTGTGGACCCACTTTATAGTCCACTCTCATTGTCTGTGTAACAGAGGCTCCTTGTTTGCACAAGCTGCATGCAGAACCTCAATCAGCCAAATTACTTTCAAAACTAGTTGTAATCTCAATAAATAAATTATGATATGTACATTACTTACTATGTTACTATGACATATTCTGGAGGATGCAAAAAGTGCTTCGCAGAGAGCCCAAGGTGTTAATCCATCCTCTTAACTTCCCATATCCCAATCCCACCTGAACAATGCTGCCCAACACTAGAAGGCACCCCCCCCCCCCCCCCCCCCCCCCCTTCCCCCCAAGGCCCTGTCATTATGATGCAATGGATCAGAGCATTTCTGGCAGTTGGTTTTAATGATGTGGCAAGTTCCTCAAATTAACGTTAGCGTGCTGAATATGTAAATTTTGTGTCACATACAGCACATCTCCGACACTAATGTAAGGCTTTGTGATTCTGTCCTGTAAACCGGGCGTCACCATCACAGCACACTGGGAAAGTTGTAGTTACTGAAATTATGCAGGGCAGCAAAAGTCGACCTCCAAAAAAGAAATCGTTTTGATGAAATGCAGACGTCAACATTAACACAAAATTTAGCATCTCACCACCCTTCTTGCCCAGATCCCCCCTTCAGCTAATGAAGGGACACACTGTTGGCTGTCCAACAAGCCTCTACAAAGTTGTGAATAAAAATATCCACTGCTTCCATTCGGGATATTTACACTCATCCTTCACACACTCTTAATGTTTAGGAATCATGACCACTGACTGATCCTGTGCTTTCAGAAACTGTGATCACAACTTCAAAACCCTGCGGGTCCCTCCCTGCTCATGTCCACCAGTCATGAAGCCTCAGATTAATGTGAGGGTAAAAATGTACAAAAAACATACAAGATAAGTTTCGGCACCCAGATCGTGTTAACGTGAAAGACATGAACTGTGTCCAGATCTGCACCTTCAATTTGTTTACACATCTAGACACTTTATTTTATGTTGCTTGGGACCACTCATCATCTGTTATGTCTATTAGCTGCAATAAGATAATGAGGGTAGACTGACTGACCCTTGTTGTGCTCTTGTATCCCTTAATTGTGTACTACACCATTTTTAAACACACTACTGTTGTAAAGTTTGTTCTATTTATTGAAGATGTTAGGATAATCACATTTTTTTAAAACTGAAAAAATGTGTTTGAAAGACTTTCAGGAGGCCGGTAGGGTTGATTGAAAAAAGAATGCTATTGATTTGCATGATGGGAAATGTAGGATTTAAAATTTTTGAACTCTTGACCATTTTTTTAAAACCTGTCTGAGTCTCTGAACTTTGTGGAAGTGCAAAAACTCTTTTGCGTGTCTCATTTTTTTAAATATAATAAATTAATTTAAAAAATATTCTTTCAGTTAATTGCTTGGTTTATAAATAATTACACAACACTGAAAAAAAAAACAAAAAAAAAACAAACAAACAATCTATCCATGTCCAGAGTGCCTTAACAAAATGCCCAAGAAACTTGCTCAATGATATCCAAATTAGTACAGTAATAAAAGAAAAGGAGCAAATTATCACATTTAAGAGAATAAAACTTTTGCACAATTGCACAAAAATAACTAATGCAATAACATAAAAGGTAAGTAAAAGCCAGGATTATTTAAGATATCTAATCTAATGTGTGCCAATTCTATAAAAGTAAAAGTTTCTGGCAAAAAATAGCTGAACTAGTATCCCTGTATTATTCTATGTTCTTGAGCGTGAGCTGATCTAATATTTTCCTGCGTATTGGTGTTGAGTTTGAAATTCTAGTATCGTGACAACCCTACTACACTGCCAGCTTCTGCATTACACAAACAGCTGAAATGATGTATAATGTATTTGGGGTGTATTACAGCATTTCAACTACTCAAGGCAACTCATGCACACTCTTTCTGCATAATTCTTCCATCTGTTAGCACCTTCATGTGCAATTCAGAATCTCTGTGCCTCATACCAACACAAGACAACGGCAATGATGAGCCTGGAGACTGCAGAGTAAAGAGCAAGTGGACTCACCTCGTGTTATTTATAAAACATTTCTCACGGTAGTTCAAGCTCAAGCTCAAGGTTTGTGAATAAATAATGTATTTTCTCTGTGATTTTGTTCATAGGCCAAGCATCTGGTGTTGTGCCTTTCCTTTAGCATGTGTGGCCTTAATAGACTATGACTCACAGACCTCCGGACCACCTCCAGAAGGAAAACACTTATTACAGTAATTAAGTGAATCATAGAGTAATACTAAGAGAGAACAGAGAGAGACTGACATAACACTCTGTTAAGTGTCAGAGGTCTAATACATAAATACAGCTCTAAATAAATGAGCAGAACTTGTAACAGATCTCATTAGGAGTTAAAGTGACAAGAAATTAATCTGCACTGCTCAAATGATTTTTCAACCTTCTTGGAATGTGTCCTCAACTGTTAATGACTTCTTGTCCTCATGCAGGATATTTTATATGCGGGAAGGGTGGCACTTAGTCCAGATGTATGCCTTATATTTATGCAGCCAGAGCTAACTGACATGACACTCTCCCCTCTGCACACAGCAATTACATTCATTGGTGGTTGCTTTAGCCAGATACAGTACCAACTATAAAGATGGTAACACAGCAATTACAGCACAAGTGTGATATTTTTAGTTGTTTCCTGTCAAACTGAGGGATAAAGTGAATGGTTCTCTGTGTAAGTTGTGAAGCAGGCATTAACTACTAAAAGTTCAGAAATGTGGAGTTCAGTGGGCTGGAACTGACTGGACATATGCTTCATTTAAATGCTGACAAACAGCGCGCTCATTTCATGCACTCATATCAAGTGTTTAACAGCCACTGAGTCACAGTGCCTACTGTATTTCAAATCAGGCACCAGATGAAATACTTTCCCGTCACATAATTACAAAAAAGTACCACATTTTCCACAGAAAGCGAATGATTAACTGGGGTAAAAATAGATATTTTTTTTTACTTACAATAATTTCTTCTTTTTAAATTGTACTTACAAAGAACTAAAGAAGACATAGAAAAAGCAGAAAATCTTCAATGTTTGAATGAATAATTGATTATCAATATAGCTGACAAGTGACTTTTTGAATCAACTTATTAGAAAATAAACAAGTTTAATCACATTCAGCCAAAAACCTATTAAGATATTGTCCTAATAATTCTTCTGTTCTAGGGAGGTCTTTCGGTTCTGTTCTCAGTTCATTGTTATGGTAATTACAGGTCAGATAAAAGTTTTTAAAATACAACAGAGACCCATATTTTCTCTTGAAACTTTTTTTAGCAGGCCAATAGTCCAAACTCACATTTAAGGTTACCGTCACAAGCTTTAAATCCTCACATCTGAAAAGCTGAAACCACAGAAAGTTTGATATGTCTACTTAAAGTCATTGCACGCTATAGTAAACTGCAACCTTGGCAAACTTGATAGATGGCAGCATACCTGTTTTTTTTTGGGGGGGGGGTTTCAGCATATTCACTTTTTTTTTTTTTTTGAAACGTCAGTCTGAATGTTAGATTAAATCATATTTGTTATCGATCACTGCAGCACCCCACTTGGTGTGGCAACTCCAAGTGTGTAATATAAAATAACATTTTCTATTTCTTACATTTCCACCATTTGAAACTCACTTACCTGAATTACTGGTTGAAGCAAAAGCATGTCAGAATCTGCCATGTCATTAATATGCATGTGATTATGCAGCCATGAAAAAACAGTAGAAAACACAGCATGAAAAAAAAGGCAAAAAGAAAATTGCTTCATAAATATAATTTAAGCAGAGTTTCTCTTTATTTTAGTTTTAGTTTTTTATTTCAATTTCTTGTAAAATTTCAGACAGTATGACCAAGCAAGAAAAATAAAAGGACTGAATGCCTATAGAGTGCCAGTGGACAGCTGAGTAATCATAAGGTAATCAACAACAAACTATTTTGATAATTAAACAAACTTTTCAGTGTTGAATGTAAAGATTTTGAGAAAATTTACAATTCCTGCTTTTTTACTCTTCTGTTTGTCTTTGGAGTTTGTACTACTGATCAGACAAATCACAATATTTTATCTGCATTTTTTTTTTTTTTTTCGCCATTTGTTGATATTTTATAGGCCAAATGAGAAATAGAGGTGATAACTGGTAGATTAATCCACAGTGAAAACAATCATTAGTTCCAATCCTAGATGCCGCTTTGATGGACAGTGCAATGACTGAGCCACAACAAACAGTATATGTTATCAAAGTCCACCATAAATTTATATCTAGAGTTCACCGGGGGTGACTAAATACTCCAGAGGGTCATATGGTTTTTCCCATGCCTCTGTTCATTTAGGAAGTCTCACATTCATCAGTGAAGTCATCCCCCTTTCTACCCAGAATGCACTGGCCAGAACCCACCAAATAAATAACTTTTTTTCATCTGGATTCCTTGATGTATTGGGTTGGATTTTTCCATTACTAAGCAGAATAAGAGCATTTCCTTTAACTTCCAGCAGTCTCTAAAGCTGGCGCTCACCATCAGGAATGTAAACACACACAGTCTGTAAACAAGGCTCTCTCTGACCCCCAACCCCCCTCAACAACGCTGACCACCGCAGACCAGCCTAATGACGTCCCTCCCTGACCCCGCCAAACTTTCAAAGACAGACGCAGCCCCATTATTGAGCCCAGAGGTCGCAGGAGGGAGTGCAGAAGAGGGCGAAAGATGAGAAAGGGCAGTGTAGCGTCAACCATGGTTTAAGAAGTTACAGATACGGAGATGACAAACCCCTCTGATATCTTCTTCTGAATCCTTGAGTTCCCAATCAGTGAGTAACGGAACAGAAAAACAAATGTGGGCTCTGGGAGGTTAGAGGATTAATGATCTAAGAGCCATTGCAGCTGGCTGAGGGACGGCACTGAGTTTCCTCAGTGAGCCATCAGCACTTGAGAAGAGGGCTATAGAGGTGAGTCAAAGACGGGGTGGGGGGGGGGGGGGGGGTCAGAATACCGTCAACACTGACTCGATCCTCCCCCGAAACCAACAGGGATGTTGTCAGCACAGAGCTGCATCTGCACAGAGAACAAAGGCCACCGACGGGGTGAGAAGGAGCAAGAGGAAGAGATGGGAGCAGGGGAGAGAGTTTTCTAATTTTAACCACAATGCCACAGTTGAGAGAAGCATCACAGGGCTCATTTGGAGCATATTGTTCAAATTAAAGCCTTGATAAATAAACAAGCCTCAAACCACTGTGCTCTGTACTCCTGAGTGTGAGGGTTTGAATGTGTTTTACAAGTGGACATTGGTGTGGCATACTAAGCGGTTGCCCTAGCAAGTCTGGGTGATTTCAACAACCCCCCCACCCCACCCCTCCACCCCAATCTTCTGTTGCACCTGAAATCTACAGTTTTGTCACCCCTGCAGCGATTTGAAATTAGGGGACAAACAGTGGTCACAAGGGCCTCATCAGCTGCTGATAAGTGATTTTCTGCTCGAGGAAGACAGAATAGACACCCTAATTTTTTTAACGAAAGCTTTATTTTTGCCTAAATTATCATGTTTTTGATGTTTCGCTCAGTTTTTTGTCTTTTCTGTAAAACCTGAAAAAAATGACTTAGACCATTATTTTAACAATGTGACGATTCTTCAAAATGTACACGCAAATGAAGAGAGGAGGCAGTTCAAATACTAAGTGGGTACAAACAGGATTAAAAGCAAAAATTATCATCGTACTTTTGCCATCAATCACAATCTGTGCAGCTAAACGCCATTTATTTCCAGGAGAAATTTGATAATTTGGGAAACGATAATGTGCTGAGTTAACTTGAACTCTATAAAAAGGAAAAAAAAATGGAACAAAACAGCACGCATGGTGATTTCTGCTTGTGAGTCACCGGTGCAGTTAGTGCCTCAAAAGCTCACCAATCTACACTGTTTGCTTAATCCATACAAAAAACAAAAAGACAAACAAAACAAACAAAAAAAAGTAATGCATAACCTCGGTGCCCGGATATAATGTGCCAATTTAAAAAAAAAAAAATTTATAGCTCTGAGCAGTTCCCAGGCAACCAACTGAGACTACAGGAAGTTACTAGCCTTGATCATTCAAATGAGATATCTTGGGTTTAATTACTCATAGCAAGAGGTGCATCTTGTAACTAGAGACCGAACAATACTGGATTTTTGAGGCAGATGCTGATACGAATCATTAAGAAGTACCTAAACGTTGTTTATTAATTTTCACATAATGTAATTCACAAAACAGCAACTTTACATGACCACAAATCACACCACACCGGGCATGTGCTGTGGTCAGTGTTCTGTTTTTCTTTTTTTTTTTTAAAAACTTTTCATACTGGCACGCACTGGGCACACAAATAAACACAAATTATGTTGATACTACCAAGTAGCGACTCACACTGTATTAGCTGGTGCCGTATTTCAGTACCAGCCCACATCTGGCTTAGAGAGAGAAAAAAAGAGCGAGACTATATGATGTCACTCCTGTGACATGTTAAAAGGCAACACACACACACAAACACACACTGGGCAGATCCTGCAACATGTTATAAATAACAAAATTTAAGAAAGTATGAATTTATTTTATATGAGAACATTTTGAATTTATTTTTCAAAACAATTAAAATACAGAAAAAAGGCACCACTGGATACCAGTACCAGTATCGGTTCAAATTCAAAAGGAACCCAACCCTACTGAGATATCTCTGAGGTAGGCCAATTGATGTGTGTATCTGAGTGCTCGCTACTTGTAACCAACATTTCCTTTTATTTGCTTTGGTTTCTTTCAGGGGTGAAATTCTGTTGAAAAAGTTTTGCCATTTAGAATATGTTATGTAAAGAAAAGGGTAGGTGCAATAAACAAGTGCTTCAGCCTTAGCCTTAGACAATATCGTGTTAATTTTGCTGTCATCTATTTCTTTTTATAGTCATTTTGGCTTTTTAAAAAACTGTAAATAATAACCAAAATAAAAATTATCATCATTGTCATCTGACAGCTGAGCTACAATGTTGTGCTAAGCTTAGCTAACCAGCCTTCAGGCTATAGCCTTAGACTTAACATATAGGCATGGAAATGACACCAATCTAACTATCCAAAAGGAATAAAGGTACTTCCCAAAATGTTCCACTTTTTCTTTTAAATTAACACTAGAAACCTTTTATGTGATGCTGCTAACTTCTTATTTTTCCTGAAGAGAAATGTGGGAAATGGAAATATTCTTCAATTTCTTAACAAAGAAAGACACCCTGGCAAATATGCAGTTCATTATAAAAAATAATTACCAGGGGAAACGGGCTGATTAAAAGCACTTAAAATGTCTCCTTGAGAGGGAAAGTCAGATTTCTTAAGGCCAGAATCTTTGACACTCTGTTGCAGACAGAAAAATGTCTTGGGTTTATATTCCATCAGCTAGCATGAAAGTGAGCAACTGTCTAGAACGAAGCCCCACTGAATCACCTTGTGTCGGAGCTTGTGCCAGACAGCTTTGACTTTATGTGTGCCTGTAAATATGGCACTCACTCGGCAGCCTACTTGACCTAAAATGAAATTAGAAAGTTTGTATCAAGCAACAGCTTGGCCACACAGAGACCAGGGAATTAAAAAACCTAGACAAGCAATATTCCAGCTATAAAGGATTCCCATTTTGCTAAGTGAAAGCACTTTTGTATTGTAAGTGCAATCATTAATATCCAGTCTAAAAATCACTCATCACTGTCATAGACATTCACACACAGATCAAAGTCATTTTTGTTATTCATACTGCATTGCTCTTGGACAGAATTGTTATCAGGAGTTTTCACCACTCAAGTAATGCCAAGATAATAATCTCTCTGCTCTCTCGGCTGCTCTGTAACAACATGTATAGTGGTATTGGAGCACCACTTGTCAGGCAGATGCATTGTGAGTGTGTCTGCTGAGTGGTACAGTGAAGCCGGATTGGTCCCCTCCACCCACTCATCAGTAAATGACCGAGGGCTACCCTGAGGCTCAACCTGCCTCAGACTCTCTGATCATAATGAGAACACAACTATCTGACACTGCATGCCTGTTGCAGAGAGTGAGAAGACAGACTGAGACAAGCTTGGATCTTATTGCCACAAGAGAGTATTTTTGCTTAGGAAAAGGAAGGTGTTTACAGGTTAGGAGCTCACCTCCTTTCACTGGGATTGGTACGAAGCAGGTAGGATAAATTAGGAGCAGTATTAGTCAACAAGTGACTCAAATTCCAATGTCTTTTATTTATTTCAAAAGAAAAAAAAATGACAAAGCACCTCAGTCAAGACAGAAAAAAGTATTTTCTTCCTAGTTGACCCGAATACATCGTCTAGTCGCCGGCTGTTAAAAATTACTTTGCAAAAAAATTGTGCTCAGCGCCTTGGCACACAAATAGGGACTTTTGTGCATACTTGTTTTAAGGCACATCCAGTCTCTGAGGGGCTAAATGTAACCACCCAACAAATACCACTGCAGGAGCTTGTAAGGACTCTGGGGCAATACAGAAACCATGCAGCCTAAGAAATAAGAGTGAAGATGATGAAAGAAAAATGCCACTGTGGTGTCAAAATGCTGAAGCCAAATGACTGGCCACGTTCATAGGAGACAGCGCGACAGTCTCTGTCCGCCTGCCGCCCCCCTTTTTTTTTTTCTTTCTGCTAAACAGCAAACTCTAAGAGAAGTTCAAGGCCAAAGGGATAGGCAGAAATAAAGACTCCATTTAAATGGTTCTTTCATGTGGCTTCACATACAGTTTCAAAGACTTGTACAAATTACCCTGCACTGACACAGCCCATACTGTCTCATCGTCCCAGTTGCACATATACATATACATTCACTGACATTTGCAAGCTTACTCAGACCTGCAGCACATCCAGCCTTCCATCAAGTAACAAAAGTGGGCTGGACAGGATGGGAGAAAGGGGCGAAGGGGGCAGAGGGGAGCTGCGCAGATCTTTTTTGTTGCAAAAATATAATTAGCACACTGGCTGACAGGGAGCTTTCTGACACAGTCAGTGTAATGCAGTCGTTGCTTCTGGTTGACAGAGAAAAAGCACGGCCACTTCATTAAGTGCAAAGGAAAAGAGGCGAGGACAAAGCAAACAAAGCAAGAGTTGTGTGAAAAAAGCAAAGAGGCAAGCGAGTGAGCTGGGGGATTTCTTATACCCTTCCATCTTGCTCATCGTGTAGACTCAGGCAGCACCTCGCTGTAAGCCGCCCCATGACTTGGGCCTCAATTGCCAAGGCTGCTCAGTTCCCACAGTGTGTCAAGGCCTGCATGTGGCCTTCCTCCCTGCTCGGGCAGCCCTGCATCTTTAGACCCCCAGGCACAGGAGCAGAGGTTACACCAACAGAGCCAGCGACAGCAGCATGTCAGCCCCACACCAACCGTTGCCTTGGTGCTGCTGCATTAGCAAAGAGCTCCTGACTCTGTTCAAGGGAAAGTGATTTGCCATGACGTCTATGGCTCCCCACTTTCGTTCCCTTTTCCTCGCTTGTTGCTGCTCGCTCACTAAGAAACCTCCTCTCTCTGCACATTTAATCTCTCCCGTTTCCCCTGGTCTCATTTTTCCCTTCTTTGTCATTCTCTCCACCACATCCTCAAATCTTCCCTTTCACTTTTTTTTCCCCCTAGAGTAATGACTGATGCCTGAAACACAGTACCATGATTAGACTGACACTGATGAAAGACAACATCTGTGTTGAATAAATATTGAGCTGACAAATTATGTTTCTTTTTCAGTCATTGTTCATCTCTGTTTCTTCATTTTTCAAAATTGCTCCCAGCTTGCAGACTGAACAGTGCCACAGAGTTGTCACCACCACCAAACACAATATTTATTTTCACTTCAGCACAAAATATGCTCACAAATAACTACAGAGCCAAACACAGATAATAGGTCAGTGCAGAGCTGCTTGCCTCGCACTGATAAACAGGAACTGGAAGAGAAACCCATCAAGTGGTCACTGCGTTTCACTCGATGACCAACAAACAGGTGCATGCCATTACAAACCAGCTCTAATACAGCAGCATTCCACAGTACAAGGAAGTGTGTAATCGATGTTGTGGAAAATAAAGTGAGAAAAAAGTAGTTCTAATTGCAAAATGTAAATATTGAGTTTTCCCACAAGTGGGGGCAGACCACCCAGGATGCAAAATAGTCACCCACCCCCTTTCTCTTTTTTGCCTTGTCGACCGCCCGAGAGATGTCTTTTTGTGAGTGCAAAACATCACCAACCACAATCAACACTCACACAGAAACCATGATGTGTCTTTGCATGCAAATACTTCTGGCAGCTCCAGCTTGGCATTTGTATTGTGGGAAAATTAGGTGATGAAAACCTTGAGGAGAAGGCTGAGTGGATCAGAAATTTAGTGTATAACACCATGTCTGCCTTGTTCCTGTAAGGTGCCAGACTTTTTGATTCAGACTGCTCCTGTCTGCTGTGAATAAATTCTCTCAAGAAAAGAGAGCAAGAGGGCAGCCGGCTGGGCAGGACAACACTGTAGCTGCAGTGTCTGACAGAGACTCCTCCGTGTGTGTGTGTGTGTGTGTGTGTGTGTGTGTGTGTGTGTGTGTGTGTGTGTGTGTGTGTGTGTTACAGGCCAGTGTCAAATACTTGTCTGGACTGTGACAAATACCTCCTAGTAGCCTCACCACAACTACCTGCTAAGATTAGATATGAAACATAACTGCCGGCACTGCTAATGCTGTCTGAAGATCAAAGGCAACTGTTTTTCTGACAACAGCAAACCTTCAGCGAAACTTCATTTAAGCCTTATTATGCTTCCACTATTTTCTGTCTTGGCAGGTCTGCATAAATATATGCAACCCTGCACACTGACACAAGAGAAAAGCAGTCAAATGATTGCAAAATAAGCCGCTGAATCAACAGACTGCATCTGCTTGAGCCAAACAGAGAATAATAGATGGATCAAAGTGTCCAAAAAGTTCACTTCTGCTCATTAAATGTAAAAGAAATCTACTTTAAACTTTTTAATAGCCTTTTATTTAGGCACACATTTGTAGCTTTCCAAACCCATACAAGAAATCTATTAATTAGGCACCCGGCAATTCAACCAATTGAAGCAAAATGAAAGGTATTTTGAGGTGAAAACTTACCTTGAATGGTTTTACTTCCTGAAGCTGACTGTTGGACAAAGGCGACCAAGCAGAAACCTAAAAATCCAAGACTCGCGCGTATCACAGCGTGCATATACATGTTAACTTTCACTGTAGTTTAACACAAGCACTTTCTAAGATCTACGATGCGCAGGAGCACATACAAGGGTGTGTGTGGTATAAAGGTCTCTTGTTATTCCCCGTGAGCACCCCTGACAGGACACTGTGCGATCCTTTTTTTTTTTTTTTCTTTCCTTTTAACGCCTGCTTATTTGAGTTTCAAGTGATCGGGGTTGAGGACAGCCCGACAACGCGGAGCGGACCAAGGCTTTTCTGTTATCATGTTTCGAGCTAGACCGATGTCAATTTAAGAAAGGGGAGAGAGAGAGAAAGAGAGAGAGCGGGGGGGAGAGAGAGAGAGAGAGAGGGAAAGAGGGAGAAATGGAGAGATGGAGCGCAGCGGCGGGGTCTGAAGGGGGAGGAGAGAAGAAGGAGCGTCTGCGCTGCGCTCCGGACTCCTCTCCTGCTTCTTCTTTTTCCTGACTGGCTCTCAGTGTTTCCTTTTTTGTTCTGCAGGAATTTACACACAGGTGTTGGCTGAGCTCAAAGTGGACAAGTGTTAGCGCGTGCACGGCGACTAGGGCTCATGAGGTCACCTGGCCGATGCCACCGGCGCAAAAAAAAAAAGTTACCTTCACGGTGTCGCGGCAAAATCACTGGTTTAAAGGGGGACAAGAGGGCGGATGGATTTATAAAAGACATAGATGGAAAAAGTAATGGCCTGGAGATTGCATTTTGTTCTCATCCAGCAGACAGTACAGCCCATCCAGTCCATCTAACAAACCAATAAGCGCCTATTACGGATCATGTGTGCAGCGTCGCCGTGATCTCGTCTGCTATACTGATCCAAGATTATAGTTGTCGTTTAAACGTTTTACCAAGAGCACTTGCTGGCATTTGGAAAATCTCCCATCAAGACTCAAAAACTACATTTTTCGACGGCATTCTTAAAATTCTTTGATATTCTTCATCCTATCTCCGAACTAAATAGAGTTCAAAGTTCAAATTACAGACAAAATTGCAAAACTTATTTGAAAAGTGGAAAATGAATAAATGTTTTTTTTTATACCTCAATTGATTTCTTTGCATAGCATCTTATTCAAGGTCAATTGAGGGCCTTAAGCAATTTCACATCCCTGTCATAGCTGGAGCTGGATCTGCATGAAGTGAACCTGTGAATCTGATAAAAAGAACTGTGTAAATGACTATGCTGAATGATTAAGCTACACCAGCTGTTGACAATACAGTTTGAGATTAATCAGTTCCTCAGGTATGATAACTAAAATCAGTAATTGTTTACAGGAAAATTGGTGGAGACTTTATGAGAATCATCTGGTATAGGAACCAAAAAAAAAAACAGGATGCAAATTATATTTATTATATTTTATGTCATCTGGTTCCAAAACTTTAACCAACACCACATTATCTGTTTGTCAGTACTGAGTCTTTCCCTGCAGGAGATTAGTTTAACTGCCACAGTTCTCTTGCTGATTTTTTTTCTCCTGGCTTTGAATAACTAAGCTCTGTCTGGTGAAGAAATCAGTAATATGAAGATTCACCGAGGTATTCATGAAGCATGTTGGGGGTGGGGGTGGGGGGCAACATTACAAGGCAATGTTTCCTTGAACCAAATAAAGTTGAGACAGCTTCAGCATGTTAAGACTTTTGAAGTTAAATTCTGGGGTTAAAGATGTTCCAGCATCAGCCATTTCTGCAGATCATGAGTCACTCTGTACACACCATTACCCCCAAGACCTGAAGAGAAATGAGGCTTGAGGAGTAACATGAATCAGAACAGACCTTTTTCATATCATCATGATCACAACCCACTGAGCTACTGTGCCACATTTCACCAGCAATGACATATGAAGCATTTGTTTCCAGGAAGCGTGCAACAGAGGAAACACATCTGTATCCCCACACCTGCTACCTCCTTCTGCATTATCACCCAAATTAACCAGCTGCGTCGATGCATTCATGTTTGCATTTCTCTGTACGAGCAGATCCAACACTGTAATCATCACGCCTGCTCCAATGTGTAATTTTTTTTTTCCTCTCAATCAAATATAATTAGGACATCACAATGAGGCTGATTGGAGATAACAACTCTGCTTTCTTCAGATGATGCAGACACACACATTATGATAGGGTTAAGGAGAGAAAAGGAGGAGAGAGGATTATTACTCATTATACTGCATATTATCTCTGTCTATCTCTATTTTAAAAATTACCAGTGAAATATTAATTATTTCGGAGTCAGAGGCAAGAAATTTCATAAACACTGTCTTTTAGTATGGATTCCCATGCTACCCCATATTTCACCAGACACTAGGGGCCTCGATAAATAAGAGATTCAGTACAACAGAATAACCTTCCAAGGAGCCCTCTTTGCATCCACAGAAGAAGAAAAAACATGTAAATCCACAGCTCAAAGTCAAGCAGTTCGGTATAATTAAAATAACATCCGTCAGGGATATGGAAATATCCCATGTCCCCGTGTCCAAATCTCTGGGTAATTGTGAGCACTTGTATAACCAAATGAGCTCAGAGTCACACAGGGAGTTTGAGAAAGTCAGCACATGGTTGCCACAGAGCCCAAGCACAAGTCACACTGGTGGATCAGTACACTTTTCATGGCAACACTTCATTAAAGACAGAGGTTTGTGCACAGACATTGCACTCAGCACCAGACCAAGCTATTTTTACAACAACAGACACACAAGGGAAACCCAGGCAATGTTTAATTTATGATTCTTGTCATGAAAAGGACTTTTGCTACATACTGGGTAAAGAAAAGTGGGAGAGTGAAGAACAAGAAGAAGAAGAAGAAGAAGTCAAGAGATCAGTGAGGATCTTTCACAGAGAATGAGTCCAACTGAGCTGCATTTCACCAAGACTGAGACAGTCTTAATGCAACATGTTCAAGGGATTTGCTGCAGAGTGACTGACCACAACTTGCTGTGACTTGTTCTGCATAGAGTGAACAGCTCCATTTTCCCCTCTGGATTTGTTTTTTTAAATGTATTTTTATACTTGAACACAATATCAACTTGTAACTTCTTCCTTTGAATGAGCTGATCTGATGCTGTTTGGATCTATATGAAAAACATACGATTGTCACCACATTTAACAACTGGCACAGCTGTTCTATCTGTTATCACCTTGCAACTCCAAAATTTCCACTTCTCAGAAATTAGAGGGCAAAAATATGCAGCAACCAGTTGTTTTAGACAGCGTTGTTAAAACCTACTTTTTTGGCTCCATAATATTACAGTCAGACAATACTCCCAACAGCTGTTTCTGCAAGATAAATGCAACATGTATGCATGTTGGGAGGTAACTGTGAGCCACCCCTTTACTATACTGCATGCTAATGAACTGTGGAGTTAGAGGCCCTGCAGAGGGCTTAATGTGCTCTTCCAGATGGTCATACACAGGGGCACATCACCTCAGCTCCTCATTTACTTTCTTCCAGTTTGACATTTATGCTCCCAATTGTCTAAAAGAATTATGTGTGAATATGCCATAGCTCAGAACTTTTCTTGCTTTCTTCATTTTTTTTTTTAACCCCCTACCTATGCTAGGTTACCAACACTACCACAGGCCCAGCAGGATGCCTTGGTACTCACCATGCCAGCCCCACAGGGGAGCAGAGTGGCTTGCTGAGTTCCACACTTTAGTACAGGCATCCCAGCAAATGCTGTGGGCTTGCCCCAGGAATGTCTCCTGACCACAGCCACAGTCACTGGCACTAACAGGGAGCAAGAGAGGGAGAGTGAAGAACGAAATACACTTATCAAGTCAGAACAAACACAGATGTCACGTAGTCACCCTGACTGGCTGAAAGACTTATTCCTCCCTATCAAAGACCACTTCTCTAACATCAAGGGTGAAAACAACCCCAGTGGAAGAAGAGGTAAAGTTGTGTTGCATTTATAGCATCACACCACTGAAAATTTGTTTCTAATGAGAGTTATCACCACATTGCTGTCAGGCCCTGAGTAACAAAGGCTTGGTTCCCTTTCAAGTAAGAGTCCTAGTTATGTTACCTAAGTCTTATTGTTGTTGCAGCAGGGAGGTAGACAAGATACAAACAGCTTGTTAGCTGCGTGAGCATGCGTGCGGGTACTGGAGGAGATACGAGTGTGCTCGTTCTGTATCTCCTCTGTCTGAGTGTCTGTGAATACCTATAATCAAGTGGACTCATCATGATCAAATGAGACAGCGTGGAAGATTTTGTTCTGTTAGGGTCCTAAATTTGATCCTTTCTGTGCCTGCATCTTTCAAAGTATCAGCCATCATTATACAACCAAATTGTATAACTGTGCTTAGTGCCTATCTGAAAGCATACACACCCAAACAGAGGAGCCATAATAACCATGAATTTTAAGTAAACTCTTTTGATGACACAGAACTGGGCTGGGCATGCTTAAACCCAAGCACACTCAGCAGTGGCTCTGCGCCACTTTGTCTTCACTAATCCTCAATGATCTATTCATATGCAGAGAAAGGGATGAGGATTTTGGCCGCAACTTTCAGACACTATGTAAGAAGGTAAGCACAGGACAGGTCCAGGGTTGTGGGGGAAGTCCCATGAGCTCATTGTCTAGTCAGATAGCGCAACAGCTATGCCTACCTGTTCCAACTACCAAAACGAGGGAGTGTCTCCAAGGAGCTTTGTGGAGATTTAGCTCATCTATGCATCATAAAATATCAAACATTACTAAACATTCAAGATTTTAGTCCATGTTTAACTAGTGAAATACCAAACTTCAAATCCCATTTAAACCGTTTAAGTTCAGAAGACATGAGGAAAATGTTCAAGGGTCAGCGTGACACTGTGATGAGTAAAGAAATTCCAGCAAATCGCCCACATTCATTTTTTACATTCTTTGTTAATACTCTGACCTGAATCATTTTGTCTGGAAGAAAAAATAAAGGGATGTTGTTTGCAAAAAAAAAAAAAAAACTGTTTTAGTTTTTGTTCCCCAGACTAAATGAAAAAGGCTTTATATAGAAAGTCCATCCTTTTTCTTATCTAACCACATCCATATCAATGGCTAAATAATCAGTTAAACCAATCAAATAAGGTTAGAAGACAGAGAAAACCACACAATCACAGGGGGAACAAACAGATCTACACAGAAAGACCTCAGGCGCCTAAGCAATTTGAACCTAGAAACAATGGCAGAGACAGCCCTAACCACCATACCACCATGTTATCCTGAAGAAAGACAAAACATCTAAGATGCAACAGGTTCCATTTCCCCCAGAAAAGTAGGTTTAGTGAGACTGAATACCTATAAGTTAACGAAATCCCCACCACCACCACAGTTTTAATGAGTGAGCTTGAAAACAAATAAAAAGGAAAAACTATTTTTTGGTTAGCATTTTTTGGTGGAAAAAATTCTTTCATGCAAACTTAATCAATTCTGTCTAAATTTACTGGAAAGCCAACTCTTACTTTTAAAGTGACACTTCAAATGAAGCAATGAATATAAAACCAGCTCTACAGCAGCTGCAGTTTAATCCTCACTGATGTGCCTTAACGACAAGTTATCTGCATAACTGTGATGGGATCGTCTAATGTCATCTATACTTGAAGTGAGAGGACTTTGCAAGAACTCATCAAGAAAATACAAAAAGCAGACAAACAAAAGACACATGGTTGTTAGAAGAATGAATCACAGGCATACAGAGAAACCGATCTGTTTTCACTTTACTCCATTTTTTGAAGTTGAAATATTTAATTAAGCACTATTTTTCTGTGTAAAGTTTGGTTGCAGTGTGTTTATGGAAATGAGATGCAAAAAAAAGAAGGAAAACGTCACACACATCCGTGCACGAAATCAAATGTGCAACAGCAACATATGGTTCTCTGCCATTATGGATGCAGCATGAGTGGTTCTACTTCTATATACATATGAATCTAGACTGCCCTCTAGTGGCTATGGGGTTTCAATGTCTGATAGTATGGGCCCTTAATACAAAAGCGAATCTTTTTTGTTTTGTTTACATTAAACATTTTTGACTTGTCAGAGCAGAAGGAATAAATATGATTAATGAAGACTCAGTTTTATTTAATGCCCCAGTGAGCACTGACAGTGTCCCAGGATGCACACTAGCAAGCCCTCCCCTGAGAAGATGCAGCCATCATGACGGGCCCTTCCTGCTGTGACGGGACTCAATTACTCAATTAAAGCCGAAGTGTTTTATGGGTACAGGTGGGCATTGTGATAGATTACTGAAATCCTGGGAAAGTGCAAATCTCTTTCAAACTGTGTCTGTGTATGCATGTTTAAATTTGCTCAAGTTATCCTATGAGAACAACTGTGAAAGTTGACAGTTGCTATCACTGAGCCCTTGTCAGTCAGGTCTGCTGCACTCAGGTGAAAAGGAAAAATAGCTCACATACCAACATGCCACAGTGCAGCACAAAGCTGCCTGTGTCAGTCTGACGGCACCCACTGTAGCTGCTTTCTCTTCTCTCGGCTTTACAGCAAATGAGGATGTTCACGTTGAGTTAAACAAAAATGAACCACTGATACTTTACATACTAGCACCTTTTCGTGCCTAGACAGAACAGTGAGTACTGTCCAACTGCAAATTAAACACAGGTTTTTTATATTTCTCTCTAAAATATTAAAAACAATATTCAAATTCTTTTTCCAGTCAGCCCCTATTAAAAATTTCCAGAGAGATAGCGATCACAGGTTTATCTTCTTAGAAAAAGTATTTTTAAACTTATATTCCGTGTGTAGAGGATGCAAATTAGAAGTGGATTAAAATTTTTAAAAATCATGCTGCAAAGCTATCCTAGGTGTGATGAGGATCAGAGCAAAAATGATAAGTGTAAGAGCAGAGCTTAAAGAATCACAACACAGACAGTACCATTGGCACTGATGCAGTCATGCAGAGAAAGCCTTGCATGTCTAACTGCACAATTAAAGGTGAGTCACTGTATCGACATAGCAATAAAATGCGATACTTTGCTTATTTTTCCCTCAGCACTATCTGGAAAGTTATGTTCTAATCCAAAAATAGCAAAATGGTTTTACTCAGTCTCTGTTTTGTTCTTTGCCTCGTGTAAACTGCTGTTCAGATAAAAACACTTTTTCATATTGAGCTTCACAGAAGTAGGTGACCTCGTGAGCAAATTACAGGAAAGAATGTATTTGCCTCAAAGCCTGCAGCAGCGATAAAATGTTTTGAAGACAACATGTCGCCCCGTAAATGAGCCTTCGTGAGCAGCAAAGATATTCCATGCAGGTGAAAAACAGGTTGTACCAGTTCCCTCAACATCACATCAGATAAAAGGTGCTGAGGCTGAACCAGAAAACTGGTGTCTCAAGTTGCGATTTGATATGACGCATATGGACCCGTGTTTTATAAATGACCAACAGGAGGCAAAACAATGACATGTTCAAAAAGCAGTTTATGACTTAAATAAAAGATCTAATAATGCCTGCAAATCATTGACCCATTAACTCCATACACATAGCTGCTGTCTAACAAACACGTGCATTATTATGCAGCCATGCTAACCACATTTCAGATTCTTATCACCTAGTGGCCACTGACTATGTGTTTTGAGTTACAGTAGGGTATGTTCCCAAACATACTTTCTATATGTTCATTAATTTTTAAAAACATCCTCCAGACTGATGGTGGTATGATACAAACTGTACAGAGCAAGTGGGCTCAGTGCACTTCACATTAAATGCACAAATGTGAACACTAAGCAGTGCCTGGTAAAAAGGAAACAAAACCAGTCTAACAGAATGTAGGAAGTGAAAATCTTATTACATTACATAACAGTGACATATGGAAGTACCTAAAGGGAGAAGTATGAGGAGATCCTTTGAAAGCACACAGTGAGGGACATTAAAATGTTTCTACCTATACTTCACAAAATAAACTGAAATTCCTAAATAAGTCATTATTGTCCCTTAAAAGTAACAGCATTTACTTTATAAAAATGTAATCAGTGACAGTGAGATTATGATTATCCAAAATGTCTCTGACTGCTAGTTCTGTGGGAAAGAAAACATTGGAAATATGGCTATACAATATGCAATAGTCTGCATGACAATTATTGTATTCTGAGTTATGTGATGCAGTTACATCATAGTTAGTGCAGTTAAATGAAAATGCATAAAAATGTGGTCAAGCTGCTTCCTGAAAGTTTTGTACTGTCTACATCAATCATTCAAAATTCTCTGGTATTTTTTTTTTAACATATACATATATATATATATATATATATATATATATATATATATCATCTTTTGGAAGTTTGTAGCATCTAGCAAATGAGTTGCACACTTAATCTCTTAGCAGGCCCAGCTTCTTCAGGGCCACACGGCGGTCTTCTTCATTTTCTGAACGAGGGCAGATCAGCACGCTGATACCTTGTGATCGAGGCAGCTTCTGACCATCTCTGGAGTGATGGAAGGCAGTGCTGGCAGGCAAGGCCCTCTGTGATGCTGGGTCTTTAGTAAGGGCAGGGCCTGCACCCGAAACTTCTCCTTGAGCACTTGAAAACCTACTCCGTAGAGATGTCGGGCGTGGACGATTGTTATGTTGCTGGCTGAGGCTCTGACTGCTGCTGATATCCTGACTGGCCTCACTGAAGATCTGGCCTGCCATATATCTGCTTCCACCCAAGTCAGAGCGTCCCAGGCTGGCTGATTTGACCTTTGGTGGTGTTGGCTGCCTGACCATAGCAGGAGGGGTAAGAGGGGTGGCCTCTGTGACATATTTGAAAGACAGTTCATTTTCTGAAGGTGACGGCTTGATGGGGTCACCAAAAGCAGCAGGTGCTGCAATAATATCAGGATCCTGAAGTGGAAGAGCAGTAGAAGTGGTTGATGGTAATGCAGCAGCAGCAGGAGTCAAAGACTGGACAGTAACAGACGCAGGCAAAGGGCTGCAATGCTGTGTTGACGGTGGTTCATTTGGAGCTGCTGGGCTGATTGGAAGAGAAGAAGCTGTCCAAGACGTTTTGGCTTTGAGGGGAAGTTTAGGGCTCAGGGCTGGGCCTGAAACTTCGTCACTGCTTTTAAGCAGACCAAGCTTTTTGAGAGCCTCCATGCGAACTTTGTGAGGGTCCAAGAATGGCTTCTCTGAGTTTCCATCAGAGTTGGCTCTCTTGTGAGAGTTCAGCACAATGTTGTGGGGAAGACTTTTGGGCTTTGGGGCCACAACAGGTGGACTTTTAGGCTCAGCAGCTTCAGCAGGAGGTGAAGCAACAATTTGTGAACTTGTGAGCACAATGGGAGACAAATCAAGTCGAGGTTTGCTTGTAGACCCGTCGGACACAGGACTTGTTAGAGTTTTCTTGACAGAGGCTCTCTGACGTATCTGCTCCAAATCAAAGGTTGTTCCTGGCTTTTTACGGGAAATTCCCACAGATGGAGGGGGGCAATTTATTTTATCAGGCTGTGAAGGAGAGTCTGGTTTATCCCTGAAGTCTAAGGGAGGAGGGATTAGACTCAGATCAATCTCAGAGGCCTCAGTGGATGGTCCTGGGCAAATAATAGTACTTGTGACATTCTCAGGATGAGCACCTTCACCTTTGGCTAAGCCTGACACCTCAGTGGGCGTAACTGATGAGTGGTTTCTGCAGTGAGTAGATGATTCAGGAATAAGAGGACTGTGTTGTGGTTCAGAGGTTTGATTTAGAGCATAATGCTGAGTTTTTCCATTAGCAGCTAATGCTGTGGATGCAGGTGGTGCTGTTGGCACTTCACCACTGAGAAGTGATTTCTGGTTGCCTTTGGAGGCGTCAGCCGTCAAAGTGGAAATGTCTAATAAAGAAAAGCACAACTGTTGCAGTTAGTGTTGTAGCATAAACTGTGCCCTTTCAAGACAAATAAAGGTAAATAAAAAAAAAACACACACACACACATGGCAGCATATTTGATGGCATGAACATACCATTTCCTCTCATCTGATCAATTTTCTCTGCCCGTGACTCATGATGTGATTCATCACTGGATAAGCCGCTGTCCTCCTGCACCTCCAGTGCTTCAATTGTTTCTTCAAAATACGTGAGACATGCCCTCTCCTCTGCAGATAAATACTCCATGCTGTCTTCACTCTGCAAACAAAATTAAATTAAATTAAATGCAAATTTAAACTTTGCAATCACTGTCTTCATAAACATGACCATATAAGACAGGATAGTAATTAACTGGCCTCTGTGTAGATCCCAGAGGTGTATATTTTGTCATATTTTTCCCTATCATTTCAATTTTTATGACTTTGTCAGTCCAATTGTTCCCAGCAATGCCACATCATTGTTTCCCATTTCTGCTTTGATTAGTGCCTTTTTAAAAAATACAAATGTTTTGGGGTCACAAAGTGTCAAGAGCGGCAGGGGTACTCGTTCAGTCATTTAAAAAAAATAAAAAAAGACTCTGGTTTTGGATTAGAGCATTCATCATCTGGATGGGGAACTTCCCAGACTAGAAATTATCAGAGGATTGGATATGTCACGGAATTTACCTGAAACAGCTGGGTTGTGCCCTGATCATGCTGCACACGAAAAGGTAAGCTGATATTGGTATACTGAAAACCCCAAGCTGAGCAGCAATGCCCCTCCAGGGAGTGAGGGAAAACTCCACCTGCTGATTCAGCTGGAAAATCTATTTGAAAATCCCAAAACAAAGACAGGAAAGTAGAAACTCCTCCAGTCACATGCCAGCATGCCCTAAGCATACCATGAGGCAAATTGGGTGTGATAACAGCCTGTATTATGTGTTTAGCTTTAATTAGTTTTGCTTGTTTCTGGTCCCTGTACAACCACAACTTGGTTTGTATTGGCAGCAAAAAGCCAGACTTGTTCCTGATGGGTGCTGGACTCTGCCAGGGCTGTCCTTTGTCAAAGATTTTGTTCATAACTTTTATGCCAGAATTTCTAAGCACAGCCAAGGGGTTCTTTTGGCTCCATCAGTCAGTGACCTCCAGCTCGCACTGGAGCGGTTTGCAGCTGAGTGTGAAGCATCAGGAATGAGAACCGAGAAAAGGGAGGAGTTTAAATATCTCAGTCTTGTTCACGAGTGAGGAAAGAGTGGTGCAGGAGATCGACAGACAGATTGGCGTGGTGTCTGTAATGATGCAGATGCTGTAGCAGTCTGTTGTGGTGAAGAGAACTGAACACGAAAGCAAAGCTTTACAGGTCAGTCTACGTTTCCACCCTCACCTATTGTCACCTATTGTCTGTGTAGTGACTGAAAGAACAAGACTGCTGATACAAGCGGCAGAAACGAGTTTCCTCCAAAGGGTGCCTGGGCTCACCCGTAGAGATAGAGTTAGGTGCTTGGTCATTCAGGAAGGGCTACTCCTCTTCATTAAAAGGCTGAGGTGGTTTGGGCATTTGACCAAGATGCCTCCTGGAAGCCTCCTAGGCGAGGTGTTTTGGGCATGGCTTAGTGGGCAGAGGCCCCGGGGCAGACCCAGGACACGTTGGAGAGATTACATCTCTGGACTGCCTGGAGGTTATTGTGTTTATTTCAATTAATTCATATTGGGGTCAAAATTACCCCGATTGGTTTCACCACATAAATCCAGCACAAATTATGATTACTTGAAATTACTGAAAACTAAGTGATACCATAATAAAAGGATGGTAAAGAAGTTTTTTAACCAATAGTGTGGATTGTATTTTGGATGAAAGGTGCAAGCTGTATTAAAGAAAAGTGTAGATTTCTGTACCAAAAATACTAATTAACTGTAATTTTGCAATAATAATTATAATAATCAATTTTTTCTTTAGATGACATTTATTACACTACTAATATACACCTTGAGAAGAAACAAGTTTTGCTATTATGACTGCTTCTTACAGTAAATAATTCTCAGCAACTCCAGTCAGTAGTCCATGTATTAACTACATTGGTAGGATGAAGGTTAAACAGAAACAAAGGAGCAATTCTTATCTAGCTCCAAGTTATTGCTTACTATATTAACCTGTTGGAAAATTTTACATCAGGTGACTGCTGGTGCTGTGGGGCTTTAGATTATTTATACCTTATTTATGAAAACATACACTGACACCTTCACCAATTACAAATTAACTTCCTCTAATCTCTCAACCTTCTCATATCTCAAATTTTTCAAATCGCCATTTGTGATTTTTCCTCTTCCAGTCGCGGACAGAATCATTCAGTGTTATGACGGGGAAAGAAATGTGCCCACAGGCTGTGTTGCACAACAAACAGATGTACAATGATGAGGAGCTACAGCAGCACTCACATAGCCAGAGTTCATGCTGATTACACTGTCCGAGCTTCCTGCGCTGTCCATATTGCTGAAGGATTCCACAGGAACATCACCTGGCCATGTGTCACTCTTCGGCATTACACAGGGAGGAAGATGAGGGCATGACCTGCACTTCGCAGGCCTGTTTTGTTTGTGTAAATCTCACCAAATGTCTGTCTCAGGAAGAATCTGAAAGTCAAGGACAAAAAAACCCACCAAACTACAATCAGAGGAAATTTGCGAGTCACTACTGTCTCCACAGTAAATGTCAGTTTCTTTGACAACTGACAAAGCCTTAGTTTGAGGCTAAAAATAGCTAGAGAATGCTGTTTTAGTAAACAAAACAGCATCTCTACAATTAATGTGATAAATGCATGCCATAAATTATAGCTGATAGTTTAATGATCCTCATAATGTAATAACTGTCTTATTTTTGTAACAAGAAGCAAATGTACTGTCACAGTCACTGTGATGCATTAAACAAATGAGTTATGCTAATTCATCAAGTCATTAAAGTCATTAAATAAAATAATAGTTAAGCGTTTTTTTTAAACACATCAAAACATGGATCAAGTCACAGATTAAAGAAAATATTTCCAGTTATACACATCTGTCATACATTAATCCCTTTCACAGGAATGGCAACAGTTACCAGTGAATGTCAAGTTATACATTATATTAAAGTGGAAGCATGTCACTGTTGTTAGAAAATAAACATTTTTTTCCACATTGGAAATTGAATTTATTAGCCATTAAACTCACCTCTGTGTCAAAATAATGACTCATTTGCTACAAAGGACTCCTTGTTAGATTTTTCTGTTTTTAAGTTGAGCCAGTTTTAAAGCTAAAATACCAAACACCCCTAAATTTGGTTTCTTAAGCATGAAGATTTGTTGCTTTTCTTCATGTTGCCACTTATAATTGTATACTGAATATCTTCATGTGTCCAAAGCATTTCAAACTGAAATGATCATTCGCTGAAGATTTTCCAGAGTAACTGATATCAAAAGTAATCATTAATGTCCTTATAAAGTTTGCTAACAAAAGATCAAGTAAATTACTGTTTATAATACATTAATGGTTTGCTTTCTAAAATATTCCTACAATTCAGGAAGATGATCTCATCATTGCAAGCAGACTATGCTGCAAGCATCCTTTGTTAATCAGTATTTCAGCCATTACAATACAACAATCAAATGCTATTACTTGTGAGAACACATAACATACCTGACATCTTTGAAAATGTGTGCAATGAATGTTGATATGTTGTGTTACTGCATGCTTGTGCTTCCATCAACTATCCTACGCACATCACAACTGGCAGGTCAGGCATGACAAAAAATATGCCAGTTAAAAAAAAACCAAAAAAAAAAAACAATGGAAGGAGTTCATTGCTGCTGAAGGGACATGATGGGCATTTTTGAAATCCTCATAAGTAGAAGGCTAATTTAGAAACAACGAGACTAATAATTAATCAACAGAACCATAAAGAAAAGGCAATTTAAACCAAAGTTCTTACATCTTTGCTTTTCTTTTAAAATGTTCAAATTAGATTGTGTTTTAGTGCTAGAGGAAAACACGATCAACAACAAACAACAGCAGAGATGTGAAAGAATTATAGCTAATCAACTCCAAAGCAAGTTGGGTCAGACAAATTGATGTAACCCACCCCCCCCAAAAAAATAAAAAAATAAAAAAAACCTTTACAACCTGGTGTACGACTTAGTCAGGACAGAGTGCTGCAGCACAGCTAGTTCAGGTATGTTTGTGGAAGCAAAATAACACCATTGTTCTCTTATCTCAGAGAGCATTTGAGTAAACATATAAGAGCAACCGAATTAAAGTTTTTTCCTTTCATACTCTGCTGTCTCTGTCTGCACATTAGCCCCCAAAATAGCATGCATTCATGCTGCATGTAATTTAGTTCACTTATGAAATAGTAAAACGGGGGGGTTGGGGAGTGAGAGAGACTCAGTGAGATGTCCACTCAGCAACAATACATAAACAACATTATGTATTATGTATTATGTAAACAATGCATAACCTTGTCTGTATAAAACACCTCAAATTTTAGTGTCTGATACAAAACAAAATGCTTCTGAAATATTTCTAGTGTGTGCACAGTTCAAGACAGACTAAATTGAAATCAGTGGAACAGTTATGTCTAAACAGAACTTCATTTCCTTGACTTACATTCATGGCTCTGGACGCGATCAAGGACAACACGGTTATTTCCTCTCTTTCATGACCCAGAGCGAATGACATGCCCATAAAAAGAAAGAAACTAGCACTGCCTGTGGGCTAAAAATGAATAAATACATCCACCAGAACTGTACTGCTGATCAGCTAAAATATTACTGAACAGTCAGATGGAGAAACAGATGGGAAATTTATTTAACTTTTGTTTTTGAAATCCTGTGTTTTTGCTTTTTTGTTGTGTAGGGGTTTTTTTTGTTTGTTTTTTTAAAATCTGAATCATTAATGATATTCAGTAAAAAGCATATTTTTTTTATTTTATTATTTTACTGTCATATTTTTCCCCTGTTATGAGGAATAAGTTTGAAGATTTGAGTTATGTGAAGACTGACAGATTTTTTCCTTTGATCACTGGAGTGAATCACCTATATCTTACTGTACACCTAGAACACCAGCATTAGGCAATGGTATGTTTGACCTGGTGACATGAAAACTCAGCAAAGGCAGTTGGTGACGAACCTGCACCACCACCCACATTCCCACATGTTTTCTGGAAACAAAAGCTCGTTGACAAAGCACACACTGGCCACCCAGAGAAAGCTTCAATACCAGCTAATTATAATCCCTCCCACTGTCCAAGCCTGAGCAGCCAACACCTCTCAAACGTGAGCAAGGCAGCACAGGCGAAGCATACTGCACCCACAGCTGACTCAGGATTTAATAGTGACTGGAATGTCACTTTGCCTGCTTCCATGTCTTTAGCACAACAATTAAATTAAGCCAAGCGGTCTGATGGCGCAGGGTGTTCCACTTGGATTGCAAATTAGCAGATGAAACACAAACTATAGAGGGGAGGATCAGCGAGAACCGCTGCACAGTTTGTGAGCTGGAGTTATTACAAACACAGGACTAATGATTGACGGCTTACAAATTACAGTCTGTTAGTGAAAAGTCCGAAAATGTTAAGTATGTATTCAAGGTTAGCCAGCCAGCCAGCCAGAAAGAGTTGGTTTAATGATTAATGATAAACAAAAGTTCATGGTTAACATTAGGTTGTGCAACTCACAGTTCTTTAAGCTTGTTCCACTAAAATGACTATTATTGACATTTATGTGCAAATATTTGTGCTGATCCTGACTCAGTGACTCCTCCAAATAACCAGTGATTAAACACTCTGTTCAATGCGTTATCACTAAAGACAAATTAAGACTTAGAGCTTGAACAGTGACAAGTGACATGTGGGAACATTTACTGATCTCAGACTTTCACTGAATAACTCACCCGTCACTCTACTTCAGCTCCACTCTCCTCCACCCAAACAGTCACAAAATGACACTCCAGGGTCAGACCTCGCAAAATAAAGAAAATTAATCCATCCATGTTACACCTGATGGCAAAATCTGTTTTGAACAAATGGAGAAGGCGCGCATACCACTCTGCACAGTGATTACTGTATTTTCATAAAGTTGGCTTACTGGCTTTTACATAACTTTATTTCGTCCTTACTTCTGTTGTAACCCACGACTACAACCGAAACGAGCACAATTTAACATTTAAGAGGACATTTTCCTGATAACTCACCAGAAATGAGTGAGAAGTATCGCTTAACTTGCGCTGTTGTCAGTCCATAGCTGCGGTACACTCTCTCTCCCCTGACAGCTCTGTTCCTGGAAGTAAAACTACGCGACTAGTACCGACAGACGGGAGAGGCGTGAAAGTCTTGCAGCCAGGTGAGGTAATTACCTTCCGGACAGGTTGGTTTGTGACGAATCAGGGAAAGGGCCGACTGAGACTGTTCCAAGGAAGAGCCAATAGGAGAAGAGCTGTGAAATGTGAGCAACCCAAATTGAAATCTAGTTTTCATGTATTTATTTTGGTGTGAAAAAGTTTTTTATATTAATTTACTATAAACACAATATATTAAAAAAAAAAGAGTCATTGCTACAGCAGAAATTTCACCATGAATTAGTGTACTGGGCAAAAATATTTTTTGATTTATTGCCAAATTAAAATTATTAAACAATTCATCTGAAGGGGAAAAAAATGTTTGCTTCAATTTTCATCATAATTAAGAAATCATAAAAATGTCAACCTCAGAAAACTCAGTGGTTAATGAAAACCATCAAAGATGATCAAATTGTTGCAAAAGCTGGGAGAATTAATCCTCTGGAGAACTAGAATGTATGTAGAAAATTTCATAGAAATCCATCCAGTAGGTCTGGAGCTACACTATATTGCCAAAAGCATTTACTCACCCATCCAAATCATTAAAGTGTCCCAATCACTTCCATGGCCACAGGTGTATAAAATCAAGCACCTTGGCATGCAGACTGCTTCTACAAGAAGAATGAGTTGCTTTCAAGAGCTCAATGGTACCATGATAGGATTCCATTTGTGTAACAAGTCCATTAATGATATTTCCTCTCTACTAAATATTCCACAGTCAACTTTTAGTAGTATTATAACAAAGTGGAAGCAATTAAGAATGACAGCAACTCACAAAGTGGTAGGCCACATAAAATCACAGAGGGGTCAGCGGATGCTGAGGTGCATAGTAAACAGAGGTTGACAACTTTCTGCACAGTCAATTGCTACAAACCTCCAAACTTCATGTGGCCTTCAGATGAGCTCAAGAACAATGCGTAGAGGGCTTCATGGAATGGGTTTTCATGGCTGAGCAGCTGCATCCAAGCCTTACATCACCAAGTGCAATGCAAAGTGTCAGATGCAGTTATGAAAGCATGCCACCACTGGACTCTAGAGCAGCGGAGACATGCTCTCTCTGGAGTGATGAATCACACTCCTCTGTCTTGCAATCTTATGGTGGTTGCCAGGAGAATGATACTTGTCTGACTGCATTGTGCCAAGTGTAAAGTTTGGTGGAGGGGGGATTATTTTTCACAAGTTGGGCTCAGCCTCTTATTTCCAGTGAAAGGAACTCTTAATGCTTCAGCATACCAAGACATTTTGGACAATTTCATGGTCCCAACTTTGTGGGAACAGTTTGGGGATGGCCCCTTCCTCTTCTAACATGACTGCACACCAGTGCACAAAACAAGGTCCATAAAGACATGGATGAGCGAGTTTGGTGTGGAAGAACTTGACTGGCCTGCACAGAGTCCTGACCTCAGAACACCTTTGGGGTGAATTTAAGCAGAGACTGTGAGCTAGGCCTTCTCACCCAACATCAGTGTCTGACCTCACAAATGCACTTCTGGAAGAATGATCAAAAATTCCCATAAACAGACTCCTAAACCTTGTGGAAAGCCTTTCCAGAAGAGTTGAAGATGTTACAGCTGCAAAGGGTGGGCCGACATCATGTTAAACCCTGTGGATTAAGAATGGGATGTCACTCAAGTTCATATGCGTGTGAAGGCAGACGAGTGAATACTTTTGGAAATAGTGTATTTCAGCCTGCCTGAAAACTTCTGTGAGAACACAGGGTAACCTAGGTTCTCAGCATCCAAATGCAAAATTACCACCACAAAACATTTATTTCCATTTTTCCAGGTCAGATACCACACACAGTCTGTGTGATTTTTGCGAACAAAGCGGAACATCTGTGGATCAGATCTCACAGCCAGCATCTGTTTTCCAGAAACAGCAACATGCGTCTGTGACAGATGTGTAAATATCTCCATCATCTGATCCGTCATGACGCCGATGCTAGCACAGTACATTTTTTCCATGCCAGCAGTCACATCAAACCTATGATGCAACCATACTTTACTTACTTTAAAGATAAATTCCTTGCCAAGGTTACACAACAAACTTACTTTACTTTTATTAGCCATATTTGTGGGTAAAAACAATAAACAACTTCAGTTTCATTGGAAATACTTTATAGCACAGAAAATATCAGGCATTATAAATACTCAAATATTTAGTGAAAAAATTGAGTGGGATTTGCCCCCCCCCCAAATCCAGCATTAGAACTTCTATTCAATCAAAATTAAAACTCTTTAGTTCTCATTGATCTAATTACATTCACACATTTTATAATTATTTTGAGGGAAACACACTTAATGTCTTGTTGACGTTTCACTGCATTTGGCATTTGAATTATAGCTGCAGCAATTTCCCTCATAACAAAGATAAAAAAAAATATATATATATTGTCAGTGCACAACCAGAAGCGGGAACAATTTAAAACCTTAGCAAAATTTAAATTAACTTGAGCTGATAAAGCTAAACATGAACTCAAAAGCATAATGTGGCTTATTTAAGTTTTTAAAAGTGACAGTATTATTAAAAAGGTATTCACGGGTATACCTGTGAATTCAAAGGTTCTCTTTGTTGTAATATAATGCTGTTAAATGTCATACCAACCTCTTGCTATAGGACTTTTTTTTTTTCTTTTTTTTTTTTAAATAGAAGCAGCTGAAATGTGAACTGTGTCATTTTGCTGCCCTCTGAGCTGCAGCATGGAGTCATGCACTGACACACAGGCATCGCTTATCCTTGATGATTACAGAAGAGCTGTAAATCAATCAGAAAATTCTCTCATAGTTGGAGGAAAAGACATGAAAACCAAACAAAAGACTAATCAACGTTCAGCAGAGACAGCGATTCTAACGGCACCATTTATTAGTTGTACAATTATGAAAAATAATCATAAAAAAAGACTGGAAGCCCAAGATTATTTACAGTCATTTTCTCTGAAGTGAGGTTCCTCTTGTGAGTCATTTTCTTAGCCTTTTTTTTTTTTTTTGTTTTTTAATCACAGGGTATTTATTCACGATATGTTTAACTTTATAAGACATAGTCCTTTTCTTTTTTTTGACAAATGTCAAAAATTACATACGTACATACATATACATATATATATATATATATATATAGATATCTATAAAATCAAAAATCATTCAAGTATCAAAATACAGACCGCTAGATTCATGTACAATATCATTCTCATCATTGTTGTCATCAGATTAGTCCCAAAATATCTTTCCTGATCCTCAGCAATGTGCAAAAGCAGAACAGGACCAGGCTGATGGCTAAAGGTGCTGACACCAGCGAGCTGAGGACAGTGTACCATAGAGTTATCGTACTGGCCGGACAAAAGTATCACATATACAACAGTTAAATCAAAATGACCTGACTATGCACCCATATACACATTGGTGGACCAAACAGTACCATTAACAGTCAACATATTAGGAGTTAGCTAGAGAAACATGCTGTGCCCTATTCTTCTTTTCTGCAGCTATAATCTAGAGTCGTACCAGCCTGCATGGCAGGTTTGGTGAATAATCTTGTCAAGATTAACTGAACAAAGGAGCAGGGAAGGAGAGGGAAAAAAAAATGCAGTGAACCACACCTGATCCAGTTCCAGCATTAGGACAAATCATAGTCCTATAAAACGGTTAACACCCACAAAAACCCCCCCCATAAAATAGACTCCATCCCCTGTTATTTCATTATAAATCAGTCTTTTAGTGTCAGTTTCTTTGCCCCTTGAGTTTGGTTAGAGAGCTCCTCCCATGCAAGATTACATTGTTTATCCCAGTTACACATGTAAGCAAGCTGATGGTGATGAAAGAGGCTAAAATGTTTGGATACAGTACAAACAACCCAGGAAGAAGTGTGTACCTACTGTGTGAGGTCTCTTGTCTGACAGTTTGCATCATAATAAAACATTAATGTTCCTCATCTCCGCAGCAACTTCCCCTTTAACCACAAGTTCTGCTTTGAAAACGGCAGGTACATTTCCTGAAATGGTAAACACTAACTGTCAGTGAGGGATGTGATGATTCATTTCTGAGAAAATGCACTGAGCATAACAAATACATCTGTCGCTCATGTCGCCTGAAACAAGCATCACTTTCTAACTGACAAGAAGCTAAATGGAGGCGGGTGAGTGCGCGGGGTGATGAAGTTGGAGAAGCCGGATGAACCGAGGGAGCGTGTTGTGTTGCCGAAAGCTTTACATCTGTCTTATTCTCCAGGCCCATGTGTAACTGTGGGCACAGTCCGACCGCTGATGTGATCTGCTGCGTGAGAAGTGGGTTACCGATCCAACAAAACATCCTACCCACCATGCAACAGGGCTCATTCCTGTCCTTTCTCACTGACTGGAAGTGGCCACAGTGTCAGCTACAGGGAAGGGACACAGACACACGCACACAAAGCAGCGAAGTTAAAATAAAGTAAAACTGATGGACGCAAACAGTACGAGGGTGATGGATTACACCCCCCCGTAATGATTTACTCTTTTCACCAAGCATCTGTGAAACATTAATCCGGTGACACTGGCAAAATAAAAGGCAATGCTGACAGGATGAACACTGAAGGCATTTGTTGTGAAAAGAAGAAAAAGAGACAGACAGAGGAAAACGCACTTATTCTTTCATACGTGGGGGATTTCGTAAAAGTGCTTAGTTGTACTTAGTTCACTCCAGAAGAAGCATCAGGTTTAAATCCTGATTGATAGAGGAGAGCATGCCAGTTTTAAGTTAGTTTGGACTCATTTCTGGAGCAGTAACATGCAAGTCCATGCCTGCCTCTGTGCCCTATTCTGTCCCCCCGTTCCCCTCTAGGAATCACAGTGCTAGGATCATGGCCTCTTTTGGCTTCAAGCAGGCAGCTGACAGTTTTAAAAATTCAAAAAAAAAAAAAAAAAGTAAAATAGAAAAGTAAACAAAGCCTTGCTCTTAATTAATCCTGTTTAACCTCTATAACACCTGAATCCCACTGGACGTAAACGATCTGCTACAGTCTGACTGATGCATAGAATTACAGGATCAGTTTCACAGTTTTCTCAGGAAACATGTCCATCCAGGTACAGGATGTGTGCAGTGGGGTCACTCTTGGCTGTGGTAAAATCGGATTTCTCAGCACTGGGAGAAGTCAGGAGTTGAAAGGTCAGAGTGAAAAGCCTCAGAGCGGCCGCCGCCTAATAAAGCAGGAAAAGCACCAAGAAAAGAAAGATCACCAAGAGTTAAGAGTCGGATGTTGACAGTTGGGGAAAAAAAGAAAAAGGAAGCATTGTACACAGAGTTGGAGGAAGCAAACAAGGTAAACAGGGAGGAGAATAACAGTGACAGTGAGTGGCAGGCTCATAATGTGAGAGCTAGAAGACTGGGAAAGGTGGAAAGGTTGCATTAATAATCAATAAAAAGTGTAAAGGTGCTGGCAGTTGAACATAAGGAAGGGGCAACAGCTGGTCAATCGTCACAGACTGTGGTGTTGTCAAAGGAGTGATGATGAGGGGAGGAGCAGAGGTCCAGCGCAGAGAAAGAGGCAGCATCACCGTGAAAGGCACACAGAAGGAGGGGAAGGAAGAAGGGTGAGACCAGGCCCAGGAGGAAGAGGGGTCCACTCAGAAAATGGTGGTCTCGTACTTAGTGCTGATAGTGCGCTTGGATTCCTTGGGGTCCATGAGCCATGTGGCACTACCTTGGGACTGGGAATCCCCTTCTTGGTCCACAACGTCACCCTGTAAGTACAAACAGACTGAAATTAAATCTGTGCCTCATTACATGCAAGGTTGATTACACTTTTATAATAACACTTAAATCCAAAATGCAGTAGTGAAGTGAGTATTTTGCCAACAAGCTGCAATGGTTTTTGATGATAAAGTTTACACGATAAGCTGTTGATATTCATATTTAAACAGATTGGATAAAAGATGCAGTATCACAGCTATCTAGAAACTATATAACTGTCATAAATTTTAACCCCACGTTCCAAAAAAGTTGGGACACTGTGTAAAATGTAAATAAGAACCGACTGCAATGATTTGTAGAGCTCATAAACCCGTAATCTATTCACAATAGAACATAATAAAAATATTACTAATAAACTGAGACATTTTACTCTTTCATTTATTTCATGAAAAATTTATTTTGAATTTGATGGCAGCAACAAAAAAAGTTGGGAGGGGTGGAACAAAAGGCTTCAAAAGTAACTGTTAGTAAAAAAGAAACAGCTGGAGAAATATGTTGCCACTAATTAGGTTAATTGCCAACAGGTCAGTAACATGATTGGGTATAAAAAGAGCATCTTAGAGAGGCAGAGTTTATCATATGGAAAGATGAGCAGAGGTTCACCAATCTGCAAAAAGCTGTGTCTACAAATTATGGAACAATTACAGAATAATTTTCATCAACATCAAATTGTGAAGGCTTTGAATATCTCATCATCTACTGTACATAATATCACAAGATTCAGAGAATCTGGAGAAATCTCTGTGCGCAAGAGGCAAGGCTGAAAATCACTACTGGATGCCCGTCATCTTCGGGCCCTCAGGCCAGGCATGATTCTGTCATGGAAATCACTGCACGAGCTCAGGAACACTTCCAGAAATCATTGTCTACACACAGTTCACTGTGTGTCCACAAATGCAGATTTAAGCTCCGTTATGTCAACACAATGCAGAAACGCAGCCATCTTCTCGGGGCCAAAAAGCTCATTTAAAATAGACTGAGGCAAAGCGGAACATTGTTCTTTGGTCAGGGACCATCTGGCTTGTTATCAAATGCATGGCTTCATAGTAGAAGCGTCTGGGTGCTGAACTGCTCCAGACCTTTCAGCGAAAGATGACTCAGGACTCTTGAATGTTATATCAGACAGGAGTGGGACCACATTCCCCTCCCAAAAGTCCAGCAGTTTGTCTCCTCAGTTCCCAGACGTTTATGGACTGTTGTTAAAAGAAGAGGGGATGCTTCACAGTGGCAAACATGACGTCGTACCAAATTTTTGAAGCGTGTTGCTGTGGTCAAATTCAAATGACTTTTTTTTCCCTCCCCTTAAAATGGTACATTTTTCTCAGTTTAAACATTTGATATGCTTTCTGTGTTCTGATGTGAATAACATATGGGTTTGTGAGACTTGCAAATCATTATATTCTGTTTTTATTTACACAGCATCCCAACTTTGGGATTGTAAAATGTAAAGGAATTTTTTTTGTGTATTTTACATAAAAAGTTTGTTTTAGTCACTACAGCTTCAACAGACAGAAACAGAATTATTTTTACTTTAGTAATTAACTAGAATTCGATCAGATTGTCTTATAAAATTATACGTCAACTTTGCTGACTTGTTTAACAAAATTATTTAAGTTGCCATAATAACCTTTTATCCAAGTAGATGATAAAGGGACTTAATTAATTTTTTTAAATGTAAAAACTCCCAGAAAAGAATTCTCTATGTATATAAAAGTTGTCTTTCTTACTACTAGCCTGACACTAGAGGGAGTTGGAGTCAAAAGTATACATTAAATGTTCTGATATAGGTTGAGTAAAATCAAATTCATATCCAGTTTTCAACAGAGAATAGTGAAAATACAGTAACAGGGATATAAAGAGACCACAAAAAAGTTCATGGGTTTTTCAGGGACGTTAGAGGAAATAAGCAGTTACATGAAGGCAGAGAAAAGAGCAAAGTGTGAGAAGGGTGGAGATGGGACAGCAGGCAGCACCTGGGCAGCAGGGCTGGCAGAGTGCAGCGGTAGGAAGGAGGGACGGTGGGTGGTGCAGGTGTAACAGTAACAGCAACGACTGTCGAGAGGAGAAGAGTCCTGGGAGGGATAAACGCCGCCAGGAAGAAGAGAGGCGAGCCAGGCAGAGAGAAAGATTAGAAGAGAAAAGGGGAAGCGCACAAAGAACCAGGCAGAGGAAGCGACAGAGAGAGAATTAAAGGGAGGAAAAAGTGACACAGGTTTTAACAGGCATGATTACATGAGGAGTCTGATTGGTTGCAGACAACACAGAAGAGACTGCGGCTGTGGTTTGCAGCTTATTGATGTGAAATGTGTAAGAGTGTGACGTGCATGTGTGCTCAGGTGCTGATTAAACACATTTAAAAATGTATATATCAAAAGACACAGAGATGAAAGGAACACAGACACCAGGCACAGAATTGCATGTTTAAAAAAATCACTGTGATCATTAAGCTGCAGCTAGAAATGTGTGATTTGTCCCTGAGGTGGAGTTAGTTCATTAATATTCAGCACAAGCTTCCTTCTTAACGGTTTAATGCTAATGAATGAACATCAGTACAGTGTAACCATAATGATGTAAAAAGCTGTAAAGTGATGCAAACAAACTATTGTTTCTGTTTCAAGAAAGTTGGATGGATGCTGAAAACATAATCATGACATTATTTTTTTTCCTCCAGCAAATAGTTGTTTGACCACAGATCACAGACAAGTGAAAAAGGAATTTAAAAGCTGGAGAACACATGCACCTCACAATGAAGTTTTTTCATAGTCCTCGTGTTTTAGTTATGTGTGTGTGATACTGTGTTTTATACTGCAATGCTCTCAACATCCAACTCACCGCTGTTTTACGTATGCTGCCTCGTGGTTTGGGCACAGGTTTGCTGGACTTGGTCTCAATGACCTCTGATCCAGATCCAGATGGGACACTCTGGTGCGGTTTGCTCCTCTGGGCCTGCAGAGCCAGCTGATAAGCTACCTCAAACGCCTGGCCCAGTGTCAGTATAATCTCATAGGTTAGGTTCTGTGCAGAAAGGTAGAAAGAGGAGGATCAGTGAGTCATTTTAAGCCTCTAACCAAGGGGCCACCACACTCAGTTTGCAGTGAGACAGCAAAACATATTGGAACAAAGATTTCTTTTCCCCCAAACTTCTTCAAAACAAAATTGCATAACCTGGAGGAGTGGCAGTAATCTCAGGAGTATTGTGCAGCAACCTCCCAGTTCCTAAACTAGATCCATCCACTGTAGCTCAGTAATAAAGCTGCTGGATTATTCTGTTTTACCCTGACAGCTTCCAGATACGAACAAGCACTGCAGACTAAAGACAGATGGTTCATGCTTTATACATTATGCCTTGGGAGTCTGAAAAAGCAATCCTATGGTGGCAACAACAATCCTCATTTGAAGAGACACATAACACAGAGCTGTGAAATCCTCTTTACATCCTTTGATGTAGGAACCTGCCCTGAGATAAAGCACGCCATGCACATCAACACGCCAAAACTGCACAGCTGATTTGCGTGGGGATGAGAGTGTCGGGTGGACACGGAAAGCAGCCACATAGTCGGTACAGTTGAACATAATCAAATATGCCTCATGGCTGTTGCAGCCTCGATGGTTATCATACTGCTGAGGAGCTGCGCCTTGTTTCAGCTACACAGACGAATTCACAAAAATACCGCAGCAACTGGAAGAAACTAAGCACTGTTAAATTGACTCAAGTCTTATGAGATAGATTAGCAGCATATTCATCAAATCTGTGGGGAAATAGTGTGCAATGGAGGGCTAGTTATCACGACAAGAGCAGCAGCAGTGTCTTAAAAGAGGCATTCAACCTCAATGAAGTGTGACACCTTGAGGAGATAAAACAGTCCAGAAATATTGGCTGTCGGTGTAACTGTGGCTGACGACGATGGAAGAATTCAAATTTATCACTGAGGAAAGTTTTTAACACTTAATGAAACACTTACTAGAAAGATCCCTTTTTTCTTTGTTTTGGTGAAAACGCCAAATAATAATTGAGTTAGGCGCATAGCTGTGTTGACTGACAGGTGTCCCGATCAGAGTCCATTAGAACTGATCCTCTACTCTACTCTACTACTACTGATTAAACTGGAACACTTCACTGTGTGTGTGCTGCTGGTGCCTTTTGGAGCTTTTTTTAATTGAACATCTAACTAACAGTATGACTTGCTATGTGGTGCAGACCATCCAAGAAGTTTGTGCTTCAGTTTTGGTTTTGGTGTGTCTCTGCATTGTACCCCTACAGTTTATGAATGCAGCCTGCTATATAAGCTAACTTGGGTTAGCTGATAAATTAGCACTCTATATAAGGTAACTTCTGGCTTTAAAACACCAAAATCTTGAAGCTTTAAGAGCTTTGGGTGACATCACGGTGGCTACTTCCAACACACTGAAAGTGTCCTTACCACATCTACTGTGCTGAAGACATGGCAGTAATGATGGCTGGTCTTCAGGTCCTTAGTGATGTAGGCAAATGTGCACAAGTCCTCTGGGTCCTGGGCTGCACAAGAAATGTTACGGATCTCGTGCTCTGCAATGATATTCTGCACCAAGAAGAGAGGCATGAATCAAGTTTAGTAATGAGAATACAAAGAGCTTTGTTTCCATTATCACAACATTCACACAATACACTTGTCTGAAAAAAAATGCTTCACTTAATGCTCCGTGTGTTATAAAATAAAAAGACAAAACAGATAAAGAAGACACACTGAGGCAATGATTGTCAGCCATCATGAATGTGACTGTAACGAGTAAGATCATATTGAGCTTCCTATGCAACATTTCACAACACGTCTTTTTTTTATTGTCAAAAGACAACATGCTGTTATTTGTCTCAGCCTCAATTTGATGCATTTCATGACTCAAAAGACATTTCTGCTTAAGAAGTAAACGTTTACACAAAGAGGAGCAGAGTGTGTGCATCTGCGTGTGTGTGTGTGTGTGTGTCTGCGTGTACAGTCGTTAACCTTGTTGGCTGCATCAATAAACTTCACACCCTTGTATGTGATTGAAAGGACGATAGTTGGGACTTTTCTCATTTGCTCTGTTGACCTCTGGAGGAAAAAGGAACAGAAAAGAAAGGTGAGTTACTCCTCACACAAGCAACATCCTCTGACTGGAGAAACTTATCATACCCGCATTTTGGCACAAGCATCCTGCGTGGACTCAGTACCCCTTAGATCTTTAATAAGCATGGAACCAAGGTACTATAAGGAAATAGAGAAAAAAAAATATTGTTGATGTATGTAATCAACAAAATTGAATAATGTAGGAGGGAGAATGGTGCAGATGTACATTGGCTTCATAAGCGCAGGATTCAAAGATGAGTTTCTCCGGTTGGTGATGCCAGTTCTGAACCGGGGCGTATGGTGCCGCTAGACTAGGCGGCCGCAGGGTCAGGCGGGGCTCTCGTTGCCACTCTTCATGCCGCTCCTATGAAAATAACCATTAGCATCAAAGAAGCCTGAGAGAAGGCCCACTATAATCATTAAGATACTCATGGGCTGACAGATAAACCACATACAGGAGGCCTGTGTCGTTCACTGCAGTATCTTTGCGTAACATCATAGTCGTTGTCTGGTGCTTTCTTCCTCCCTGGCTCGCCTACAGGCAGCAGAGGGTCCATTGAGCGTCCTGTGTAGGGCTCCATCTGACTCAGGGGAGACGAGGTCTGGGATCCAGGCAGGTCCTGGCACTGCAGAGATGTAATGTGGCACAGTTAGGTGGCTCACGTCAGATGTACTCTTTATCATTAGATATAAGATTTGAAGAACAGTAATCAAACATTAGATCTTGTTTCACAGACAAATGTGAACTTTTTTTATGAGACACTTTTACGTAGGGCTGTAGTCTGCAGGTCCTCACCCTGATCTGAGACAAACGAGGAGGTTTGACAGGAGGCTCTTCATAAGGCCTCTCCGCTAAGGAAGCGATGATGCGTTTCCTGTGCCCAAGCAGGGTAATCTTTAGCACCTGTGGTAAAGGAAATTATTTATTGAACAAACTGAGCAGCGTATAAAGAAAGACCAGAAAGGCACCAATATTTTATTTGCGACTTTCACTTGATTGTTCTCCATAGAGGTTTTCAGTATCTTGCGGGGCTGTGAAGCTCTTTTTCCTCTGTGTGTGTTCTTGTCTGTTAATCTTGAATGCATATATGTCGTTGCACAAGTTTTAACATTCATGCAGGTGACAATGATACATATTTCTGCCAATGATCTGACATTATTGCACTGATCTACGGTATTGCACATAGAAATGGAGGAATGCATTATCGATCTTGCAGCAAAGTGTATTTTTTAACCAATCAGAAAACATCCTTCAGAACACCCTTACCCTTGCCATGGTAGAAAAAACAATACATTTTCTCACAGACCAGTGAAGTTTGATGTGCAGGTTTCCAAACAAGTCATTTCAGTTCTGTCTTTCAAAAGTGAACAGCTCAGTTCATTTTTTGAAATGAAACTATTTCCCAGTATTCAACACAAATATCCACATATTCACCTTCACAGTTTTAGTCTCCAGGTTCCCCCAAAACCAAAGATGGAGTAAACTGTCAAACTTGTTTGCCTATCCTGAATATTCTTCAAGACACCTGAAAACTAATTTCACCCTCTGATACTCCTCACTGTCCTTGTACATCACTGTGACTCACATTGACAATCTCCAGCTCCCACAGGTTTCTGACGCAGTCCAGAGTGTGGTAGCCGCTGGACAGGAAGTTTTGCAAGTACTCATGCAGGCCCAGATTCTCCAGCCATGAGGCCAGGGAGTTGCTGCCGTCACAGCCCAGGGCTTTCACCTGCAGCAGAGAATCATTCACATATACTTTGAGGAATTCGGGACACTGGCTGAACCAAAATGCTGCAAATTTAACCAATTTTCCTTGGCGGCAATTTGAAGTGTCAAGTTTCATATATATGTATTTGTATGTTTGTATACAAGCAGAATTAGATTAAAGTTACAATACTGCAGAGGTGGTTTTTACATCAGTAAATGTCCCAGTACAACAATATAAAGTAAGCTCACTGCCAAACTGGATATGACTTCACTTTATTAAGCTCTGTTGTTCTTGCTCAGCTGTATGGCCACTGTATTAGTGTGTTCATTGAAAGAAACATAAAACAGAGTCAATATATTTTTATGCACTCAGTTAATAAAACTCATTTTAAGAGAACGCAAAGTTGCAACTATTTTAGACACCACTGTTTTTCTTTCTATAAGAATTATTAAACTAAATCCAACTATTAAAACCATGAGGAACTAGAAAGCAATTATGAATTTATTACAAGAGTGAATACAGTGGAGTATATACTAGTAAGTAAAGTACAAGCAGCAAGTACCTCTTATTTAACTTGTTCCATAAATGCAACAGAAAGTTGATAAAGTTTAACACTTTATCAACTAACATTAAAAACACTGAATTGAATCTTATTATTCTAAGAGAAGTATTAAAGTAGGAATCAGCGATTTGTCACCTTTGGAAAGGAACGCGCTGCATGCAGGATCTTCTTTCTGTGGCTCGGGTCTGCGATTCCAATTTCTCTCAAGTCCTGGTCCTCCATTACATTACTCCCCTTTAAAACAACATACAAGACAAGAATCATTGTTGCGGTTATTTCTATGCTAAGATCCATGAAAGTGTTGGTCGTGAAGGTGTGGTACACTTTCACAATGAGATCAGATTTATTTAAGCGACCATTCAGTCACTTTTGTTTTTTTAAAAGAGAATATTCAGATAATCTATGAGAATCCCAAAATACAGCCTACTTTGATGCAAGGTTGTATGTAATTAAGACAAACCGTCCAAGCGAAAAGCCTATGGTGCAGGGTAAGAATTGATCACAATTATGCCACCATTGCAGAAAAAGGTCAATTACTCCTGATTGAGATTCTCCCTAGAACTCAACTTACTATCACCAGAGGGGCCACGTCGATAACCCCTTAAATGAGACTTAAGTGTGTGTGTGTGTGTGGGGGGGGGGGGGGGGGGGGGGGGGGGGGGGGGGGGGGGGGGGGGGGGGGGGGGGGGGGGGGGGGCTTGAAAGAAACGTGGTGATTGATGTTCAGACCAGTCTTTGGTTACACACAATATCACCTTTGAAACTGAGTGGCAGCAAATGGATAATGGAGAAGAGAGGGATAAATCAATGTCTGAGTTGCAGAGTGGTCAGCATTATGAGATGGAGGAGCATCGATAGCTGACTGCAGCTGCAGGGGAAATCAAAACACTCTGACATGTAAAAGGAAAGCCTTTATTGTGACACTGAACATCATTCATTTTAGTTCCCCTTTAACTGATTTCATGGTGCGACAGCCCAAATAAGATAATACAGTAAACAGTGTTTCCCACAGATTTAGATTAAATTTGTAGTGGATATATATCAACATTTTTCAGGTTCTCTGCAGCAAATACGTTAATTGCCCTTTGTGATGCTTAATGGTGCAGCAGTACTGAGCTGCCTTTCCAGTGAGTCTTGTATCCCATCCTGCAAAAGAACTCCAAGATTATAGCTGGCAATCATGGTCCTTGTTCAGCACATGAACCCCCTTCTCTACCCACTGTTAGATTCTGGTTAGAGTGGCTTTTCAAGTCTCAGGCTTTTCAGAGCAGAAGAAAGGTTACTGTCTTCAACTGCAGTCCAGGATGGGGGTGGGGGGTGGGTGGATTTGAAGAGACTGAAGAAGGAGCTGAATGATTTTGAGGACCAACACAACAACCTGGCAAAAGACGGTAAGGGCTGGGACTAACAGGTTAGCAGTGACTGAGCTTAAGCTGAACTCTAAGAATGAGGGAATTATAGTTTATTAAACTGGATGAAACTGTTAACCGTCCTCAGATTGACCAATAAGAAGTCAGTAAGGGTTGCAAATCCATCTTGTTGACTGTAAGCCATAAATGCTGTATTACTTCTACAGGGGAGTCAGCAAATAAACGTCATCCGCTGGTATCACTACTGTCCAGAGGAGGTGCCGCCTCAGGAACAAATTGTGACAGCTCAGGGTTCGTGTGGCTGACTCTTCAATATAAACCTAAAGTTAATCCTATGTTGCTCACCTCTACACACACACACACACACACACACACACACACACACACACACACACACACACACACACACACACACACACGCACACGCACACAGAGAGAGAGAGAGACAGCACTAACGGGATAGAAGAGATGCTGTCTGCAGGTCAAACCTTGACAGCCTGTTTTTCATGCAGATGCTGTTGATGCAAACAAGGGGTGGAAAGCATGAGGAGAGGGGAGGAGTGAGTCTGTCAGTGAGAGTAAATGCTGCAGAGCAATCTTGTAATGCTGCCTGTGGAATCACAATGCTAATCACAATTCAGCTAAGACACTGACATAAACGTTTACACTGGCATCCTGTTCATGCTGAAATATCTAATAGGCTGTGATACAGCCTGCCGATGGAAATCTGGAGAAGGAAGACAGACAAAAAGCAGGAACACGAGTCCCTGAATTCCCCAAGTGAGTTTATTGATTAGGACCCACCATGATCTTGGCTTCAGCCTCACAGTGAGCACAGGACATTATGTATCATCTCTTTTGCCTTCTCATTGCCCCATCCTAAACTAACAGCTAAAAGCCCATTGTTCCTGAGCAGCAACATGCTGATTGCTGCCTCTCCTTCTGAGGAGCGATACTGTTTGTGGAGCTGGATGGATGATAATGCTTCACAGTATATGGATCATTGCATTACTGTCCCACTGGACATTAACTGATAAATGGTTCTATGGGGGAAATACAGCTCTAACAGACTAGCTGTACACTCTTTGCCCATTTCCTGTTCCTGTTTTTCTACGGTTCTGTTTCAAAGCAGTCTTCATGTCTTCTTTGAAGTTGAGAAAATGTGCAGAAATGTTATCTCATCACTTCAAAATCCTATTATTTATTAGGCTTTACAGACTTTAAAATGCATGTTATGATATCTATCCTTAATGCAAGATAAAGAAACATCAAAATCAAATAGCAGATCTTTGTCAGGGTTAAGTTTAGGGTTTTGACAACAGTAGACAATAAAAGTCAATAACATTTTTTTAGCTAATGGAATTAAAGCAGTCTGAGAGTGAACAGAACTCCTACACCTCCTCTGGAATCAGCCTTTAGGAAATCTAGACTCATGTCAACCTTTATAGAGAAGACCAGCTGAGCAGCATAGAGTAGAATAAAACATGAAACAAATCATTGCAAGAAGTCAGGTGTGGTGGCACGAAGGACTTGGGAGTATTTGTCTTAAGCAGAGGACTTTCAACTGGGAGAAGGTCTTCCATGTTTGTCTGGTCACTGTGGCCTATAGGAAGAATTCTTCCTTTTCTTCTTCTTGATTTCCACCTGCTACAGCTTTCAGATTTCAGAATGTTGGTCAGACAGATCTGGGAATTTGACAATGTCAGCTTTGGGAAAGCTGGATTGGGTATTGCTGACAACAGTCTGATCTATGGGCCAGTCTAGTCGAAATCTGTTCTCTACTGCTGTGTTTTCTTTGGCACATTCAGCAGCAGAGCAGGAGTTGCTAGTGCAACAGCTAACATAGCAGGGGTGAATAACACATACCACTGACAGGTGTGTGTGTGAGCAGGTTTACTCACAGTGAGAGCAGGGAAAGTAGAAACTTGCATAACTGTAAATAACAGCAGCATGCAGCAGCCTAAAGACTCATTTGTTTTTATTCAGTTATCTTTGTCCTGCTAATTTAACACTGCCAATATGGAGTACTGATCCAATATCAATATCAAAATAGAATTGGAAAGTTGGACTGGTGCATCCTGAAAGTTACCTACGCTTTCTAGTAGCTACTGGACCTAATGCAAGAACAACACTTTAATAATGTTAAGAAATATATTATTTAATAATATAATGTACTATTAGTTTATAGACACATAACATATAAAAGAAGTTATAAACACCTTATTTTTTATGATTATTATCGATTAACACTTATGAAGTCCTTACTACAGAACGTTACCTAACTGGACATTTTATAGTTAATTAATCATAACTTGATCTATAGAAAAATAATCAGTGATTAGTTTGATGACTGATCAATTGTCTGAAACTCATTGTGAGAAAATAAAATGTGGCTTCTTTTCCTTATCTCATGTCATAATATTAAAAAAGCTTTTGGCTTTAGACTGATGTCTGGATGGTTGGATTGACTGCAAATAACTGTGAGCACTAATCCACATTTTGCTTCTGACACACTTCCAAACCCAAGTGAACTGAACACCTGTGAGGTGAAGGATGTTTCTGAAGCACTTGGGTTAATAAAATTCTCATCTCTTTTAATATAAAATGTTACTTTCACCTCTGCTATATCTGGATAAGCCATTTATCCCCATTCAAAGACTCTGAAAACATAAACAGCGTGATGTGGTGATGACAACTCTGTGGGGAAATTTCTGACTAATGTGTTTCCGCAGGCTTGGCAGGTCTCACAGAATACATTAGTTGAGAGAAAGCTAATATCAGCACAACATGGGCGAAAGGAATTTAGACTAGTGAAAGCTGGGTTATTTTGTGCCTGTGCAGCTTGTCCAGCTCTGCTTTACCCTGTCCTCTCATTAAAATGCTGCTCTGTCCCTCCTTGGCCTATCCAGAGAACAGCCACAGCGGTCCCTCTGGTTTAAAAGCACTCTGAATTCAGGCCGGGTGCTCAGGGGCACGGATCACTCATTCTGACCCTCTAAAGGACAGCTAACCAACAGCACTAAAATTCATAGTTTGTCCTCCTAAACTGGCTGCCATGAGACCACTCAGACATTTAAAGAGAAGTCCAGATGAAACTGTGACAGGATGCAAAAAAAGGACATTTGTCTTTCAAATTAACAAACTAATCCATGCACAAATGTTCTTCAAACGGTTAAATGCAAAACAATAATCAGCACCATTGGTGCAACAGAGAAAAAAAAAAAAAAAATCAAATCAATCCATTCCCAGTCCTCTAGATTCTAATGCATGAAGCCATTACTGGATTTTTCTGCAGGGTTTGGCCACACTGACTCTCTCCAACATAAAAGGCAGAAAAAACAAGGACGAGAGAAGAAAAAAAAAAAAAAAAGAGGGGTAATGAAAACTTGATGAATTCAGATTACATAGATTCAGCACAGAAGCAGAAAAGGATGTTTGCCTAATCTTGGTACAACTTTTAGACTTAACCAACTCTTTCTAAAGAAAGGATTGCTTCTTATAAATTCTCAGTCACCTCCACTGATACGAAACTTAAAGTAAATTTGTTCTCCCTCGGCTGACCGCATAAAAGCTAGTTCCAGACAGAGAGAGATGTCCCTGCAGAAGTACGTTGGTCGCACAGTTGCCTCGAATACAAACGAACTTGGCTGTGCCGCAGCGCACGAGGCAGCTGCGCTCAGAAGTCTAGCACAGAGAAAAAGAGCGGTTTCATTTCAGCAAGCTTTACTTGTCAGTACCAATGAGGAGGGGAGAACAGCACGATTGTGCAGCGCTTGTTTCATCGGGACATTTGCTCCATGAGTCGATAAAAAGCATCTAATTGGTTTCAGAAAAGGCTTGTCTCTGTCACGGTGCTTGAACACAATACATTCACTGCTGTTATTGATCTGCTTCTAGAGCAAGCCTCCAGGGTAGGCAGAGATCACAGTTGGCCGAGTGGCAGAGTAAACACTGTTTAATTAGTGATCTCACTGCACGCTGGCTACAGCGACATACTATTTCCCAACCAATATTTATTCTTCCACATATTCTTAAACTAATTCAGAGCATGATCATTTTCTTATGATTGTTTAAACTTTGATGATGAAACGGGAAACTTTCAATTGGAATATGGGCATCTTGTCTGTCTTTTAGCGGCTCGGGTAAATAGGATATGTAACAACAGCCACAATATGACTCTGCTGTCACTCTGTGCCTATTTATGACTTTATCCGAAGTGTTTTTAGATTGTTGTTTAGAAAGTGATACACAGAAGCTGCCTCATGAAGATAAAAGTGGATTGGCTGACGTGCATATCCGTACCCAGTACTGGCAAAATTATATTTGTCTGGTAACACAGCCAATAATGAAATATGGCTTGTTTCTGCTCTATCCACTAATGCATACATTAAACATGATTATAAAAGTTCAGCAGAGGCAAGGTGATTCAGAGGGTAATTCTAATTTCCAATTGAGACCAAATTGTGATTCATAAAAGGTCAGCATTTGCTGTGGGTAGGACACGCTGTTCAGAGGTAACAGCTTTTTTTTTCTAAATCCTGCAGCGACTTCAGGATGCCAGGTGGTTAGTAAGCCATGATTAAAGATAGAAATATTGCCAGCTTGCTGCTTTGGAATAAAAAGAGGAATCAAGTCTGAGAAAAACAAGTGTGAAAGACTAAAAGACAGTAGGAAGATTAAACCAGCAGAGTAACTTCAGAGGCTTCAACGCACATTTAAACAGGCGTGTGGAGGCTGATATATGGTTGAATGCTGTATTGTCATCACCAGATGTTAATCATACAGAATAGATGACAAAAAAATTTGTATCTGTAAACAACTGAAGCTTAATAAATCTGAGAAACATTCAGTTTTCAGTCTACAACAAAAATAAAGGGACTGCCCTCGCTGTTCCAATACTTTGGGAGGATGTGTCCCTTGGTTATTACACGTGGTTACTGGAGTTACTGTTGCCTTCCTATCAGCTTGAAGCTGTCTGGCCATTTTCCACTGACTTCTGGCATCAACAAGGCATTTTGAGCCAGAGAACTGCTGCTCACTGGATATTTTCTCTCTTTTTCACATCATTGTCTGTAAAACCTTAGAAATGATTGTGTAGGAAAATCCCAGCAGATCATCAGTTTCTGAAATACTCAGACCAGCCTGTCTGGCACCAACAACCATACCACCTTCAAAGTCACTTAAAATTGCCTCTCTTCTCCATTCTGATGCTCAGTTCAAACTTCAGCATGTCTGCATTCCTAAATGCACTGCATTGCTGCAAACCCAATTAGAGTCAAAAGGTATATCTAATGAAGTTTCCTACATAGATACATCTTTTGTGTGTCCATTTTTGCATTGCACAAGGTATAATGATTTAGAACAATCTCCAAAAGCAAAACCCTAAATATAATGTCATACAGGTGATAGAATTTTACCCCAGTTTGGTAAGTTAGTGAATTTTACCCCAGTTTGGTAAGTTGGTAAGTTTTTTCTTTTCACAAGGAACGCGTTTGTCAGCGAGATGGGATCTGTTCTGTAGTTTTTTAAAAATTACTTTAGCCTTCTTTACTGGTTTCAATATGCTACCATATGTCACAGTCACATGGTCTTGTAAGTCGAGAAGTGTATATCTGTTTTACGTCTGTCATATGTTGTTGTGGAGCTTACAAACAGAAGGGTATAGCTTGTGAGTCACACAAGGAAACATCTGTTATGCTTATGTAAATACACATTGAGAATTTAAAGAACCATATTTCTTGTCATTTCTGTCAACTGCTCATTCTCATTTGAGGCGCAGTTCATTCAGATTCATATTAAAAGTGCCCGAGACGTCGCAGCTGTTCAGCTGATGTTCTTTCTGAAGAGAAGTTCAATTTGCATCCCAACACGGTGATTTATGAATTATCTTTTTAGTCGGTAAGAGAATGTGTTCAGTTTTTTTTTTGTCTGAATCTGGCTTCTGTTGCTTTGTGGTAAGTGATGAGTCCATGTGGAGGGAATCTTGAGCAAACTAATGTGTGAATCTAGAGTAGTGTTTGAATAAGATGAAAATCTGTGATCCTGTGTGTGTTTATCTTTTAAAGTGAAGGTGTTTAATGGGTCTGAACGAGGTGGGAGTTCTCATCTTGACAAATAAGATGCTTATCTCATTTCTAGCTTTCCCACCGGTTCAGACTACCAGCTGTGGCCCTCAGTCTGTCCTCCATCAGACTTCAGGACCGGCAAAAGCAACTGAGCCAAGTCAGAGAGGCATCGCACACTGTGGGCTCTGTAAACTTGTCAGATTGGCAATAGCACCCCATTAGTCATCGAGATTCTCCCCCATTCTGGTCGGGTATCAGCTGCTTTGTTGGCAGCCGGCTCTCTGACTGTTAGTGAGAAGCCACGAGAATTGCCTCCTTGACACAGACTGTCTGAGAGTGTGAGGATGCAGGACAGCTTTGATTCAACACCAAACCAGAGGTAACAGTATCAAACAAAGTATCTGACAGGAGCTCAGCTCAGACTGCATCGGTTAACTTGAATGGTGGATACTTTGCCGATGAGCCTGTCACCAGAATGGGAGGAAATGTTGAAACATAGAATTAAGCAAAGCACTGAATATTATGAATACCTGTGACGCAACTATGATACAAAATAATGCGCTGAATCCATCAAGAATAAAAAATTTCAAAAATAAAATGATTATTATCGGAGGAACACAACTAACGGGCTAACTTTGGATGATGCTAACGGAATCATCTCACATTTAACTGACGCACTAATTTGATTAATGCTTAAAAACAAATGAAAGTTAAGTTGGAGTACAGGGAAAAGGTAAAAAAAGAAAAGAAAAGAAAAGAGCGAGGCACTCACCATGTAGTGAAGGTCGTCAAACCCATTCAGGAGTAGTTTGCTCTCGTACTGCGGCAGACCCACATGCTCCAGCCAGTCTCCTACGGGCTGGTCCAGCAGCCGGCCTGCAGCACCTGCTGACAGGGGAAAGCGCTTCAGGAGTGAGAAACCTTTCAGCCGGTAGCAGCGGCACTCCGAGGATGAGACGTGGCATTGCCACATCATTCTCGGCCAGCAGAGCCGAGCGCACCAGCAGCAGGAAGGTGAGGGAGACAGTGTCCTCTGTGAACAAGGCGTTCAGCTCCCGCAGGGCAGCGGGGGCTGAACCACAGTCACCCGAAATAGATTAAACTACCCCTGAGTCAGGGGTGAAAGGTATAATAAAAAGGGATAAACCCACAAAAAAACTGGATAATAACTACAACAAAAAATACCTTAGCTATGACAGTCAGCCAGAAGGATGCCAAAACACATTTCTATTTAATATGCAGAACACTGCCTCATTTAACTCACAAATATGACTAAATAATTCATATCTAGCCAAGAAAAATTTTGAATGTCCGGTGCCAGGAGGTAGCTTTTTCTGTCCAAAAAGAAAATACAAAAAAAAAAAAAAAAAAAAACTAAAAACTTGTAGCTGATTTAATTACACTCTAATAAAACCCAGAGGTTAGAGGAGAGCAACTTTGGTTTAAGTTCTTCTAGGGAAGGTGACTTGTTTCAGCCAAGTGAAAGATGGGTAGGACAGTTGTTTAGTAAGTAAGTGGATCCCAGATTCACATATCCCACCTGCTTTAGCTATAATCCACCACACTCAATCCAGTCAGGAATCTACCTGTGATATGCCAGTGTTAACACTGGAAAGCAGTAGGACAGGCAAAAAAATGCAGAGGGACTAAAGGAAACCTGTGACATGACTGCAAAGAGCGCAGATTGATCACAAACTAGCACTACACTGACAGCTGTCAGCAGCCTGAACTAAGAGCAGACTAATATATATGAAGGCAGATGGTTGCCTCTCCTCCAGTGAGCATGTTACTGGTATGCTTTAACTCTCCTTCAAAGCATAAACACATTCCACACTGGGAACCAGTCACTGCACATAGTTACGTCCTGATTTATTAAGTGCCTCTCAAACACACAACAGCTGACAGTCAATCATTTTTTCTGCTCACAGGACAGAAAGACATAGCACACGGTTCTGTTTAACCTTGCGAAATCTGGCAACTTAGAATAATAAACAGGTGTTAAATTTAATAAAATAACACTTGTTTATAAAATGCAAATGTGAAAGTTTCCCTTTTCCCTTGTGAGTTGTCTTAGCATTTCTTCAACCTGCTACATAAGCAGTCACGTTCCAGATGAGATTCCCGTGTTAAAAGTTCCATTTGGACAATTCAGAAGCTTGAAGAAAAAAAAAAAAAAGTCAAGAAGAAAGACAGGAATCCAATCGGCTCCTTCAAAAAGCACTTTTAGTGATAGCTCTCTCCCAGGGTTAACTCTTCTGCAGACAAGAGAGTGCTAAAACTGTCTGAGAGATGTGGTCAAGTCCAGCAGCAGACAAGAGCTAGAAAAATACTGTTTTGGCCATTCCTGGCTAAAGAGCAGATAACCTAGTCCTACAGATGCAGAAGTTGCATCCTCCTATTGTCCTGACTGATCACAGTTCTACTGCCTGCAATTCCTCTCTCCTCCCTTGCTCCCCCCTTCAATGCATGCACTTCCCCACTCCCCGCTCTCTCTCTCTCTCTCTCCCTCTATAACACTGCAAGTGGCTGCTCTTTATCAGTGTGAGCTACCATTTCAGCTACAGACACCACTGCTTCCCCCACCCCACCCCACCCCATCCCTCATTTGCTCTTAAGTTTCTGCAGCATCTTTACCTCAGTCCCTTTTTTTTTTTACACATTCTCTCTATAAAGGTAAAACAGCGAACAAACAACAGACTGCAGGCACAGAGCCAATCAACTAGATGCATCACCGCTGAGCACCGGACCAAATCAAGGAGTGGGGTGGGGAGGTGATGCGGTTTATCACATCAAACAGAGAGCCTCCTCTCGACCTGATGGTCTCCTTCACTGAGCTGGAGCTGTGAGCCGTGATGGCTACGAGGTTAAGGCTCACGTACACAAAGAAGTGGATTTAGACTCATGGAAATTTCATACCAAGCAGATAGACCCTGTGATGGGATGCTAACTACTTTACTGCAGCAGTGTCAGCTTTTTACGAAGTCTGCTGCCTCCAAAGCAGAGTGAGCTCACCCCCTGACATACGTATAGCAGTGGTTAATATTTAAACAGCTCAATCCAGTGCAGGGCATAACAAACCAGAGGGCTGGAATAAGATGATGAAGTTTTGCGAAGGAAAAGAGGACGTGCTGCATTGTTTAAATATATTAAAAAGATAGCTCAGGCACAGCGGTGACTGACGGTGGATGTCGAATAATGTCAGCATGGAAAGCTGAAGGGAGAGATTTGATTGTTCAGGTGACGGCTACAGTCCCTGGATGCCATCCATCAACATTAATGACAGGCTTTGAAAAGCAGAATAACAGCAGAGCAGGTTACTGTCCTTAACACCACATGTAATAAAGGTTCTCTCAGGCACTTTGGTCTTAAAAATAAAGATACTGGTACATTATGATGCAGATTTAGAGGCAAGTACTTGGCTCATGTCAGACCACAGCTTGGAATAACTGCCTAAAAAAAAAGAAGAAGCAAAAAATAAACCAAGTGGGTCAAATCTCAATACTCTTTAGTGGAGGATGACACAAGTCATTTAAAAGAACCGTTTTAGTTTCTTTTCTTGTCATTTGTTCTATTAAAACACACACACACACACACACCCACCCACCCACCCACCCACCCACCCACCCACACACACACACACACACACACACACACACACACACACACACACACACACACACACACACACACACACACACACACACACACACAACCATCTACCAAAATAACATTTTTGTATCCAAATCTCTGCTCTTAACTATTTTGTATTTGGAAGTCTCCATTGACTTTGACACCTACGCACTTGTTTTCTATGTTGTAAAGGAGGGAGACTACAGTATAAAGTCAAATCCAAGCATGTATCATACAGAAAATAATGTGCAAGGCATGGGCCCACTATATGACAATAAAGGTCGCCATTGTCAAAGTTGCCATTGCCATTGTTGAATTTGACACTTCGGTCGAACATGCATGAAAAGGCAACAATATTAATAGTCATACTCTACCTGGTGTAGCATATTGCTGATCTCTGGAAAAATCGATGCCTGCACCAATCATAGTCATCATCTTCTCGATCTGAAGACAAAAACAGAGGACAGAGACATATAAGAGCTTGGAAGAGCGATTTGCCTTTTTTCGCATTTTGACCTCCACCTTTCACCAGCAAAAATCCAGAAGAAAAACCCCAATACAGCAATAAATAACCAAAATATCACAGTAACCCTGTTAAGAGCTAATGGTGAGTATTTCAGCAAGAAGAAAATTAAGTTGCAATAGTTTTACAAAGACATGCTAAAAGGCAGCTTGAGCTCCACAATGGTTGATTGCCTTTATATCCTAGTTATGGTCCCATTAATACAGTCACTGCTACTGTGTCACATTAAAGTAGTAACCAGGGCTTGGCTGCGGGCAGGTAGGTACAACAGCCACAAAAATGCTGCCTTAAACTGACAGTCTTACTATCTGACTCAAATAAGGTCATAAATTAAAGAGTAGTTGTGCTAGACAAGCTAATAGAGAACGTGTGCAAGTCTGGAGTAATAATACAGAACAATATCTGGTTACTTATGCTTTCCAAATATTTATAAAGCTCTCAGAGAAGAGACTTTATAGCGGGTTAAACTACATGTGTCTTAATGCTTAATCCAATACTTAACAATAGTTTCAAGACAACTGAAACTTCTTAGACAAAACACAAAAGGAGTTAGACACACAGCAAGACTGAGAATAAGGAGTTACAGCTGAAATGATGCTCCGAAACCCACAATTTCTTGCAGCAATTTCATGCATCATGACCTAATGCATGTGAAGATCACCAACATTTTATTTCCACTCATAGTAACTGACATATATACACATGCACACATATGGACAGAATACTGTCATTGCCTTGAAATGCATTCATAAGTGAAGCAGCAGTGGGACACGGATCTGCAATATCACACCTGTCTTACCACAGAAACACGGCTCCCTTTAAACGGCCCAGAGGTGAATATGCATGGGCACTGGGAGCGAATTAAATGAAAAGGGAGAGACTGACTGCGCTGCTGTCACACATATCAGGTACTTTTTGAGTATAAGGCTATGTTGTATAAACTAGAGTGAACCGATAACACTAACTTTTATCCAAATTTGAATGTCGTCACTCCCCAAAAAGCCCCCAGACAGGTTTGATGACCCCATCAGTATAATTATATGAGGCAATGAAGTGACACCAGAAGACCAGATTAGCCATTTTTTTCATCATCGATCAGCAGGTGGATGTTTAGTAGTGAAGTAGTACATAATTAGAAGATTAATGTCAGAAGGGCAGAGAAAGAAATTAACTTTGAACGATGATGCATCTATTTTAATATGCTGCTGTCAGACTGGAAACCTAATCACCAACTGAAACTTCTGGATTTGCTTAGAAAAATTAATAATCACTGAGATAATGTCATTCCAAAAGGGTTCCTAAAGCCTGAAAGGATCCCATTTACCTCTACAAAGAATACCCCAGTAGAGGACAGAGCCAAAACCCAAAAGGACCAGAAGATTGGCATCTTACGCTGTCAGAGGAATTAGATCTTCTTTGTTTTGGTGTGGCAGAAGTCGTCGATGTCTGCTGAGAGAGAATTCATTTTTGTTTTGCCTTCTTCCCATGCAACGTCTGCATCTACACTGTGCCAGCAATCCTCTGGCAGTGCTATTAGAATTGTCCTATTTCGTACAAAGATACTTTTGAAAGTTGATTTAAAATAAAAAAAAAACAAAAAAAACAAAACTCTAAACTGATAGAAAAACGATTCCAGATGTGAAAATGTACATTTTTAGCATTTGTTATGATTAAATTCTTGAGCCCATTCTCAACATTCACGTTCACATTAATCCTAAACATGGCAGAAGAAAAAAATGCTGAAGTTTTGGCGAGAAGAGGTGTGAGACAAAGGACAGTTAGAGAAAGGCATTATTTTTATTATCCATCTGCCCAGTGTGACGTCTCCATGCTCCTGATTAGAGTCCTGCATTTTGGCCAGATGGTAGATTAGTCACACAAGCTCAACAAATAACTACCATCTATCAGCACCACATGTTCATTCTATGTCATTAAACAGGAAAGCTGATGGTGGCGTGGAAACACCTCTGCTACCTTAGCAAAGAGCAAAAATGAGTCATCAAAAATGGGTGGCTCCTCTTCACATGCGAGTGTCTCTGCATGCATATCACACATACAGAAAGCACGTGAGATTTTGTGTATTTGGACTTTTCTACAGTGAGACTTCGCTGTAATTGAACCATTTTAGAAAAGAAGGATAATGCTGGTTGGGAGAGGACTGTAGCTGCATATTTATTTTGACATGAGAGGGGTTGAAAAAGAGAAAAAAATAACAGTATGTTAAAATATTTATTTAGAAAACCCCTATTTAATGAAAACTTTGGTACAACATGAACAGCATGCAGTTAATGTTGCTTCTTAAGTTTCTGCAACATGGTAGATGACATTTTTTTCCAGTGGTGACATAAAAAGAGAAAAAAACACTAACTGCATCCTCATTAGATTTTCTGTTCACCTAGGCATGGCTACTTATTTTCTGATATCAAACTCAACTTGACAGGTTTATGTTGCTCTCATAATAACCTAAATTATTAGGTTGGCTTGGCAGGACAAAAGCAATTAGAAAGCGACTGATGAACGCTGGCATCAACTGGGGGTCTAATCAGTAAAAAGCACACACATACATAAGCAATTGCAGCATGTGAGATAATGAAGACAAGGCAGGGAGCTTGCCTCATTAAAGTGGCCAAGGTCTGTAGTCGAAGGAGAATAATGCTCCCCATCAGTGGCATCACTCTTAAAAGGGGCACAATAAGGAGCTGTGATCTCACTCTGACACACAATAAACTGCTCGAGTGTATTTCTACACCGCTCAGGAGGTAAGACAGGCCAGTGTACTTTTAAACACTGAAGTCGAGTTTGAAATATTCTGTTCCAATCTCGAGATGCCTTTCTGAAAGACTCACCACTGCGGATAAAAGATGTGAATTCTGGATGCATTTAAAATGAGCTCACACTTACGTTAAAGCACAGACCTTTTTTTTAAAATTATTATTATTAAACACAATGCAATCCTTCATATGCATGCATGAACACACACACACACACACACACACACACACACACACACACACACACACACACACACACACACACACACACACACACACACACACACACACACACACAGCTGCATTCTGTCTTGCTGTATTGGCTTCACTTATCCAGCATAATGGAAAAGGGAATGTTAGCTGCTCCAATGAGATTTCAAGGCAGCTACCCTGAAAGGTAGGTGTGCTGGAGCTTGGTAAATATATCCTTATCAGGGGATGCCAGCTAGTGATTTCCTCAAAGTAAATCACATTCACAGCAAGAAAAGGCCTATGAATTTCATGGTCAAGAACTGGGATGCTCAGTATCATGGGAATTAATAGTGGAGAGAAAGTGGGATGTGTTTTTGTGCTGCAGGATCGAATCAATGCAGAGAACTGAAATGGAGAGGCTTCCATTGTTAGAGAGGCTCACTATGAGCACAGGGATACAATGGGAGGGGTCAGAAGTCACTCCCGAGGTGGAGGTGAACAGCTGAAGAGCCAGCAGTGTTGCGAGATGGTCAGAGTGAGATTAAAGAGACATGAACCCATTCATCATGCTTCTCACAGTAGGCCTGCTGCCCTGAGATGACTTAGCAGAATAGCAGGACTGCTATCCTACCGGGATGTGAAAACACAAACTGTCTTTTCATTAACAGCCTTGAACAATGCCCAACTAAAGCCGAGAGAAGGGGGTGGCGGGAGCGCTGAAGGACACCTGGCAGTGTGTTGAGGGTGAAACAAAAGGCTGCAGCAGAGACCGTGTGCCCAGACCACCAGCCTCAAATTGGCAAGCTGGCACCAAAACAAGAGTTGGATGAAAACTATGGACTAGTGAAAAGCATCAAGGGGAACACAAACACAAACCTGTGTGTAGCAGATGCCAAGACCTCAATGCCACAGTGGGACAAAGCACTGTCAGCATTCCCATCAACATCCTCCTGAAACAGCCCAATGTCATGCTTATATTTTTATGAACAATGTCCCTTCTCAGAACTCTTGAACACTCATTTTGCATTACACATAAATATCTCCAATTAAACTTAAAACAGGAAGGACATTCCTTTGCCATAATTACTAGTTATACTAAGTAGTGGCTGCATGTCTCAGCCCCCTGTGGCTCTGCTGTGTTCTCCCCCTGGTGGGGATCAGAGAATAAATTTGCCCCGCTGGCTGCACTGCAGTTCTGACACACACACCCACAGTTTCGTTTGATCTCAGCAGGTCAAACACATGGGACTTCTTAACAAACAGCGAGGCCACAGAAAACAAATGAAGCCTTAATGATCCCATGAACGTGGATTCAAATGCAAACGCAAACAAGAGCAAAGAAATTGCGCGCGAGTGAAAAACACCAGAGGATGAACTTCTGGAAGAAAGAGCAGGACAACCCGGGAGAGAGGGTCTCATTTGTTTCCATTTTATTTCCTAATCAATGAAGCAACTGCCTTCAATCAGTGAATACCAATCAGAAAGGCTTTAAAAATATATATTATATCCACAGAAATGCTAGAGAGCATTAATTATTTTCTCATTCAGTTCATTTATAGCAGGTAGACAAGATTAATGAGCCTCTGGCAGAGCTGCTGCCTGTAAGGGAATCAATACTCACAAAAGCTGGTTTCATAGTGGCTATTGGATCTGTGGAGTGCGAATCGAAAATGAAGTTAAAAAGTGAAGTGGGGAAGTGGATAGCGGCCCTCTCCTTCTGTCTCTGTCTGAAGCTTGCCGTCTCCTTATCTCTCCTCCCATCTGTGGAGCTCAGAGTGCTGGCCCACACAATGTGCCCCCCCTGGATTGTCATCTTCAGTCTGATTGCAAGGACCAACACCAACCCACATTAGCATGCACTTTACACACATGCACACACACACATACACACTCAGAGCTCCTTAAAAGGAGAGATGCATAGGCCAAGACCTCATGCAAGTCAAATCTCCTTGTCTTTAAACCAGAGGCAGTGCATCCAAGGGTTTGTCTAGCTCAGAAGGAGGGGGAGAAAGAGTGGGACCGATACTGAAAGGAAGGGGAAGAGGGTGTGAGAACTGGAATATTTAGCAAACCAGATTACAAAAAGAAGAAAAAAGATGTTTTTATAAGAGGTGTGTCAATGCACTGGGGGGGTGGGTTTGGTAATGTCCTGGGACCACAAATGCTGTCACACAGCTCTGTGGAGTGCTCCAGAGCAGCCAGTCGTGACCGGCAAGATGGCTGCCACAGCACATCAGGGAGATCAAGAGTAAGCAAACACTGCAGATGGAGAGACAACAGCTGAAGAGAAGGCAGGGAGAGAGAGAGAGCGCAAATAGAAAAGGGAGTTTTTCAATTTTCATGGGACACTCCCAACATCAGTATAAAAAAATTTTTTTTTTTTTTTAAAAAAGTGTAGGCAAGGATACGCCCAATGAAACTTTCACTGCTTCTCCCACACACTCCTCTCATTTGTTATGCACTTTAAATCAGTGGTGTGAATATTTCTATTTCAAGCAAATGCAGACTTATTCCCTGAAAGGAAAAAAGGGAGAGAAAAAAAGAGCTCTCGCTCCTTCCTTTGAGCACAGAACTTACAGCTATCTGAATCACTATTCATGTGAGAAGAAAAAGAGTTCTGAGTTCATCAGATTTAAATAAGGCTCAAAAACTGGACACAAGAAATAGCTTATCAAAGGATTTTAGAAGCTTACCAGCCAACGAGGGCCACTAATAAACACCTATTCCCAATGAGATGAATCAAAAATTCATTATGTGATTCAGCGTGTTGTCCAAAAAGCAATATTGGTATGGAAAAATGCAGTTAACCACTAACCTGCTCATACACAGCATTCTTTCAGAATAAACACATTTTGTTGTATAATTGCAGCTTTGGGTTTGTAATTTGAATCCACTCTAACCGACTGGCTGCATCACTCATAAATACAGTATACACTAGGGCAGGGAGCATGACGAGGAGGCTGCGCATATGTGAGATCCATCAGAGGCTGGTTTAAGGGTTAGCAGCTTTCTTTTGGGTACAAACGTGCTACATTTTATTCTGCAGTAGAACTGGAAATGAAAGAGAAAAAAAAAAAACTCTTGTTTTGGCTACTCCCGTTCAGCCTTGTTTCTTTTAGAAATGGATCGCTCCTCATGTTTAGTCTATTTACTTCATCTGTGGAGAAAGCACCAGGGAGAATACAACAGGACTCAGGAGCTCACGGATTATTGTGGACTGCTGAGGATATCTAGGAAGAGCAGAAAGCTCCAGTAACCAAGTAATGTCACAGCTGCCTTAATCCTGTCACTCTCTCACAGGCCACTTCCCTCAGGTTCAGTTTGTGGAGGTGAGGTGTTCATTAAACTAGATAATTAGAATGAACAGTACCCTGTCAGACTTTTAAAGGGGAATTAAAAAGATCCAAACACACACTTTATTGAGCTTATTACCCCCACTTTACCATAATATTCTGCAAAAGGAAGGCAATGTGAATACCTCTGGATATTCAGATATTCAGAGGTAAAGATTACACTTTAGGCTATGGTAGCTTTCCATTAATACTTATTATTTCTGATCAAGCTAGAAAAACTGCTACATCCAAATGCAGTAATTTTACCTTACTGCAGATATAAATTGCCATTGCATGTATGATGGAGAATCAACAACTAGAAACTGCAGCAAAGAACTGGCCAATCAGGTAGGTATGATAGAATCAGAGTCAGTAATGCACTGTCTGTCCACCAGAGGGCATCGACATGTTGATTTTAAAACTAAAATGACCCATTTGGTATGTATAATCATGATTAAGATTTAAGGTTTGACTTCAGTGGTTACTTTCATAAAAGCAAAAGTTTGGTTTAAACTATTAAACGTTGTTCAGCAGCAAATAATGACCATGGCAAAAAAAAAAAAAAAAAAGTAAATAAGAAACAGCATCAGTTATATAACATTTTGTGATTCTCAAGGCCAATGAGATTTGGGACCACACCAATCTTCAAGCACAGCTGCAATCAGCCCACCAACATCAGCTGATGGCTCAGCTGAATCCTTTATGCAATTCTAATTAGCAAATTTCATAGAAGCCTGCTATTTAAGTAGCTTTAGTCTGCCTATTAGTTGATGGGCATTTGCAAGCCGCTTTGCAAACCACACTGACGCCAGCTCCTTTGTTCCATGCCATGTCCGGTTGTGCCTGGTAAAAATCTGGCTTGATTTCAAGAAGGATTTCAACTCCCATATATACAATTACCCAGAACTGGCTGACGTATAATTTGCATTTAATACACAAACCAGGATATATAGTACACCTGTCTGCAATACTTAAAGCCCCAACATAATACATACATAACCGTTCAAATGTATCTGCTCTGGTGACCCCTTCTGAATAAGGGAGCAGCTGAGTATTCACTAATGTCACAATATTGCAGAACAGCTCCTACTGGCTAAAGCTGAGAATGAATGGGCTCTGTCAAAACGTGGTCTAGTACACTTTAATGGAGGCGAGGCATTCACTCAGTGCATACAGAGGCATATCAAAGCTCAGTCATTTTCCACAAGTGTCTCCTTGGCAGCCTTGGACAAAACTATAAACTAAAGTAATGCTTGCAAAGGCTGAAGAACTCAAGAACATACATACATAAAAGCTCAGAGACAAGGTTATCCAAGAATGAACGAGCCATATTGCCAGGGTGCTGAGTTCTGTCTCATTATAGGAAAGCCTGTTGAACTTGGACAAAACTCATGTAAAAGGCCTTGGGACCCTCTTTATCCAAAACAGCTAAAGATGGAAATGTTGAGATCAGTATTTCCATATAGAGCAAATATTTTATAGCATAAATACTCATCAAAGATGCTTTGAACTACAGCCTCCCCTCTATGGGCTGGTGCCATATTTCTTATCAAGATCCATCAGTGAGCAGCAAACTGCAGCAACGTCAACACATCTAGAAATTCGTGGTAGCACAACGCTGCCAAATAAGAAGGTCTGACTTTGGAAGGATAAAAAATTCATTTAAAAAAATCTGGAAAACAGTTACATACCAGCATCTGCTGAGCACGACAAACTGTATAAGGCAATAGAAACTTTGTGTCACAATGCAAAATGCTGCAACAATGACACATAATTCAGATTGATTGCATGCACTCTCACACATAAAGGGGAAAAAAGAGGTACTTAAAAGCTTTAGGATCTCAGCACAGCACAGTCTAATTACTGTATCTGTACCATAAGTTGGCAGCATATATAAGCTGACCACCTGCATGCAAACCATGGCCCACAGCAGCCAAGACATTAACCTCAAAGCTGCTATTAGCTCACTGGGGTTGTTCTGATGGGGTCATGTAAAAAAAACACCAGACGGCAACATGATCTCCTCACTGTGGGGAGAGAAAGCATTAGTGCTACCCGAGCCTGCGATTTGCTCAGGATGGTCAGGCATCATAAATAAAACGTACAAGTCACCTCTGGACTGCGTGTGTAGCAGCGTCACAGATGCATGTTATCAGTAAGAGAAACAGAGCAGAACACAAAACAGTACAGTGAAAATTACTGAGACGCTAGTGGACAGCTGATGCAAAACTTAACTGAGAAGCTTACAGAGGATTTCTTTAATTCTGCCAACAATAAGATGATTGTTGTAGGATAACGGCGAAAGAGCCAAAGAGGAAGCCATGTCGGCTGTATCTTGTATGGCTGTATAATATAATATATTAACTGATACTAAAAAAAACATCCAAGTTTTACAAAACTTAATATTGAACCTGTTTTTAACTTACGCATCTCAAAAGAGCACAATCTAAAAAACTCTGAAAAGGAAGAGGATTTTTTTCCTTTTTGGAACAATCCTACACTGTATTTGTTCAGTTGTGTGCTTTTTTTCTGCGTTCTGAAGGGTTGTCTGTCTCTATGGAGATTCGGGTTGACGCCTTTACAAGAGGAGGAGGCAAGAGCTGAAGAGACAGATCTACGGCTTCCAGGTCTTCTCTGAATCTCAATTTCCAAATCTCTTGTCTTATTCTTTCAGTCTCTCAGTTGTTTTATCCCCATCTTCCTGTCTTCTCTAATCTCTTCCCACTGTGACTGTACTCAGCTCTTTATCTACATCCCAGACAAAGCATTAAAGCGCTGCATGCATAGGGAATATATTTAGATTTGAATATGTGCTGTGATACTAAAACATGGTGGGACTGAGGAAAAAAAAAAGTTTTAACCAAGTAAGATTTTAAAAACAGAATTCTGACAATATTTTCATACGTTGCAGCTTCCTAATAAAAGAAATGTACTAACACAAAGATTACTGTTAATGCAAAAAAGTTAATGTTTGAGACAAGTTTTGGCTCAAATTGCATGACGAGGTGAGCTTTGAGTTGGGAGAACATGAGCAGAGCCGTTGTTCAAGTTCATTACAGTCATCAGAAATTTGGGGGGGGGGGCACACTAAAGCAAATCTAGATAATATCCTTATGCTCTAAATATATTTTTTAAAGGGTCAACTTTTGTACTTGCTTAAAAACCAATTTTCACATTCCACATAATATTAATAGTTTGCATACAAAGGCTTTCATGACAAATGTTTTTGAAACAAAAACCAACGAGTGATGTCATGGTGCCTGTATCCATCCTTTATATACAGTCTATGGTTTCACCTGCTGTCTTTTTTTTTTTTTTTTAGGTTTTCTATTCTAAGTTAAGTTACTGGAAAAAAGGTTGACTTTATTCAACATCTTTATTAAACATCTATAAAACATCTGTCACATTATTCATTGCTGACCCACAGCCTACATTATTTTTTTTATAGTTCACAAACACAGACTAAAGCACCAAAAGGTACAGAGACTGTAACCTGGTTTCTGTCTTAAAGATGAGGAAACACTTACCTCATCCCATTCTGAGGTGAAAGAGGGAGATTTCTCAAGTCTCTTCTTAGCCGTGCTACAGTTAGAAACAGACTCGCTACGGTTTCCCAATCCTCCTTCCTCCTCATTAGGAGGTGACACGAGCAAGTCTGAGTCAGACTTGGACAGGCTGCGGGCCAGCTTCAGGTCCCCAGGAGGGCGCATCTTGACGGCAGATACAGCACCAGCCGCCAAGTCCCTAGGCTCCTTGTTCACAGTAGCATAAATTGCTTTTGGATCACAGTCTGTCAGGATGGCGGCCATGCTAGGACGGCTAGGTGCCGGTGCAGCTGCTGTAACTCCTTCTTTTGCTTTGGCCCTCTTTTTTGATTCTGGCTGGCCTTGGGTGGGTGGCAGAACACCTGGAAGCCGGAAGGGCTCCTCACAGCACTCAAAGACGGGAGAAGATCCGTGCAGGAGGCCGGTGAACTGCTCTGGTACACCTGCTTCCTGATCCTGGCTGAGCTGAGAGATATCTAGATGACAAAAAAAGAAAGAAAGAAAAGGAACAGACAAAGTCAACAAAGAAAGAAAGCAGTCTGTAATAGCTGGAAAGTGGACTTCCAAATGAGGGGCAGATCCTTAGAGTGTGGCTAATAAGAAACCACCCACACAAGCCCTGAAACAGATCTGTAATTGTTTCCTACCAGGAGTGACGAAGAGAAAAAGGGGGAGAGAGAAGAGATGGAGCAAGGAGAAGGCGTATGTTGGCTGGAGAAATGACTGAATTCCAAACTCAGCTTGCAGCCGTCTGACGGCTATCTGCTGGTGCCTGACTGTTTTGAAACAGGCAGCTGAAGCAAGTCATCTCTCTGAGTAGCCGCACCACAGAGACCCACTTGTCTGTTAGGCCCGTTTTCCTAAAATGACATAACACTAAGAACTTCCACTATTTTGAGTAAACTTTCATGCAAACATACACATGAATTCTAAGAACGTACCCCAAGGAAAAATTAACACCGCAGAATATACAACACAGCATGAATAAAAGAAGTCTGAAATATCACTCAGAGGAGTGAAACTTACTTTTTGGCTGTCTTCTCCAACAAAAACAACCTTAATGAGACTGACTGGCAGGTGCAATTAAAAACAATTAGATTTTCCTCCTCCCCTCTCCCGAGGACTTACTGCCACCTAAGCCTCTTTTCCACAGTCCAACCAGCCACGGCTTGTCGTCGCTGATGCTTTGATTTTAGGGAAAAAAAACTAAATAAAACACTACCTCGTGCTGAGCTTGTCTCCCTTTGCACTGCAGTAATGTGTTGTGTTGTCTGCTTTGGGAGCCCTCTGTGTTTTCTAGCTTCTAATTCTAGACCCTAATGGCGGGCCAGGAATGGAAATTTGAATCACCCTGTCCTCCAGCAGCCAGACTTCTGATAATTAGTCCTGTGACACATGGTGCAGGAGTGTGTGGGCTTGTGAGGGCAGTATCTGCCAGGGTGACAGGGTCAGGAGTGTTTGGTGACAGAGGATCTGGGGAAGAGACACCACAGTCAAGTATCGACCTGTTGCAGCACTTTGTTTGTCCTTCACAAAGCAGCTTTATGCTAAAAATGTGCCTGGTGCGGTCATGTTATCGCTACAGGAGAGAAAACTCTAAAGAAAAAAAAAAAAAAAGCAGGTTGTGAATGAGTTTTATCTACATCAGGTTCACCAAACCACCTCAGTACTATTTTAGGGACCATTTCCAGTGAGGGGAGTGTGCCAAACAACGCCCTAAACTCCCTTTACACAAGTTAATAAACACTTGACACATATGAAAAGTGTGTGTGCGTGGGGTGTTAGAAGGGGTGAGTGAGTGTACTGCACACATATGTCAAGATCACAGCCAAACACCCACCCTCTCCTTGGCAGCTAGGGAGTGTGAACGCCCTATGATCGCATCAGTGCGATTCCAACAAACTCATATGGCGTTAACCCTTGCAGAGACCACTGGAGCTGCTTTCTATACAGTTCTAGGATGTGCAGATGCAATCTGATGTTTTTACAACTCTTATGGATGGGTGAAGTCACCACAGAAGTGGGGTGTTTATTTCATTTGGCAGCGACAGCTCCATATCTCCCTGATGATGTTATGTTTGGTTTGCAGACACTGTGGAATCAGGGCTGCTTGTTACTTCATTTCTACACAATCCAAAGTCAACTTGTGCTGCCCCTGGAAAAGCATGCTCTGATTTTGTTCTAGTTTCAAAGAAATTTGAAACTCTGTGTGTAATATACTTTAAAAGAACAATAACGTACTATTAACGACTGAAGAACAGAATTTGATTGTATTAAACTAACTGCACATGCACATGTTCCTCTCCGCATAGGGGAGTTTTATAAGACCCAGAGCCAAAGAAAAACCACCAGCATTACAATAAAAATACTTTTAAGTGTTTTTTTTTTTTTTTAATTGAGGTTTAATTTTCTTAAGCATAAAAGAGATTTTTGTTTATGAAAGGGTTAGAAATAATAGGAACCACTGCTGGTCATAACTGTGTAATATTTAATCCAATGGGGTTTTTTTTTATTATCTGTGGAGAATCATGTAATCTTACAGGTACTGCTGTGGAAACACTATAAAACACCAGGCAGCAGGGAGAATCTGTCAGTAAACTGTGCATTACAGCTGAGAACAGCAGGAATGTGTTTAAGATAGACAACAAACACCATCAATAGCTGACTCTGCATATGTCCTCCACCTGCTACACAGTTTGAGCCTTGACACACACAGTGGTAAGAATTTGGCCCATAGACTACATAAGATCATATCCACATGAGCAGAACTAAACATTTAGGCTCAGCTAACTGCCCGGGCTTATGTAACACATAAAACAGGAAACAGATTTAACTTGTTGAGAAAAAAAGAAAAAGAAAATAAGGAACCAAATTTGTGGTTTTAACAAAGGAAATGAAGAGTACTTTAGAATCACCAAAGATAAAAAAGGAGAATATATATACATATATGTTTTTAAACTTCACTTACTAATCCTTGAGCTTCGTTATGCAACGTGCTCTGCTCTTTCATGACAAATTATTACAATTTTAATGTTTAAACTCATTATTGTTAACCATCTGAGGGGCCAGCTGTTTACAGGGGTTTATGCATCAACTCAAAGAGGGATAGTGAGACAATGGAAACTCTGAATATGCAAAAATAGATGCCAAAAATTTATTTCTAATTTATATCAGCAATAATAAATAAAATTCCTCTCTCTCCTTTTTTATCTTCTACTTTCCATTTATTTTAAGGTCAAAGAATTCCCATATTTGTTAAATTAGAGATATTATAGTAATGTTACTGCAGCTGATCCACATTTTCTTTGTGATGAAATTACAGAGAAATCTTTTGCCCCCAAAAAATTGTCGTCACCCCCTAAACTATGTAAAAACAGCCCATGACTCCCGCGAAACAGCTACCAACTCAAGAAGTCTAATTGGCTTCGTTTTGCAGTTTATTTTCCAAACATGTGCTAAAATTAAATTTATGCAATGAAGACATCTGTATATGTATCAAGAAAAACCCAGCAGCTACGCTCCTCATCTCTGCTCCGTGCCTGACTGGATGAAGTGGCATATCCAGCTTTAGGCGGGGATGTGGATCTAAGATAGGAATGTCACGATCTGATCAAGAATTCAGTTTCATACTAGCAATGAAACGAGTCTAGCCCACTCGCCAAAGAATGTCAGTCAACCTGCTCCTGACAAGCCAAATCCGCTCTGCTGCCCGAGAATACCAATCGTGCACTCCCCGGCTGTGCTAATCCAAGCCAGCCTATCTCAAATGCGTCGAACTCAGATGCATTTCTCCTATTTCATTGACATGCTTGGCTTGTGATTTTCCAAGTCTGATGTGTCAGGTCCATCTTTCCTTACCCTCACACAGCTTTACCAACAGCAGTTGTACCTTATTAGGTATCCAAAGTCTGAGGACAGTGCTCGTACTCACCTCCTGGTGCCCCTCGGCCCGCTCGTCCTGGAGGGTGCAGGGTGTCTTTCGTCTTACTTGGGGCTCTGAGGTCGTTTGGGGCAGAGGGTTTATGCTAAAGTAGGTAAAAAGAGAGAGAACAGCCGCTAATCAAATTTCCTGTAATATTAGACAACCATAGTAGCTCTGCTGAAGCCCAGTTAGCAAATAGTTAAGCCAGACTAATTATCCTGGCTTGTCTATTGTTAAATGAAGATGTTACCTCCCTGGGCGTCTGCATTACAGCCGTGGTGGCATGTTTGCCTACATTAGCTATGATGTGGCTGAGCTCAGGAGGCTGCAGATTAAACCACAGATGACTATAAGATGATTATCATCGGGCAGATGAGAAGCACAGCTAAACTAATAGGAGCTAGACACTGTGGGCAGCAGAGGAGTTGTAGAGGTGGTTAAAAGCAATAATAAAATGCTGCCACCTGGATGATAAATATGAACGGGCAATAAAAATGACAGTGGTAATAAACAGAGTAGGCAGATTTACAAAGATGCACCGTTATCAGCGGCACTTTAAGAGGACTTCTGCTGAATTTCTGACTCTGAAGAGACCATCATCTTCATTTTAAAATCTGCTATAATCACACGGGTTGGGTCTCCCTCAGATCCATGGCCGATTTAGAATCACCAGTTAACTTAACACGCATATCTTTGGTCATTTCATCTCATCCTAACTTTGAGACACTGATTAGGTCAGCAACAGCATCAAATAGAGGAGCTAGGGTCAAGGATGGGTTCCAAAGTGGCTTGCACAGGCAGAGGCAGCTGTAAACAGGCTGTTAATTAGCATGTACAGGAACTGTATCAGCTGGCATGGACCGGCATTGCAATCAGATGATTTGTCAGGATTGCTGGCTCAGCTCGAATCTTTGACCTACTAGAACTAATGTCATAATTGATATGATGCTTTGTGGCAGTTCTATAATTTTTATCTCAGCCAATGCATGATGGTCTACAATGCTTGGATGGTGACCTTGAATTCTGCACTATTTTCATCAGGCACCATGGGATACTTCCACATGCAGTGCACTCTATGGGGTATAAGAAAACTATACATTCAGACAGCAAGTCAATACTACAAGGAATAGTGAATAATACTGGGCACAACCATGGTGATCTAGATTGTTATGTTATGGTTACTGTAGGCTTTAAAAAAAATAAAAAATTCAATGAATAAATGATGAAAAGAAGAGCATTATATATACCTGAGGTAGGACACTGTTGGAAGACAGTATAGTGGTATTCTCATCTAAGGAGACAAAAAAAAAAAAGAATAAAAAGAAGACAAATGTACACTGGTTAGCTCAGAGTTACAGCAAACCTATTGTTGGTTCTGACTTTCAGGAGAGACATTATGTGGAGAATGTCAAAGTGATGGATAATAAAATCATGTATTATGCATGGCGCCATTATCGGTCTAAGCGTCAGACAGACTTCAGATTAATCTCCCTGCCTTTTAAACAGCACTGAGTACCCAGACATGATAGAGCAGTTTAGAACAGATGAAAAACTAATCATTTAACATTTCTGTCCAATTCATGTTTCAAAAAAAAAAAGTCATTCCTTTTTTATAGCACCATCATTTCCATCGGGAAGGCATGATGACATCCGTGATTAGACTCCAACACTTCAGCCCAGTTATCTAATGTTGATAGTCAAGCTGACTAAGCTGAAAGGTCCCAAGGGTATGATTTTAAAACATCTACATCAACAACTAGAGATCAAAATGGCCTCCTAATTTAATCCCATTTAATCCAATTACATGCGGTGCCATTCACCAGACACAACTGAGGAGGGTCTGCTGAGGCTCTGTTGTGATCAAACAGCAGCAAAAGAGCCTTAGAGACAGAGCTCTCACATATTCATGTCAGGAATGAAAGATCCCCTAATATATACAGATATAACAGGGTAAAGTGAAGACAGCTGATCAAGAATATCTTGTAAGAGCATAGACATGAAAAAGATTTACTGAAAAAAAAATATGCTTTTTCTAAATGTAACTTCCTCCCTTTGGATTATACTGAATGCACGCAACTACCTTTATGGGATTGGGACTCCTGGCTAGATGGTGGCGGGATTTTGGTCTGTGCAGTCAGCAACAATTCATACGTGTGATCCTCCTCTTCCACTGATTCCCTTTTCTCTTCTGTGCTGCTGCTAGTATACATGGCCTGAAGAAAGGTCAAGGGATGGAAGGTGAAAAAGAAGCAGCAGGTTAGAAACTACAAGGCAGATGTCTGAAAATATTTGACAAAATTAGGAGAGCCTTAATGATCCAAATCCACAATACGCCCTCTACGGTCAGCAACAGTTTAAACCAGAATGGTTCTCTGACGCTGCCTTTACCAATTCCCATTTACTTTTACACACCCAATGCCCATGCCCCATTTTGCACTCAGTTGAGTATTTATTAAGAAGCCGTTTGAATTGAGCAGCAGCCATGAAGAAAATGAAAGCGGCCACAGCTAAAATAAAACTGGCGTCCTCAGTGACAGATTGTCATTTTTCCAGCAGCTTCCGTGTCACTATGTAAGAAAACATGTCCAACTTTTCAGAGGAGTTAACTTTTAAAAGTACTCTGTCACAACCATTTGTGCACAACTAGAAGTGCATGTGAGAATCTGTGGTGTTGAATAGCAAAAGTTTCTCCTGACTTTATGACCTCTGACCTATTCGCATGAGATTAGTATTACCGGGGGACTTGATGTGATTTCGAAGTTACTCCCTCCCATGTCTGTGTTATGTTACCATAAATAGGCTGGCACATAATTGTTGAGCCTAATGAAAGATAGCAAAATGTTCCTTACCGAGTCTTACAATGCAAGCTAACCATCTCATCTTATGAATAGGACTTCATCCTGTGTAGTAGTATGATCTCTACTGCATTCAAACCCCCTAAAATACTGTCCAAATGTTCATGTATAACTGCCTCCATAAGAAAAATGGAGGCTGCATTACACAACCTCCACAAATAGAGACAGTCCTCTATGAATAGGGCTTTACTTCCTCACCTCTGAGCTCATCTCCTCTTCGTTACCATGGCCAGGATGTGATGAAGGAACCAGGCGATCTTTCTGTACGTCAGTAATACGAGATGCAATCAATTAAAAAAAGTCATGCAATTAATAAAAAAAAAAAAATCATTATTTCACAATCAGTATCAATAGATGCAATGCAAACCCACACTGCAACACAAGAAAAGTAATTCTGGGAGATTTTTGTGGCCCAGTCATAAGAAGAGAGGATCACTACCTCCCTCTAGTGGGAGTTCGGCATTTCATTGCCTCACTTTATGTCTTGGTATGTGTATATGAGAGGTGGGTTTCAAATTAAAAACAAAAAAACGCTGACCTTTCCAGCTTCACTATCAGGTCGTCCTGAGTCCCTGTCAGACGACTTGCCACTGGTGAGGCTGTCTAAAGAGTGGCAAGAAGTGGCCTCAAACAGAGCTTCATATGGGCTCTCCTCCTCGGGCCCTGGGGCCAGTCCCGAGATTAGCTCACTCACCTTCTCCAATTCACCTATGAGTCAAAATGCACACAGGTTGGAACAAAACAAGCCTCAGGTCAAAATAATAACTAAACTATTATCGTATTTTCCTGCCCACCCCCCCACCCCCGCTTAACGATCTGCTGCTACAATAGTACAATCACCCATTATGTCTGACTGGGGACTCCTGATAAATCTTACCCTTTTTCCGTGGGCTGGGGCTCTCCTGTGGTGGAGGCACTGGTGGAGGAGGAAGGTCAATATCAGGGTGTTTTCCAATCATGTGACCTGGAACAAACAGAAGATTATATCACAGCTGTTTCATGTGATATAAAGACAATGATTCCCACTGCAGCCCTATTATTTGCTCATGCGGTCTTTACCAAGGATCAGGGCAGCTATCTGTTTGCTTTTCTGAGAGGGCATTTCCTTGACAATGTCCAGCGCTGTCAGGCCCTTCTGTTCCACGATGTTAACATCGATACCTGAGAAATGACAGCAGGAACAGTCAGTTGTTTTTAAGTTGGGTTTTTTTTTTTTTGCTAAATACATGGAAGCTATGTGGATTGAGCACACTTGAGGTATGACCTGCACTGAGAAGCTTCTGCACCACATCCGTCTTCCCAAATAGAGCTGCTTCATGGAGGGCACTGCCTTTCTCTGTCTGAGCAGATCAAATAAAAGCCATGAGCATTTATGAGAAAAAATTGTAAACATTGAAGCTCTTATTATCTTATTATTTCTTATATTATTGCCAGATAAATTATACTACAGAATACAGCAGTTCTGTTCCAGCACCAACACTTGAGTAAAACAAACAGAGTGCAGATTTATGCCCACTACCCGGTCCACTTCTTTGCTGATAATTATGTGGTTGAGGAATCAAAGCAGATCATTTTCCAGCTCACAGGGCCATGCTAATTAAAACCCTGCAGGATGCAGAGCCTAAAGGATGCAGAATAGGCTCCACATCTTTTATTCAGAGGAAAGGAGGACAGAGAAAGGAGAAAAGTATCTCCAGACAGATGGGTGGCACAGTTTGATACGGAGTCATAGCTCTAGGGCCCACCAGGGGGAGCAGGGCCAGCTCTCCTTTGATACCGCAACAGTTCCTTTGCAAACTGAGAGCTTAAGAGTTTTACAATTAATCTCATAGCTTTAGTGGGAAGTAGCAAGAGGAAGTGCTGCAAGGACAGATTAAGTTGCCCAACATGGTTTGAGCCATGACAGAATATTAAGAAACACTTGCAAAAAGAAGCATGTGAGTACACATACATAGAGAAGAAGAAAAAAAATATGTGCACATACCTCATAGTTGATGTCCATGCCAGCATCCAGTAACACCTCCACCACGGGTAGGTGTCCGTTACGAGAGGCCAGATGTAGTGGTGTGTGTTTCTTGGTGTTGCAGCTGAGCAGATTAGGATGGGCACTGAGCAGCAGTTTGACAACCTCCAGGCGGCCGTACAGTGCTGCCAAGTCCAGTGGAGTCTCAAACTTGTTATTCCTCATGGTGGGATCAGTGAGTTCCTCGAGCAGTAGCCGCACCACCCGAGAGTGGCCATACTGGGCAGCACAGTGCAGCGGCGTCTCGTTGTCATTGTTCTGTTGGGAGCCGATAAATGAGTGAGAAGGGGCTTGGGAAAATGGCAACACAGACAATGTAACAGACTTGTAATTAAGGAGAAAAGAATAGAACAGAGATGCTTGAATCATGTCTGTAATAGGTTAGAATTTGTTACTCGACTGAGCCATTGTGCGAGTAAACCGGTCAGATAGAGTCCTGGACATAGACAGATCATGAAAGATCATGAAAAACCACCAACCCTGAAAAAGCACACAGTGAGGCCTTGGGGGCCTTAGCATGCATGGACTAATGAGGACAGGTGTTGAGGTGGCACTGAGTGCCACAGGCAGCAGGGTGATAACAGAGGGGCAGGGATACATAGGCAGGTGGGGCATTAGCAGCCGCTTTGACAAGAGGTCAGAATGCACTGATACTGAACAGCTACAAAGGCTCAGACATGTGTGACACCTCTATGTTGCACACAAACAGCAACAATCGACACTGCATGGAGAAAAGCAAAAACAGTTTTTAACACTCAAAGGGTCAATGTGATATTAACAGTAACACTTGGGCTGCAGTGAATGATTAACAGCTAATCTGATCACTATGCTGATATTTTATAAGAAATAAACGAAAATGCCTATCAGATTTTTTTTTTCTCCAAAAGCCCAGGAGCCGAGTCCAGGAAGCAGGTTTAGCTAACAACTCTGAGTTTGTTAACACTGAGATGAGGAAAACTCCAGCAAGACAGTTAAATTAAACTCTGACTCAGTTACCAAGGTAACAGACTCTGAACTAAGCCTACTCATTGGCAGGTTTTCTTCAACAAACCCTGAGTTTCTCTCTGACGCCTCCCCTCCTGCTGCACCTGAGCCAGCTGAGTGATGCTCCCATTCAGTTCCTCATTCATGAAGTCACTGTCCAAGTGCAAAGCGGAGCGGATTAATTTGCCGAAGCTTACGTTTTTACACACACTGAATTCCCAGTTTCCCAGTTATTTTGTGTACTTAACATAAGTGCTTTTACAGTCTTACAGCCATTCAGTCATGAATAATTTAAAGTGACTTTTTAAAAGCAGCTGCACACAGTCTGATTGTAATCTGACTATATTTCATGGTGAATGTGTTCATAGATTGCTGTCAAACAACATTTTAAATGATCAGAATCAAAATTCAGAGTTTGAACCTCGACATATTTTCCACTGGAAATCACCTAAATCAGTCTCAGTGGGGTCAACCCAGAACCAGAGCCGTGTGAAGGAATCACAGGCTCCGTAATGGATCAGCAAACTGGGCCCAGGTCGGCGTCCACCTGCACGGCAGGAGGAATCCAAATGGATACGGATCACGGATTCAGACCAGATCAGGCTGGCTCCAAGTCATGTCCCTGCTCATCCTGTATGGTTCTGTTTTGGACCCATTCTGTCCCAACATGATCTGTATTCCCAATTTAAACACCTCATCCTTCCAAAACTATACTGAAATATCTCAAATCTAGCAGACCAGCATATAGATAGCTCTATAAAAGCTTAGACATTTGTGATATGTTTGCCTTTTCTGATAAAACTTTACATCCATTAAAGACTTGGAAGCTGCCCTGCATTTTTTTTTTTTAGTTAAATGTGAAACAGTTACTAATACTTGAATGAATGATACTTTATTGATCCCACAATGGGGAAATTACAGTTAATTAACTCTTAGCATTAACAGTAAGTCAGTAAAACATCTCTACTGTGGCTGTCAGGAAGCCACCATCTATCAGTGAAGGCTGATATTCAAATTCAAATTATAAATGCTCACATTGAAAACATTAAAGCAGAGGGTTTTTTGAAAATCTCTTTAAGCATTATTATCGACAAAGTGAGACTGTTACATCCCATCAGTACATTTTTACTGAAGAATTGCACATGTAAAACCAGGATTTCAGCTTCATTTAATCAAGTTCAAGCTGGCTAAATGATCACCACAGACAGAATATAAAATTCTATATTTTATATCAAACTTTATTCTGTATATGATCATAAGAGTAGACGAGCTGATTAAAGTGACTCTTTTCTTGCCACCTGTTGTTGTTGTTTATCATGTCAGCACTGGCATGTGTTCATATTCCTCAGTCCGCTGAATTCAAATGTAGGCTCTGATCTTCATTTACCTGTTGCAGGTAAATCAAGTGTCTGGGCTCCATTGATGATGACTTTCTTTCTCTACTCACACACGTGGTTAACTCAGGGTGAGCATACTCACAGTTGACTGAACTAACTCTGGTCAGCTTTCTAGAACAGGAAACTCAGAATTGCTGATCTCCGAGTTAATGAACTCTTTATTTTTATACTCTGAATTTGTTGATCATGCTTCCTGGAATAGGGCCCAGGGTAACTTCTCCAAATATGAAGACAGAGTCCAGAATACCGTGTATATTCATATCACACTAATAGAAAATATATAAAAGCAGCAAATCTTCATAATGAAGATCCTGCACAAATACAAGAATGGCCTTACTTCCTTTCTGAGTATGTCCCAAAATCTGCACTGTAGGAAAACATGCTAACAAATAAGCAGATAAAACAGCAAAGAAACAGCACTATTTTAAACATAAACTCCGCAGCTAGTGCTAATGTATTCTAACCATTAACAAGCAGCAACAAGATCAATAGACATGAGAGCTTCCAGCATGTTATCTCTACCATGAGCAGCCAGCAGGGGGCAATCCCTGAAATCCAGCATGACCAATTCAAAACACACAATGACAACATGTAGTCATCAGACTAGATTCTGCTGTACTTGTTCCTTTGTAAAATGTAAAATTAAAAATCACTCAATCACCTAAGGGTGTCTAAATAATGTGATTCTTTGCAACATGGAAAGACAATCTATCTTAACAGCTCCTTGATTCTACTCAATTATTAGATACAGATGGGGGGTGGTAGAAAAAGCCAGCGACTGCAGAACCGCATTCCAGACTAACAGAGCCACCTACAGAAGGGCTGACGCTGGTATGAGAAGTCCCCACATGGACATGCATGATGCCAGTTTGGGTGACTCCCATAGGAGCATGCCAGCTGTGCCACTGAAGACAGGCCACCGTGTGGAGGGGGCAACGGGGCAGTTTTAGACGGGTGTGACTAGCCCATTTACTGTTTTCTCTGAAACCTGGCGCCAGATGGGATCAGCAGGTATCTCCTTCTTTGTTGGGAGAGAGTGAGTATTGTACTCTATTGGCAAAGCAGGTCAGGGCTTGAGCAGAGAGAGGAGGTGGAGCCTAGAGGAACAAAACAACACCTGCCTGTCAAAAGAAGGGACACAAATACAGGCTGGAAAAAAAAAAAAGCCTTTCTTGGATGGACTGAGTTGAACAAAACAAATGTAAAAAAGGTTTAAAACAACCTTTCACGGGCAGCTAAATTAAACTGACCTCAGTTTTCACTGCCTGGGTGGTTTCATCATTTGGAGCTTGTGTAGTTGTGCACTAGTCATCGGCTCCAAACAAATGCACGTGTACGCACACAAGCGCACTGACACAGAAATGGCCAGAACCCTACATGAAAAGAGCACGCTGTCTTTCATCTGTGACGCACCATCGAGCATTTGTCACAGCTTTTTAAACAGATTTACTTTCAGCATTTAGATGACTACAGCAGACAAACACACACTGTGATTGTATCAGCATGATTCACTTCCTCAAATATGCAGGTCTGCTGTCTTCACAGTAATCCAAGGAAATCTAGCATACAATGACTTTTTTTATATATATTTTTTTTTTGGGCAATTTTGCCTTTATTTGTCGGGAGACGCAGAAGGTGTGACATGCAACAAAGGTGAGAGAGCATAACAAGTATTAACTTTTAAGGGAATCCTTTAAGTACAATGATTAACTTAAAGCATGCAGGAACTGACTGTAAAAGCAGGCAAAAGTAACTTTTTAGATAATACTATTTTTCCCGCTCATGATAAGTGTTGCAAAATGCACACAGTGGACAGATACCATGACTTCAATGCTTTTGAGCATGTTAACACCAATGTCTCCCTTGCCAAAGTGGTGGTCAGGGCACTGTAGCAATGTGTCACCCAGCATCTGATCGCATTAAACATGGCTGACCAGCCATTTGACTCACTGTTAGGAAACACAGGACGGAGGACAATGACCCAGGACTCCTTTAGTGTCAGCACTGGTGTATATGATCCACAGAGAGGCCTTCCACTAAAATTTCCACTTAATCCCAAACACCTTGACTGCTTTGCTTTTTAACTGAGGTTTGATAGTAGTTTTTAACTACAAGCCCTTTTTGGAAACTGTAATATACTCATAGTTTATCCCACTAGCTTTATAGTGGGAGCATACAATTTATCTATAAGGCTAATTTGAGCATTTTATGTCAGCAAATGAGCCAGTCACTCGGGGATTAAACTTGTGACTTGCTGCTCAGGGCATCTGCATGAATGCAATACGCACCCTAACAATGCACATAAATCACAACCTTAAACTTTCAGGCTTTATTTCTCATTAATATCATGATTTATGTTGAGTACATAGAGCAAATACAGCACATAAATAGCAAGTTTGTGGGCAAAAACAGGTCATGTGGAATACTCTGTATACAACTGAACTGATTTATTCGTTGGCCATCAGAGAAACACGCACAGGAATACGAACCACAACTAGAAAAAAAAAAATAACTATCTGAAAGCCAGTCTACTCCGCTGTTGTGTTAAAATTTGCGTGCAAGGATTCAAAAGATTGAAAACATGGCAGTGGACTAAAGTACGTAGCCCAGTTTGAAACTAATTTTAATAGACCGCTGTAGAAAACAAATCAGATTCAAAAATGCTATTGTACTCAGTTAATTTGCAATTTCTGCTGAAACACTTTTATACTGTTATATAAGAAGGACTTCCAGCATTAGATTCAGCTTTATAAAGATTGGGATCCACATGATCTCCTCTGCACTACCACAGGCCACGTGAGAAGTCAAACAATCATGCACTAACAAGATAGATCTCTGAAGGCTATTACGCAAAATGGCACCAATGACTAGCAGCCACGCTGGGAAAGATTAGAATTCATATAGCTCAGCTAAGACTTCCTGGACAGTCTCCTGTCTTTACTGTGTGTGGAGCTGCATCCTGATTTAGGCCGTAGTGCATGTCAGACAAGAGGAGATTAAGCTGCTGATTGACAAACCACGCTTTAACCAAGAACATCTGAAGATTACACTCCATTGTGTTTTCATGCTGCCGAATATTCTGAGACGAGGGAGAGAGACCCCGAGTGACAGAGAGAAGGGCAGGATGTTATGGTTCTCACAACCTGCGGCTGGGAGATGGTAACACGGTTTGACTAGCGACTACCGTCACGTGACATGCTTGCTGACAGCACAGTGAGGCAGAGGTTACGTCAGCCTGGCCTCTGGTAGCAGTAGTAGTAGTAGTAGTAGTAGTATTGGTGGGTGATGGTGGGGGAGGGGTGGGCTGAGCAGCTGTTGCAGCTAGTATGCCAAAGGGCTGCCCACTCTCAGTGCATGCCAGCGTCACCATCTGAATTCCTGCTAGCTTCTGTGCATTCAAACGCCCTGCAGAGCTCACACACATGAAATGTAGTTTTCAGCAGTTAATAATGTATTCTCACCTCCTTAAAATGATCTCTGTCACTTGCCTTCTAGCACGTACTTGCCCTATATAAAGGGCTAATAAAGGCACGCTGTGTAATGTATAAACAGGTATATGGCCCTTGATAATTGCTTTATGATCTTGAATTTATCTAAATATATTTACGTTTAGGAAGGTGGGTTGGACAAAGCATCAAACTGAAGGACACCTGTTTTTTTTTTCTTGGTAATTGTATTGAGATGTTTTTACTTACAGTTTTTTTGTTGTTGTTTTTGTTTTGTTTTTAAAGCCAATTGCTTTAATATTTACTTTAAATAAAATAAAAGTTCATCAAAAATCAAACCATTTGCAGCTGGACTTGATTCTAAATTTTTAGGTTTATTATGAGTGGTGGAACTTGCTTAATTGTACCCAAAGATAATTATTAGACGATGATGACTTGTTGGGGTGTTTAAGAGTCGGTGACTGCATACACAATTTTGTACATCACTTTCTACAGTTATATATTGGATTGTAATATTCATTTTCTGACATCTCCTATCTAAAAAGATTATGTGGGCAGAAGGTGAATTTTTTCCACCAAAATTTCTGTAACGTGACTAAAGGGGTTATGCTGATTTCCCTTCTGATGTTCTGATATATTTTGTTAGAAAATAAAACTGTTAATCACAAAAAAATAATAATTTGCTCCAAATTTGGTATTTTTCTTCATTTGTCAAAACTCCAAAACCACCAAATTCCCCAAGGTTTTTTAGCACCAATAATATAAAGGCAGGCTATAATGGATTGGTATTTAAATACTGACACATTCCATAGTAAACAGGTCTTGCACTCTTGTAATGAGATGGATGTCTAAATGGCTTCTAGCCATAGACTAATGCACATATTTGTGTAGTGGACATTTTCTCCCTTTTACAGGAAAACATTAATTTTGGTCTGCATATTGCACTTGTTAAAATACACGATTTTCCAAACCCAGCTACTAAAAACTAAAAACTATATAAAAATAGGACATCCCATCTCTGCTCCTCAAATTTACCCGACATGGAAGACACACCCTAAAAAAAAAAAAAAAACACATGATGCTCCCTCGGGGGCTTGTCAAGCATACTTCATGCACTTCTTGGAATGACTGAGATGAGAACAGGTCTTGGAGGACAAGCAGGGAGCAGAAGGTAGGGGAGGGAGTGTGACATGTTGACGAGGCATAAGTTGGACACCAGAGTGGCAGACAGAGGGGACAAATGAGAGTGCTGTCACACTGCAAACATTAGGCCTAGAGGAAGGAAGGGAAACTCTGTTCTGCTTTGATAATGAGGTTCCCAAGTCAGAAAAATTACTTCAACTGCTACCATCAGCAATTTCCAATGCACACCAAAGACAGAAAGACATAAGGTCCGTTTTATTTCTGCAAATACAGGCTTACATGAGCCTAGGTCTGCCAAAAGCTAAAATATTTCAATTTATCTTCATTAAATAGTTCCTTTCTTGGGTACTTATTTTAGATGGTTCTAAAGCGGTTTGTGCAGGGACATGTAGAGCACATCTGCGGCTTGATCAGAATTTACCAACCTCCTGTATATTGTATTAGACATGTGACCTATATAAGAAGACAAAGCCTGGATGAAAGGTAGCATGACGAGTCTGAGCAGACTAAGGGGTGTATAATGGTAAAATATAGTAATTTAAGGGGGGGGGGGGGGGGGGGGGGGGGGGGGGGGGGGGGGGGGGGGGTGTTGGGGGGGGTGGTGGGGGTTTGGGGGGGGGGGGAGGTTGTCTTTTTTTTTTTGTTTGGGGGGTGGGTTTTTTGGGTGTTTTTTTTTTGTTGGTGTGGTGGGGTTCCTTTCTCCCCCCTTCTCTCCTCCCCCCTGCCTGTTTTCTGAAACAACACTTTCTAACTTTCTAGCTTATATTTATGATTAATGCTAGAGTGCAGGTCTGTTACATGTAAATTAATGTCTGCTACATTACAGCTCTTGCCAAATGAGATAACACAACACAGATTCGAGGTATCGGCATTGGTTGCCTGTAGGTGCTACTTAGTAGACACAGATCTACATGTTTTAGCCGTCTGTCACCTGGGGTCAGTGTCAAAAATATGTGGACCAACCAGTAATGTGGGCTACTCTTGTGCTTGTTTGCATTGTTGTTGGTTGTGTATCGTAGCCCCTGCTGCAGAGAATATCAAAGTGATAACAAAAAGCAACTTTGTAATGGTGTGAAACAGAGTCACTGTTTGTGCTTCACATCAGTGGTTTTTTTTTAATCTTTGATTATTGTTTGTGCTTCTCTTTCCTAATCCCACTTTTTAAACCAATCAACATTTGACTTATGCATTGGGGATCTCTTGGTGTTGTCTGGAAACATCAAGCGAGTCTCAGTCACCTGCACGCTGGTTGAATTAGCTCTGTTTAGCCAAAGAGCTACACAAACAGACACAAGTGCAGAACCATGAATCTGGCTTAAGCCTATGAGGCCCAGATAAAGCTCTCTGTATTTCGCAGTATACCTGTGTTTTGAATCTCATCTCTGTCGTAATGGTCCCACCAGCAGGGCTGCATTTTACATTCACTGGCAGCAACTGGTTTGCAAACACTGAAGAGGGGAGCAACAGCAGCAGCAGCAGAGATGACTAAGCTTTGCACTGCACGTTTAATTTTTCAGTATACAGTACCAGTCTAAAGTTTTGACTCACCGTCTAATTCAGTGGTTTTTTATTATTTAAAAATTGTCTGCATTGTGGATTAACACAGAGTTCAAGTAGCACACACATCTCAACATCAGCTGTTCAGACTGCCTGAATCTGGACTTTATGGTCATATGGCTGCAAAGAAGGAAGAACAAAAGGAAGAGAATGGCTTGGGCCAAGGAACACAAGGAATGGACATTAGACCAGTGGAAATCTGTCCTTCGGTTTGTGGAGTTCAAATGTGAGATTTTTGGTTCCAAACGCCATGTCTTTGTAAGACGCAGAAAAGATGTGTATTTCCCACTGTGAAGTATGGAGGAGGAAGTGTGATGGTATGGGGGGTGCTTTGATGGTGACACTGGTGGTGATTATTCAAATCCAAGGCACACTTAACCAGCATGGCTACCACAGCATTCTGCAGCAACATGCCATCCCATCTAGTTTGCGCTTATCGGGACCATCATTTGTTTTTCAACAGGGCAGTGACCCCAAACACACCTCCAGGTTATGTAAGGGCTATTTGAGCAAGAAAGAGGGTGATGGAGTGTTGCGTCAGATGACCCGGCCTCCACAATCACCTGATCTAAACCCAGTTGAGATGGTTTGGGATGAGTTGGACCGCAGAGTGAAGGCAAAGCATTCAACAAGTGCTCAGCACCTCTGGGGACTCCTTCAAGACTGTTGGGAAACCATTTCAGGTGATTAGCTCATGAAGCTGACTGAGAGACTGCCAAGATAAAAATTAGGTACGGGAATCAGAGAATAGTCCATATTTCAGCTATCACAATGCTGCCTGTGAAAAAGATCAGACGGCAATGCAGGAATTTTGTGATATGCTGCAAGAGAAACATCCATGCAGTTATAAAATGATTTTTTTTGTTGCGTCAGTCTCCTTCATTGCAACTTTGTTTCCTTTTTTTTTTAATGAAATAAACACTTTCACAAGTACCCACCAGAGTCCCAGTTTGAGAGATCCACTTAGAACGCCTGCATGTTTTTAATAAAAATATCACTATTTGGCACATGTACGTCAATGACATATAACGTGTACGATATATCGGTGTATTACTATTTTTAAATCACAAGGTTCCGTGATTTACATGATTATTTTTTTCATCCAGCTTTCAGCAGTTCAAAAGCCCAGAGACAAAACTTAATAATCACAAAAATAATGGAGAGATTAAAAACAAATTCACTAGATGCAGTCTCAAAATAGCTACTTATAACCTTTTGTTTGACTCTGTTCTAGAACCTCCAACTAAAATTTTAGAACAGCATGTACTGAACCTCTACATCCCCAACCGGTGTGGGGGTCAGCTCTTGCGGTTAGTGGCCAATGCTCCCCTGCTGAGGCTTTTGAAACATCATCAAAGTGGCCTTCCCACAGAAGTCAGTACCAGCAGGAGACAGGATGATAGTATAATGAATAAACATTAGTTTGGCTAACTTCATGGACCAGGATGACAGCAAAGTGGACCCAGTCCAGGCTGATTTCTCAAGTGTCCCTGAAGAGTACCAATGAAGCTGTAGACCCTTAGAAGTTTAGGACAGCATCACTGTTCACCTTCAATCACACCAGCTTACTCTGCACAAACACAGCATCTCTCCAGTGGGTCACTCTCTGCCATTGTAGCACCAATAAACCCTGACACTGTTACTGTGACAATGTTCACCTCTTCCCCTCTTCACCAGAGCAAGCACAAACTGAGATGTGTGAGGAAGAGAAAGGAGGAGGACATAGACCCATTTTTACACACTCACATAGACAGGCATGGCACGGTACTCTCTCTTTGATGCTGATTCAAAGAGACTTGCACACTGAAAACCTCCCATCCTTCCCCTCCTCATGAGATGGTGCTCTGGACCTGGACTGCTATGACTCTTGAGCCAGAACACAGACTGCCTACTAAGTCACATGATGCCATCAACGATGACCCCAACCAGGGCCACACCATCCAGATTTCTGGTTTATTAATAACAAAGCATCAATTATTCAGTTTCATGACCAGGAGTGGCGCACAAACTATCCCAGAAGTGTTTACTTTCAGACATTTTTCAACATCTCAGCAGAGCAAAACAATCCATTTAGTCTAATTAAAATCCTTGAATTAGAATAAATGGAAAAAGCATTAGAACTAATGCAACCCCTTCAGGAGAATGCATGCTCTGATGTACTTTACATCAGCACTAAAGAAAGCCAGCCTTCCCATCCAAATGCTAAGAAGATTAGTCCAGGGGAAACGTGACAATGTACTAAAATAGTGTGCAGATTTATCTACTGGCCTGGGTGCGTTTCCAGCTCTGCCTGCAGAAAATCAAATCATGGCACGGCCAGCATGTTCACCCTGTACACTGCACTAACTGTGAGGACAACACTGTCAGCTGAGCACTGTGCAATCCTCCACATGCAGAAAGGCTGGGGCTTCCCAGGGTAGATGAATGGTATAGGCTTGCGCCTGGTGTAATACTGTAGGTACTAGGGTGAGCAGTTACTTCAGTTGAATCTGTTACCTACGACCTGCACACAAAAGACTCCTGGTCTATACTTATCAACAGCAGGTGAAAATATACAGTTGTGTTGAAATTGGAAGGGATTTAATTTGATCTTCCCAAATGAATTCATTTCAATAAGTCATTTTATAAACTACATTAACATGAATAAACTATAGCCATTCTTGTGGCACTGTGAGAATGTGCCCCCCCCCCCCCCCCCCCCCCAATCGTGTTAACATCCAAGTACCATCTATTATGTTGGTGCATTTTAGTTCAGCATGGTAGGATGTTAATATCTGCTGATTAACATTACACACCACATATTGCATGATAGGAAGGTTCTTTTTTCAGTTATCTGATCATAAAACAACAACTGAAAAATGAAAACTGCTGCGTGATGGTGGCTCTAGATAAAAAGGAGAAATCAAAGTTTCTATTCATCTTCAGTGGGACAAAAAAAACAACAAAAAAAAAGGCCTGTAACCAATGTTACTATCATCAACAAAAATCTCAATCTCATGTTGGTCCCTGAGGAAAAATCAGGGAGATCAACAAAGTCATTATATTACACTGTCTGGGAACCATGAATGTCAGAATTTACAAACCTTTGAGCTAATCCTTTGAAAGCCAGTGGCAGGTTTAAAAGAGGACGTCCTGCATCCTATAGATCTTTCAGATGGGGTCATACCAGACTGATTATAGTAGCTTTAATTGATGGTGTGGTTTGTATCAGCCAATATAATCCTCTACAGCTGGCTGTGTGTTGCCAACAAGTGCACCGTACTTACGGTAAATCAGGTTTTTCTCATGCACTGGAGAAAGACTCATAAATCACCTACAATGTCCCGTGGAAGACAGGCATTTACTAAACCTCTGAGATAAACTTCTGTGACGGGATATGCTGTGAAGCAATGTTTCCTGCATTAAACACCACATCTCAACATAACTGGAGATCACAGACAAATGTGTAGAAAGCAGGAGAGCAGAGAGCGAAGTTAAAAGCCTCCCCAGGTCTCCCAGCTGAGTGGCCCCACAAGCAGCAGCGACAAACCAAACCCAAGCACAGAAAGCCAACACAGCAGTAAAGCAAAGAGGCATGTTTAAAGGAAATGTTTTGGCAGCACTGTGTACACACCTTGGCATTAATATAGGGGTCAAAGGGCCCACAGCGTTTGAACTCTTTATGGTCTACAGAGCTCTGGGAGGGAGGAAGAGAAGATAGGTCGATGGTTTTGGTTCAGACAAGCAATGAACGAATGAGTGATGATCACAAATGAGTCAAACTAAATAAAAAGGAGAAAAAAAAACCAAATAGGTTAATGAACAATCAGATGTCATGAACAGGCAGGGAGAAATGACACAAAATGAAACTAAGACACTTCTTGGTGACTTTGTGCTTGTTTCTGAATGTGGTGTTTTGTTTGGTCAGATGTTTCTAAGTTTACAAAGCTCATTATGGGTCATTTCTCCTCAACTCAAATAGGACAGCCCAGGGATGGTTTCAGTTTGGAGGCAATCTGTGCAGAAAGCAACCAAATAAAATATCAAATATAGGAGTTAAAAACAGTTAAAATGGTTAGAGGAAACAAGCACTTTTCACTCTAGCAAGCTGTCAAAGCACTTCAAGTATCACATTTCAAAGGAGAAGTCAGACTCAAGATGCAGGTTAATGTTAACTCTGCTCACAGTCTTTTCTGACATTCATCTTATTCAAATGCATGCCATGCTGCACTCAAATTTTCCAATCTCTATGTGATTTTTTTTTTTTTTTTTGCAAAAATAATTAGCCACTTTAGTCAATGTGGAAAAGGATGAACTTCATGTAGTTGATGTTTAAACCATTAGAGCTGTCATCTTGACACTACCAGAGATCACAAATGTGCTGAAAAGCATCATTAGTGTAAACGCTGGGGAGAGAACTCTTGCGCAAGGCCTTAATGTGTCCGCTGCAGACATGCACACTGAAAAACAACGTGTTTGTCTGCAGCACCAAAGTCAATCTAGTGGCGACGTCATTTCAGTACTGCTTTCCTTTAACATTTACAGCACAACGTTTTTGACAAACAAAACCAGAACTGTAAGAGTGACCAGCATAAACACATGTGCATTAACACAGAAGGGTAATTGCACTGGCAGACCTGCTCGTTAAGTTTGGGGTGTGAAGGGCCTTGGTGAATAAGAAGTTTTACGATATGCTCGTCTCCTTTCCACGCAGCCAGATGGAGAGGATAGCAGCCCTTGTTGTCCGCGATGTTGGTCAAGGCCTCGTTTCTTAGCAGCACCTCCACCACTTCGCTGCAGGTGAATGGAGGAACAGGGCAGGTTAGAAAATGCCAATAGTAAAAACCACACTAATAAATACACAGAGCCTTAATAAATAGCCAGTCAATAGATTCATTTTCCCCGAGGGACTGTTGTCTGCCAGGGTAGACTGCGTACAATTTCAGAGCATAAACACAACTACTGAAACAAGCATACTGCCTAATTCTAACACCGATCTTACCTGTGTCCATTAAGGGCGGCGTGGTGAAGAGGGGTGTATCCAGTGCTGTCCACACAGTTCACATTGGGGCCTCTCCAGATACTGAAAAGCAGAAAGGACTGTTAGTCTCCCATAACACAGGCAGTACACAACACACATACCACATACCACACACTACACCAAACAAAAACGGCCTATCCCTCTGCAAAGTTTATCCGTGGGTGTGACTGTTTCTGTTCTGATTGCTATCTCAGTGTCTCACAGCTGCATCTAAGATTCAGGTGGCGAGAAACCTTCATGTCTCTTTGTTGAAAAACATCTGAAATGACAGGAATGAAGAAGCAAGGGGCCAAAAGCGCCATTAAACCAGGAAGAAGGAAAAAAAAAAAAAAAAAAAAAGCACTGCCAGCAGTGGGAAGCCGCTAAGATGAGCTCATCTACAATAAGTCTGTGCAACCAAAGCCTGATTATTCTGGGCAAGGTCCTGATGTAGAATAGGCTTTTGTTATGCAATGTAACTAACAATAAACAAAGCCCTGGGACAGAGCCAAACGGCACCGACGGGGTAAAGTGTAAGATAGAGAGCTAAACCACTGCTGGCCTTTCGTTTATTTGAGCTGAACTCAGCTGTCAGCTCAGATTGGTTTGTTTCTTTTAATTTGCAAAGAGCACTGTGGTGAGGAGAAAGGAGAGTGATGACAGGAGGGGTGGACAGAGAGGATGGTGAGAGCAATTTAAAGAGCTAAAAGAGAGACGCGAGGCTCTCCGAAAGATCTTAAAACATCCTAAATAAATCATGTGACTAGGAAATCCCAGCACTGGTGAACCAAATATGTGAGACCAGAGTCATCTGGCATACAGAAAGCGAATTGGAGCAAAACAGCTGGGCCTCGCAGGGAATCAATCATAAATGTAAGAAGATTTGTTAAAAAAAAAGAGATGAGTTTTTTTCTTTTTTACATTTTTTTTTATATATATATATTCTGGGAAAATGTCTGAAATGCAAAACACTGCGTTGACAGCTGGATAGCTTCATAAATTATTACTGGCTTGAATTTTGATAGTAGCAAGCAAGTAACTTCTATGAATGAAGCCTGGAGAGAACTAGGGAAAAGAACAGCAGCAGCTCAGGCTATTTTCAACTCTTTACAATGTAGACACAAATTTAAACACTAGCTCTGGGAGTCGAACACATTTAAAGACACATTATGGATTGATCCGTAACATAATAAGTGTGTAGACAGTGTGGCAACGGGATGCTCAGCGCCCTTATATCAACACCGCTGACAGAGTGTGACTTTGCTCCACATTCACGGCTCGGTTTTGCCGCAGTAATGGCTGTTTTGTCCCCCCTAAAATACATCTCCCATAATAGCTCTCAGAACAGCCTGCAATTACACAGTCAGAGCCGTCTCATTAAATAAGTGTCTTGGAGCGCTCTGTAGCCTCCAGAACAATGGGCCTGACAGAGCGTGGACACACAGAGATGCACAGCTCTACTACTCATAACCTAAGCTGTTTATTTCTTACAGCAGGATTTCTGGGTCTCATCCCGACTAGTCGGGCAGCCATGAAGTGGGACATGAAAAGCAGTGCTAGGAGGAAATACTAGTGGGAGCATGTGGCAAGAAATGTTAGGGCCAGATAAAATTCTGTTCGAGAGGGGAAAATATGCGAGCTATGATTATGTCAGCTTTTCAGGCATGCACACAAATTCACTTCCTGTCTTTTAAATGTAACCGAATGTGCAAACAGCAACGCTGCCCTGCACTTGTCCACTGCACGCATCAAAAGGGAGACCGAAACAGACCTCTAGTTGCTGTCCTAGATAAAGAGTTATGTAACTGCTTAAAGCAGAAATCCCATATACAAATTAACATAAACATGAACAGAGCAGTGACTACAACTGAGGGATTAAAACAAAATCTGCCACAGGGCAGCCATGAGAGAAAAAGAAAGAGAGAGACGCACGATCATGCACCTTTTGGTTTTGCTGCACTGACTGTCATATACAAGTAAACACAAGAGATATGTCCTTTGTACTTTAGAGATTCTGCAATATAAATGTCAGTTTATATTTATGTATCTTGCAGTATAGGCACATCCAGAATTTTGACAACAAATCCCCAAGTTTCAGAAGGAAAAACGTATGCAAGACAAAGCTCAGTTTAGTCAGCGGTATCATGAGACATATAGCAGGATTTCCCTTTCACATTTTAAGTCACCGGTTCTAAAAGCTATATTTTTAAAATGCCTTTGCTTATTGGCCTTCCTCGTCAGTTATGCCATTAGAAAAAAAGAAAAGGGAACTCTAAAAATATCACACAGAAACAAACATTGTTCCACATCATCCTCATGACCCCCAAAATAAATAAACAAATAGGAGCGTGATACGTCCCAAGCCGCATCATTCTACTGCCATAATATTACAGTTCTAATCGGGGATATGGCTGCTCATTAATCCTATCAAAATCACCTCCATGCAGAGGGACTGAAGATGTCAGCTCATTACATTTTCTCACTGTCATAGTATTGCAGTTTGCTATTAACAGAGCTGCCCGCAGCAGCAGCTTTAGGTGCAGTACAAGTGTTACGTCCTCTGAGCATTTTGGCAGCGTGGTACTCAAGGGCATGAGTCAGAGTGGTGCTCGACAATCCACTTCATCCTCTTACTACGGCTCACAACCAACCTAACGGAGGGATGGGGCTTAGGCCCATAGCTGGGCAATGGGCAAAACAGAGTTGATTTGGTTTGGGAGGGGGCATATTCATGGGAACTGACTGAGGAATTCCTGTTTGAAAGGCTGAGCTAATCCTTAATTTGCCTGAGGGAATATCAGCAGGATGAAGCCTAAGTTTGAAAGAGATTCTGGGGGGGGGGGCTGCAATTCTGTTTTGTACAAAGTCTGGCCACAAAGAGCGGAGGAAGGATAAAAACATTTTCCATCTCTCATTTACTGTCTTCATTAGTTTAGCGATATTCGTCACATATACCGAAGAGATGTCTAGAACATTTAGGCTGAAAAAGAAAATTTTGTCTTTTCCTCAAGTCCAGATATCACTGAGCTCACTCATTTATTTCACTGAAGTGTGGTTTTCAGTCTTAAAACTAAATCGAGCCAGTTGGTATGTTTGCATGTGTATCTAAATTGGATTGTTAGATTATGGTAGATCAGGTTTTTATTGTAAATTGAGCTGTACTCAATAATCCAACTAAGAGAAGCAAGTAAAATCCCATTTTTAGTCTGATTGTCTTAGTGCACTGCTTGCTTAATTTTTTTTAAACACACAGTTTACAAATTAAATGTTTGTATTTCACACTAAAGCCAAAAATTCTATTAAAAAAAAGAAGAAAATTCTGTAGTAATCATACACAGTTATAACAATAAAAGATGTGTTATGTACAATTATCATATCAAATTAACTAAAAACAAAGAGAGACTAGAACAATATCAAACATTAACATGTGCACTTTGATCATCCCAAATGTTCAAACATAATATTAAAATCAGGAACTCTGAATAATTCATTGTTTTAACCACTGATAAAAGGGGCTGGGAGATCACATGACTAAATGTGCCAACTAATACTGGGTACAGAGGTCGTAGCAGTAGATGACTCATCTGAAGTTAGGCAGCAAATTGCACCTCTATATAAACACTTGCGTTACTGCCACAATTACATACTGAAAATATGAAACATATTGTTACGGAAAAGCATTCGCCCCCTTCCTGGTTTCTTTTTTGCACCTTTGTCACACTTAAATGTTTCAGATCAAACACATTTTAATATTAGACAAAGATGGCCCAAGTAAATACAAAATGTAGTTTTCAAATGATGATTTCATTTATTAAGGGGAATCCAAACCTAACAGGACCCATGTGGATAAGTACCCCCCCCTTGTTTAATCATGAATTAACTGTGAGTTAACTACTTTTTTTTTTTTTTTTTTTGAAAGCTGAACTCAGTGTCAGTAGCCACACCCAGGCCTGATTACTGCATCAAGAAATGGCTTAAATATTAAATGTCTTACAAAGTGAAGCAGGCTAAAAGATCTCAAAAAGCAACACATCATGCCACGAAACTCAAGAACACACGAGAAACAAAGTCAGTGACATCATCAGTCTGGAAAGGGTTACAAAGCCATTTCTAAGGCTTTGAGACTCCAGCGAACCATGGTGAGCGCCATTATCCACAAATGGAGAAAATTCGGAACAGTGGTGAAACTGCCGCAGGAGTGGCTACCAAAACGACTCCAAGAGCGCATTGACGACTCATCCAGAAAGTCACAAAAGAACCCAGAACAACATCTAAGGAACTACAGGCCTCCGCTAAGGTCAGTGTTCATGAGTTAACCAAAAAAAGAGCCTGGAGGGAAAGAAAAGCATCCATAGGAGAGTTCCAAGGTGAAAAATATAAATAAATAAATAAACAAACTGCTGACCAAAAAGAACAAAAAGATTCATCTCACATTTGCCAAAAAACATCTTGATGCTCCCCAAGACTTTTGGTAAAATATTCTGTGGACTGATGAGACAAAAGCCGAACCTTTTGAAGGTTTGTGTCCCATTACATCAGGGGCAAAGCTAACACATCATTTCATAAAATGAACATCGTACCAACAGTCAAACATGGTGGTGTATGCGTGATGGTGTAATGAACTATGAATTCTGCTCTCTACCAGAAAAATCCTGAAGGAGAATGTCTGGCCGTCAGTTCACGCCCTGAAGCTCAAGCACAAGTAAGACAGTGATCAGAAACACACTAGCATCAGCATCATCTTCATCTGCACTTTTTGTTGTTTTTTTCTTGTTCAGTGAGAGAAATTTGGTCTACTCTGGGCTTGAACAAGGTTGGTCAGGTTCAGTGTCTGACCAAATGCAAAATCTGCCTTCCATTCTGCATCTGAGAGCATCCTTGCCTTTTTTCTCCCAAAACTTTCCCATACTCTTTTTTTTTTTTTTTTTTAGCACCTTGCCCAGGCCGAGCCACCTCACAACTATGTGGTAGCCTATATCTCCATGTTCAATCTCATGCTCCTCCAAAAGAGCAACAAGCTATCTGTGATTCAGTGCTCTTGCCTCCACGAAGTTAACTAAATAGTTACATCAGCAACATGGTTGAAATATCTTGCATCTGCTTCAGAAGTCCAACATCTTTCCCTGTCAGATTTGGAGAGCCATCGATTGTAACACCTGCCAGTGTGTTCCATTTCAGCCTCAGTCTATCCAAGCACGCAGTTACCTCTTTTAAGTCCTAGTCTCTTTCACTGAGTGCACTGCTGCCAGCTCCTCAGATATCTCAAACTTTTTTGTTATCCCAAATATGAATAACTGAGCAGTTTTGTGAACAGCTTTTGTCATGTCTTGCAATGAGAAAAAGCCAAAGCTGTCCCCTCAAATTCTTTTTTTTTTTTCCTCAGGGCATATTAGCGCAGCGTACTCCACCAAACGCTCTTTGATAAACTCCCCGTCAGTGAATGGCTTACTGTTTTTTGCAATTCTGAGGGAAATCACAAAGCTGGTCTTGACTGCTCAATCGCTGAACGCATAAAACTTGGGAAAAAGTCGTTGTTCCTTTTGCAGCTTTGCTAGCAAATCGTCAGATGTCTGTTCCTGCTCTATATCAATCAAGTCCTCGTATTTCTCTGGGTGTTTAGTCTTGCAATGGTGATGCAAACTGTAATCCTTAAATACAGCAATCTGCTCTCCACAAACTAAGCACACGGCTTTATATCTGACTTCAGTAAATGAATACTTAGAAGTCCACGTCTTATTAAAAATTCTACATTCTGCATCAGTCTTTCTTTTAATTAATGTGAGATGGCATCTTTCAAGGCTAGCAAGCTCACACCTCTCATAAACCTTGGTTACTGCACATTTATAGTAAAGCTGCACACACGAAAGTTAGCTAACGTTATGTGTGCAAAAGAGCATAACGTAAAGTTCTGACAGTTAACTCAGATACTTTGAGAATTTTATCAGTTCGAGCTAAACAACTCCCACACACATCTCTTTTTTTTTTCTTCTTTTTCTTCTTTTTTTTAATTGAAAGACCAGCAGTGGTAGAAATGATATACAGCGCATGTAAATGTTTATTCATTAAGCCTCGGGGAACGAGCAAGGCAAAATGCAGTAGAAGCTTTAAGTAAATAAGAACCCAGGTGTGTGTGAACCCAGTGTCAAATAAACAGATTTGCCCTCCAGCCTATTAGCAGTGTAACCACACTGCCAGGGATTAGTCTAGCCCAGGGCACTGAGCCCAGCAGTGACTGGCACATGTCACCCACCGTCAGGGAAATTGGGCTTAATTATGCATACTGCTAGCGGGTGCTGAAACCAGATGCCCTGCTGCCAAACAGTCTACTCGAACATCTACTCCTCAGCAGAGACTGAGGTTCTGGCCAGAGTCCTCCATGCCTGCTGAGTACTACACTTTTCTGACTTAATGAGCCAAAAAAAAAAAAAAAAACTCTGTAAAGATGCTAACATCTAATTGATGTTAGGACTGAAGAGCTATGACTGTAATTAAGTAGTACATGTTCATGAAAGGTTACTACAGATGAGATTACAGGAGGGCACGTCTGTAGCTATAAAGCAGTAAAACAAGTTAGTTGGGACAGAGAAAAAAAATTAGGCAACAAAATTTCAAATGCATGACACAGCTATGGCATAACTTCAACAAGTCTATGACTAACAGGTCTTAAAGTTAGGTGTGAAGAGAGCTTTTTGATCATGTGGTTTATGCTTCTGACCTTTTATGGAGAAGCTTTAATTTTCTAGAATTCCTGGTGAGCCCATTTTTGTATTAAGGTAGCAGATATGGTATATGCATGGCAGCAGCTTTTTGACAGTGTATTTAAATACACTGTTGTACACAATGACTATGGTGACGTTCATCGATTGGTGATTAAGGTGTTTACGTGTATTTTGCCATACACACAAATACAGCTAAATCTGGTGGAAACATCACAGTGATGATGGTAGTGGTAGATGACAGGTTCAGGTTCACCTGAGTTATTACAGGGAATCCTGAGGGGGATATCTCTACAAGATATCACAACAATCTCTCCAATAGTTGTCACTTCACTCTGAACCACAAATGAAAACCTTGCGGTTCTAATTGTGGTTGTATCCTCTGGGGACGAGGGTTGTCTGGCCATAATTTCAAGGGAAGCCACACAGTTGCTGCTGAGATATTTTAGTTTGGATCAAAGCGGTGGGCTGACTGATCGGCCACTTTGATTAAAGCACTTCAAAAAGAATTCTTGAGGCAAGAGCGCTTTGAAATGAGTTAAATAAATTAAGTCTTTTCCATTTCAGAAATCCCAACAAGCGCTAGCGTGTGCGATGATAAACATTTCAACGAGGCTTGTGAACAATATGAATTCTTGTTTTAGTGTTCAAAAATCTGAAACGCTTCAAATCGATCGAAATGCATGACAGACATACAGCAGCTCATTTGGCAACACAGTTGCAACGCACAGTCGTGGTAAAAGCCTGATTAAGTCTTCATGCAACAAAAATACACCACAGTGAGCATTTCACAGTGCAACTGTGTTACAGCAAGAGGCGTGAAGACATGTCATATGCCCACTATGCTCAGAGCAGTCCAGTGAGGGGCAGCATAATCAAGATGATTTACATGCAAATGCTGGTGGTAGGGTAGGTAGGCATAAAAAGAAAATGGACAGAGCAGAATCATATGGAACAACAACATATTTAATCGCAGCCTGTCCTTCAACAATTTCCCACATTGGACACCGAAAACGGATCTGACTGTTTGCCCAAGTGTCCACTGAACATTTTGCTTGAAAGAGAGAGCTCATGTTCAGTTTCGGCTAAAATCACATCGATTGGTAGTTATTTTCAGCTACACTAACGACCCACTTCTTAAAATTGATTTTCTGTAGAATTAGTGTAGCATCTCAGCTTTGTTCAGAAAAATTCAACAGCGCAGTCATTCATTAAATTAGGCGCAATGACTTTTAAAATTTGCATTTTATCTTTTACTATGACACTAATCTTCCCTTGTTCGTGATGATCTATGTGTGAATATGAAAGCAGATGTGGTTTCACAGTTACAGTCTGGTGTCAAACTGCTTAGACATTCTAAGGTTAATCCATTCGAGAGAACTTTGTAAGGTCTTTTTCTTACACTCTGCAGAAAGACCAAAGCAAAGGGGAATAAAAAAAGATTCAGGCAAATTTGTTTCCTGTGTCAACATACCGAGGGCAGTGCCATTAGTCTGGCTCCAAGTACAACATGTTTTAAGTCTGAAGGTGGAGTAGAGGTTGGTGTGGGCCCAGCAGGTGGCCAAGAAGTCTGCTGAGAGCAGTGGAGTGTGAGGTAAAAAAATGACGCCAGCTAGAAGGCCAGGCGTGTGAAAAAGTCTGGTCTGGGGGCTGCAAGCAGGCAGTGAGCACATGTGGGCCTGAGCAGGGCAAGAGGGTATGCCTAAAGTCTCTTTTTATGAATGGGCTCAAAACACACACCATGCAGAGAACTAGCAACCTCATCATCCTTACCTTATATTTGTGTATTTGCAACTATAGGTTTTTCAGTAGGTGGGGTTAAATATGATTCACATAAACACATACACGCATAAGAGTCAGTATATATGTATAGCTCTCATATCAACTTCTGTTTCTTTAGTACAGGAAGAACAGAGATAGAAACTGTAAATAACAGCATTTGTTCTTAGAAACCAGACAAGTTTCAGGACTACATGTTTTTCCATTACTCCACTGAGCTGTACATCAGCCCGTGTAACATCAGCTGAACCCATGTGAGAACTCAGCAGATACTGATTGTCCTGAGAATACAAAGGGGGGGCAACACACATAGTCTAGAGGCTACCCCTTGCTAAAGACAAACAGTGGTGTGGGTGGTGATAACATATCTAAAAAACTCCTGCTGTATGTTACATGTCAGCAAGCACAACTTTAGACAATGCCCAGATCTGATTCTCCTATCCTGAGACAGTTTTATCCTTACGTGTAAAAACTAGGGATTGTGAAAATTTAGGGCTGATTGCCGCTATTTAAAATATATATTCAAATTTGCTGATAAGCTGATAAGCAGATATCATTCAACAATGCAGACGCTGAGTGTCAGTGTCAACGTGTTGGTATCAGTGTACTTAACTGTTAGAAAATATTAAGAAATACTGTGAAATAGCTTGATTAAAAATCATTTCTATTGTAAACATTCCTTGTTTGGCTTCCTTACAACTATATTTTCATTTCAGACAAGTTCAAAGCAGCCTTTTCCCGACAAAACTAATGAAGAACCCCCTGACCCACTTGGATGACATCTATTTTTAGCCAGCCACCACTAGTTTAAAATATGGAGAGCTACATACTGCATGGAAAGGATGCTGTATTTGTCAGTTTCTGCTCCCATCCCTCACACATATGTGGAATTCATCACTGCTGAGTGCCTTTCAGCCTGCTTTCTCAGGCTACACAAACACGAGCCGGAAACATAACGCACAGAGCAGAGCATCCCAAACTCAGATGCTCCCAGAATGCTAACATGGTGGTGTTAGATTTCCCAGCTACCACTGCTCCCTCCTGGGTTGAAGCAGCTACAAATTCTTTTAGTTCAGAGGTCAACAAATGATGAAATGCGACTGCCATGCCTGCCGCTGGCCCAGCTTTCTACCAGAGAATAATTTGAGGCTCTTCCCAGTATTGCAAAAGTAGAAACTACCTTCTTAACACGATCTTTCTGCAGAAAATGCAAGCACGGAGACATTCTGAATGTCCGGCTTCTATCAAGCACAGCTAAGGACAGAGGGTGTCCAAACCCCGCTGTGAGCCTGTCATTTTGTACACACATCATCCCTGCATCGCATCTCACACACACACTTGCACACCAGTTGTAATACAAAGAGAAGCTAGAGGGAATAGTGTTTTTAAAAAAGGACAGTACACGCTAGTTCTCCTGCAGCATACTCTCTCGGCTGACAGCAGTCTGACAGCATGGGTCTGCTTGGGATGAGCCAAAAATTGCGGATGTAATGGGATGGAAAGATCTGGAGTTTTGCCCAAGCCTCTTAAAATGCTAACCAAGTATCAAACTGATGATCCTAGCGAGCATACTGAGAGCAGAAAAACATCCCTTAGGGAAACTATATTTCAAGAGACCGTCGTGAATATCTTAAGCTGATGTTTATCACCAAACACTGAAAAAGCCCCACTTGTTTCAGTCAACTTGAATTGGAAACATAAGCCTAAATGAGAACTCTTCTTAATAGGTGGTCCAATTCAATCCAAATGACAGCTCAATTTTCTTTGTAAAACTAAAAAGTATAGAAAGAATGGTCTTTGGGGGCTGAAATGAATATGAAAAGCACCATTCTACGCTTTGACAGTGGGACAAAGGACATAGCTGTGGAGCTGGGAGACGAGCTCTCATCTGGCTAAGCTCTCAGAGCGTCTGTCCAGGACTCCATGCATTCCTCTGTTAATTTCCCCTCAGTGGGCAAGCACTTTCCCTGCCAGGGACTTGTCTTACCTCCGGTCTAACTGCTGCAGCTGCCTGTGTTTGGATGACCTAAGCCAGGAAATACTAGTGTTGATCTCTTCCTGTACACCTCTGGGATCAAAACAGGTCATGGAGCCCCTAATAAAAATTACAGTATGGAGGAAGAACCAGCAAATATATGTCCTAAAAATCAGTTCATCCTGCGTACTTATGCATCAACAGAACCACAGCCGCCACTGTGCTGTTGTACTAACAAGGTTACATTGTGACCTTACTACTTTTGGAATCCCTGCCCGGCTCATTTTGGTGTTAATGGAGCACCATGGAACAAATGTTTGGGGCGGCGGCAGTGTTAAACACACCGGGGGTCAGTGTCTATACCATGGCAACGGCTGGGATGCAGCCTCCTGGGAAAGCAGACATTCCGCAGAGCAGAGCTACACAACGGCCTGCTCACAAAAACACTACAAGTCGTAACATGCGTTCCATTCCAGAGCAAAAATACTAACAATCTAGTAGAAGGGCATACAACACAACACTTCAAAGAATGGGACTGAAGCTGATTCGTTCACTCATCAGCATCGCCTGTGGTTTCATTTACATGGTAAACAAGTAGGTTTTTCAGTATATTCGGTGCACAGGGTCAAATATCCCACTACTAACAGTAACTGACAACATCAATAACTCTCATCATATGACTGTTTAGGCTGAAAAGGAACTTAAATTAAGAGAAAGTGTTATTACACAAGCAGAAGTGAATGGACTGGGAATAAAGCACAGGTACAAATATCTACAGGCTGACACAATGAGAACAGGCAAAAAAAATTGCCAAAGAAAGCTGTCTTACCCACAGATCAAATCTCCTCTGACAGGATTACAGGCCTACACTTTCTAACAATGGATGATGAATAGGTTGCAAAGAGATTTTAATAAGGGGGGGGGGGGGGGGGGGGGGTGGAGCACACGTGCACACAAAACCACAGCCTGTACCACCGTACCAATCCACTGTAATGCCCTTAGATATACTGACATTTTCATTGTGGAAACTTAATCAAATGTCATACACAAACAACCCCCCCAAAGCAGCCAAAGTCAATGCTTGTGCAAACTTCTTATAAAGAGCCTGTCTAGTAGTCTCAGGTGTGCCCAGCCAGAAGCTTTTCAGATTTACACACTGCCTATTCATTCATTTCCCCCAAAGTCTAGCCAGTAATTTCCCAGAGATCCCATTGCCAAACATTGATTGCTCAAGACAGAATAGATGCCACAATGAGCTCATCAGTCCACCCACGGAGCAGCGAGGAAGAGAAGAGTCAGCCTTCACTGCGTGACATTTCTGAATTGGATTTCCAATTAGGAGGATTTAATGTAATAATCTCGAGCAAATTTTGCAGTCTCCACTAAGTAACACAGTGGTGCATCACCTCAAGCTTTGCCTTAACACCTCTCTCTCAGAGGAAGGCGGCTGTTACAGGGGGTCCCAGGGGAGCAACTTTATATGATTGACATACACTTTAGCACAGATAGGCAACCTGTGGGTTTCTGACAAGCAGCATTTTAAAAAGGCCGTAAGCTTTATATTTTGAAAGAGTCGATTCTTTCTCAACAAAAAGGCTCTTCTTTCCTTCCTTTCTAAGTTTTAATATTGCATGCAGCACACTGGCTGTCTCAACCATAGAAACTTTATGAATAAAAACCAATATCTGTCCGCACAGAGAAAAACAACAGTCAGTGCCAAGCCTATAATACAGATAACATACACAGCATCAAATGAAACTGAACTTATCTGATCTTTTTTTTCCCCCATCTTATTTATTGTTACCATCATCTGCACAAAGTTACAGGGATCTTACACTTATATTAGGATTTGGCTCCTTATATATTTTAGCTTCCCCCACTGTGTGTGGTTATAGGTGATTGAGTCTTCTTCTGTCCACAATCACTGTCAATTGCAGACACGTCAGTGTGGGCAAGCATGGCAGCTACTTTATATAATTCTAGGCTGTGTTTTCGGTCTTTAATAGTGACCTCATAACTACTAAAGGCAACCAGAGACGGCAAAAGGGAACACAGCTAAATCTTTCTAACTATATCTAGTGGGTCTTTTATAGATGTGAAAAACCACATCAAATGTTTACCTCACCAAGGACTTCCTGTAACTACTTAAAAAAAGAAAGTAATATTCCTGGCTTACAAATATATTACAAATATCAACAGTAATTAATAGGGTTTTATACTTGCGGCTAAAAAAAAAAAAAATATATTTCCTTAAAAAATAAAGCTAATTTTACTTAACAATGAGTCTCATGGTGACAAGACACTTCCACCAGTGAGTGTTCACGTCTAGACTGCACGTAAGCATTATAATTAATAACAGAAATGTATCCGTTTCTTTAAAGCACTCGTGAGCTGATTTGTTACCGATTTCTCTACTTAAGTTGCACAATTGCCTCCCAGGCTGTTTGTGCACATTACAGTAGAAATGGCAGTAACACAAGAGGAGGTGTAGGCTAACAAAGAAGCATGCCAGTGCTTGGGCGCTGCACTGGTTTAGCTTGTGATTATTTGACAACGCAAGCAACCATGCACACATGAAACACCGTTTCATGTAGTAACAGTAAATGATTGGGCAATATTTGGCAGGGGCAATGCTGCTGACTGTCTCCCATTTAGTCAGAGCCACCTCGTCTGGGCTTTCCCTAAGCCTACCTGAGAAGACTGGAGAGCGGATGAGAGGAGGCGCCGTGGCCACCGCTGTTGCCGCTTCCACCGGTCCCAGACGATCCGCCAGCGGACTGTCGCTTCCCGGATAAAAGCTTCTCCACAGCAGCCAGGTTTCCCGTGCGCGCCGCTTCAAGAAGCTCCTGCTCCTTTCCCATCGCGGATCCCAGAAAGAAATCAAAGGAGGCGCGGGGAAGAGAAGGAAAAAGGGGAGGGGGGGTTGGTTGTGGGAGAGAAATTCCTGTGTGATCCTCTCTTTCTCCCGACCTCAAGTTATTCCTCAATGCTGCTAAGTGTGGAGAGGAAACAAAAGCTTCCTCCGCCGCAGAATCCGTCCGTCCCGATCTACGGATGCTGCTTGCGCTCACGGGAGTGAAAAGTTTCCCTCAACAGCACGGCACCAGCAACGAACAAACTTCCTCTGACCAGACCGCTGAGCGTCGTCCGTCACTTCCTCGAAACTGCCCTTTCTTTCTGCATCTCCAATCCGAAACCCTTCAGACGCACACACAGACACACGCACTTGCACACCCCCCCCCCATCACCGCCGCCCTTGCTGCTTCAAGCAGGAGCTGCACGGGTATAAGCAAGATGGCGCGTTGGTTAGATTGACGGGTAGGATTTACCCATCCAGTGCTTTTAAGATCTGTTTGCCTCTTACCTCTGGTATCCACAGCAAATGTCCAAACCTAGTCCCCTAATTACTTACTAAACGCTTTATAAGTCGCTGGTTGTAAATAAATAAATAAATGCATAAAAATAAGGAAACGAATTATCCATAAATTTAATAACTGTGAACTGCCCATACTGTCTATGGATCTACCTGATACTGGCAGCGAGGCGATTCTAATCGTATTAATGCCAGTCAAATTTATAAACATTTTACAGCATTTCAAAGTATTTCGTCCGGTGACAGCAGATATTCTGGCGAATAATAAAGAAAAACCCCTAGGAATATCCATCCATCCATTTTCTTCTGCTTCTCCAATTGGAAGAGGCGAAGGGAGGTCTGTCCCTAGGAATATAATAGCCTTTATTTATTTAAGACACATAAGCCATTTACAACCTCAATTTTAACTGAATATTGTACTTTAAGATTATGAATACACATTAAAACAGCTTATTACTAACTTGTGACTGTTGCTCCCATAGACTGCCATTGGTCACTTCAGAGGAGGCGGAGTTAAAGTTCCCGTAAAACGGAAACGGAAATTCACATGCTATGTTAGCAACATTACCAGGAAAAGTAGCTTTTTGAAGAATCGTTCCTCTTACGTTAGGTGGCTGCATATGTGTAATTCAGAGCTTACGCGTTAAACTTCATGTTTTTTTGTGTGTGTCTATTGATGTAAATTATATAAATGCGTTATGTGTTAGCCGCCGGTAGTTACTAGCTATCGTTAGCGTAAATTCACGGTCTGGCTGTTGCTGCTGCTTTGTTGACGCCTAGCTGCGGAGAAGGTATGTGCATGATTCTCTGTTTTCTTCTGTTATATCCAGAAGCTGGTATTAAGATCTTTGTGCCTTATTTCGGGGCTATCCAGCTAAAATTTTTAAACTGGAGTTCAGCTTGTGAGGACTAGATTGGTCGATTTGTAGCTATTTGGAGAACTGTCTGATCAACTTCTTTGATACTTTGCAGAATCTGAAGCCAGATTAGTAATATGGCAGACCCTGCACGGATCAAGACCGATGATATACCTGAGAGGACAACCTCTGCCGACGAGAAGCACCTGAAATCAGAGGAAAGTGAAAATGCTCCTGTCACAGAAAAACCTGCAAATGAAAACATAGAGTTGTCTTCGCAAGATCAGCCTAAAGAGATTAAACATGTGAGTTTTGGAGCTTCATTCGCATTTCATTCGCTAGGAAGGTATTCAGATGAAGAGGTTCGCAAAGAAAAAGTGGGTTCGTCAGCATGACGAAGAAAGTAGACAAGAGCACTGGGAGGTTAGATGTACAGCAAAGGCTTATAGTTAGGCTGGACACTAAGGAAGGAGAAGAGGACTTGTATTGACTGGCTAGACAGAGAAATCGATCTGGAAATAATGTGCAGCAGGTTAGGGTGATTAAGTATAGAGATGGAAATGTGTGTGTTGAGAAGATGGAAGGAATACTTTGAGGAGCTCATGAAGAAAATTGGAGAGAGAGTAGGACAGTCAGTGAATTAGGGAGTGCAGAGGATTAGTTAGCAGAAAGTGAGTGCAGCTATGAAGAGCGGAAAGGTGGTTGGTCCAGATGATATACCTGTGGGGGCGTGAAGATGTCTAGGAAGGAGGGCAGTACACTTTTTAAACAGATTGTTGAACACAATCTTGGAGTGTGAGAGGACGCCTGAGGAATTGGGAAGAAGTGTACTAGGACCAAATTTCAAGAACAAGGGTGATGTGCAAAGGTGGGATAAAGTTACAGAGGGATAAAGTTGATGAGCCATACCATGAAGATATGGGAAAGAGTAGTTGAAGAGAGGTGATGATGAGTGATCAGCTGTATGGTTTCATGCTGAGAGAGAGCACTACAGATGCGATGCTTGCTTTGAGAATGTTAATGGAGAAGCATAGAGAAGGTCAAAAGGAGTTGCACTGTGTTTTTGTGGATCTAGAGAACGGGTATGATAGGGTGCCAAGAGAGGAACTGTGGTACTGCATAAGGAAGTCAGGACAGAGAAGCATGTGAGAGTGGCACAGGACATATATGTACAGCGTGACAGTGGTGACATGTGCGGTAGGAGTGACAGATGGGTTCTTGGTGGGGGTGGGGTTACATTAGAGATCTGCTCTGAGTCCCTTCTTGTTTGCAGTGTAAGAAGAGGTTAACAGATGACGTCAGGCAGGAGTCTCACTGGACTATGATGTTTGCAGACAACATTGTCTGAGAGTGGGGAGCAGGTAGGAGAGAGCCTGGAGAGAAGAAGAATGAAAGTCAGTAGACGCAAGACAGAATGCTTGTGTGAATGAGAGGGGGACAGGTGGAAGTGAAGATGCAAAGAGCAGATGTAGTGAGGGTAGATGAGTCTAAAAACACCTGGGGTCTGCCATCCAAAGCAATGGACAGTGCACGAGAGGCGAAGAAGAGAGTACAGGCAGGATGGAGTGGGTGGAAACGAATGTCAGGGGTGATTTGTGACAGAAGGAGAGCAAGAGTGAAAGGGAAAGTTTACGAGATGGTAATGAGACCTGTTATGATTTATGTTTCAGAGACAGTGTTGATGATACCAAGATCAGTGGAAATGACCAAAATGGACAGGACTAATTGTTTCAATTTTATTTTGAATTATCTTACTACAGTGAAATGTTACATTAACAAAATCATTTAATTGACTGTATACGTACACAGAACGGGCAAGAAGCCAACAAAATCTTAAAACCTGTAACTGTGCTGTGTTTGTGGTTTTACAATGGTGACTCTCTATGTAGTGTCTCAATAATTTTGTCTTCCACTGGATAGGAAACACAAGGGGGAGAAGATGAGGAAGAGGGAACCTCTGGCCAGCCTCCTTCTAAAAGGTTAAAGGTAGAACCCGAGAAGAAAAAGGAGAAGCGCCACAAGGTTGATGAAGATGAAATACAGAAGATGCAGTAAGACTGCCAGTTTTAATCTCACAGAAGATCATTTCTGTTCTTGAAATAATTTCAATTGCCAAATACACAATAATTCTTTTTTTTTTTTTTTTTTTTTTTTTTTTTTTTTTTTTTTTTTTTTTTATAAAGGGTTTTGGTTTCATCCTTTTCTGAAGAGCAGCTGAATCGCTATGAGATGTACAGGCGTTCTGCATTCCCTAAGGCTGCCATTAAAAGGGTAAGTTGTTGTTGTTTTTTTTAATAGACTAAGTACACTATATTGCCAAAAGTATTCACTCACCCATCTTAATCATTGAATTCAAGTGTTCCAATCACTTTCATGGCCACATGTATAAAACCAAGCACAAGTATGCAGACTGCTTCTACAAACATTTGTAAAAGAATGGGTCGCTGTCAGCTCAGTGAATTCCAGTGTGGTACAGTGATAGGATGCCACCTGTGCAACAAGTCCAGTTGTGAAATTTCCTCACTACTAAATATTCCACAGTCAACTGTTAGTGGTATTATAACAAAGTGGAAACGACTGGGAGTCACAGCAACTCGTAAAGTCATAGAGCGGCGTCGGTGGATGCTGAGTTGCAGGGGTCACAATCTTTCTGAGGAGTCGATCACTATAGACCGCCAAACTTCCTGCAGCCTTTAGATTAGGTTAAGAATAGTGCATAGAGAGCTTCATGGAATGGGTTTCCATGGCTGAGCAGCTGCATCCAACTTTACATCACCAAGTGCAATGCAAAGTGTCGGATGCAGTGGTGTAAAGCAGACCGCCACTGGACTCTAGAGCAGTGGAGATGTGTTCTCTGGAGTGACAAATCACGCTTCTGTCTTGCAATCCGAGTCTGGGTTTGGCAGTTGCCAGGAGAACGGTACTTATCTGACTGCACTGTGCCAAGTGTGAAGTTTGGTGGGGGGGATTATGGTGTGGGGTTGTTTTTCATGAGTTGTGCTTGGCTCCTTAGTTCCTATGAAAGGAACTCTTAATGCTACAGGATACCAAGACATTTTGGACAATTTCATGCTCCCAACATTTTGGGAACACTTCGGGGATGGCCCCTTCCTGTTCCAACATGACTGCACACCAGTGCACAAAGCAAATTCCATAAAGACATGGAGGAGTGAGTTTGGGGTGAAAGAACTTGACTTGCCTGCACAGAGTCCTGACCTCAACCTGACAGAACACCTTTGGGATGAATTAGGCCAGCCTCTGAATTACAGAAGACTGGCCAGGCCTTCTCATCCAACATCAGTGTCTGACTTACAAATGCGCTTCTGGAAGAAAAAAAAATATTCCCATAAACACACTCCTAAACCTTGTGGAAAGCCTTCCCACAAGAGTCGAAGCTGTTATAGTTGCAGAGGGTGGGCCGACGACATATTAAACCCTATGGATTAAGAATGGGATGGCACTCGAGTTCATATGCGTGTGAAGGCAGATGAGTGAATACTTTTGGAAATATATAGTGTATTTTAAAACCCTGAAAAAGATATCTTGATCTCATATCTTTTACTTTATTATTCGTCCATCAGCTCATCCAGTCCATAACAGGGTCATCAGTGTCCCAGAATGTGGTTATTGCCATGTCTGGTATTGCAAAGGTCTTTGCTGGGGAAATCGTTGAGGAAGGTGAGTGGAGATTTACAAAACCACAATCATCCAGACTAAATAAACTGAACCATACAACACATTCAGTTGAGCTTATATGAATTATAGTTTCATGAGGTTGTTTCTTTGCCTTTACAGCACTGGATGTTTGTGAGAAGTGGGGTGATACACCACCACTTCAGCCTAAGCACATGAGGGAAGCAGTGAGGAGGCTGAAGAGCAGAGATCAGATTCCTAACACAAAACACAAGAACATTCTCTTTCACTGACACACACCTGAGCTGCAGCTGGTATGAGGATGATGGAGTGATCCCAGTGATTTAATCAATGGCGCACAATGGAAGACTCAACATGCAGCCGCTTTACACACCCTGCAGCCAAGTAGGCAGTGTAGTCCCAAAGTACAGTTAAGACAGCTGCAAAATAAAGTTGATTAGATTTGCTAAGGTGAACATTTTTCTCATCCTTCAGTGTTTTCAACAGAATGTTGAGAAATCATGATTTTAATTAACCTGTTTTATATTCCAGTCAACATTTTTTTTTTTTCCTTTCTTTATGGAAAGTGTCATGACTCATACATTTGAAAACCTTCCTATCTTTTAAGCTCCTTCCTCTCCATAGTCAATAGTATTACATTACTTCATGTCACACCCCCCTCCCCACTTGTTTGACCATGAACTGGAAATAGTTTGGACTCAAGATAGTTAAATCTTTTTCCAGAGTTACTGAAAAGGTCCTTGAAAAACTAGGTGCTTATCATTCAGGTTATTTTAATTTTCATGTGTTGTAAGTTTGTGAACGGGGCTCAATGAACTGTGTTGAAATTGTAATTGTAAATACTTAGTTTGCATCACACTTGTAAAATGACCAGAATGTTAATTGGAACAGTTGAAAGTTTTTGTATATGTTCAGACAGTGTGAATTCTGTCACATACAAACATGCGTTCACTCAAAAAATAAATAGAGAACCAAAATGTGTTAAGCAATTTATTTTTACTAATCAATTTTTTTACTTAAATTATTTTCTACATACTACCTTTGGTTCATAGAACCAGTTTAAAATTAGTCTCAATTAAGTGATGACAATATAAAATTCGATGTAATCCTACACAACTCACCAAAAAAAAAGTGTCCAAACATTTGCATCAATTAAAAAGATTTTACAATTACTCCTCTGCAATCATTTGAAGTGATTTACATGAAAACAAGTGCAATTTCCAATTGACCACACAGATGTAAGTAATCCACAAGGCAAAATCAACAGAACATCACTTCAGTACATGCATCTAGAGAGAACACCACACTTTGGAGTGAGTCTCACATCACTCTTTGTCCATTTCCTTTTTGCATGGCACACTGGGAATAAAGTTACAGTTACAGTGAAACCCTGGCCTGCTCTCAAGTGCAAATGAACTCTAATGGAACAGGTTATGAGCAGATTTAACTTAAAGCACCAGTTTTTCAGTGGAACAGATGCTACTTAACATGGAAGCCTGACTGAATAGAAAGAAACTGGGCAAACTTCAGAGCTACATGATGCATCCAGCACGGCACGCTCAATTTCGTACCAATGTAAGTGTGTCTACTACAGGCATGCAAGAGCAAACACCAATAGCTGAGAAATATATCACATCTCTAGGTGATAATGAAGTTAAAAGGCAGTTTCTGCTATTACACGTATGGATTGAGGAGGCTTTGAGTTACACAGCTGAAGGGGAAAAAAACTGTGATACACAGGTAATTAATCATTCCAAGAACTGGAACTCCACATTAAAAATGTGCAGTGTTACTGTTCTTTGTCATATTTGTGGATAAACCCAAGTGTCTTTCTATTGCTTCCACAGCTAACATTCCTCTTTAATAACACACAATGTCAGTCATAATTTGCAAGTAAACACACTTGCTAAAAAAATAAAGACATAATAAATATTTTAAATGGAGTGTACACTTGCAAGTCACCACCACCAGAGGTCTCCAAAGGACCATTATGAGTGGAAGTGAGTGGAAGATTTCTGTTACAGCCATGCAACCAATAAACTCCTGTCAAAGGCAAGATGACACACCACTAATTCGACATTAGCACACTTTTAGATAAAATGTAACTGACAATTTCTTCATGAAATGTTTCTCCAAGCAGTCTTGAATAAACAAGTCAATCACAGTATGAATTTATGTAACAGACTTATGAATGGATAATGGGAAGTGATACAAATTTAAACTTGCAACTGGCCTGATTAATCCTGATCTACTACAGATTTTAACACACAAGTATCAGTTTTGTAGTAAATCTGATGAATATGCATTAGATTATCAGTACCATAGTTTTTTTTAAATAAATGTCACCTTCTTTGATTGATATGGCTCAAACACAATGTAATAGATCTTAAAAAAAAAACGAAAAACAAACAAAAACCCACATACATACAGGCAATAAAACACACAAAACAAGCTTCAAGTCCACAATGTCTAACCATTATACACAATACATGTGTACAGAGGTAATAGCACTATTAATCTAAGTTGTTTCCTGGCAAGCTACAGAACAATTGAAGACCATAGGTACTGTACTATTACTAGCTGTATAGTCTCAGATCTCTTTCAACCAGAGAACTGGACTGAAAAGTCCAACCTCTCTACAGCCGTGTAAAAGGCACGCTGCCTTCATCGGACATTCAAGCAGAGCACACTGTTTCACAGTACCACAAAAGCATGATCAACATTTTTCAACTCAAACAAAAATATTACACTAGGGAATGACTCGGCCCGTGTGTGTAACCACGGCCCCCTGCTGATAAAATAGCCAGGTGGAAATTGAGATGAATCAGGCTCACCATGAAAGCAGTGGAGGTAAGCTTTTTTTTTTTTTTTTTAAGTGCATTTTTTTCTTGCTTTTCAAATAACACTTTCCACTAAGTGAAAAAAAAAACACACACACACAAGGTCATCTTTTACTTTACAGTAAATAAAAGCAATCATCATTACTACGTCTAGCTCGATGACTGTGAATATGTATATGTGCTACATGTAAATTAGCACTGTTCAGGCAGCATGCTTGACATGTTTTGTAGGAGTATTGGGAGGGACTAGCAGCTGTCTGGCAGTGTCAGTGCATGTGAAAAGAGGTTGCGGCGTGTGATTTAATACTTCTGCAACGCAAACAATGACTAGAGAGAATTAAAGCTTAATAATATGTACCTTTGCATGCTACATGACAAACACCGAAACCACACAATAAGTTTACCGTCCACACTTATTTGGATGAGGAAAAAACCAGAAGAAAGTTGTGTACAGAAGTGAAGAATATCTAGACAGTTTTTTTTTTTTAAAAAAAGTACAATTAATGTACCTATAAGTTAGTTCACTAACTTCCCCATTCAATAATTGTTATAAGGGGCTTTTTTTGGTTGTAATCTCATGAATTAAAAAGTGGGAAGTAATCCGAACACTCAGCTTGGATTCATCATCTTTGAGACGTGTCAGATGTCCAGACATGAATGAGTCATGCTGGCTCCCAAGGTTCAGCCTGACTGATTCCATAACCATTCCTCAGCAGCGACAGGTTCAGAAGTCAAGCACAGAGTAAATTCAGAGGGTAAATGTGGGATCATACTTCCTGACTTCCAGAAGGAGGCGCTCTTTCTCTCTGAGGGCTTGAGTGAGTGCAGCCTTTGCCTCACAGAGCTTTGACTCCAGTGTTGGTCTCTGCAACGAAAGGATTAGTGGATTAGTTAGCTACAGGCCATGCGGGCTGATACCCGATTCTGACAACAGGTGTAATTACACCAACATTACATAACCCTGTGTATTTAAGACACATCTCTCCTTTACTTATCTTAAGTAAGAGGACACTAGTTTTATACCTTTATTTAGGACAGAGCAGTTTACAGTAAACCTAAAAAAATTTGTTAGAAACTATTAATTTAACTCAGCTGAATTTTGAATATGTTGACTCAACTAAAAAATTCAAAGAAACACAACACTTTGAGCCCCAGAAAGCATTATATTAAAGAGTAATACAGTTATATACACAGTACCTCACTCTGCTGTTGGACAGTCAAAGAGTTGTTAGGGTTATCCCAGCCAGCCTTAGGAACATCTGCTGCAGCTTTAGAGTCTCCACCTCCAGCAGCAACCAAAAAGGAAAAAAAGGGATCATCAGTTTCTGTTCATCTTTTTATAAAGCTGTGACAGCTGATGCTGTAAATTTAGGTCTTTGTGGTTTTAAGGTTCATGATCAAGAACCTAAAATTCATCACCATGAACAAAATTCATGCTGAAAAGCAAATCATTTTCTTGCTCACCTCTGACTCTCATGATGCCATCATCGCTACGTTCGAGAACCAGCTCATCTACAATGAATGTGGCTGGGACGGGTTGAGGGGCTGTGGGGTATATTCTGGGGCCATCGTCCTTAAGAAAGAAAGAAAGAAAAAGGTCTAAAGTCTGAAGGAGTTCTAAAGTATTTTAGTGGAGTTTTTGTGATTAAACAGATACCCAGGAGTACTGAGCCCAACAAGGGAGCAACACTTCCCACTGCCATGAGAAAGGAACCTACCTTCATTGTGATGGTCACATTGCTCATGTGTAACTTCACTGGCTGGCCATCAACACTGAATTCATCTTCGAGGAAAGGACCGATGTTAGCAACTGTCGAGGCTAACAATTCAGCCTGACAGTCTTGCACTCTCATATCCAGAAAGCCCAACGATTCAGCCAGAGCAGAGCGCTGAGCTGCAGCTGGTCCCATTTCTGCCCGCATGCACAATGCTGGAGAGCCACTGCTACCCTCCTTCTGGACCGGCAAAACAGGTGCTGAAGAGCAAAAGAGAAAGGTTTGTAAGCCATGTTGAGACTGTAGAATTCAGGATCCAGCGTGCTCTCCAAACATCGACTAATCCGATTCTATTTTTGAGCCGAGAAAATATGTATAGTGCTGTGAAAAAGTATTGCCCCTTATTAATTTCTTAGTTTTTGCACATTTGTCACACATTTCAGATCAACGCGAGCTTGGTCTGCATTGCCAGCAATAAGTCGGACTTGTTTCCAGTGGGTGTTGGACTCTGGCAGAGATGCCTTTTGTCATCAATTCTGTTCATAATTTTTATGGACAGAATTTCAAGGCATAACCAAATGGCTGAAGGCTTCCGCCTTGGTGGCCTCAGAATCACATCTCTGCTTTTTGCAGAATGCACGGTCCTGTTAGCTTCATCAGGTGGTGGTCTCCAGTGATTTCCAGCAGAGTGTGCACTGGCAGGTATGAGAATTATCACCTCTAATCTGAGGCCATAGTCCTCAGCCAGAAAAAGGTGGAGTGCTCACTCTGGGTCAGGGACGAGTAACTGCACCAAGTGAAGGAGTTTATGTATCTTGGGGTCTTTTTCACAAGTGAGGGGAGAGGAAAGCAGCTGCGGTGATGCGGACACTGCCCCGTCCATCATGGTGAAGAGAGATCTGAGTGCAAAAGTGAAGCTGTCAATTTACCAGTCGATCCACATCCCTACCCTCATCTATGGTCACAAGCTTTTGGTAGTGACTGAAAGAATGAGACTGTGGATACAAGCCGCGGAAATGAGCTTCCCCAGAAGGGTGGCTGGCCTCTCCCTTAGAGATGGGTGAAGAGTGCAGTCATTCGACAAGGGCTCAGAGTAGAGCCGCTGCTCCTCCACATCGAAAGGAACCAGTTGAGGTGGTTTGGGTATCTTAACTAGGATGACTTCTGGGTGCCTCTTAGGTGAGGTATTCCAGGCATGTCCTACTGGGAGGAGGCCCTGGGATAGGTGGTGGCTGGGAAGAGGGAGGTCTGGGTTTCTCTGCTTAGGCTGCTGGCCCCCACGACCCGGTCCCAGATAAATGGAAAAAAATAATGGATGGATGGATGATCAGAAACATGTAAGTGTGACAAATATGTAAAAAAAATAAATAAATAAATAAATCAGGAAGGGACAAATACTTTTTCCACAGTTCACATTTTTGCCTGTTTTAGGGGTTCACTTTGCAATTCTCTCAGACTAACCAGAATATTAATCAAACATTTTTTTTCTGAAAATAAATAGCAACATGGGAATAAGTAAACCAGAAAGAAAATTGTCAGCATGTCATCAGTAAACAAACTGAGGTCATGGCATAGATGAGCAGATGAATTAAATCATTTTTCAGCATGACAGGAATAATTCAATTTACCTTGAATGACCCCAGCAAGCAGGTCTGATAGTCTGACATTACCCATCTGTACAGGAGTTACAGTTTGTGCTTCAACAGCCACAACTTGGTCTTCTCCTTTTACTTCAATGGTGCAAGCTGTTCCACTCAGGATCAGCAACAACACTGAGGACTGTAAAACAGTTCAATTTTTACTAAATTAACTTAAAATGTAGTCGACTCCTGAAATTTGTTGTATGCCCACAGTAACCCACCATGTCCTGAGAGACATCCTCGGTACTTTGGGACAGGGAACTGCTAAGATCAGCTGATGAGCCTCCCTCTGTCCCTGGGGCTGGGCTGCCTCGGCTGCCCACAGGCGTGCTGTTGGGACGCATGGACTCCATTCCTGATTCTGTAAACATGACAAAGTTACAGTAGATGTAAGTTACTTGTGCATGCCAATGTCAGAGAAATATGTAGAATCTTGGTAGTGTTTACACACCTGAGTCCAAGAGAACAACAAAATTGTCGCTATCACTATCCATAGAAAGATTTTCATCAGGCAGGCTGCCATCCAAGATAGCACTGTCAAAGGAATGCTGGGAAGGAGACTGCTTCATGGACTGTTGGCAAGTTTCTTCGGAACGCTGAACCTGTTCCCTATGAACATAGACATACACACAACCAGGGATTAAGGGAAAGCCAGTGAAAGCATGGGGTACACAGTATGAGTTCCAGACACACAAACAATATTATGTAGCCAGCTGTCCAGCAGGAGAGAACTAGCACTTACTTTGCCTGTGGACTGAACAATTTGCTCATCCCCGAGCCACGACTCAGCATGCTAAAGGCATCTTTTGTTATTGAAAATGCCCCTTTGGTCAGGTCCAGTGAGGCACTAATGGCATCTTTGGTCACATCCTTGGTGACATTAATGGCACTCGATAGCTCTCCCTCAAGGCTAAAGGTAGACGGCTCCCGGGAGAGGACTACAGACTGTTCAGGTGAGAAGGGAGGAGAGAGAACAGGGGTGTCCTCCTGTGTTATCAGTCTGTTCCCCTCCAGCCCCTCCTCCACAGCCTCACAAGCCTCCTCTACCACCCCATCTTGTTCATCCTGATCAAATGTAACTGTATTGATGGAGGAGATGCCATTTTCTAACCCACTATCATCAAGAACAGCAGCTGAGTGATGAGATGGAGAAATGTCAGAGTCACTTATACTGGGGCTGTCTGTTTCAGGAGTGTGGGGGACCTCTTCCTCAGGCTCTCTGCATGCTGGTGGCAAAAGGAGACCCAATTCCACTGAGTCCATAACAAGGGCAAGACAAACTGTAGCTGTTTTTGTCTTCTGGTCATGAGCCTGCTTAACATCTCGTATATCCTGGCCCAACTCTGCTAACAACCGAGCCATTGCATCCTTCATCCTGAGCAGTGCAACATACTGATAGTGGTTGAGCCACATCTTCACTGGTGTGATTGTGTGGACCAGGAAGTGGACAGAAGCATACGCAGCCTCTTCCCAATGAGGCTCCTGCTCTGAAGAAGCCTGATTGGATCTGCTGGGACTGGAGGAGGAAGACAATGAACTGCTTTTAAAGGCACACGGCTGACACATCCATACAGACATGGCAAAGGGCTCAACAAAAGGCTGGGTTTTGCCTTTGGGGAATCGCCGTGCTCCATCAAAGCCTAGCGTAACACGGGACAGACTGAGAGACCAGATGTCCTGGGATCGTAGCTGCTTTCTGTCCAGAGGCTGGGGTTCCAGCTCTTGAGCATGCTGAAGGAAAGTGGAAGGAATGGGCTGGAAGGCACTCAGGTCTCTGGGGTAAGGGCAAGGTAGTACAGATTGGAAGAAAGCGCAGCTGGCAAACTTTTCACATGTACTGTTTAAGTCCACATTGGAGCCATGAGGGCAGTGGCGGGTGTTACTGAGAACCATCTGGGGTATCGTGACAGACAGGGACTGTGGACGTTCTGGATGGTCCAATATGGATGAATCCAAGGGAATTACGAGCTATAAAATATATAAATAAAAATTAGAGGCTCAGTCTTCTGTACAAAATGCAACAAAGTTTGGTAAAGAAAGGGCTAAAAACAGAAAACATTAATATGGTATAAATCAGTTGAGTGTATTCACCTTAAGCTGAGCTGCATCCATGCGGATGTCTACATGTTCATCAGACTTGTTACTGTCTTGCAAATGGTAGAACGCTTTGACCTGGTCCAGGGTGTATAGGAGTCCCCTGGTGAACAAATTAATCCACAACACACTAGCTGGGTCTACACACAGCATTAGGCTGTTTAACTGGGCATACAGGTTTGAGGTGGGCACTGCAAGAAGGAAGATATGGGAAGTCCAGACAAGTACAGAATTGTATGGAAACTGAACATTAAGAGGCAACAGCGATACAAAATCCATTTTTACAGCTAATGTTGTTAAGTGCATCTAACAAAGACATAACTGACAAAAATATTAGAATTTTGCAAGTAACATAGGATTCAAGAGTAAATGTAACAAGAAAAAAACAAAAACAAATCAGTCTTATTACATAAAACACACCTAAAACAAGTGACACACATACACGCACAGAGTATACAAATACCTGGTAGACTGGGATTATCAGGAAAGTAGTACTCAGTAAACTGCAGATGAACTGCTGGTATGTTGTCTGGTAAACTTTGAGCTTTCCGGTTACAGGATAGCAAAGACTGTGTCTTTTTGTTTTGTCGGCCTCTTGTAGACACCTGAATGTAAAAAAAAGTATTAATGGAAATATTAAAATGAAATAGGATTTATTTTTTCACTAAACTGCCTTATTTGCAAAAAGACACTGAATTACTATCCAGAAGCAGGAGGTTTTAGAAAAAGACCAAGCATTTACAGTTTCTCCTGAATGCTTTATGTTCTAACAAATAAGGAACTACAAGTGACTTAAACCTAAAATAACCCCAGATATGTTCTTTCATGATGAAACGTGTAAAATGTCTGAGGTGAATATGCAGAACTAGCCTGAATGAGTAATTTGAGGTGGCAAGGGGTTTTCTCTGTTCCAAATGAGTGGCATTACAGCTGACAAAATGAGTCACTTATATACCATTCTACTTATATACCATTAATAACTTAGCCTGTCACACTGAGGATGCAATACTGTGATTGTCATATTTGCAATTATATCACTGTCTCTTCTATTACCACAGTTCAAGCAGGCAATCTGATGCCCTGAGTTGATGAACTAATATGTAATTGGCCATTTCACATGGCACCCAATGGCCATGTGACATGGTCTGTAAGAGACTTTTGGTTCCTCTATAAGCCCTGTCAAACACATGACTCCAAGACTGCAAACTGGCCAGACCCTTTTCTGGTTTGAACCAACTGCAAGTACAACCTAGTACAATGCCTGACTGCTTCAACTTAGGATTAGGGAGTCAGTGAAGAGTGAGGCTTCTGTTAAGAGCGAGTAAATCAAATGAGATGATGATAAAAGCTTGCCTGGTGAATGTCCACATCATCCATCCTGATCACCACACAGCTAGACCGCAACTTCTTCAGTGACCCTGAGGCAGCGGAGCTCTTGCTGGCTGCCTGCTCTTTTTCAGATGAATTTGACTTGGGACTTGGCTGTCCATCTGAAGTATAAAGAGTAAATGCTCAGTTGCAAGCTAAAATGGCACAGTTCTCCACACGTAAGCATAAACCCAATAAAAATTTGCAGCTAAAAATCTGTGTCTTGCTGTAAAATAAATACAGTCATTCATATGGTGAATGGTCACATCTGTAGTTTGTGTAGTATGCTATACATTGATTCATATGGTGAATGGTCACATCTGTAGTTTGTGTAGTATGCTATACATTGATTCATATGGTGAATGGTCACATCTGTAGTTTGTGTAGTATGCTATACATTGATTCATATGGTGAATGGTCACATCTGTAGTTTGTGTAGTATGCTATGAAAAAGGAGGCAAAAAGTAATTCATCTGTGCACGAGTACTGTAATGCCATCACATCTATAGTTTCAAAACAATCTTAACTAAGCACCAGCTAGTTTTTCAGGAGCCCATTACATGGACTTCATCAGCAGAAAGTTTATGGTGTTACTATTGAATTGAAGCTGTGGACCTGTGCTCAGCAGCTGTTAAGATCCTGTTCTTGTCTGTGCCACTTTAAACATGTCAGCATACCAACAGATTTCACTCAAAAACTGCTGATAAAGTGATGTCACATGGTTAAAAGCATGTGTGTGTTTGGGACTCAGCCTGAAAGAAAGTTTAAGAACTATAACAAGAAAACCAGTACCTTAATTCTGACTCATACCTTGTACTGTCTTTGAAGGGGAGTCCTTTGCCGACTGGGAAATTTCAGTATGTGGACCAGGGAACCCAGAAGCCTCAACTCTTCTCTGGTATTCTTGTAGTAGTTTCCCAGCCCACTGAGCCTGGGCATCCATGGCTCCACTGTGACGTTCCCAGTGCCGACACCCCTCAGCTGTACAAGTGCAGCAACAAGAAGCAGTAACGATTCTGAAGTCAGTCCACACTTAAATTTAGAAATTAAAATTTGTTCTACTGTGTAAATAGTTAAACAAAACAATGACACAAAAATGAAAGTATATATATATATATATATATATATATATATATATATATATATATATATATATATATATATATATAAAAACAAAAAATAAGATAATAGACCACAGAGAATCATGCAATGAAGGTTTTCTTGAACAGAACCAGAAAAAAAGTCAAAATCAGGTGAAACCAATAACATGGAAATTGATCAAAATTTAAATTCAAGTAAATTATTTATATTTATTTATATGCTTTAAGCTTATATGTAAATCCATTCAACCATTTTCTTCCACTTATCCAAATCAGGGTCACGGGGGGCTGGAGCCTATCCCAGTTGCCAGGGGTACAACCTGGACAGGTCACCAGTCTTTTGCAAGGCTACCACAGAGAGACAGACAACCGTTCGCACTCACATTCACACCTATGGGCAATTTAGAATCACCAATTAACCTAACCGCACTAAATGCAGGTCTTTGGACTGTGGGAGGAAGCTGGAGTTAATAGAGAGAACCCCTTACATGTGAATTTCCAATAAATTGTTTATATTTTGCAAAAATATCTACAATATATTTCTGATGCAAGCCTATAACCAAATACCATTCAGTCAATGGCAATGGTTCCTGTTCTCTGAGGCTGTATAGTGATGTAACGTCAGTTTAAATTCATCTTAGCACAACAGAGATATTTACTTGATTTAAGTCTATAACACAAAAAAGCAAAGGAGTCAATACTTTTAAAAGTCAGTGTTCATACTATACAGTATCCACAGTCCTGGATATTTAAGGCGCGCGCTTGTGCACCATAGCACGCCTAAACCTTCGCTGACAAAAGTGAAAAATACTGCCCACACATCACTGTGTACAGCGCACCTTGCAGCAACCTTTATGAATGGGGGAAATCCCCACCAGCAATCAGCCAATCATGCTGAATGAGTGTATGAACATGGCTCGACACATCTGTGACCTAGACGGTGGACAACAAAATCAGCTCTCAAGGTGTTAATGCGTAAAAGAGGTGGGGAAAGAGCTTGTTGCCGCAGTGAGTAATCAGCCTCAGCCCACCCCCCCCCCCCCCCCACCCCCCCCAAAAAAAAAAATTCATTAATTCTTAATGAATTGGATAAACAAAATGAAACATTTTTTTCATACTTTATTTTAATGAGCTCCAAGAGTGGCTGCTGTTCTACATTCAACATTCCCCAGAGAGTAACAGCACTGAGAACAGTCTCCCATGCCATTAGTCTGTTTGAACAATAATCCTCCTAAGAGTTAGTCCTGAATGAATGCTGTGGCTCCAGCGAGAGGAGTGCAGAGCCTCAGGGTAAAGTGCAGCTAAAAAAAATAAAGAATCAGTCACACTCACCAGGTCTGTGGACGGGATAGTAGTCAAAACCTAGCTTCCTGAAGGTCAGCTGCATGGCACCCTGCAAGCCTGGTGGGGGAGGCTCATCTATGTAATGTCACATGACAAGAGTTTTCAACCAGCCTGCCAATAATTACCCTTCAAATGCTGAACAGCTTCATTTAAGTGACTACTATGAGCATATAACAGAACACAGATAGATTTAGTTGCAAGACAGCAGCACTTGGTGAGATACTTCCTTCTAACCTTCATCCATTGAAGAACTGTCATTGCATATGTGTAAGTCTAAGCGTGATATGAAGGTATGGTAAGAAGACTCCTTGACATCAAAGAGATCAAAGTATTGGCTCATGTTGCTGGGGGTGCCTGCAGGAGCAGTTTGAGGTTCTGTCCACAGGCTCTGGAGGCCAGGAGATGGTGGTGCAGTCTAAACCACAGAAGAGGCAATACATTAAAACTTACCAAGATGATTTCACAAAAATCAAAAAAATATCTTACAGTGCATAAAGATGGAAACAAATGCTAATTTTGTCCATTATTAGTAAGCATATTTTAGTTGCTGCAACATAACTTTTTTACATACTATATATGAATGATTCGTATTATAGGCAACAAACAGACTGTGTTTAAGTTTAATGTCTTGCATTTTTTGTGGTACTTGTGCATGTAAATAGTATATAAATAGTGAAACAATATTTGAATTATTCTCACTAAATATTTGGGAATTTTTATCAGTACATGTTTGTTATATTTTGGGGTCCCTGTCAGTTTAACACTCTTAAATGACAAGTCAGCTATAAAGCTGAGTTTCTTTTGAAATAAAAATAAAACAGCAAGTAAGAAAGGGGTGAGACCTGCAAGGATTCGGCAGCCATGCTCTTTCTCTGCTGTGCAGATTTCTCCATTGCCTCGCTGAGCGATTTGGCATAATGGATGATGGCTTTGAGCTGAGAGTCCGTCAGCACCCACAGAAGGTCATCCAAAATGAAAAGGAGCTTTGACGCCAGCACATTACAATCCTTTATCTGGATAAAACAATTAAAAAATAAGGACTTTTGACTTTCATTTTTTTAAACTGATGGTTTCATGTTTCTAATCTATATCCAGTTCTCTGAGGGAAAAGTTGATGGAAGGATCAAATACAGTCTTACCCTGCGTTTAAGAGCAATGCGGATGCGTCCCTGGTTGGTGATGAGTCTTAGAGGGGTGCTACCAAGGTCTTGGTCATCACTCTCAATGGCATCTGCCTCAATTCGCAGAGTTTGCCAGTTGATTTCTTTGAATGTCAACACCTGAATGAAAATTAAGCATATCAAACAATCAAGCTATAACCAAATAAAAAAAATTTTTTTAAAAATTGCAAGAATAAAATAAAACCATACTGTGACAGTTACATGGAATGATTGTTACCAAAGAGAAAAGACAACAGAAACACTTCTTTCAAGTGGATTACAAACTCTCATTCTGAAAGGTTGTTTATCCCAAAAATAGTCTCTGCAGCTACCAAAACTAAACATGCAACTTGTTTACATCATTTTTGGCAGGCTTAATGAGTAAACACGACTTCTGTGGTGGATCATTATAGTCAGTACTACATTACATGACATAAATGGAGAGTGATAAAGCTGTGTTGGAGGAGAAATAAAAGTGTTTGCGTGTGTATAGCACCTCTCCTCTCTTTGGGTCAGTGATGCGGGTGTAGCGAAGGTCACTACGTTGCCATTTGGGGTTGAGGCTGTTGCCTTGTAGTTGCCAGAGCTCAAAGGAAGCATGGAAGGCCTTAGCCTGGACTTTGATGGTAATCGAATTGATCCGAACAGACATGCCCTCTACTACTTTTTCAGCAAAGCCATACTCACTGTCAATACACATGACATGGGATATGGTACAGTACATACACCAAATATGTTGGCTTAACGCAAAATTTGTGAAGGCTTACCTCTGGCCTGCTGTTATAGCTATGGGAGAGGGGCCATTGGGTGGACGAGGTTCTTCGCATGTCCTCATCTCTACCTCTACCTTATCTAAGAACTACACATGAGGAAATACACAAGACAAAACACACAGACAAAAGTCAGCATGCAAGTAAATTAGGGATGCAGCCAAACATTTACCAGTGATAAAAATCATAATCTTTACGTGCTTATCAATCAAACAAATAGCAAAACAGGATACTGCTAGTGTCTTCCTAGCGTGAGGTTATTTTGGATTAAAGATGAAGGGGAAGCTTAATGTTGCAGAAATGTGCATGAGGTCTGAAAAGACCAAAATAACACAATTCTTACCAGGCAGATGGGGCTTGTTTTCAACTTTGTCCATTGTATCTGAAAAGACAGGACAGCAGGGTCAACAGTGTCAGTCACAAACACTTGCCACAGAATTCTGCATTTTCATCATTCACAAGTGCACAGTGAGAAGCAAGCTCACACAATGTGACACAGCAGCTGTGACAAAAACCGGCACGCTGCAATATTTATGCACTACAAATTAACTGGAAAAGTTTAAGATAGTTCTAAACATCATGTCTGTCTAGTACGGGAACGCAGTAACTGAAGTGTTACAGGTCATGGTATCACTTGGGATAAACAACAGATTTCAGGCAAGCACATGGTGTGTTAGGCTGCAGCTGACATTTGTTAATTAGCACTCAGCATTAAGTATTACTAAGGCTTACAAGAATGTCGATAGATGTGGTCATAAACTAAAGTATTGAACAAAGCAAAATGCTGACCTGTTAGTGACCCTACAGGGAAAGTAAGGGAGTTACCACGGGCAACAAGGTCCACCCTTTGGGAACCGTGAACGCATCTAACAGTTGCTGTTAGCAGCTTAGTTGACTGACAGCTCAAGCATCTATCATTCCACAGCAATCAGCAAAACTGATTTTTTTTTTTTTTTTAAATCAGTAATAATAATTCATTGCTCAGTGCTGCAGTCATTCTTCATATTTATGCAGGCTGCAACACTGGCCTGGTGCACTTTTGAAAATAGTAAGAAAATATGATAAAAACTGAAAAAGTAAATGTGTGAGACATTGCTCAAAATGAAGTCATATGATTAGAGCTACAGACTTGTCTTGTATAATCAAAAACATTTTTGTTTTCTACATTAAATCTAACTTTTAAGATATCTCAAAGGGAAGTTGGTATCCCACTTGAATGTTGTTGGGCTTTTTTGAGAACACATCAGATATCCTGAGAGCTAAATATACACTAACCACTGTATCTCAGGATCACTCTAGCCTGTGGGCTTTGGTGTCCCTCTGAATCATGGCTTGCCTGTCTATTATCAACAAACAGTACTGGTCTGAAGGATCACAATTTGCAGCAGTGCCTCTAGTAGTGCTCATCTTTGTGATCCTTCCACTGCTCATTTCCTCTAAGATTCAATGCACTGTGAATGCCAAAAAACAATTTCTGAGGGATTAATAAGCACAATATACTTTTGCTGCATTTTTAAAAAGAACTATGAGACAATGTGCGCACACTCTGTCACACCTTTGCATTACTAAACACAACAATCCCCCCGTTAGACTAGTTATAGGGGTCAATATTAACATACCCTGATGGCAGCTTTATTGCAGTAGACCCGGGTGACAGCCAGCCAGGTAGGCAGATCAAGCATGTTCTGCAGCACCTCTTCATCAAGCTCGAGGTTAGACAACTGCCCCTCCCCCTTTAGAGTACTCAGATTGATTTTGTCCGGGGACAGATTCTTGGTAAACCTGAGGAAACCAGATGAACAGTTCAAATGATTTCGAGTGAATACATACAGCGTAAATCTGGAAACAGTTTAAATAAGGTATGTTAGGGAAACACCAGCATATGCCACTGATGATCTGGGAGACAGAAATAACTCAAATTGAATAATGCAAATATGGAGTCAAGATGTTTCTGAAGTAGTGCAACTGGATGAGTCATCCTGAGGCAATAGCATCCTTAATAGAGTCATCCAGCTGCACTCTCATCTAGAGTACCCTCTTCAAAGGTTCTAAGGTAGCAGGCTCCAAAAGCCAGGAATAAAATTCAGTCTGCTCAGGGTGAATACAGCATAGCAAATAGCAGCAATAGCAGAGTATTGGAGAACTGATTTTTTATTTCACCTATAATACATGGCTGAAACACTGCTCTGAAATATCTGTGTGACATTTCAGTTACCAACTGTGAGACACTGCTCAAAATGAAGTCATATGATTAGCGCTACAGACTGCAGGATGCTATTTAAACTACAACACTTAACATAATCAGATCTGATAACATGCTGCTCCTGATAAAGGTGAGAATCCAGTGACCTCAAGCTTCCTTTTCATATGAAGCAATAAAATAGCAGCTCTACATCCACTGCTTACGAAACCTGCTCTGCTGCTTTTCACATGAACCCTGACACCCTTCAATGAGTCAAGCCTAAGGCATAGACCTAGTTCACATGTCTGAAAATACAATACAACGTTGACATAACAGTACAAGGTTGTTCAAGGTTATGCAAACAGCCAAAAGGCCAACTGTTTAGCTAACAATACCAGAACTGTTAAACAGTAAGTATGGAAGGATGAGTAGTTAACTAAACAGTTAACTTTTATCTGGCTTAAGAAGTCGGGTTTGGTCAATTACGTGCTCCATCTGTATCTTTAACTTCTTGTCATTACCTTGAATGCATAGCAGGCAGACCAGGGTCAGGAGATTTGACCGATTATGAAATGACTACACTGTTATATGACAACTGCTTCACTGAGTCAGATACTCACAAGGAAATAAGGCTGCAGCTATCGATTATTTTAGTAATCAAGTATTCTATCAATTATTCCATCAATTGATACTTTTGTCTTATTAATGAGCAATAATAAATATTTAAAAGAGAAAAGAAAAACAGGTCCTTTAATACATGAACTGCTCATTGGTTTCCATTTTAGAAACTGCTAGAAATAGTTTTAACTACATACATCTGTCCAAAAAAACTAAACCCTTTCAATGTATTTACATGCCATGTTCAATTTATTTTTAAAAGAAAACATTGCACATGACTTAAACTAAGGTATAAAATAAAACAGCCCTTACTGTTCTCTTGGAAAGCTTTCTTACCTTAGTGGGAAGCAAAAAAGGAGTTCTGACAGCACTGCATCACCTGGATGAGGTAAATTTTGGTGTGTGTTCTTGTGCGCGCATGTCTGCTAGTGAATGAGTCAGTATGTGTGTCTGTAAGCCTTTAAAGGCGCATGAAGAAAAGCAAGCATAACATTCTCAGAGCGGAGGTGTGTCCTGTGCTTATAACATATTAAAAAATTATGTCAATTAATGTTAATAATAATTCAGTGCCCAAGGTCTGTGGTTCAGTATTTCACTGGCCCATGTATATTTTGGCCTATGAGAAAAGGAAAAAAAGAAAAAAATTTTTTTTATATTTTACAGATTAATATTAGTATTATATATGACTCTAAATCTGCAAAATGTTTCTAAAGCCTTGAAATAAATATGGTCTAGTACACCCCATGTCCCCCTTTAGATTCACCCCTGCTTGTTGCAGGTATCACTGCCATAGAAAATGAGATGTCTGCCATCAGCCTTCAGTAAGTTTTCGATGTTGATTACAGGCACTGCTGTTCTGGACACCAGAAAAAAAAAAAATCACTCCACCTGAGCTCACCTTCTCAGTAACGGCTCCGCCTCTTTGCGCTTTGCCGTGTGTGCATGTAGACAGACTTTACATTAAACTGTGACAGGATGATGATCACTGCTGCTGTTGTGTTATCAGTCCTTTTGTTGAAAAACTGGGGCCTACACAGGCTTAATGAACTTTTTATTCACACACGTGCTCCTTAATACGTTTCTATTTCAGGTTTATTTTTTGTCACAAATATGGGTGAAACGCTCACACTTACATGGCGACACCTGAGTGCTACAAATCCACGGATTAAACAAAGCATTAAAAAAATGTGTTGAGGATTTTTTTTTTATAATCAAGTTATTTTAGTTACTCAATGAATCACTGCAGCCCTACACAGAACACTAAAAATGATACTGAATTACAGAAAAGAATGTAAAATGCTTTAAAGCAGGGGACGAGCATATAATTAAGGTCTGGACAAAACAAACAGACTTAGTGGATGGTGGTATAACCCCTTTGGTCAACATGTACATAACTGTGAATATCACTTTTTTGTAGTTTGCACTGTCATTAATTTTCTGACATCTCCTACCTAAAATGATTCTATGGGCAGAAGATGAATTTTATTCCACCAAAATTTCTATAACATGACTGAAGGGATTAAGTTAGTAATTGCCTTTTCTCAATTATATATTTTTTAAATGATAAATTGTTTTGTTTTTCTTGACACGAGCTGTATTTGCTAATATTCGGATGTTTATTCTGTTTTGATGGCTACAACAGAATAGGCTGAAACTGAAGAGGACAGATTAAATGTACAGTAGTGTGCTCTTTTTCATTCTTTTAGTGCTTGCAGGATGTATAAAATGTTCCCATGGGCCACCCACCACTGGCCAGCAGGCTGCACTTTGAGGTTTTAAGTGATTTCTGTCAACAGCAGGTTGCAAAGATGCAACTGAAGAGACAGTTGAATCATTTCACATCATAAAACAAGCTATGGCAAAAATAATGATGCGCTTGCATGTCGACCTTCTATGTCCACTGTGTCCTTTCTTCTGCAAAAATTTGCTTTAATTATTCAGTGCCAGAGGCAATAACTAGGATGAGAATAGCAGTCAAATGGAAAGCCTCTAACTGAGCAGACATCAATTGTCCAGGCTCATGAACTTTAGTCTTTACCCCATTTAGTTTATATGACCTTTTATACACATTTCATCATTCCTCTCCCACCCAAATTAATTTCTCAACAACTGTAAGCAGTAACAAACAGACAATAGCTGACCCCCCTCCCCCTTTACACACACACACACACACACACACACACACACACACACACACACACACAAAGAAAAAAAGTTGAGTGTGCATCACAAAATCAGAGGCCGTATGTCTCCTGAGGATGTAAAACCAGGTCAGATGTAGAGAGTATATTGTTAGTAAATGATAAATACTGTATACTCTAAGTATGCGTGATGGACAGTCTGAAACAAACAGTAGGGATATTCCTCACAACTCTTATAGCAAACATGGACTGATAATAATTCATTCATTTATTACGGCTTGGGATAGTCATGCTTTTAACCATCCTGATAAATCTGTATCCAGTACAAGGGCAGATAAAAGGCAGTGTACTTCCACCATAACATTGCCGGTCTGGAGCTTTGGTTTCGTTTTTTCATGTTTTTTATGCCGTGAAGGTGCCATTTATCGACATACTGATAATAAATTCATTCAATATGCGAAATATGTCTTAAAAATAACTGACAAACCTCATTCCTGATCCCTAAATAAATAAAATTACTTCACATTCCTTGACTGTCATCCCATAAATAGAGTGATTTTTGTCACATCCCCCTTATTATATTTCATCCTAGTGAAATAAAATACAAAGTAAACGGTATGGACGAAGACATATTAAAGAAAGGCGTATGTAGTCTATAATGCTAACAATAATACATACGATTGAGAAAGTCCATTGCGATTCTGCTTCATTCACTGTCCCCTTAAAACCTCTAACCGTTATTTTCAAATTGCTGAAAATGTGGAGCGTTAAACCAACGCAGATGACAAATAGCAGCCAACTAGCGTTTGCTGTGGCTGTGAGCAGCAACGTTACAACCATCCAGATGGGCTAACTGGCTAACACTAACCCAAACCTGACACTTACCTTGACAAATGTTTCAGGATTTGCTTTTTAATAATCCCAGCCATTTCTGACAGTTAGTGTCGAACAATGTCGGCAGTTTTCCTACATAAATAAACATATGTTAGCTTGCAGGGACCTCTATATTGTACACAGCACTAGCTGTGTACATCTTAAACGCTGCAGGGACAGCACAGTACAGGAGAGACTAGCTGCTAAACACTAGACAGAAGCTAACCCCCTTTTCGTTCACACGCACGCGCACTAAGAAACAGCTCGACCGAGAAAACAAAGCTGCGCCAATAACACAATGCTGCCATCTGCTGGATGCTCAGGGGAAGTGCGAAGACAGGTGGGCAGACGGGTGACTGAAGCTGTTTGATCCCACAAAATATTTAATTAAATTAGAAATAAATATTACCGACTGGAACTGCTTAGCCGTTATGTGTTACTTACTTACGCCATAAAATTTCGTAAATATATATTTCAGACTTTCAAACCCCATATACTGCATCAACTAGGTAATATGTTAACATCCAAGGGCATGACCTAATGCAGCTATTGCAGCTGAAAGTGCATTTCTATCTTGTACTTAAACAATGGCTCTCTTCTTTTAAGCCAGACCACTGCAACAACTGTATTTTTCTGCTGGGAAATGTCAAAATGTCTTTCCTGACAGCTTACTGGCATGCACAAAGGCACATTGTGTGTTAGGTAATATTATGGCTGTTTAGATTCCTGGCTTCCTTGTTCGATTGCCGCTTTTCATTTGGTCATTGCCTTGTACCCGTTTCCTCTAAAATGGTTGAATGGCATCAACTGTTGGATAACATGCATCAGATATCCATTCCCTTAACATTCAGTAGCAGTAGCCTCTCTTGATGAATTATGGGGAAAATTAATTTAAAACTGTGCTATATTTGTAAAGGACTTCTATACATGGAAGTTGAAGCCAGGATTACTGATTTGTTTATGGGTCTATGTGCAAAATAGGATCTACGGTGTGTTTTTTTACAGGGGTCTCTTGTCTACAGAGATTTATTCATAAATTTTTTATACATTCTTTACAACTACATAGTCCCATTCTCCTTACAGCCCTAACTATTGCCAAGAAGGCCATCGCTCTGAACTGATAATCAAAACCCAATTTAAATATTGAGCAGTGTAAGAATCTTGTTATATATGTACTATATATGTAAGTGTGTAGGTTCTCAGTCATCCAGGTCATAGCAGTCTCTGGAGCTTGAACTGAAGAAGCCTTTTGGATGAGAGGTGAAACATCTTCAAGAAAAAGAAAGAAGTCCAGTTGCCCTTTTTTCAAGCTCCAGAGACTATATGTGTAAGTGTTTGAGCATATGTATGTACTAATGGATATATATACTCTTTAGAATCAGAGTATAGCATTAAGTCATTTAAACTTATGGCATATTGATCTGGTCAGTTAAGTAGCAGAGGGGGTTGTTAATCAGTTTCAGCTGTGATGGTGTTAATGAAATTAACAACAGGTGCACCACAGAGGCAACAATGAGACAACCCCAAAACAGGAATGGTTTTACAGATGGACACCACTGACATTTTCCCCTCCTTGTCTGTTCTGTTTTTTTCACTAGTTTTGCATTTGGCTAGGGTCAGTGTCACTACTGGTAGCATGAGGCGATACCTGGACCATACAAAGGTTGCACAGGTGGTCCAACTCCTCCAGGATGGCACATCAATATGTGCCATTGCCAAAAAGTTTGCTGTGTCTTCCAGCACAGTCTCAAGAGCATGGAGGAGATTCCAGTGTTAGGGTTACCCCATAAAATGAAGAAATTATCTGTTTTGCAAGCATCTTTATTGTATGTACATCATAATCAATCCAGTCCTTGTCGGCTACTTAAAATATCTTTATAGAACCCTAGTGTTATATTTGTTGCAATTTCCTCTGCCCTCTTGGTGGGATCTCTCTCTGGGGGGAAAAAAGACATTTTAATGTCAATTACAATTTTTACCCTGATAAAGAATGTATAAAAATCACTTTGCCAAAAAGTGATGGCCACTACTACCTTGTGGCAGGAATGTTTCTTGCTGAAAATGACTTATCCTTCATGTAAGATATGTTTGACATATGTTTCACAGATTACAGGCCAAAAAGTCATTTACAACACTTTAAATACAGCCATTTTTTCTTTTTTGCAAATACTGGAAATCACTTTTTGGCACAACACCCATTACCGTGGAGCCCAGTTGGCATTTTAGAATATCAGAATTGGCAGGCCCACCATTGGCCCACCTGTGCTTTTCACAGATGAGAGCAGGTTCACCCTGAGCACACATGACAGATGTGGAAGGCTCCTTATAACATTGTTCAGCATGAACGGTTTGGTGGTGGGTTAGTGATGGTCTGGGGAGGGATATCCATGGAGGGACTCACAGACCTCTACAGGCCAGACCCTGACTGCCGTTTGGAATCAAGATGAAAACCTTGGAACCATTGTCAGAGCACGCTGGTCCAGTGGGTACTGCGTGCACGACTATGACCGGCATCATGTGGCAAGAGTACGCAGGTAGTTCCTGGAGGATGAAGGAACTGAAACCATTGAATGTCCCCTGTCCACTTGCCTGACCTACACTACAGGGATATTATGTTATGTCCATTATTATGTCCATCCGACACCGCCAGGTTGAACCTTAGACTGTCCAGGAGTTCAGTGAGGCCCTGGTCCACATCTGGGAGGAGATACCTTAGGACACCATCTGTCATCTCATTAGGAGCACGTGTATGTAAACCACTGAGTAATATTTTGAGTTGCTGCAAGGAAATTTCAGAAAAATGGACAAGTTTTTTTTTTTTTCCCTCACTTTAATTTTCAGGGTGTCTTTGAATTCAGCCCTCTGTAGGTTGATAATTTTCATTCATTAAATGACGTGCCATCCTTTTGTTACCAACAAAAGGATGCATTACCCACTCATATCAGTAGATATCCAGTGATTTTTCCCATTGAGATGACATCTGATGTGTTTTCAAAGTGTTCCCTTTTTGAATTTATATATATATATATATATATATATATATATATATATATATATATATATATATATATATATATATATATATATATATATATATATATACTCCTCAAAAAATAAAGGGAACACTTAAACAACACAACATAACTCCAAGTAAATCAAACCTCTGTGAAATCAAACTGTCCACTTAGGAAGCAACACTGACTGACAATCAATTTCACATGCTGTTGTGCAAATGGAATAGACAACAGGCGGAAACTATTGGCAAATTAGCAAGACACACTCAATAAAGGAGTGGTTCTGCAGGTGGGGACCACAGACCACTTCTCAATACCTATGCTTTCACACCCGTGGTAGCATGAGACGGACTCTACAACCCACACAAGTGGCTCAGGTAGAGCAGCTCATCCAGGATAGCACATCAATGCGAGCTGTGGCAAGAAGGTTTGCTGTCTCTGTCAGTGTAGTGTCCAGAGGCTGGAGGCGCTACCAGGAGACAGGCCAGTACACCAGGAGATGTGGAGGAGGCCGTAGGAGGGCAACAACCCAGCAGCAGGACCGCTACCTCTGACTTTGTGCAAGGAGGAACAGGAGCACTGCCAGAGTCCCGCAAAATGACCTCCAGCAGGCCACAAATGTGCATGTGTCTGGTATGAGGGCGCAACGTCCACAGATGGGGGTTGTGCTCACAGCCCAACACCGTGCAGGATGCTTGGCATTTGCCAGAGAACACCAGGATTGGCAAATTCACCACTGGCGCCCTGTGCTCTTCACAGATGAAAGCAGGTTCACACTGAGCACATGTGACAGACGTGAGTCTGGAGACACCGTGGAGAGCGATCTGCTGCCTGCAACATCCTTCAGCATGACTGATTTGGCAGTGGGTCAGTAACGGTGTGGGGTGGCATTTCTTTGGAGGGCCGCACAGCCCTCCATGTGCTCGCCAGAGGTAGCATGACTGCCATTAGGTACCGAGATGAGATCCTCAGACCCCTTGTGAGACCATACGCTGGTGCGGTTGGCCCTGGGTTCCTCCTAATGCAGGACAATGCTAGACCTCATGTGACTGGAGTGTGTCAGCAGTTCCTGCAAGATGAAGGCATTGAAGCTATGGACTGGCCCGCCCTTTTCCCAGACCTGAATCCGATTGAGCACATCTGGGACATCATGTCTCACTCCATCTACCAACGTCACGTTGCACCACAGACTGTCCAGGAGTTGGCAGATGCTTTGGTCGAGGTCTGGGAGATCCCTCAGGAGACCATCCACCACCTCATCAGGAGCATGCCCAGGTGTTGTAGGGAGGTCATACAGGCACATGGAGGCCACACACAATACCGAGCCTCATTTTGACCTGTTTTAAGGACATTGCATCAAAGTTGGATCAGCCTGTAGTGTGTTTTTCCACTTTAATTTTGTGTGTGACTCCAAATCCAGGCCTCCATTGGTTAATAAATTTGATTTCCATTGATGATTTTTGTGTGATTTTGTTGTCAGCACATTCAACTTTGTACAGAACAAAGTATTCAATGAGAATATTTCATTCATTCAGATCTAGGATGTGTTATTTGAGTGTTCCCTTTATTTTTTTGATATATATATATATATATATATATATATATATATATATATATATATATATATATATATATATATATATATATATATATATATATATGTGTGTGTGTGTATATGTGTGTGTATATATATATATATGCAACAGGTCTGATGACTTCCTCAGTGTCATTCACAACACTTGACTGCCCATCGGGCTGTAGGCTGTGGTGGACCTCATGCACTGACTAGGTTGGCTCCCTCCGATCAGGTCTGGGGGTGACTCAGAAGTGTGCACTTTGATTCAAACATCCAAGTAATGTCAACTACAGCAACTTTTAAAGTGTAGAGAGTCTCTGTTAAATACATAATTCAACATAACTGTCCCTGTATTGTCCTGTTATATTGTTAGTCTAGTATTAAAAATAAAGCTTAAAAAACATGACATTTCCTAAGGTAAATAAATGAAAACTTTTAATATAAATAGCATAAGTTATATTATTATTGTATTATTTCATTGTATCTTAATTAGTTCGCCTGACAGTTAATTACTGGTGTATAGAAGTAGTAGTAGAGGATATTTTAATTAGCGTTCAAATTTTTTCAGGCACTGAGGGTCAGGATGCAATCAGGTGACATGCGCACTCGACCCTGTTACTGAGTTTGTTATGATAAGTCGAGGCCTCGGACTAAATTAGGAAGCAAGCCCCCGTGTTTATCCGGGCGAATCCCGCAATGGAGGGCATGGACCTGGACCAGGACCTCATGCAGAAATTCAGTTGCATGGGTACAACAGACAAAGATATACTCATATCGGAATTCCAGAGGCTTCTTGGGTTTCAGTTAAACCCCGCCGGATGCGCCTTCTTTCTGGACATGACCAACTGGTGAGCTCGGGGACTCGTCTGGCCTGCTGTTTAGTTAACGTTAGATAACAGATATGTATACTAGCTAGCTTTCTGCATAGCAGTTTTTATTGACAGTTCGCCTGGAAAAAACAGAGTATCTTTGAAAGTTTTGTCCTCGCGTTTAGGTTGGTCATAGAAGCGTGGGTTCATTGACAGTTAACGACGTTTAAGAAGCGTAATTAGCTGAGTCAGTGTGACTCCGACTTTTGAGTGCCTGTGACGGACAGTAAAGGGTGGCAAGATTTGCATACCCGTGAAAATTCCTCTGACACAAATACTTTTTTTTTTTTTTTTAAATTCAGGCACAACTTGGTGCCGAAGCGGATGCTGTATTTTGATATAAACACGTTAATTTATGTGGATGTATACGTGTGTTAGCCTGTTGTTAGTTACTACTTTTATTCTGAAAAGCTAGGTCGTACAAGGTAGCTAGCTAACTTAACCTGAACTAAACTGATAGTTTCGATTTAGTTTTAGTCTGTTAATTTGTTATTTACACGAGGATCCTGTAAGACACCCGTTACTTTTATTGTTGATACAACTACAAGAACTAAGGGTAGCCACAATTTATTACGTAACCCATGTACATTGGAATTGAGCTCAAAGATCATAGTAGTTTCGCAAAGCAGATGAGTCTTAACTGGACCAAATTGATTTTTTTTTTTTTTTTCTTTTTCATGTACGGAGAGCACTTGACAAATCATTGGGGGGGGGGTTGAAAAATGTGACTTCCGGTGGCATGTTTTAACAGCGAAACGAATCGCGATGCCATTCCAGTGTACTGAAACGAAAATGAATGTGTTGTTGAGGGGAAAGGCCATTTTGAAGTCATCCCAAAAATAGATTTTTCTGCGCATATGCGGCGCTGAGCCAGCTAATGCTCACCGGTGGAAGATAAAGCGCTCCAGCAGGGTGTTCACTGGGAGTGGGGAGGTTGTAGTATCACGTGATGTCGCTGCTCAGTAACGACTTCTCCAAAATTAAAAACTGCTGGTTTATGGATGACCTCCGTGTATACAGAAACTTATAGATCATCTTGTTCTCCCCACACTCATGGCTATATGAAACAGTGAATTTTGGCAGCATGCAGTCACTAATTCTAAATGAAGCATGCAAAAAACTACTTGTTTTGTTTTGCACTATTGGTTAAACACAACAAGCAATCTGAAGATGTCACTCGAGGTTCAAAAATATAAAGCCCCCCCCCCACTAATACGCTTTAGATTAATAAGAAACAAACAACAACAGCAAAAAAATATCTGAAGTAAGCCTTCAGATATATGGCACAAAGTTAGCCTGCAGGATCCTAAAATCTGTAAAAACTGAGATGTCACTTCTGTAAATGCAGTGCAAGTCAACACCTAGATTTACTCTTAATTTCTTATTCTTCATTCTTAGGAATTTACAGGCAGCCATTGGAGCCTATTATGATTTTGAAAGTCCCAACATCAGTGCACCCTGCATGTCCTTTGTAAAAGATGTGACGATTGGTGAGGGGGAGTCCGTTCCACCTGACACACCTTTCACAAAGACCTGGCGGATACAGAACACTGGTAAGTCAGCTAGAATAATAATAACTCTAAGGTAATTGTAATGTAAAATAGTTACAGTCACAATTTTCCCCCTATGCTTTGATGGGGTGGGTTGTCCACAGTGGAGACGACCACTGGTCTGTCCAGGTTTGGCTTTAGACAAGTTAACATTTGTTGGGAAGCTATTACTTTTACTTCCAGTTGGCTAGAGTGTAACACCATGTTCTCATCTCCATCACGCATACACACAAACACAATGACAACCATAGATTGAAGTTTAGTGAATGCAGGTATACTAAAGTGCAACCATAAGTGACTGCAAAATGCATTAGGGATGATTCACATGTAAAATGTGATCACACAGGATGTACCACTACACTCTCAAATCCATTAATTTCATTGGCAAGACAGTCTCCCGCTGGACAAACCTCAGCACCCAATTTGGTAGCTGTTGAAGACACTGCGATCCAAGTTGAAAAGATTTGAATTTTGACCACTGACCACTTTCTTGGAGAAAGTTTTCCAAGTAGTTTCCAAGTTTTTCTGTTTGTTTTTTTTAATATATATATATATATATATATATATATATATATATATATATATATATATATATATATATATATATATATATATATATATATATATATATATATATATATATATTTATTTGTTCTATCTTCTTCCTAATAGCTGTGTAGCTCTATTAAAGCTCTGGAGATAATAATAAGAGTTACAGACAGAGACATTGCACTGGAAGTTTTGAAAACTGCTTATTTTCTGTCCTTCACAGCTTCCTTGAATAACATGCTGAATCCAGCAGTAAGCACAGTGCATGTAGTGTCCTGTGCAATAGTCCCATTATATTTTTCAGACTTTAATGCATCTCATTTCATTTGAATGCAGTGACAGCAAATCAGTTGTTTATTTAAATGCCTCAGCACTGCCTTTAGCTAACCAAATACATTATAAAAATATCCTAAAAGAATGAGGTACTTGGCTGTACAGCCTGCCATTCAATATTTATCTAAAGTAGAAGTTGAGGATTGGTGAGTATTCACCCTGTTGTTGAATACAGTTAGTAATGAGAATAATTGTTTGTCTTCCAGGTGCAGAGTCATGGCCTCCAGGGGTTTGCCTCAAGTATGTAGGAGGAGATCAGTTCGGCCATATAAACATGGTGATGGTGCGTTCTCTCGATCCGCAGGAAATGACTGATGTCAGTGTGCAGATGCACAGTCCTGTATCTCCTGGCATGTACCAGGGCCAGTGGAGAATGTGCACAGCTACCGGACTTTACTATGGAGGTGAGAGCTACAAGTTTACATAAAAATAAATGTGATGAGAAGCAACCCCAATCTTAGGATTTGCAGAAGGGGGTTGGGTCATTAGTAATCCATCAGCTGGTACAGAAACAAGGAAAAAAACAGACATGTGGGGTAGGAAGGAATTAATAGTAGACCTATGGCTGGAAGGTGAGTGTATGAGGTATTGGTCCACTCCTGACCCTCAGGTAAATTATCTATAATAAATGGAGTATCTTAGAGAAATAGAAAAAGTGACTCTAAGGCCTGATTTAGACTTCTGCGATAAATCTTTGGAGAGCCATACATAAGTGGCAGAAGTCGCTCAGAGGGTTTTTTGGGTATGACGTAGGCTATAACGTAGATTTCCCGCTCAAGTGGTCGCCTCACCTGTGAGGCTGTGTTTTGTTTGTTTTTGATTTTTTTTTTTTTTTTTTAACTTTACACTTTTTTTTTTTTGTAATGTTTATTTTGAACTAAGCTGTTGACACTGAAATCTACATGTCAGTGAGGTGTACTGCTAAGCAAATTTAAGATATCCGGGCTTTCTTTGTGTTAGCTGGCTCTACAAAGCCTAAAGCCCTAGTCAGAGCTAACGGTACCTCAACAGTGGTTATCAGCTTTCTTTGTTAACTCAGGAGTTTTGCTTCAATCAGTGGCTTTTCAGCTGATCTTAAATGGAAACTCTGTACATAACCTGCTCCAGACAAGACTGTGCTCAGCAATAGTTACCATGGTGATGTAGGCAGGGAAAAAGGGAGCCATCTTTGTGACACAGACAACTCTGGTTGGTATATCCTGCTAACCTATTAATCTTGCTATGTAGTACAACCCTCAGTACTGCAGTTAGCAGTAATGGGCAACAGTCATTAATGGAGATAAAGTACTGGATAATTTTGTATGCACATGCTGCAATAAAACTATTAATTATTTATTATTAATTTAACTGATTTATGTCCCAGCATGAAGTCTCTAAGACTTCCCCGCTTACAAATGAAGCAGCAGAGGGATGTTGAATTAAAAAACTTGGCTTTAATGATTCATCCACCTGTTCATCAGCTATTTCTCACCTAAAATAATCACTTTCATTTTAGGAGCAAGAGGCAGCATCATATTTGAAGCACATTACATCTTTGTTACTGAGATTTAAAGTTTAGTCCAGCCTAATTATTGTACTGAAAACATTTGTAAAGATTTCATTTCTAGGTATTGGGTATCCTGTATTTAGATACAAGTTTAGTTACATATTATTAACTCTGTCATTATGTGTAAATACACTGTTGTCTTTTTACAGATGTAATTTGGGTAATCCTGAGTGTGGAGGTTGGAGGGCTCCTTGGCGTCACACAGCAGCTTTCCTCTTTCCAAGCTGAGTTCAACACCCAGCCTCATCGAAACCTGGAAGGAGACTATAATCCCTTTGCCTCACCAGAGAAAAACAAGTGCCCTATCAGCAACAACAACAGCCTCCGTGATGACCATAGAGTTGCAGAGGAACATTGGCAGGGAAGCCCAAATCAGCTGCAGCAAGACCAGAATGGACTTTCACAAAACTCTGTGGATATATTAGCAAACAGTCTACAAAGCAATCTATCAGTAGTCTCTTATAACCAGGTGAGACATATCACAGAGTAAGAACATTCTCCATACACATGAATCGCACTGATTCTTCTGTGAACAAAAAGTCTACAGTTGCATTAGTGCATTATACTACATATTGCTGTACACAGAGTAGTGATTTGAGCTAAATGCAGAGCTTATCAGCTATAATTTTATAATGTTTGCCAGCTCCATGCAATAGCTGTTGAGATATTTATTTTGCTAGTAGGGGACAGACTGACAAAGCTATGCTTCTGTCTGTGCTCACAACATCTAAAGTCTACAAAATGGGCGTTTAGAATTTTCAGCTCATTTCAGCAAATTTTAAAATGAACTTTTAATGCGTGTGGTGCCTAAACAGGAAATAATTTATGCCTGTGTGACTGGGGCCTATAGTCTGGCAACCACCAGTTGTTAGAGAAAAATGTGTACCTGACCAGTTGGTGAGTGGCTGCTGGAAGTTGCTAGCAGTCACCAGGAGAAATTAGGCGCAAAGAGAGCTGCACCAAAAACCTCCTTGCGATTGCTTTGGTCACTAGCAGGTTGCCCTTAGTTTGCAAGGGAAGATGCCGACTTCTGGGCTGCAGTGATTCGTTGACATAATCGATGATGTTGACTACAAAAATTAGTCTGTGGAGTTTTAATGTCAACGCGGCATATTCTAAGACCATGTATGTGATTTTGTAACTGCAATACACTACAGGAAGATGTGGGGGCAATATTGCCTCCATTGTCTGCCAATAACATCAATACAAAGAAAGTGACGCAAACAACATAGGAGCGGCTACATTGTCTCCTGTTTTTTTTTTTTTTTTTTTCTCTTCTCACAATATTAGCATTCATTTGTATTTTTATGGGTTATTTTAATTGTGAGGAGAGACAACAAGGTGATATTCACAGGCTTGAACAGGTGAGGTAGGATTGAAATAATTGTTGACTAATTGACTAATCAAAAAAATCATTGACAGATTAGTTGACTACCAAAGTAATCTTTAGTTGCAGCCTTACCGACTTGTTTGCAAACACTTGCCAAATGCACGCTGAGCAGTAGTGAAAGTGTGATGCAAACCAAAAATGGAGATTGTTTGTCTTCAGAGTAAAAGTGCCTTTTGAAACGTGTTTGTTACAGCAGTAAGGCACAGCTTTTACTTTGAAGTCGAGCATTCTCCCTTGCTGCACTTTCAAGTCACTAGCAATCTACTAGCGACTAAAGCAATCTCCGGGTGGTTTTTGATGCAGAACCATTTTTGTGTTCAGCTTCACCTGGCGACTGGTGACAGTTGGCAACTGTAAACAACCACTCGGCAAATGGTCGAGGAATACACATTTTTAGCTAGTGACTGGAGGCTGTTAGGGAGTCACCGACTGTGCAACTGAGGCCTGAGCATGTGACCGCTGTTATGAAACAACAATGCTAACCCATCGCATAATAGACAGTGGTCTAAATCTGTGTGTATATTTTCCTACAGTTTTTTTTTGTTGTCTGGTATTGAAGAAATAATAATTCTCTTCTCTCAGCATTCAGCTCTTGTGGCCCAGCTACTTCTTTTTAATCTTTTCTTCTTCTTACAGGGTATACAGGAGCCCTAACTGTTTGGGCACTCTTAAATCATGGGACTTGTGAAGGAGTGAAGCAGCACTAAAATCATACCTCTGGAGTCTGTCACACCAACATAAGAAAGAAGGGGATTAATCAGTAGCTGATGGAGAGTGTGGAGATTCAAAAACACTTTATGCAAAGTCCAGTCAGACTGAATATCCGGAGGCCAATGCTCCTGACATGCAGCTCAACCAACACCCTGCACCCACTGTATGCACGCGTGAATGCTAAGTTATAAATGAGTGCTGAGTCTTCTGAGTGATGACTTTTTTTTTTCTTTCATTTTGCAAAGTTGTTTTTTTTTTTTTTTAAAGCAGAGTACCCATGAAACAGTGATGACAGGGGTGTGTGAATGTTTGTGTAGATGTTGTGTGGATTGTGCAACATGAAAAAGAGAATTTGGAGGAGAAGCCATTCACTTTGCCAACTGATTCTCCAGTTTCTACTCTGATTATTGGTATGTTGTTAGGGTTTGTGGACTCTTTGGCGTCTGGATTACTAAATTCTTGAATAAATATTAGAATATTTTTTGCATTATTGGTAAGTGAACCTAACTTTAGATTTTGTTGGGTCATTCATTCATTCATTCACATTTAAAAAAAAAAAAAAAACTAGGATTCCTACGTAATATAAGATGCTTATTTCAAGGCATATAAACAGCAGTAACAACATAATTTCACATTCTGAAATCTTTTATGTTTCCTACTGCTCTGAATTCAATTTAAACCTTTCTTGGAATTGTTTTTAACATATTAAGTTGAATGTATACGACAAATGTAGAATGAGATAATATTTCTGGAATTTACCCAAAGATTCTTTATTGGATGTTTTCATTGAACTGGCAGTTTTATTAGTGTAAATGTTGGTTTTCATGTTGCTGACACTTGTTAAGTTTATGTTTAAGACGTTTCATTTTGAAGACTACAATGGTCTCATTGATATTTTACATTTAATTTTTATTCTTTATCATCAAATAACTGAATCCCATCCTTTTTAGTGTTACTTGACATTTACTTACTGGCTAATCTATGCACTGAGAAATGAACCCCCAATGGCAAGGCACCAGTGTGTCTTTTCTCCTTCATAAGAAGGGTTTAACAGCTGTTTGGTTTTTTTTGTTTTGTTTTTTTAATTAAAATTTGTTTTTTAAAGCAGTGTGTTATACCACTGTCACAGCCTTTTACTTTGAGGCTTGTAAACTTGAGCGTGATGAGAGTTGACACAAGAAACTGTCAACACTCGAAGAGCCCCGAGCTCTAGTGTGCATTTCCTGTTAATAAAGAGATTAATGTTTATCTTGCTATCAGAGGTAGTTATTGTCAATTTAATGTAATAATACGAAGTTTCCACTGGCCAAAATGAATTGCAGAATGAATCAGTTGGCATTAGACTCAAACAACAGCACATTTAGGTGAGTGAGAAGCAGGCAGATGAAAGCGTATTTCTGGTATGTTTGATGAATGTTTGTATGATTAAATTATCACTAAAAGTGAAAGTCTTTGTGGTCATCCTTTTTATGTTTTTATGAAATTATTTTCACAACACGACTGAAAATGAAACTTTTAAATAATGGCTTTTATGATGGTAGATGACTCACTCCACCACCTGAGCCGTGACCATGGTAGCAAATAAATCACAAATATGGCCTAAAACTCATCCATCAAGCCAGCCATCCGTTTTCTTCGGCTTATCCAATTCAGGATCCTGGTGAGGCTGGAACCTATCCCAGCTGTCTGGCTAGAGGAAGGGTGCTTCTTGGACAAGTTGCCAGTTTGTCACAGATGAAAATTATTTAAGTTAATGAATCATAAGCAAAAATATGATTAGTGTTGGACCCCCTAGGCTGGGTTGAATTCTTTGTGGACTGCACCAATTAAAAACTTGTACATCAAGCTAGGTCCATCAGAGCTCAAATAGTGGTTTACAGATCAGCTTTGGAGAATGGAGCCTTGTCATGGACCTGTTTTTTTCTTGTAAACATTTCCTAAGATAAATTATCCATCAGATTGAGATCCAGACTGTTTGCTGGCCATGTCACTGAATTATTACGACTTCCCTGAATAACATCTTCAATTATCCTGAAAAATGACTTCATCATTTTCCATTGATGGATTAAGAAAAGTCTCCAGAATCTCAGAGCACTCAGTACTGCTGAGGTAATGATGGACCTTGGTCCTTTACCTGACATAAAAGCCCATAAAAAAAGGTGAGTGTGGAAATTTGCTTCTTTTCTTCAGGAGGTCATCTTTAGAGGTTTCCCTGGGACAGCAAAAGTTCCAGCATCACTTTCATGGCCAGTACAGATTCTTGAGCCATTATTAAACATCACTTTCATACAATCACCCACAATCTATGATTGCTTCTCTAACAGTACAGTGGAAAGGATCCCATAATTTCACACACAGGTGAGTGTGTCCTAACTTTTGACTGGTAATGCATATACTGTACAAGAAAAATAATTCTTCAAATCTTTAATCAGTGGTGTTTCATGGGATAAACACGCAAGTGGCATAGGTTGGATGATGCTGAAAAAGCTTACAAGACAAGTAATCTTTAATGATGCTTTCTGAGAAATTTTTAACACCAACTACTATTAGTAATACAGAGTCTGACGAATCGAAACCTTGGATTACTGAACAACTATAAATGTTCTCCTATAAACTAAATATGAAGCCCTTTCTAAATTCCACCATTTAAAAAAATGCAGTAACTTAAATGAACTTCAGAAATCCACTCAATCACTAGGAAAGCTAAAATGTATTTATCAGACACATTTATCTGGCATGAAGCCACTATTGCAGCCCCTCGGTGGCATTGTTAATGTTAAAATAGTCACTACAATTAATTGAGGTTGCTTTAGTGAGTTTATCTGTGAGAGGCCAATGGGAGGAAATGGTGGGTGACCTAAAAGGGAGAGAAGTTTAAAATCCTTGTTTGGAGTCCAAGAATGAAAAAGATATGATTGGAAACTGGCATAACACACACATATTAAGTCCAGCAAAGTGTTGGACAGTCAGATCAGCAGGTGGAGTTTTCCTCACTCCCAGGAGTGTCATTGCTGCTCAGATTGTAACTTGCAGTGTAGCAGTATCAGGTCTCTTTTTTGTGTATAGCATGACCAGGGCATGACCCACCTGTCTCAGGTAGATCAGGTGATGGCTCCACCATTCTGATAACTTCCATTCTGGGAAGGTACCATCTAGAAGATAAATGTCGTAATAGAATCTTTCTTCCTTAAAATGACTGACTTTGACATAGAATCCTCACTATGGCAAACATTAACTGAATAATAGTTCCATTTATTGAAACTGCATAGGCAGAATTTAGTAAGCTTTAAAGGTGCTGGTAGATGCTTTCTGTTTTTCCAGGGGTATATATAATCTATCTAGCTGGATTTTAGAAAACTTATGGAAAGGTGGCCTTGGCTGTTCAAGTGCCCCTCTAGTTCAATAATGAAGTTTTATGTTATTCTGGAGTGGAGTTATTCCGAAGTCAGGAAGTGTTTTATTATTAGACCAGTCTTGATAAATAGCCCTTCTTTTAGTTGCCTATTGATAGGTTTATGCCCATGTTCTACAATAAAAATAAATAAAGTGTTTAATCTAACAAATAACTCAAAATCATGCTGTCTATAGACAAACCCCCCCCCCAAAACAAAGAAAACAAAACACACAGACGCTACGTTTTTTTTTTTTTTTCAACAAACTTGTTTCCCTTTCAAACCATTATCGCAATATTGACACCATCACAACAAATTTGATTCGGGTTTTTCATCACTATCGTCATTATCTGTGATCATAATCATCTTTATGCATATTTAAATGAACTTGTTACATCAAGATGAACAGGCACTACACCAGTTAGGAGATAAAAGTACATCACTAACTATGAACATACATCTTCTGGACCGCTAATAGAGGGATTCCACAACGTGAGCTGCTGTCCCCTGTGTGCATAAGGAAGAGATCAACATAAAAAAGCATTTACATGTACACCTGTTTACTGCCTCAACATGGTTAGGGCTCATTTTCAACTCAACACAGTTGTACAGTTACAATAGAATATAATCTTTAAATTACATCATCATTTACAAATCTGACAGCGTGGGATAACGTCACGCTTTTATGATACACTGACAATTCCATTGCAATAAAATTCATACAATATGGTACCTATTACTTAATATGTTTTCCATTGCTGTTATTTGATGAAACACATTTACATGTATAACACTACATTTTGTCTTAATAGTCAATCACTTGCATTTTTTTAAATGTTTTTTTGGTTACATTTACACAACTCATACACACTGGGTGATGAAGATGTTTTCCCTCAGAATATTAACCTGATAATGTGGATTATGCATTTGAACTGTGTGTGTGTGTGTGTGTGTGTGTGTGTGTGTGTGTGTGTGTGTGTGTTGTGTATATATATCCTGTTTAATGTGTGTGTTTAGTGTGTCTGCATGTGTATGGAAGTGTGTGCGCATGTGGATCAATGATGCATGACATTTTTTATGACAGGAGTCCTTTTTGCTATGCTGGACAGCTTTTCTCTAAGACACAACTTGTGAGCTGGTGATGTGTTTCTCCTCATGTGTGAGACCCCAAACCCGTCAAATCCTATTCCAGACACAAAGCTAAACACATCTGACTGCTGTTGGTCCGGTGACATTTAAAAACTTCTGCACACCGAAGTTATAAATAGCAATCTCCAATCGAATCAGATTTAGGTGCAACACGTAAGCAAGATAACTCACTAATCCACATTTGATGAATGCGATTCCTGCTATGGTTTTAATTTTCATGTTGCAAGCTAAAGGTTTCAAAAATAACCATGTAATGCACCCTGTAAGTCATCTTACATGCAGTGCAGTACTCCTGATATGTATTCCCAGTGGGTTTTCTTTTAGCAGTGGGTTTTTTTTTTTTTTTTAGGCAAATGAATTTTGGTGGATTGTGAAGCAACTACAAGTTGACCTTCAGTGAAGCTGCTTCACACTAATATGGTAAATTATTGCACGGAGAGAAAACAGTTGATGGTATCGGGTCGTTCTTTGGCTCAGCAGGAAATCGGGCCACATAACTAGTGCTTTTTTGCTAGGCAGGGCTTTAAATGACAGTGGAGCAAAATGCTTAAACAACATGCCCTCTTTCAAGCCCAAACACTAGTACATTCATGTCCTGTTGGAGAGGCTTCAATCTTCAGACAACAGTCTGCAGCACAGTAACACACTGAGATGCCTCCACTGGCCCTCCACTCTGAAAGAAATGTCCCCAGCATATGCATTTCTCAAAAACCCTCCTCTCAAACTGCAGAAGCAACCTCAAGATGACTTGATCCGACTTCACTCACAGGGAATGCATCACAGGTCTTTCTTGTTTTCAGTAGTGGATTATAATGAGACCTGAATTTCTGAACCAAGGATGAAAGCTTCTGGAAAAAAAAATTGTAAATCCTTTCCATGGTTTGCATGAAGATGATTTTCTCAAAGGATCTGTGATTCTAAGAAAAAACAAAAATGTTGAAAGCAAGACAAACATAAAATCAGTCCATCAACAAGCTTTCTCTTGTGAAATTAGAAGCATGTGCATGTCCAGAAGCTTGTGATGCTAAGAAATAATCTCTGCATTTGTAGTTGAAGTGTTGCATCAGGTCGTAGCCTAAACGAGGCCGCAGGATTCGGGGGAATGCAAGTTGTTGCATAGCACATGCTGCTATGCAAGTTCAGAAACAGTTAACACACATAGCACTGCACACACTGGAAAAGAGGCTGGACCAAATCACAAAGAAAAAAACAAACAAACAAACAAAACAAAAAAAAGAGGATACTGTCTGTGGTACTTTTAAAACTACACAGCATTCCTGATGTAAGAATGATGGCTGACCATACACAGCATTAAAAATGCTACACAAAATGGCATCACACTGTATATACACAATGCAGGTTAGAGAAGCTCATCTTTGTCAAATGGGTACAACGGATTATATTATCTTCCCATTTCCACAAGTGAACACACTGCAGTATACTGCAAGTTTAAATAAGCTGCATTATATGTTAAATACAGCGACACAGACAAGCAATGTGTTCCTGCACTGTCTTGGTGTTATAGTTGAGTGTGTATATACTGGAATAACTGCTGCTCCTGTTTTTAAATGTGTAAGTTCACCCACCCCAAATGCTGGATTAAAATATATTATACTGATATATTGTCTTTTAGGTTACTAAGTTTTATTTAGGCAAAACTGCTTGGCGTATCTGTTGGGCAAGGGATGTGTTGCTCTTAAGTCTCTGGCTATGTGCGGTGCAATTGGCGGGGCAGTTCAAGCTGCCTCCAATGGCATGTCCTTGTCCAGTAATGTAACTAAATTGGCTCAACATAGTTGGCTGGGTACAGTCCCTCTCGGCCGTTGTCCAAACGACCTCTACACCAGCCCTGCTCGTCTTCATCCTCAGTCTTGGTCAGTTCATCACCTGTAAAAGAAAAATTATTATTTAATCAGCACACTCTTGTGTTTCAAATACTGGCAGGCAACTTAAATCTAAAGCAGATATTTTCATAAGAATGTTTCCGCAGTTTTGCTAATTTATATGTGAGTGAGATTTTATTTGATAGTAAATAATGTAATCTCTTTTATTATAGCATTTTGAAAATAATACACTCACAAGGGGGAAAAAAAAAATCCTCACTCTTTTAAAATTTCTGTTTTTTTTTTTTTAATAAATTGGCTGGAAGCTTCAAATTTTCTTTGTTGCTCAGAAGATATCATTCTTATGTCTACACCATAAACAGTATATGAAAGATGGATGTAATCATATCACCCACATCACCCGCTAGCAAAGGGTGGAGCTGTATAAGAAACTGAGGCACAATCAGCAATCATACAGTAGGAATATGTTGGTTTCAAGGAAGGCCCACCCAAAAGCATACCCTGCTTTGTTGTAGTTTCTTTCTCAAACAGGGTAGTTTGCCAAATTAAAATGTTGTATTATATTGTATTAAAGTAGAAAGAAAAGCAGCAATGTATCAATAAAATGTAAGGAATTCCACCAAAATTGTTAACAATGCAAGCTTTTAAAAGATTTCAAAAATAAACTGAATTTGTTTCTTTTTGTTAGCCCTCAAATACCTTCAAAGCATTTTGGTGAGCAGCACTGAATTTTGAAGCTCTTGTTTGCCTCTAAGGAAACAACAGAATGCACTTTCAACTGTTTTTAAACAGAACAAATATAATCGTTTGTAGGTGAAACAAGTTTTGACAAATATTCAGGGAGTAAAGCAAAGAAAATTTCTTTGACTGAAGAATTTGGGGAGGGGGTGGGATGTCGCTGTGTTTCAGTATTTTGTTTTTCTATCAGGGGACAGCGAATAAAGAAACTTCACTCGCAGTGCGGTAAAAATATGGATGCAGCGGGGAGAGCAAGATGAAGATGCACAGCTGCGGCTTCTTTAGTAGTTATTCTTCTGTTTAGAGCTTGCCTTTAAATTGTTAGTGTTGTCACTGTAATGGCTCTAGAGCACTGTTTTGGACTATTTCCCAAAGAGCTTCTGCAAAGTGTTAGCAAGCGCCTGTAATTTGTTTTCCATGTGGCTATTACAGACTCATCATTGCTATTTTCTATGGAGGAAGGAGCTTTAAAATAGAAATTAGGCCAAATTGCTGCTTTTGACCACCTGCATTAAGCTACAGCTTGTCGCCCTATCTGAAATCTTCTGCTTCCATGGCACATAAATAATTTAACTGTATTTTTGTTGTAGTTTCATTCAGCCATTCAGCTCAAGGTACACTTGAGCTGAATGGCATGATGATTGGCAAAATCTGTCATGGAATATTTACCTGCTTTAAAAGAGAGTTCATCCTGCTCCTGGCCATCATAGTCATAGAGAGCACGCACGCGTACCCCTCTTCCAGTGCTGGAATCATCTTCAAATGAATTGCCATTCCCACCGTTCTCATTGCCTGAGTATGCAGCAGGCTGCTCATCATCAGACCACTCAGTCGAATAAGCTTGGTTCCTATCATAGCTGCTCACACTGGAGGAAAGAGAAAATGGAGGGTGAAATTTGATGTTTATCGATTTTGTCAACAAATCTCACAAACAGGTCAGAACCAACAATAAACTGATCCTGTTTGCAAATATTGGGCATGAGCTGTCTACCGCAGACCTTAATGACTGTCCAAAAGGCTGAGAGTCAGTATTAGGCTTGTTGCTAGAAGAGTGAACACAGACCTATTCCTGAAAGGGTCGGTGTGCAGCAGCCGTCCCAGTTTGATTTAAAGCTACAAACTGTTAGAACTAAGGCCATAACCAGAGGTATAAAGGCATAGTGCAAAAAAAAAAAAATCTATTTGGTATTTTTAGCTGAAACTTGAAATATATCATTTAGGGACACATGAAGCCAAAATTAATATGTGTTAAAGTAGTAGATTATGAAGTCCAAAAATCTGAAAATATTGAAAAAAGCCTAATACACTGGTGGTTTTAGCATTCACATGAGATTTTTTTTTAAAAACCTTTATTTTACCAGGTAAAATGTTCTCATTTACAAATATGACCTGGCCAAGAGGCCCCAATACAATCAGGTCCACTACACATAGATACACATAAACATATTGATTTAATTTTTGTTTACAAAAGCTAAAAATTTTAAATAAAATTAAGAATAATTATTAGTCACATCTCACAATCATATTGCTACATTAGACTCAAAAATACAATTTTACATAGTCTAGAGTGAGCGTCAATGTGACTGTAAACTACACTAGAACATCTCTCGAACTAACCTGCTACGGTCACCAGGTGGAGCCACATGGTCAGTGCTAGGAGTGGGTGGGGCTCCGTCTGGTTTCTTCTTCTTTGGAGGAGCTGCAGCCTGGTCTGGGTTGTACTCCTGGTGAGGAGCGAGAAAAGAAACACATGAAAGCAGAACAAAGTAATGCAGGAAATAAAGAGCAGAGATGTTATACATGTATTCGTTTGATGGCTTGGTGTTGCACCTCAAATGTGGGCCAGTTCATGTGCATTCCTGGGCCGTGGTTGTTGCTGAACCACTTCAGATCCTCTTGTGTGTTTGCAGCCAAGATCGTGCGCTCCAGTTCTCTGTATGTTGTGGCATAGCTGAAGAGAGGAAAATGGAACAAATAGTGACAATGAAAGTGCCAGAAGGGACCTGCGGGTGCTGCCAATTTGGCATCAGAACCAGCAGTGTAGTTCAAATTCTAGGTTGAAAGAGATCCAATATTGGGTCATGACAGGACTGAAGTGTCTCCCTGAATTTTCGGGTGAAGCTGGAGTTCTCCACAGAGGAAATATTTACCCTATTTTGTAGCAGGGCGTTGGTGTTTATATTGCCAAACCATGGCAACGTGTAATGGACTAAAAAGAGAACAATCACCCTGCAGCTTTGTGCCTCTAAATACAGGATAAACCAGTCTGTCTGGGGTCATATTTCAACACATATGGGTTACAAAACTATTTAAGAATATTTTTTAGCAAAAGTGGCAAAAGTGTGCGGGCAGCTATTTGAGGCAAGCCTATGGATCAAACTATTGCTTTATGATAAAATGTGTTCTACTAACAGTAATTTAAATATTTAGCATAAACTCCTCCTCTGCTTCATTTTTCATCCCAGTTCATTTCACGTTCACATGTGTAAATATCTGCTGGTCGCTATTTAGCTGCATCTATATCCATCTGAGCAGCTGTGTCAGTCTTAGTAGGAGAAGACTGAACTTCTACAGATTGCTGAGTTGACTGAAGCGGCAAATCATCACTTCTCTTGCAATCAGGGTCACGACTGCTGGTTTGCAATCAGAGTGAGGGTTTACTGCCTACCCTGCCTTTTTCCTAAAGTGACTTTAACGTGCTATCTGAGAGTGTTCAGACTGCATGGTGGCGAAGCTAGTAGGCACACATTTGGTTTTAGTTGTTGCTTTTGACCTCTTCTAGTTGATTCATCTAGAGAGAAGCACTGAGAACACAACCACAGGTCTTTTGGAAGCTGTCCTCCACAAGCATTTTCTGGCTTCTCTCTCCTTTTCTTATTATCTCTTACTATTGTTGGGAAAACTGTGAAGACTAATAAAAATTTTTTTGTTTCCTTCTGACTGGAAATTACAAGCAAATGCCATGCATTGTAGTATTTTTCATGCTTTGTATAATTTGGTCTTTAAGAAAGAGAAACTTTGTAACCTTAGCTCTTGAGTGCAACCAGTTTACAACATCGAGCCAGACTGCATTGCACACATCAAGTAATCGCAGCCCATAATATTTGTATAAAATAATGAAAATAGTGGACCATGCTTCTCTCCCAACAACAGCTGGGATAGGCTCGATAGCTGGGAAAGGAGCAAAAATGCTAGAAAAAAAAATCAAATCAAAGGTGAATAATTAAACCTGAAAATCACTTTGCCATATTTCATGGCTCTGTTTACTAAATGCAGCATTAAAAGAAAAGAATATGACAAGCATCCACTCTTGAATAAATTTCAGTTTGTCAGCAATGCCACTGACTGAATCATTGGTTAATTAGCACTGTGAGTCTGAAAACTAATGAAAAACACACGCCTGGTTTAGGTGTCTGCTGAAATTAATCAATTTGCAGTGAACTGTCTCGAATGTGACACAAGACGAATCAGACTAATTTAATATAAATTTGTATTTAGTGCGACTACTTTTGATTACAAGTAAAACTGTGTTTTAAGGATTCATTGCCTATGTTACATGTGTCCACACCGGATAGAAATAAAGTCTATATAATGACAGTTTCAATGGCTGAAGTCATTCATAAATAAATAACACACCAAAAACAAACAAACAAAAAAGAAATATGAGCTGAGCCAAACTGCAGAGTTCACATAGTCTCAAACCAGCAGCTCTGTGAAACCTTAAAAAAAAAAAATCCCTCCCGTCTTCCATTCTGACTAACCTTTGGTTCTCGGTGAGGTTAAGGTGGCGTTTGATATCCAGCAAGGCCTCCTTGAGGAAGGTCAGCCTTTTGACTTCATGCTGCTGGCACTGGTCAAACACCTGCTCCATACTCTCCATGTATTGTGGAGTGCACTTGCTTAGTTCCTCCAGAGACTTCTCATACTTTTCTTTAGCCTGCAACAGACAAGAGAAAACACAGTGAGTCATCTATGGGCAATAAGCAGTTGAGAATAATCTTATACTGGGCCTTGCACAGCTCATCAGTCCATGCAGGGTCTGTAACTTCCTTTTGATTGGCTGCTCCTTGCAAAGAGAACCTTTGAACAGCAGTGGCATGGGGCTGCTCACAGAACCAGAGCTCCCCTCTTTTTGACATCAGGCAGATCCAAGAATAGAAATGAACTGTCTAAAACAGTAGTTTGAAGCCTGGCTCATAGGGATTACTCGCACATTTGCTGACCTAATTATTCTGAAACTTTTGGTCAGAAAATCAGGAAAAGCATAACAGACCCACTTTAAGGTTCTTACCTTCTGCACATCCTGTTTGCATTTGTCCACTTTCTCGTGGAGTTTCTTCTGCTGGTCTGGTGTGACAGAAGCTTCAGTCTTGCCATTGGCCTCTCGGGCTGCAGCCAGCTTCTCCTCCTTGCAGGCCATGTGGTATGTTTTCTTAGCTGCCTCCATCTGTAGAGTCAAACACGGGCATTGTTAGTAACACAGATACAGTACATGATCTGATGGTTTGATTAAAGGAACACAAGGATGGAAATGACCTTAATCACTATGTACAGTATAACTATATAAATAATGTAATGGCTTTGTATCAAGGACCAAAGCTATATTGTTCTATGTAGGCTGCTCCAAATCACTAGTGAATTGTATGATATATGTAATTTTTCCCCAGTATCAAAGTACAGGTATCAAATTAATCTTCAGTCAAACCAGTATTTGATCCTGATTAAGAACTGGCCTCAGGTAGCTGGACCCAAATTGTGCCAGGAACTTTTCAGTGATTAGATCCTTTTCACTGAAAGCAGCTGCCTGCTAATGTCAAAAATCACTTTATTCAAACGTACTAGAACAATAAGGTTTCAAGATGAGCTGCTAAAACTCAATATTTTAAGGCTGAAGATAGCTGTAGAGCCAAGTGATCCTTTTCACTCTATTTACACTCTTCAACTGATATATTGTGAAAATTGTTATGGAAAGGGGATCATTTTAACTTAATTAATAACAAGTAAACCCTACCAGTAATGTCTACCACTTATATTGCATCCTATTACAATTATGAGTGATGGATGGACAGATATTCCTGTTACCACCGTCCTGTTACTCAAAAAAAAAAAAATTTGTCCTCATCTGCCTCACCTCCTTGAGCTTTTTGGCCCATGGTTTCTGGGCCTTCTTGAAGCCTTCCTCTGCCTCCTTGGCCTCTTTGAAGCCTCCAATCATTTGCTTATGATACGCTTCTTTCTGCCAGTTCTTCACTTTTTCAACATCTTCATTAAGAAGGTTGTTCTTCACGTCTTGGTGCAGCTCGCTCACTTTCTCTGCCTCAGTCATCACAGCCAACCAGGCCCTCTCCACAGAGCCATACTGTGGACCTGCGAGTTGGATTAAATTATTTTATTTGATTCCAAACAAAATTTCAGGATAATATTACTCAGTAAATTTTCAAATAGACCAAACATCAAACTGAAAGGATGCATACTGTCTTATTATCTTGTTGAAACTTCACCAAAAGCTGACCTTTCTCAATGAGTTGTCTCCATCTCTTTGACCAGGCAGTTAGCTGATCGCCATAGGCTTTCTCTATCTTGGCACGCTCCTGCAGGCAGCCCATAAGATCATTGCAGAGCCGATGGCCATCATCAAATCTCTTGACAGCACGTTTGTAGTTCCCCACCTGAGAACGGAGAGAGATAAATGAAGGGACTTGCAACTAATTTGCTGTAAAATATAGCAAACATGCAAATATACAAAACTTGGGCAATTTTTATACTACTGAGACTAATTGAAGTATATCATAATATGAAACATTTTATAGATCTGTACAGTGAAAAAAATTGTTATCATTATGATTATAATAGAGTTAGAGATTGCAGTATGACTGTGAATACAGTCATGTGAAGCAGCAGCCTATAAGGTGAAAAGAAAAGCAGGTGCACTTCCTCAAACGGTCATCTTTGCAAAGCACCCACACAGTCTAGGAATGCAAGTAACTATCCAAGCTTGCTGCCTAACCAGATGCACTCCACCCTGCCATCCAAACAGGGTCACGTCTGGCTTATAAAGCCAATCGGCGATGACACAGTAGCTGCATCCATCTTTTATGTACAGTTTATAAACCCAGCACAGCAATCATCAAAATGCGTTGGCAGCATTAAATATAGAAGCTACAGCAAATCCAAATAGCATCACGGTATGTCCTTTAATTTGGAAACTTGATATATTGTCTTAAAGGGAAAAGAAAATGCTCTTAGCTAATTAATTACACCTCACATTCATAACCTCATTGACATAAAAAATGCTTTTCTTTGTCTATTTTGGGAAAACCACAAACCAGAAAGTTCTCAGACAGTAGAAATTTACAACTTTTTGTATTTGAAACAAATCAGCAGGAGTGGGCAGAGTTACAGAATCCCATCTCCTTGTAATAATATAGTAGTATAGTTCCACAGTGCCACACGATTTCTGCACAATGACAATAAAATACATCTCTCTGAAACTGTTTGCAAAAATACTGAAGATTAGCTTAAGAATAGAGTGCATTGCAAAAGTGATGTTTTAACACACAGTTTAACTAATGAACTGGGAACTGAGTATGTTTCATTTATTGCATTATACACTATGCTACTTCATAATTGTATGCACATTTTAAATCCAAGCAGAAAGCAGCTCCAGCCAACTTAATTACTTGATTAAAAAATATCAAAGCTGTTATGATACTCAGGCAAACACATCAGAATTAAGAGGGTTTTTTTTGTCAAAATGATTCTACTGCATTTTCTTTTACATCTCACCCCCTTAACTGGGGCTACCTTAAAAAAGCAGGGCCAGACCGAGTGACTCCGCCTCTTTTGTGCCTGCAGGCGGGTGTGCTCATGGTGCATGATGAAGGGAGAGGGGTTTACCCGTGCCTGTGCATGTGTAGTTATGCAATGACATGGGTTTGAGTTTGTGTGTGCGGATGAATGTGTGTTAGTGTGTGTATGTGTGTGGGTAGCTGCTTTAATCCTCTTGCGAGGTGTAATGCAGTCAGATACTCAGGGATAGATGACAAAGTAAAGACAGAAATATGGCAGACTGTGTGTGTATAGGTATAAATACATAGTTATATACAGCATAATACCAACACAGATCATGGAGTGCATCTCTGATCTGTTTGCTGGCTGGAGAGATGCGCTCTGATTGGTCCTGACATGAACATGCATGTTTGGTTACTGTTTGAGATGAGTGCTGCAGGGAGGCCATGAGACAGGTGTTTAACGGTATGAGTTTTGCTCTATGTGACAGTTTGCCAAGTCACACCAACAACAACACGTCGGTGTACTGGTTGTGCACATGAAAACACACCTGAGCCCTTGTGTTTGTGCTGTTGTAATGCCATTCTGTGGTTGTGTGTGGATAAAACACAAACCTTTCTGATGACAAAACATGAGAATACAGCATTTTTTCCTGGAATTTATAAACCGTAAACTGACCTCAGCTGTGTTGCTAGTATAGGCAGGTGCATGTGGTGAAAGGCTGCCTCACAGTGACTGATGACTGAGGCTCTTTGTTGGAGTCTCTGTGGCTAAGAGCCATGATACAAAGAAGACTCTGTACTCTGGGAATTCATTATCGCTAATTTGGGGGGGGTCCAATGTGTATGCACACACACACACACACACACACACACACACACACACACACACACACACACACACACACACACACACACACACACACACACACACACACGGTTGTGTTTCCAGTAGGGCACACAACCATTACTTGCCTAACTGCAACCCTTAACACAACTTATATGATCTAAAGCAAATATGATTTACAATGCATTTACAGTACTATTAGAGTCAAATTGGAAAAAAACACTTTATTGAAGAAGTACTTCTTGCAGATTCATATTAAATCCTTAGATTTTCAAAAAAAAGTTATTATGAAACTGGCCACAAGGAAATCCGGTAATGTCGTTAACATTCATCCACTGACTTTGTGCCCAATATTCAAAATTTCATATATACTGCTTTATTTAAAGAATGTTTTTCTTTTCATAAAGAGGAAATGTTTATGATGCCCTTTGGAGCAAGAGAAAACAAAAACCACACAAGTCAGCCGTGCAAAAAATGCAAATAAGCCTTTTATATTATTTACCTCTTTGGTTTATTTTTCCTTGTTTGACATCTTGTCTTTGCGTATTGTCTTAAACATGCCAGTTTGAATTTCCTTGAGCTGAAAGCTTCATAAATAAACCTGTCTTACTTTGCCTCATACCACGTGTGAGGTAAATTTGCCTTTATTTTGAGCACTGTGAGAATTCTGGTAGGTGCACTTCCAGCTCATTAGATGGCAAAAATCAAAGTGAAAAACAAAGGCAGAATTTGATAGGCAGATGTAAGAAAGTCTAATTTGATTCCTGGTACTACAGCATCAAACCTCCTTTAAAGTGGACCCCTACACTTTTGAACATATCAGCAAAAGTGACTCTCAGTGGGGCTGGACATCATATGGATATAAAAGCCTCATTAAGATGGATATGAAGTTGTTACTTCTAAGAACAATAATCTCTATTCCATGATTTCACTGATGGCTTTGCTTAATTTCAGGAGCCAAATCAATAGAAATGGAGGGTGAGAAGTTTTTTTTTTTTTTTTTTTTACAGCTTGAAAATCCGTAAGAACAGACATGATGGCATCTGTACCTCCCAGAAGCTGTCCATGGTGTCGTCAGCACCTGCACATTCATCGTAGGAGCCAGACATTTTCCTGGTTGAAACAAAGCACTTCAATGACTAAACCTGTCCTCTGCAGAAGAGCTGGGTTCCTCATGCACTGAAAGAGGCAACGAGAAAAACAACAATCAGAGACAGTAACATTACAAAACTACACAAAATCAGCGAAAACTTTAGTTAAAAATACTGGCAAAGCTGGACTCTGTGTAACACAGATGCAACAACTTTTTCCTAGTAACTCAAAAGAATCTTTCAGGGTGAGGGTTTCTATTTGAGGTGTTTATAATAATGAGGTAAAAATAGTCTTCTCCGCCATGCATGCAGCACCGTGCCCTGAGGAATGAGAAGATTGGTGTGTCCTAGAAAAGACATCACAGAGACTGGAACATCACACAGCTGAATCCTTCCACAGCAAAAACCCTCATCCTTTTGACACATTAAATCTGAGAAATTGCTGACACGCACACAAACACACACACGCAGTACACATCCATAGTTACAAAAGTTCAGCTGCCTGGAAATGCACCTTGTGATAGAATCATGTAACTAATGCCCTAAAATAGAATGGAAACAAATACACTGAAACAAGATCAACACTCCTATTTATACAGCTAAACATGTCCTTTAATTATGCTGTTTATTCGCTGATTACTTAGTAAGGTCTACATAACACAGTTCCTCCTGGATTTCATCAAGTATTTAAGGTGATTTATATTTATTTGTTTGACATGCGCTCAATACCCTACCACAGAGGTGCAAACAGAAGAAACTACTGGCCATTATATTGGTATTGAACTCTGAAGTCTAATCCATTTTGTCCTCATGACTAATGCCTTTCCCTTGACAGAGAGTTCTTCATAGCAGTGCAACAACCAGTATGACAATGAAATTTATAGTCATGCCTGCCATGGTTTCTTGGTCTTTATAATTACAGTGGATTTAATTATGATCTAATTCTGTACATGGTCCAGCAGAGCAAAATACAACTTTTAACTCTACTAACACTTTTAATTAAACCGATAAGGAGTTTTGTAAATTATTATTAAGGAAGGGTGTGATTAATTGATTCTTAGTCTGCTTAGTCCAAACTGAGTGATGGTTAGGCATGCTAGGTAGAGGTCAGTGCTGATGAGGGATGACTCGTGGCCATTTCAGATTATAAACTGACTCAGCGCTCTGCAGCTGGCTGCATCACAAGGAATATTTTGTTCAAATAGTACCATAGCCCTTCATGCTTCATCCTTCAACCTCCTTCTGCAGTCAAGTACAAATTAATTCCTGTAACAACCTTCATCCCTGGAATGAGTCATGAAAAATAGCTTTCTGTATTTGGCTCAGCTTGAACTGGCCTGACCTCACTTTCTGTACGATCAACATAAACAACATAATTTTCCCTGTGAGAAGAATAAGAGGCTTGAAACCACAAGGTCAGTTCATACAGGGAAAGTATTATCAGTAGCAACTTTTGTTGTTGTTGTTTTTTTTTTTCAGAGAGTCTGCTCATGAACACATTATCAGGGAGTTCAGCAACTCATTTGCACCCTGTGTGATTGATTCTGTCTTTGAGGCTCTTCAACAGTCAAGGCTTTCATTCATTGACTGTTATCAAGAGTGTACTCTCTGCTGGTGCAAAATACCAAAGAGCTATTCTAAGATTTAGCTATTTTACTGTCACAGACTGAATTGAAGACAACTCAAGTCTTTCAGCTGCAGTCAGAATTTTTTTTCCTAGATCATTCATTTTCTCTTGTGTAGCAGTAGCTCTAAGGATTAAAAAAGATTCAATGTTTTCTGTTTGAGTGAGTGACACAGTTCACAACTGCGCATACTATAGTTATACTGTTAAGGGAAAACAGTTTATTTGAACACAAAGAAATAGAGAGATGTTTTTTTTTCTGATTCAAAGAACCTGTAGACCTACAGACTATCATTATAAACCCACACAGTGGAGCCAAAGCAAGATAGATGCATTATATATCTATTAGTACCCTCCCATCCAAGGTCAAGAAGTGAAAGAAAAAAATTCAAAACATATTCTTGCTGCTTACACCACTGCCACCAATAAGCCTTTTTAGTCAGTGCTGTAATTTATTGTGTGTGCCTTAGAATGGGGAACAAACTGTGAGAAATAAGACAGGAAAAGCTTATAACACACTGACATGCAAAATGTGTTCAATGTGTTTTTTTTTTTTTTTTTAAAGAGGACATTTTAAATTTGAATCTGCTTTATTTCAGTTACTGACTTTAAGTGGATGGGAGTGGTCAAAACTGATCCATTACTTACAGGAATGTGGAACAGGAGTGTAAAGTTCCACTTACCCTGTTCCTATGATATTGTACACCTTGCAGCACCTTTTATAGAAAGTGTGATCAGCAGGGTAATACCCTCAGTAACCCACTTCTCAAAATTGAGGACAGGATCCCTTTCTCTCAATCCATGTGACACAGAGAAAAATACCAACCACACTCAACAGACATAAGAACTTTCAGTCTTTTAAAATAAATGGCAGCCACACCCAACTTCACTGAATGCTGTTTAAAGACAATGAAAAGACACCAATTACCTCTCTGACCTCTGCTGAAAAAAGGAACTCAATCTCCCATAATACCCCTTCTCTTTATCTTTAGAAATTATGAGCTCTCTTGTCGAGAAATGAGAAGACTGATCAAATCTTACCAAATATGAAACATTAGCTCATGCCCTTAGCTTGGCTTACTTTAACTTATGGTAAATGGGAACATGGGCTGAAATGGGAACAGCTAGGTAACAGTTAGCCTGGCAAATGACTGCCCCTCCATGAGCCTGGTTCTGCTGGAGGATTCTTCCTGTTAAAAGGGAGTTTTTCCTTCCCACTGTTGCGAAGTGTTTTCTCATAGGGGGTTGTTTTGACTGTTAGGTTTTCTCTGTAATTATTGTAGGGTCTTTACCTTACAATATACAGTGCCTTGAAGCGACTGTTTGTTGTGATTTGGTGCTATATAAATAAAATTTAATTTAACTGACTCTGAAAGATAACAAAATCCAGAAATCAGTACATTTAAGGTTCACTTAGGGGATTCATACTCATATTATGCATGCATGCATATATGAACACAAGAGGAGGGTAGGCCTCAGTTTCTGAATAAAAATTCAAATATGTCTTTATATATGTAGTAAAGTGCAGTGCAGTGAAATCCATCCACTGTAAATAGTCAACTATATGATGCAAGACAACCTCATGCAGCTAGAAAGTTAAGCAGCCCTAAAGTAGCAGTTCATAATCCCAGCAACTGAGAAACACCATTGGTCCAGCTACCTGTCCCACAGCCAAATCACCCAATAAGCCTTGGCATAAGTGACTACAATACCTAGTGACATCAAAGCCAGTTAAGCTCTGGCATAACAGCAGTGTCCCACCTCATAACACAACTGATACAAGTTTAGCCAAACCTGGATCCCTCGGATCAATGTTACGCAATGTTAATGATGAGAAAATATTAGAGGTAATTCTACAAGCATGTTCACAGATTCCTCAAGACAATCACAAGCTTCACTGTAATCAGATATGTCTGAGGCATGGTTTATAATATATATATGATAAAAAAGAACTTTGAAGTGAGATTATTTATTTAAAAATAAATAAATACAGCGATCCATCACTGATACTGGCAAACCTAAGCACATGCCATCAGCCCAAGCTTAAAAGGTCCAGCAGCACAAAGAGAACACATGACAGAAAAGTCACAGTTTTGGTCCACTCTGAGAGAGTGCTGTGTGTCCCAAGAGACGGAGGGGCTTATACTCCAGTTATTGAGGTTAATCCACCTGAGTGACTGCGAACACACCTCTCATTCCCCTGTGATTTAACTGGTAGGAATGTCACAGAAAAAACTGTAGCACATTAAGTTTGGTACAGATGGTAGTGAGTAATGACAAAGGCCTGCATAATAACTTAACACTCAAAGGAGCACACAAATGGTTGTTCTGTGCAAATCCATTTGGAACTGAAAATCACAAACAACCCACACACTGTAAAAAATGCTGTCAAAGCAATACTTTCCGTAATCGCCTCTTATGATTGCAGACAGAAAAAAGGACATAACTGAGTACTACAATCCAAACTTCAGTATATTTGCTAGCAACTACCACTTCTTCTGCACATTCACTTACCATGTTTGACTCCATCACTGCAAAAGAAAAAAGAAAAAGAAATTCCCAAATTTGAAATTGAGCACAACTCCTTTAAACGGCACAATCCTTAAACTGCAGTCCAAATGTGTCCTTTGCAGTCGGTACTTCAAATGATAAATGATATGTTGCAAATTTTATTTCTGCAGCTTTGACCTCTGTGGCCAAAGTAAACCCAGAGAGGACGATAAGTCTGACCAAAGCAGCGTGTCTCAGAGGCTAAGGGATAATCCTGCAGTGTACCATTTGAATGGCTTTAGAGGGGGAGGGAGTTCACCAGGAAGAAGAGCAAAGAGGCGGGTAAGACAAGTGAGACAGAAAGAGTGTGAAGAAGAATTTAATATTGACATGAAACTGCAATATATCACAATCTACCATATACCAACAGAATAGCACTACTGTGAGACTCTACATACACTGATCAAGGATGACCACTTGCCTAATTTTGTGTTGGTCCCCAATGTGTTACTACCGAAACAGCCCTGACCTGTCGAGGCATGGACTCCACTAGACCCCTGAAGGTGTGCTGTGGTATCTGGCACCAAGCAGTTGGCAACAGATCCTTTAAGTCCTATAGGTTGTGAGGTAGGACCTCCATGGATCAGACTTGTTTGTCCAGCACATCCCACAGATGCTCTGGCCAAGTCAACACATCAAACTCAGTGTTGTGCTCCTCAAACCATTCCTGAACCATTTGTGCTTTGTGACAGGGTGCATTATCCACCTGAAAGAAGCTACAGCCATCAGGGAATACCATTTCCATGAAAGGGTGTACATGGTCTGCAACAATGCTTAGGTAGGTGGTACATGTCAAAGCAACATCCACATTGATGGCAGGACCCATGGTTTCCCAGCATTGCCCAGCTCATCCAGCTGCTTGCCTTCTTCCCATGATGCATCCTGGTACTAGGTGTTCCCCAGGTAAGTGATGAACACACACCCGGCCGTCCATGTGATGTAAGAGAAAGCGTGATTCATCAAATCAGTCTACCTTCTTCCATTGCTCCGTGGTCCAGTTCTGATGCTCATGTGCTCATTGGAGGTGGTTTCGGCATGTAACAGGGGTTAGCATGGGCACCCCGACTTGTCTGTAGCTATGCAGCCCCCTACACGACAAATTGCAATGCACCTTTCTATCAGAATCAGTATTAACTTTTTTGGCAATTTGAGCTACAGTATGTTGGATTGGACCACATGGGTCAGCCTTTGCTCCCCACGTGCATCAATGAGCCTTGGCTGCCCATGACCCTGTTGCTGGTTCACCACTGTTCCTTCCTTGGACCACTTTTGATCGATACAGACCACTGCAGACTGGGAACACCCCACAAGTCCAGCCAGTCTAGCAATTTGGCCCTTGTCAAACTCGTTCAAATCCTTACCCTTGTCCATTTTTCCTGCTTCTAGCACATCAACTTTGAGGACAAAATGTTCACTTGCTCCCTAATATATCCCACCCACTAACAGATGCCTTGATGAATAGATATTAAGTGTTATTCACTTCGCTATATTCTTGATTGGCGTATTTCAGGATTGTTTTCATGAAGTTCTTTACAAATGCACTGCTGGCACCCTATGGCTCAGCACTCCTGTTTACAGTAGCATAACACACCTGAGTACTGCCGGTACTTGATAAGTATAAACTGCTTTCACGAGAATTAAAGAAAACCACTGATCCAAGGTCCAATGCTGACAAGCCTTTTAAAGCCCTGAATGGGAACCACAGCAAACACATAAGCTTGTTACAGTAAGAAGATTTCAGCGAGATGAACTAACTTTACTCCAGCACATTACCAAGCCATCTCTTTCCACTCTGAATATAGATGATGGCAATTTATAAAGGCAAAGTTGCTTACACAAAATAAATTTTATAATTCATTTTCCTCTCTAGTAATGTACATTAATCAAACCACCAACTCTGGCTGTGCTTGCTACTAATATCTTAAAGAAATTAATAAAAGCAACAGGTGATTTTTCACAAACAGCTGGTTTATGTTAAATTATGGCTGCCGATTGTGTTTGATAAAACTCAGCAGGCCCTCCCCTTCTACTGACTGAGTAAAAGAGGACACACAAGGCCTTTCACTGAGAGAGGGAAGCCTTTCACTGAGAGAGAGAGAGAGAGTGACATGGATTGAGAATTAGAAGAGAAGAGGAGGAGATGGAGCTCCAGATGGAGAAGGGAGGGATGTGCTAGGAGAAATGAGGAGGGGCAAAGGCTGGGAGAAAGTACAGCACGCTCAGGACAAAGTGAGGAGCTGGTCAGGCAGCCAGGCTGTTCCTGAGTGGAATAGAGAGAGAGCCATGGAGCCCGAATGGCAGCTGACGGCACAAAGATGTGATTCATCTCACGGTGCAGCACAGCATAAGCAGGCTGGTGGATGTTGCCAGGAGACAGAGCTGCCTTGTGCAGACTTGACACACGTTGTAACAGCCGAGGCTGTCATTATAAGCCAGCCATGTGACCAATGCTTTAGACAAAAGCAAGAAGGCTAGTTTGGTGACGCTCTGTCAGCTGTCAATCCAATAGCCAAGGAAGTCCCTGAGTATTAGAGCCAGTGTACACAAGAGGGTAACTCGAGGAGACCAAGTGTACACTGAACTAAGATGGAGAGAAAAAACCCACAGCATGCTAAACAAGGCAGAGCGATAGAAGTAAAGACACGTGGGAAAAACCGGTGAGGATGGAAGGTGAGGACAGTCTTATTTTGTATTTATCAGCTGAATATAAAATGCTGTGAGCCCCAGCACTGCTCGCTGAAGCATGGAATAGGAGAGTCAAATGTAAACTGACATCCTGATCCAAATGGGGAGTGTGCAGCAGTATTTGGGGAATAACCACCCCTCATATTCAACTCTTTTGGCTAACGGCTAACATGGCCATCCAAAGAAAACAGCTGAAACTGCAAAATAGAAACAAAAAATTCTCTCTGACAAAGAAGAAGAAAACCAGGAAGGGAGACAAGCTACACAAATATTTTTTTAATTATCAGGAAATGCTTGTTCTTGTGTACGTAGACATCACTAAGACTCATGCTACTGCATTGCTTTATCTAAAAATGCACATTTCCTTGCTAGTACTTGCTATTTTGAGTGAGTAAGTGTGTTTACACTGACAAATACAGCTACAAAGTATACTGGAATACTTAGATTCTGTATTCATAGTGGTCCACAAATGGTCTCCATCTTGTTGCTACAGGGAGAGACCAACAAAACCATCTAGCATTGACAATGCCAATGCTAGATGGCTAACAGTGGTAGATTTTTTCAGGTATTAAAGTTAGATGTGTTGTGGAATTATTAGTGTTTATGCTTGTTAACCTGACATCTTCACCATAACACAATTTAGTATAATGTGTGTTCAGAGGCTCAACAATTTGCTAATGTTCACAAAATGTAATATCGAGGACAACAGATAGGTTATCTATCCTGGTTGACTGTTTATCCCAGATCAGTGCTTGGCTCTCTAGCAACTCTCTTGTATTAAATCCCAATAAGACCGAGACTTTGATCAATGCTCCTCCTGATATTTACCCTAGTATCACCCAGGCGATTGCTTCCTCGTATTCACCTGCAAAGACTGCAGTTCGGAATCTTGGAGTATTATTTGAGTCAAATCCTTGGGATTTGACTCACATGTAAGATCTATTGCGCGCTCTTATTTTTTTCATCTTCGTAATATTTCTAAACTGAGAACCATAGTGTCCCCTTCTGATCTGGAAAAGATTGTCCATGAATTTGTGTCATCACACTTAGACTACTGTAATGCCCTCTTTGCCAGCTTAAATAAATCATCTGTATCCAGGCTTCAAATGATACAAAATGCAGCTGCTAGACTTCTAACTCGTCCTAGCAAACGAACACACATTACTCCTATTCTGTTCTCTTTACATTGGCTTCTGGTTAATTTTAGAATTCAATTTAAGATCCTTCTGCTGACATATAAAGCTTTAAATGGACAAGTCCCTGACTATTTATCCCAGTTACTGGTTAAATACATCCCTGCGCGGTGCCTTCGATCAGTAGATCAAAACCTCTTAATTCCCCCACGTACAAAATTAAGGACTAGAGGCGACAGATCTTTTCAAGCTATAGCTCCCAAGCTCTGGAACAACTTGCCCCTCGACCTTCGCCTAGCTGACTCCGTCATTTCTTTTAAAAAAAACAGTTGAAAACTTTTTTATTCAACCAAGCTTTTCATCAATTACTCTCATTGTAATTTTTTTAATCTGTTGTTTTACTGCTCTTTCTCTTTTAATGCAAAGCTGTAATTCATTTTTTATATTGACTGTTTGTTCAGCGCTTTGTGACTTTTCTAAAAATGCAAGTAGTCTGTTAGTTTTGTCATGAACTACAACTGGCCAAATAACACTGGTTTTCTGGTCATACGAAATGAAAAACCCTCATCAGAGTTATGGCAGTCTTTTGGGAGGTATAAATGTTTAAAGCAAGTTTCACTGCAATCAAACAGACCCAGCTGGTTAATGAAGATGGCTGCCTTCCCAAGCTTGGTTCTGCAAGTTTTCTTCCTGTTAAAAGTTTTTCCTCTGCATTGGTGCCAAGTGTTTGTTCAAGGAAAATTATTGGATTTTTTTTTTTTTTTTTTTGTAAGGCCTTAAACATATGCAAACCTATGCAAATTATTCTAAGATGTTTTGTTTTGGCACTATAGAAATAAAATTTAATTGACTTGAACTAAAATTGAATGAATGTTTTTCAAAAAACAAAAAAACAAAAACAAAGCAAAAATATTGACCTTATTACAGTACAAGATCCCTAGACTCATTAGGAATTACTGTCCTGAGAATAACACATTTTCAGCCTGAAACAAACATAGTATTATACTGTCAGTGATAATAACTGTATAAATTTTATATAATATAGATATAGAAGCGTCATATCACAATATCATTGATATAGCAAAACCATGCATCTACATTCTCTACAGGGCACGACAACAATACAAGCCCGGACACAAGCCTCCGATGATAATTTAGTACCTAAATAGGGAGCTATTTCATCAACCTTCACCAAAAGCCAATACTTTGCCAAATATGCAAGCAAACTATTCCTGGTAAAGTTGGAAGCAACAAACTTGTTTCACTACTTCAGGCAAAAACACACCACAATGAGGCTACAAAGGAGGAGATACTAGTGATATAAACAAATGACTCCACCGAGCATCACTAGAGCACTCGCTAATTGCACTCCACATGACAGGAAGAGCAACCAGTGGATGGAAGTTAGATGGTAGGAAAGAAGGGCTTTAAGCCAAAGGTTAAAAAGCTCAAACCAAGTTTTAACATCACAGGTAGAAAATAATTTCTCAGTTTCATTTTATTAGGTGACAGTATTCTGTAGGCTCGTGAAGAGTTACAAGGTAAAGTTACTTCAGTTATTGTTATTGTTAAATTAAAGCTATTTAGTCATTTTATCATTTAATTTAAAATTTCCAGGGAAAAACACTACCTAGACTGCTGTACCTACATTTGACTTATACTGTGTCACTGTATATATTGCCTTGTCACTACTATGGCATAATAATGCTGCTGCTGACACCTTGATGCAATAGATTCACACTTTGAATAAGGTAGTCTGCCATCAATAACAGTAGCTAATTGGAAAAGAAGACTAGAAAATGCTCTTCATTTTCTTTGCACTAATAAATGCTGCTGTCTGTGAGCTGCAATCACAGATAAAACACTGATTATTTCATATCATTAGCGCAAATTTCCTTGAAATATTACAACATAATTTTGAGGTTATATCACCCAGCCCTAATAATCACCCTGCCTGTTGTTACTGTGGCTAAATAATGACAATGTTTCATTCACAGTTTGATCAGAAAGTATAAAATCTGAAGGCAAAACATCACTTGTCTACTGGGAACAAAAATACACAAAGTGATGAAGGAGGGACTCCTAACTTACTGTGATGAGGGCAGACCTGACTCTTATACCCTGTAGCAACAGGATGCCACTTTCAATCTGTCACCAGCATCAAGCTCATCAAACATCCCTCAAATTAATTTGTCTTCATAACCACAAAGCACAAAGTGATAAGTAACCACAAAGCAGTTACTTATCACCACCCAGTAGCTGCATATTATAAAGTAAAATCTAAGTCCCTGCTAGCCTTTGCCTGTGCAGGGTAGCTGCATGGGTCATCACTTGAGGCAAACAAGCACAGGATGACTCAGCTATCTGATCTGCTCTGTGCTGCTGCACAAGAATCCAGTTTCTGCATCACTGTTGGATGGATTATATTGTTTTAAATCAATATCCATTGTGTGCATAATAGTGTGAATCAGCCAGATTTGTTATTGCTCAGGTCCCAGAACAGCAGCTCACACAGTAATTCTTGAGCAGTGAAATGTGAATAATAAAAAGAAGGTTATTAATATTTTACTACAGTGATTTTGTAAGGAATTTTTTCACTCTGTTCCCCCCACCCACAGGGAGGTCAGATGTTATTGCCATCCACAGGTCACATGGCGCTCATAGGGACTGAGAAGGGTAGATGCTGACGCACCATGCTGTCTGTCATTTGACAGCTAACAATCTGTCAGTTTAAAGCAGTTTAAATCTGTACCCTGGTTCAATTGCCTACACGTGGTTTGGTACAAAGACTAATCAATTTATGGCAAGAATTAATAATATGCTAAAATCATCATAGTGTCAAGTGAATTATTCTAATCAACCACTAAAATAACAAATAATGATAAAAAACAAAAAACAAAACAAAAGACAAGTTTTGTATCCTATGAAGACAAAATATAACAATTAAATACTAAATGACTGAACATTGACAGTCAGACGTCAGCAGATGGCACGGTACTGCAGCGCTTCGTTCGTGATGCGGTTCTAGTTGGCTGGGGCCTTATTGTGTGGTGTTTGCATGTTCTCCCTGCACCTCAATGGATTTCCTCCAGGCTGATACAGATTTCATTTGATATTTGGTACTAAATGATTGAGCACAATAAATATTTGTCTCAAATGTGCCAAAAGTAAATCAGGAGAACATAAGGGATTTAATGTGAACACTGGTCTATGGAGAGGTATTATTCAATTTAAAAAACATTCTTAGAAATGAAAATGTTGACATGAGATAGTTGAAATGATAACCTTACCACTCAAGTGTAACTTGGAGTACCACTGCTTTCTAAAGCTTTTACTGCAGGTTAATGAGGCTACCAGAGCCAGAGCAGCTTCAGCAATGTTTCTTATAAGGATGGAACACCACTCTCCCAAAATGTATTACATTATTTTGTGTTTTGATGATGGCAGTGAGTTTGCATGGTTTTGGGATACTTATTACTAATTTTTTTTACTTTACAGTTATTTTCCTTCCCATTTTGTTTACCACTGTTCACTAATAGTCCAGTCAGTTTTACCAGTTTTACCAGTTTCCCATTCTCACTTGCAAAACTGATTGTCTTACTTTCTATAGTTAAGTGTTCCAGTCTTTCCTAATTGCTTTACATTTATATTTTCTTGTTTGTATTTTTCTTGTGTATAGATTCTGCTGTTTTCTTGGACCTTTGCTTTGCATTAGCCCTTAGTAAACTGGGTGCCAGACCTTTCCCTGCCCTTCTGATTACCATGTTTTCTGCCTTCTTCTCTGCAAACATTAACAGTGATTTTGTACTTGCCCCTGGTGTCTGCATTTGGGTCCTCTCCTCTGTGAAAGCTATGAGAAGACTGTCTAACAAGTTGCTCCTAAAACCACCATGGTCCACCTAAGGCCTTAGCAATGATTCACGCAATTTTTTATCCTCATCAAACCATTCACTGGGTGCTTGTGGGGGGTATTATCTTGATAGAGACCACTCCCATCAGGATATGAATGTTTTGCCATAGGATAAAGAAAACCTTTATTTATTTGCAGTGGCCCTTCCTGGATAAGTAGGCCCTGCACACAGTCGCTGGAGGATCTCCTCACTGTAGGGGTCAAGTATTCATTTTTTTTTTTCTCTTTATTTTGCCATGTTGGTAGATCGGAAGGAACAACTGAATGAAGGTCTCCCAGAGGTCTCCCGTCTTCAAATGCTTTTTTGGCAGAAAGATACATTTAACACTAGGCAGCCCATATAAACATACACACAAATACGCTGTGTCCGGAGCACTGCTGCAGTGGTTATGTAACTATCAAGCCTCTTGCCACAAGGCTCCTAGTGACAGTGTGGTGAATAAGGGGAAAATGACAAGGGGAGGGCGAAGAGAGACGAACAGGAGAAGCAGAACAGAGTAGAGGAGGGGGAAACAGACATGTGATGGGCTGTGATGAAGAAATGGACTGCAGACATGCAGCAGTGGCTGGATGATGCATTAGAGAGGATGGAGGCCCCTGGTTCTAGTCCAGTTTCTGCTAATGTCCAGGCAGTTAGAAGAAAGAGAGAAAGGCAATAAATAAGTATGGCACTAATCAATCTGGGAATGTAGCTCTTTAAACCTACCAGCTTTCCGCCTTCTTATCGTTTCTTTGCCAGATGCTGCTCTGAATACTGATGGGCTGCCTTTCAAATGCCTGTACACATCTATATGAATTTTTGAGAAGAGAGGTACAGTTATATATTCCCAGTTTGGGATTTTTTTTTTAAACATATACAAAAAATTCCCCACTCGCCCTTTGTCCTCCAAGCTTGGGTTCTCTACCAGAGGCCTGGGAGCTTGAGGGTCCTGCACGGTATCTTAGCTGTTTGTAGGACTGAGCTCTTCTGGACAGAGATCTCGGATGTCTCCTGGAATCTGCTGGAGCCACTCTCCAAATTTGGGGGTCATTGCCCCAGGTGTTCCAATTACCACGGGGAAGGTAAAGGTTACGTTTACCTTCCACATCCTCTCTAGCTCTTCTCTCAGCCCTTGGTATTTCTCGAGCTTCTCGTGTTCCTTCTTCTTGATGTTGCCATCACTTGATATTACTACGTCTTTCTTCCTCTGATTGTCCACCACTACTATGTCCGGTTGGTTAGCCATTACCAGTTTGTCTGTCTGAAGTGCCACAGGATCCCACAGTATCCCACAGTATCCCATTTTGACCTCAGGACTTCCAGGTCATACTCAGCACAGATGTTCCTGTATACTATATCAGCCACTTGTTTATGGCGTTCCATGTATGCCCTGCCTGATAGAATCGTGCACCCTGCTGTTATGTGCTGGATTGTCTCAGGGGCATCTCTGCACAGCCTGCACCTGGGGTCTTGCCTGGTGTGGTAGAGACCATTTGTGCTTAGAGCTCTGTGCTGTCTTTCAGCTGAACAAATTAAATGATAATTTCCTGTTACTCAAACATTATATATCACTGCTATGTTAGGCCCTGGGTAGCAGCAGAGACATTATAAAAGAGAGACCTGGCACTAAAGGAACCCTGAGCAGAGATATTAGTAGTAGCATCATTTCTAGAGGAACCAGCTATTTGTGAACACAGTCAGTAAACTTTTAAGTGGTTAGTGGCAGATTTGACAGGAAAATCTGCATGTGCACTTTTTGACCATTGAAATTAAAGTTAATTTAGATAATGCTCCAAAATAACTGCCCAATGAGTGCCCACTATTGGTATTGGTAACTGAGTAACAGGACTTGCTTCTAGAAAGAGTTATTAGTTTGAACTTAACCTGATAATGTTATTTAGTAATACTTGCCAAATTCTAATTATATACTAGATTTGTACTGGCTAGGGGTTGGAAGGCAGCCATGATGTCTGATTTAGGATCTGCTTTTATAATGTAGAATATAGACGACTTAATCCACGAAGAACACTAAACCTCAGAACCAGCAGCGGCACAGGTCATTTGACCGCTCCCTGTCCATCATGTCAATAAGGATTGTTTTTTTAAATTTTAACACTTTGTGGTTAAGAATAAAATATTACAAATACCTATAATAACTTTTATAATGCTTGTGCTGTAAGCAGGTTTTTTTAGGTACACCTTGCTAGTACCCTTTTGCCTCCAAAACTGCCTTAATTCTTGCTGGCATAGACTCCTATCAGCTCGAAGCAGTCTGCCATTCTCTTCAGACCTCTGATATAAACAAGGCATTTCTGCCCAGAGAACTGCTGCTCATTAGATATTTTCTCTTTTCAAACCATTCTCTATAAACCATAGAGATAATTGTGTGGGAAATCCCAGTAGTAGCAGTTTCAGAAATACTCAGACCAGCCTGTGTGGCACCAAAAGCCATGCCACATTCAAAATCACTTAAATCACCTTTTTTCCTCATTCAGATGCTTGTTTTTAACTTCAGCTTGTCATCTTGACCATGTCTACATGCCTAAGTGCAATGAGTTGCTGCCATGTGATTGACTGATTAGATATTTGTGTTAACAAACTGTTTAAAAGGGGTATCTAACCAAGTGTATATGACTGTATTTACTATCACAAACAAACATGAACCTTAGAGCTGTGCTAGCAGAAAGTCAGGGGATCACCAAAGTCATTAGGATCTGTCCTCTTGGAACTGCAAATATACGTACATAACTTGACTGGAAAATCTTATAGCAATAAGCAATCTCTCTTAAAATGCAGCAGAGACAGTGCCACTAAAATCAAATTTATATGATCACAATGGCAGGAAAAAATAAGCAACACCAGTTTATCCAGAGATATGTCCGTGCCCCGTGTGTAATCACTTTACATTCCTATTTATGCCCACTTATACCCCAAGGCCAATTAGAGTAGCTTACAGATCTCCCCATGTGTCCAGTTAGACAGCTGGGAGACTGAAGATCTGATACACAAAACAGACCTAAGCTGCAAAAATCTAGAGCTGTACTTGTTGGATCAGGGCTTATTTGCTGTGAGAGTCAGCTCATTTGCTGTTTGGCTATTTAAAAATATGACTTGTCAATTGAAAGGAAAAATTCAGTAATTTAACCATTTCAAATGACAGCAAACAGCAGCTGTAGTTTAAAATAAAAAATCTGTTCAACCTTTGGGTCTTTCCATAATCTTTAAAGTTGGCACATGCCTCTGTCTTCCGTTAATGTTTATTAGAAGTATTGACAACAAGCACTGCCAGTTTGGCTCACAGAGTGATGGCTGTTTATGTCTAACGATGAGCCAAACTAAAGCTGATGGCTTCTAAATGTGGAAGAAAGAAAAATATCTGAGTGTGGTGTAAATGTTTCTATGTGAGGAACGTCTAACCAGCCTGACGGCGCAAACAAGCCACCTAGCTTAGTTTAACCTCTCCTGGCTGCCACCGGGAGGAAGCAGGGATCAAGTCTAAATTTAAGTCTGAAATTAGGATATTAGGATAAGTTTGCAGGCCATGCAAAATGGTGTGGCTGAGATTTGATAATACACTAACTAAAGAAGCACTTTTATTCTCTCATTTATTTCTGCATTTTTTTTTTTGTAACAATGTTAATTTTGCATAGCAAAATCTTAATCTTACGCACAATTTCTTAATTCTTAATTATTTACTTATTGGTGAATAACAATGGCTCTATAGTGTAGTGTGTTACACATTCCCCTAACAAGCAAAAGCTCCCTGGTTTGATCCCAGGAGAAGACACAAATCCCTTTGGGGTTGAGTCAAAAAGGGAATGTGGTATAAAAATCTCCCAAATAAAACATGTGGCGCTACCTGCTGTGGCGACCCCCTGTGAATACAGGGGCAGTAGGTGAGTAGCATAGATACATTTTGCTCATTTAGTGCACTATGATGGGGAAAAAGTGTGATTTAAAGGTTAGTGTTTTGTGTTATGACTTAACCAGACAGAATAATGACTTGATACAGGTTGAATAGATGCTATTAAAGCCTACTGTAGTGTAGGTAACTTCCTCATTATTGAATTTTGAATGAAATAGGGACATTTCAGTTTAATCCAGTTAATAAATAGAAATCATCCAAGAAGAATTTACACAAAACAAAAAGTCAGTGTGGTTTAAACGGAAGAAAGTAGAACATAAAATAATCTCCGGAAATGCTAACAGGTATATATATTGATGACCTTTCAGGATACTTTGTTTACCAATAAAAACACTCTCTATATATTCTTCTGACCCAGCTTCCTGTTCCTCTCTGTCCAAACTGCACAGGATCCCTGGAGAAGCCTTTCTGAACTGGGCCATCATGTTCTGATGAGCCTTCTTGCATATACAAACAACAGACTGTGCTCATCAAACAGATGCTTAACCTCCTCACTGCAGTGAAATTCTGTCCCAATGCCCACAGAACAAAGAGATCAAACAAGGAAAATCAATAACTACCTCTGAGTAATCATTCTTTCCTGTGAGACGGGGAAATCTACTCCTGGTGAGATAATAAAAATAAAATCTGAGATAATCTCTTCTAAGAAAAGAACATGAAAATATTTAGAGTCAAAACAGCAATGCTACCACAGAGAGTACGTCAGTCGATATGACTGCTGGAGTAGCCAGGAAACTGAAATACAACCCTTCAGTTGCATTGTAATCCTACATCTAATCATGCAGTGCACGACACGAAGTGCAGGCACTTAAAGAATAACACAATTTAAAAGTCTCCAATAAGCAACAAAGCTAACCTGACCTTCAGTTTGCCCATAAAAAGGCTGCGACACCCTCATCAAATATTAACACCAGTGTCAAAGAGCTATTAATGAACTGAAATGGTTTATTTAGCATTATATATTAAAAATCTTCTGGAAGCTGTGGGTCTGTGCTTGGCATTGTCCCTTTGACATCCCTCTGTATCTTCAGCAAACAGGATAATAAGCACAAACACAGACAACTCACCTTCTCCACCAACGGGAGGTCAGGTTTCCATAAACGTAAGAGACAACTGTCAGTCCCCTGCAGGATCACCTGTGGGGGGAAAAAAAAAAAAAGCATGAGATACCGGGGGCAGTTCTTTGAACATTAGGTAACAGTAGGTTAAAATGCTGCTAATTCCCCTAATTGGAATCTAAAGGAAAATCAATCCAGGGTGAGTCAAAACAGCAGTCATCTTTATAGCAGAAAGATATTAAGAGATTATCTGGGTTTCAGTTTAGGGGAAGATTAAACTGCACAGTGCAATGTGGTATATTTAATAACAGTTTCTTTGATTTCTTTATAATTGCACACTAATACACCATCTGCTGAACATAATTAATGCTGGGAGAATTATAAACTAGTCAGTTCAAATGTAGTAAACTGTGGTGAAAATGGTCTGGAAAAATGACAGATTTTGATGTGAATTCTGTTTGACTTGGTTGATGCAAATGATAATTTATATATTCAGCATCTGTTTTACAGATTGGAGTCTTTCTGCTGTCACGGACACGCACCACATTTTATTGTCCTGCAGTCCACAAAATTCAACGCAAAGCGTTCAGTCTTACCAAAGAAACAAAGACAAACATCAGTTTAGCTGTGTTGGTAGTCAGAAAGAGATGTGCAATGTGCACTAATGCAAGAACACTGTGAGAACCGAATAAAGTTTTAAAAAAAAAAAGAAAAAGAAAAAAAAGAATAAAGTTTAAATTCATGACCATGCATGTATTGATTTTTTATTTTTGTCAAGATACATCTGAAACTAAACCTATAATGTTTTCCAAAGTCTGATTAACTCCTATTATTTTGGAATTCAAGTTTAAAGCTTAAAAATGCAGTTTTCCCTTTATGCCTGTTTAGCAAAGTTTAACAAAGTTTACTGTCTGCACACCAGTGTATAATGCAGCCTATTCCGTGTTTAAATTCACCCTGCAACCCTTAAAACCACAATTTAAACATGTTTCTGAGCTCATTCAATGGCTCGTTTTGTTTTCTGCACAAATGAGTCAATTGCTGTTTGCTGGTATTTTTTACAAGATAAAAATATAAAGGAAAGCAAATTACTACCCAGTGTAAAACTCTAATTAAAAACACAAGCAAAGCTTCAGCTAATGGAGAAACAGTCAATAATTCCACAGAGAGGAAATTAATTTAGAACATTTTGACCATCATTTATCGAGCAAAATATTGAAAGCCTACCGGTTGTAACTTTTATTATGATCATTTGTGGCTTTTATTGGTTTTATTAATCATTTAATAAATTCTAGGTGTACATCTTGATAAGGAAATATCACAGAGTTTGAAGATGTGACTTCACCTTCTGTTAGTGTGTGGATACCATAGCTGACAGATTATTTAGTAATGAAAATAACAATAAGCTTGACTCCAACATCATGCTAACATGCTCATATCATCATACAGCCATCTGGTCTTTAATACCAAAATAGTCACTGTTCAATGTTAAGAAAGCTGAGAGGAGTTCAATTCAGCTTTATTTGTCTTAAAAAATGCCATTTCTATTTGAATTAATTTGTGTTTTTACATAGTGTCTTTGAATCTTTCTCTCTGTGTACCCCTCACTGCGTGTGCTCAGCTGAGCTGCTGCCTGCTATGAACATGATAAGCAGTTTAGATAATGGACGGGTCGACTGAATTCAGGCAGAGCAGCGATGAAGCAACCCACACATCAAATGAAACAGTCTGAGAGGTGCCAGCTATATGCGATGCCTGACAGCAAGCACATTCTACTTGTTATGCCATAAATACTTATAAAAATGCTGACTCATGGTCACTTCACTGCGACTATTTGTGTTTTTCAACTGAGTATTTATATTTCTCGAGGATGTAAATTCTTCTGATTGAAAAATTCCGACAGGCTTTTTTGCTCACTTAACAGCTTGCAGCAGTTACTGAATGAACTGGCAACAAAAATAATCATCGACACCATTTTACAGCCAAAGTGTCAAATACTCCCTACACTTTGCATAGGCTCATCAAAAGTGGAAAATAGTAGATTGGAAAAATGTTGCCTGGTCTGATGAGTCTTGATTTCTGCTGTGACACTCTGCAGGTAGGATCAGCATCAAAGCATGGATCCATCCTACCTTGTATCAACACTTCAGGCTGCTGCTGCTGGTGTAGTGGTGTGGGTGATATTTACTTGGCACTCTTTGGGCCCCTTAGTACCAAGTGAGCACTGTTTAAATGTCACAGCCTACATGAGTACTGTTGCTGACCATGTCCATCCCTTTATGACCAAAGTGTCCCCACGTTCTGATGGGTGCTTCCAGCAGGATAAAACACCATGTCAGAATGTTCAGATCATGTCAAAGTGATTTCTAGAACTTGACAATGAGTTCACTGTACTCAAATGGCCTCCACACTCACCAGATCTCAATTTAATAGAGCACCTTTGGGATGAGGTGGAGTGGGAGATTCACATCATGGATGTCCAGCTGACAAATCTCCAGCAACTGTGTGATGTCATCATGTGAATATGGACCAAAATCTCTGAGTAATGTTTTCAGCAACTTGTTGAATCTCTGCCATGAAGAATTGAGGTAGCTCTGAAAGGGGGCCCAACCTGGTACTAGCAAGGTGTGCCTAACAAAGTGGCTGGTGAGTGTAAAACAGTCAACTGCCCTACAGGAAACAAGGTATCCAGGTAAGTAACTAATAGAAAACCATGGGGTTCTCCCACTCTCTCTCCGATTATGTTTATGAGACAGACACCCTCTGGTGTTCAGCCTATCACCCAAGCCTTCTGCATTGACAAATTTATTAATAAAAACATCAACTAACCCACCGATGTAGACATGAAACCTTTCACACTAGTATTGATAAAACTCCAGGGATTCATGTGCTGCATGTGCACACCAGGACTCCATTTTGAAATGCCCAAAAGACCACGACACATACTGGGCTTCTGCTCTGCCTCAGGGTGAGCCACAGCTTCACGATGATGACTCAGAGGAGGTAAACACTGACATGTTGTGATGACACTGCATGAACGCCACCAGGTAATATGAACCTAATCTATTAGGTTCTGCTGCAGGAAGCACACTTACTGTTTAAGTACAACATGAGAATATTGTTACTTAGGGATTTGCATGTAGTGTTCCTCATCCTGTTCACAACACATGTAATGTGTGATGACATTTTTTTCCTTTATTTATTTATTCCTTAATAAACGAAAAAGAATGGCATCATACTTTTGTTAACATCTCTGGATTTTAGCTTAAAATCATAGCCATGGACACAGCTTCATAACAACAAAATGAGATTCCTTGTGAGGTGCGAAAGGCACCGCAGATTTTTTTTATAATCTCTAATGTCATAAATCTTGTGCCGAGGACAGGAGTCTTCCCTGTGTGTGTCCTGTGCTGCACGTAGAGAAATGAGACACTCTGGCTGCCCTTCAGACTCTGTTCCTACATTGGCTCTTTTTTCACACCTTGTCAGACAGCACTATCTCTTCTTTTCACAGAGGAACAGCAGCCCTTAACCCTTTCATCAGCAAACACATTAGAGAAGGTTCCACTATTTCACACATTGTCCTGTTTCCCACACACATAGTGTTCCAGAAACACCAGAGACTAACAACAACAAAAAGGTCACCAACAACACGTTCCCTCTTTATGAGACGTTTACACAGGCAGAAACAGAATACTGATCTATTTGGATGTATCAGTATTCTGCATCCATTCCTCCATTAGCCCACAGTTTGTATAGATGTTGTAATAAAAGATCAAAAACAAACTGACCGAAATAAAAGCTCATCTGAAAACAAATTACTGTGTTCTAAGTAAAACAAATTTGCTTTAATTGGTATATAATGTGTTCAGCAGTATTCTGTATTGATCCTCCACTTCCATTTAGCAAAGCAAACCTCACTTGGGAGAACTAGAGCACCTATGTCAGATATTTCACATTAAACAAAGGAACAAACAATCAAGTGACAATAGCTTTAACTGCAATGTGTTTCATAAATCCCACGCTCATGTTAATCCTTTGTCAGTCATTGAAGACAAGGCCAAAAGGAAAAAGATGAAGTTGGATGAAAAACTATCTAAAAAAACCCCACTTATTGACTTAAGCTTGCAAGGGTAGAAAATGTTCATAGAACAACTATTCTATTAATGGTTAAAGAAAACCACAAATCAAGCCGTTGATTACATGATTGTAAATCATAATTACATTCAAGCACACACTTCCTGAGCAGGAGGATGTTTGCCACAATCAAAACCAAAACAAATCAAGCATGAAAACAGAAGATGAACAGCAATACAGACACACTGTAAACACTGCAGGAAGTGAGAGAGAGCATAGATTTTCTAGAAACTAAACATGCAGCCTCAATGATATGGAATCATCTTAGAATTAATAACTCAAATGCAGATATATGGAAATAATGTTGTTAGATTTAAAGAGCAAAATTACTCTGCTGTTATATATTTAGTTTTTCTATTACAACTCACAATATGTCATTATATTTTTGTCAATATCTAATTCTCAGAACTAAAAAATACAATGTTGATTATACACAGCCATCGGCAACAGAACAAACCTGCACAAAGTAGTTTGGCATACACAAACATGAGTCTATCAGAAATTCATATTGGGAAAATGGGAGAGCTCATCGTCACAAATTGTGGATATAAAATTAACAGACTTCCTCTTTATGAAAAAGTTTTTTTGCATTTGGTACATTTTGACCATATTCAAGATTTAATATCTGTGAAACCATTCACATGATTTGGACAATTTTAAAGAATATTTTGTGCCTTGTGTAGGAGAAGCTGTAAATAAAATGATAAGCCCCTACCTGCAAAAGTGTGGCTTCTACAAGCCTCCAAATAGATCAGACATGCAAATATCTTAGGGAATTGAAACATCCATCATTCCATGTTAACTTGGGCTACACTCCTGGGAATCCATATTCATAGAGCCATAATACCAGCTATTTACCCTAAAAGATTTGAAGGACCTAGCTCAAGTAGTTTTCTAGATAATAGAATTTTAGAACAAAACAATAATAACAAAACGATTCTAGAAAAATATCTCAAGCATCTCCACCTCTATTCCTTTCTGTTTAAAAATAAAAGATGAATTGAGATGATAGATAGATAGATAGATAGATACTTTCAGCTTGTCTCTACTGTGAAGGCTTAAGAGTCTGTTAATAAATAGCAGGTACTCTTTAACTCCCCTTTCTGCAGTACAATTGGATTATCCCCCCGACAGTATCATCATCTCCTCTCTGCAGCCTAGTGTCAGGCTCTCTTGGGGGCACCTTGGATGCTGACAGACATGTACTCCAACAAACAGTGAATTCAGCACCAGGGACAGCTCCAAAACAAGCTGAGGGGACACAAGCGACCTGTCTGTCACCTGCTACTATACCATAAGAATTAAACCCTAGAGGATTTGATTTAAAGAGACACCACCACCACCACCACCACCACCAACAACAACAACCACAATAAAACACAGGATAGTCCTTTAATCAGTCTGGCATTAACACGCAAAAACTAGCTGTATAATTTTAGGCAGGAATGGATGTTTTGTTAAACGCAGGAGCCGCAGGAACTACAGGGTTCAGGAACATGATACCCCAGCTTCCATTAACTAGTCCCTGAAACATATTATCATCATCATGATCATCATCATCATCAGCAGCAGCAGCATGACAGCATAAGATAACACGTTTTTTGCCAAACGCATAAATGCAGCTATGAGACGCTTTAGTCAGCTGTAAGCCTGGATGCATTTCAGCTCGGGAGCAGATTTGATGAATGATTAAAAGACCACATGCACCTAATCCCATGTAGAAAACAGGATGCTCCTCCTCTGTGGTGCTGTTGGTTTGTGAGAAAAAAACAATGACGCTAGAGATGGCTCCTCACTGTGCTGTGACAACCAATTACATAACGCCAGAGCGGAGTGTTCTCAACAGCATTTGCGTCCATTTCGCTAAGAAATCCTAAAATACATAACAAAGCGATTATTGACTACAAACCTGCATATTAGCACCAAAAACCCTTCATATAGACAGAACAGATATTAGTATGACTTCGTTGATCGACGTAGTTCGGATTCCTGGTCTTGTTTACCAATTGGGCGAATGGAAAACAAATATAAAATGGCAATCCTTTCTTAATCTTGGCCACCATCTCCATCAGCTATAGAGTATTTAACATGGCAACAGTATTTGATGTATTACTGACAATTTGAGACACATCTTTCTGCGGAAAATATTTAAGTAAATCGTATTGCATTGCTGATACAATTGGCACGCTGGGGTCAATTTTGCTCAGCATGCCAGTTCGAGGGGCAATAGAGCTGCACAGCGGGGGGAAAAACCCCCCAAAACATCTGCATCATCCTCCAATTTGAAGGGAAGCATGCACATTGGGTTGATAGTGCAAAACCATCGTAGACGACTCAATAATACAGTTTCGCTTGAGGGAAAAGCGCGCAATAGTAATTCTAGGTGATGCAAGATGGTCATCTTCACCCTCGGCGTGCCCAAACAACGGTACATCGTGTAAAATGACGCATGCATAACTAAAAATTGTTACTGAATCTGTAATACGTGGCAAGTGTCGCAGCAGAGGGGGGATAAGACTTAATCGAAATGATTGAAAAGGACGCAAGACTCTTTTATGTCTGCGTCTCCTTTCGCCAAAAGGATGCTCAGCTTCTCTTTCAAGTGCAGCAATGTGGGATCAACACTGAGAAGATACACAGACTGACTTACCAGAGATGCTGCTGCTGCTGAGGAGCACTACTACCCGATAGCCTCTGCTGCAAGTTAGTCAGTATTTCCCCTTGCAGTGACAGAAGGTGACCCTGCGTTCTCCGCAAGACTCTGCATACACTAGATCACGATGCACGCAGCAAGGGGGAGCTCCACAGCACAGGCGTGCGTCGAGGGGGATGGCCCAGCTTTTCCTTTCAATGGATGGCAAAGGCAGAAGGGAAACGAATGAAATGCAAGGTGAAAACAGCGCTTTTTAAATTCCCTCTCGACACACTGGCCACATAAGTTTAGGAGCGTTTAGCTAGATGTACAATACTGGATCATTTAAATTAACTATTTTATTTTTAATCAGCATTAAACCATTATTTATGTCATATTTGAGCCTGTAGTAAATTATTTTAATGCATGTAATACAAATTGATAATTTATAGGATTTTTAAGAAAAGGGGGAGAGCCCCCAATGTGACTTCCATTTTCCAACCAATAGGGAAAGCACGTGTTATTACAAGACGTCACCACCCTCCATGGAAACCACGCCCACATTGCACTACACTGCATGGGAGTGGGAGTGTTTTGGTGCTTTGACTGCCTGACAAGCCCACTGACTCATCCACTGTTTCAAGTACATAAGAAAAATCTCTTCACCTGCTGATTTATATGGATGCACACTTTCTTTTTCTTTCTTTTTTTCTTTCTTTCTTTCTTTCTTTCTTTCTTTCTTTCTTTCTTTCTTTCTTTCTTTCTTTCTTTCTTTCTTTCTTTCTTTCTTTCTTTCAAAAATCTCAACTGAATCAGAGAAAAGATTATTATTATTATTATTATTATTATTATTTTGGCTTCTTTGCCACATCAGTCCTTTTAAGAGTGTAAAAACATGCCATCAAAATACCCCAAACCAAACAAGTTGAAGAGACAAGGCTTTTGCTTTAAGGAGAGGATGTGGCTGAAGAAGCAAATACCTTCATGCAGATTAACCGGATGTTGGTTTATCTGACTCTAATGAGTAATGATTTCATACTGAGGATGTAATTAAACTGCTGTCAGTACAGATTGTTTATTTCATCCCTCTGCTCAAATGCTACTGGCCTAGTTTTCATTATTAGAAACAAGTTTAAAGTTTGCTGAACAGTGAAATAAAAATGCTCAAATGCTGCAATGCTTGATCCCAAACCTTAACCTAGTCTGTACAAAACATGAAGTATTTTCCTCACCAATTATTAAGTCCTAATGTATATTTACATCATAACATTAAGATTATCTCTCAGTCTCCCAGACTTTTTACTTTTTTTCCCCTTCTGTTTTTGATATAGCAAAGCAACTCTAATTTCTTCTTCTGTCCGCTGTGGTTATGCTGTGTACTGCTTTGGAAAATGTAATCTTTCTGGAAATGGAAGTATCCTGATTTTTATATTTTATTTGTTTTGGGGGTTGCCTGGTCAGTGGTTTTATTGTGCTCTATAATTAACGGCAACTGACATAATAGTACAAGTTCATATTTTAACATATACACTGAACACATTGGCCAGTTTTGCATATTAAAATATGGGATAATAAATCTTACCAAAGCCATCCTCTTCTTGCTTGTCTCAAAACACACATATATAAATATATATTTACTGACATCTAGTGGCAATTGACTGAAAGTGCAAAATTAGTAACTGAACCTGCTCTAAACGTGTGTGGAAAACTAAGTACACCCTCACTACTTCCATGGAAATTAAGAGGGTCAATAGCAGCCAGGTGCTGCTAATCAAGTGTGAGCACAATTTTGGCACTTTGGTCAGGAGCATTCAGGTTTGTGTTAACACAATGCCAGTGAGGAACGATATCAGCAATAAATTATTGCTGCCTACGAACCTGTGGGCTGCATCTGTTTTTGAATATTTTCATGATTTTAGATCATATATTTTATAATGTAACTTCTGAAATAAGCTACCTACCAACAGGGAAACTGAGTCCCTCTGTTTTTAATATAAGCTACACATGCAAAGTTAGCTGCGAACATGAACAGTTATTAACGCATGCAGTGATTTTTATCTATCTAATGTACTGTATCTGTCTATCAATCTGTCTGTCTGCCTGTATACAATTCTGTGCAAAGGTCTTTTACCACAAAAACAGTTTGTACAATTCTAACAAGTTTGAGAGTTAATATTTGGTGGGACCACCTTTATTCTTCAGCATAGTCTGAACTCTCTTAGGCATCTATCTAGCTCCACTATAGTGCCAAAAGTATTCACTCACCCATCCAAATCATTGAATTCAGGTGTTCCAATCACTCCCATGGCCACAGATACATAAAATCAAGCATCTCAGTGAATTCCATTGTGGTACTACCTGTGCAACATGTCCAGTTATGAAATTTCCTTGCCACTAAATATTCCACAGTCAACTGATAGAGAGATTATAACAAGTTGGAAGTGACTGGGAATGACAGCAACTCAGCCAGGAAGTGGTAGGCCATGTAAAATGAGGATGCTGAGGTGCTTAGTGCGCAGAGGTCACCAACTTTCTACAGAGTCAGTTGCTACAGAGCTCAGAACTACATGTGGCTTTCAGATGAGCTCAAGAACAGCACAGAGAGAGCTTCATTGAATGGGTTTCCATGGCCGAGCAGCTGCATCCAAGCCTTACATCACCAAGCACAATGCAAAGTGTCGGATGCAGTGGTGTAAAGCACACTGCCACTGGACTCCAGAGCACTGGAGACTTGTTCTTTAGTGACGAATTACTCTTCTCCGCCTGGCAATCTGATGGTCAAGTCTTGATTCGGTGGTTGCCAGGAGAACGGTACTTGTCTGACTGCTTTTTGCCAGGTGTAAAGTTTGGTGGAGGGGGGATTATGGTGTGGGGTTGTTTTTCAGGTGTTGGGCTCGGCCCCTTAGTTCCAGTGAAAGGAACTCTTAATGCTTCCAAGACATTTTGGACAACTTTGCAGGAACAGTTTGGGGATGGCCCCTTCCTCTTCCAACATGACTGCACACCAGTGCACAAAACAAGGTCCATAAAGACATAGATGAGTGAGATTGGTGTGGAAGAACTTGACTGGCCTGAACAGAGTCCTGACCTCAACCTGACAGAACACCTTTGGGATGAATTAGCCACATCAGTGTCGGATCTCACAAATGCACTTCTGGAAGATTGGTCAAAAATTCCCATAAACACACTCCTAAACCTTGTGGAAAGCCTTCCCAGAAGGGTTGAACTGTTATGACTGCAAAGGGTGGGCCAACATCATATTAATCCCTATGGATTAAGAATAGCATATCACTCAAGTTCATATGCGTGTGAAGGCAGACGACCAAATACTTTTGGCAATATAGTGTATCACAGCAAAATTTTCTTTTTTACTTCACTGGTTAAACATGAATCATTTGTTGTATTGCAGAATTAAATCTGATAAACAGACGCCTAAGTAGATTCTGTTTTTCAGGAAAACAGGTACTGAGCAACAAAGACAAGGCACTGTCATTTTTTCTGTTGAGCAAGCTAAAACAAGAGGCTGTCAAGTATGTTTGCCTACCAGAAAGCTACTTACTGCTTGTTATTTTGACTAATATTACTTTAATCCTTGTTTTTTTTTTTTTTCCAAAAAACGTTGGCAAAGAAAGCTGCATAGAGGCTGCTGATAGGAATGTCTGTGAAAAAGCTGATGAAGGAAATGCTTTAAGAAGAGGATTATCCCAAGTGAAATCATAGCCTGTTCATTCATTACAGGGTTTACATACAATTTTAAGTGCGCCTGTATGAGTGGTGCACTTTCCATAGATTAGACCTTCTTGGCATAGCTATCAGACAGCAGTCAGTATTGAACTGGCACGCGGGCAAATCGGTTCACGACGTGAACCCGCGCCGCACGCACCGCAGGTTCACGACGTGAACCCGCACCGCAACGCGGCCTGTGTATGTGGTCGCCGGCTTCACCACTAAGCCACCCAGGCGCCCTGGCTTGTGTCATATTTCATGATTGTCTAAATGTAAGCATAAAAGTGTATATTTACCCGCTGCAAACAATGAAACTGCAGCCTCTGAACACAGAAGGAACCACCCAGTTAACAACAGATACCAAGGCTTACAGCAGGTACTATAGGTGATGGTTTATGGGCTACCCTCCAACTTGTTTGTGTGGAGGCATCATTCTGACTCTGAGGGGGATTACTGAGTATACTTCAACAGCAAGGGCACTGTTTAACCATATGCATCTTTATTTACCTGTTTAACATCTGATATATTTGGACCCATCTGTGAATGCCCATTAATCTCCCCCCAGGCTTCATAACAGAACAGTCAGCTGAGAAGGGTACGCAAAAAGGAGAAGCCACCAAAGAGGGCAGTATCATTGCATAAGATAATTTACTGTGGTAGTGCTACTAATCCCTCAGATGAGGGTCAAAGAAAAGGCACTTCCAGTTATGCAATATGAAATGTTACACAAAAATGCACAAAGCTAACATTAAATAATGCCTGTGCACTAACTATCATTTTATCTCATTATTGTTCATTGTAAGAAAATACTGATATAGATAAATAAATGTTCTTACACACACAGTAGTGGAATAAAACTAGAAAAAGCATTATAAACTATTAAAAAGACTTAATCTACTCACGTTCTTCATAATTTGATAATAGCAATGTGAACACAATGTGACAATATGAAAGGTCTCACTTGTTTTATGCAGCTATAGTTGTATGATTAGCTTACCGTCACACTTTGCAAGTATTATGTGCTTTGCCCTCTAATTGTTAATATAATCTATTCAATATTATGTCTTTTTTTTTTTTTTAAAGAACGCATGTAAATCTTGTGTTATTACATGTGTTTATGCATTTTCAAGTTGCGAATTTTGCAATTAAACTCCCTCATTTACCTGTATATCCGGTAATAAGTGGGATTCGTTTCCTGAGTGTGCTGGACTCCGTCAGGGCTGCCCTTTGTCACCGATTCTGTTCATAATTTTTATGGACAGAATTTCTAGGTGCAGCCGAGAAATCTGCACAACTGTTTGACGCTATCATATCAGTATGGACCAGAATCTCTGAGGGATGCTTCCAGCACCTTGCTGAATCTATGACACGAAGAATAAAAGATTTTTTTAAAAAAGCTGCTTGATGTTTGATGCTTTGACATAATGACATAACATAATAACACTTTTGAGAGGAAAAATAACGAGCTTGGCTGCTGATGCTTATTATTCAAATCCGAAATATAAATGTGCCCTAATAAATAGTGCCGTAACGCTGGCTGATAATGAGGAGCGTTTTTGAGATGTAATTTGATGTTTTGCATTATCATGACGCTTTTATTGTGAAAAGTTCCGCCTGGCCCTGCTGGTGCAGTTAGAGGAAGTGAAGCGTCTGCAAAAGAAAACAGAGCGTTAACTCAAAAGAGAGGCTATGCACAACACAGTGAGTACGGGTTTACCTGACTATATCATAATCAAAAAGATAGGCTTAGCGTGTATGAAATCAGCCCACACTTGTTTGTGTAGCAGCACATCTTGCCGTGTAACGACACAGCTAACGATAGCTTTAGTCCTACGGCTGGCTCGCAAACGCCTCCATAGACACGCGGGGCTTTAACAGGGGAAGTTAACTGAAGGAGTGATAAATTGCATTTTAGTCTGAGTGACTAGCGCAGAGAATACTCCCTGCCTTAGTTAATTGGCATTTTGGCAAACCCACAACTGAGCAGGAGAAAAGTAGCTTGCTAACAAGATAGTCGGTGTTTATGTTTCATGTTTATGTCCATTTAGTGTTAAAACCTTCTATTAAATTACCACACTTCGTTGTATGTTTATCCCCCAAGTTACCTATCTGCCACTGCGTGAACTCCCATTTTCTTTGGCGTACTGTGCCAATTCTTTCCTTTCCCCGTGTCCTCAGATTTGTAGCTGAATAGTAGTGTTGTAGTACTCGAGATCGGTCTTGGTCTCGAGACCGGTCTCGAGACCGCTTTTTGATGGTCTCGGTCTTGTCATGGACTCGACCGCATTTGGTCTCGGTCTTGTCATGGACTCGGACCTTGCGGACTCGGGATTTTATTTCAAGACCAGTCAAGACCACAGCTGTGGAAATATCACTAAATTGCCAGATTACTGTCCAATTTATTTGTTAACATCTTTGCTTTTATTGGATGCAAAACGTACTGATTCAAATCCCACAAATATTGCGCTCCTCTGCCTCTCAAAGGAGCGCACCTCACAGACTCCGCCCCGGCTAGGTCGCTGCTATTATCGCTGCTTACGCCTGTATCATTTCACCGCAGTTTGCAATCTACCACAGAGCACGGACAGTTTCATTCACAATGTGTATGTTTGATCTCACTATGGTCACGCGTGTGCTGCATAAATCGAAATAACTGCATGAACACGAAGAGAAGTAAGAGGGAAAATGAAGATCAAAGGAAAATTTCAGGCTTCCGATTCAACAAAAAAATCCCAGCATGAAAGGTAAATACCAACCTTCATGTATTTTGATACACAAACTAAAAATTTAATGCAAGTTTTAGGGCTGCAACGATTCTTGGAATAACGCAATTCGATTATTAAAAATCCTCGACACAAATTTGTTGCTTTGATGTTTGGTTTCAGCTCTGCAGCTCAGGTGTCTCTGTGTAAGCGGAGCATTTCCAAAAAAACAAAAACGAGCCTTTAACACGAGTGGATCGCTGAGATGTTTTTTCACGCCCCCACTTCTCTGTGCTGTGAGTGCGCATGTTTGAATGTGCGCACGTGTTGTGCAGAGGATGTCAGCTGTTATTTTTTTCTTTACGTCAGCTGTAGCCACCAGAACAGATCTATAACCACAGTGTACTGGGGAAAGGGGGGCTGCCATTAGCACTAGCAATCGTTCGGTGCCCCCTCCACCACCATCAGTACAGAGGGGCTCCTTCAAAATGTTTTTATCAACCACCTGATCAGCAACATGAAGAACAGAGAACTTTGTAGCTGCTCCATCCACCCTGTTTGTTTCACACAGAGAAACATCTGCAGTACGGAAGTTAAAATATGCTGATGAGTTGTTAAAATTAAAAATTATTTCTTATCCAATTACTTGATTAATTGACGGAGTAATCAATTAAATACATGATTACTAAAATAATTGATAGTTGCAGCCCTACTTGTATTCAGAAAGCCATAGTCAAACATTAATTTTCAGCACCAGTAGAGCTATGAGAGGCCTTCAAGAATAAAATACTACAGTTCCCAGCAAGATGATGTCACTTCCTATTGTTGCATTAAAAACATGATAGTTTATGCTCACAATATGGTGGCTGATATTCAAATGTAGGAAATGCTATTAGCAGCCGAGGAATCTGGATTATGTTTTTGTATGTTTTTTTTATGTGATTTCTGCAAACACAGTGGAAGGAAACGGCACTCTGGGACACATTAAATGCTTAATATATAAATGTAACTTTTCTGGATTATATGTAAAAATGATCATTCTATCAATCTAATAAGGCCTGATTTAGAGTTCTGCATTGATCCTTTGTGTATAACTGAAAATCCTCTCTGAAGCAAACCTGACATGCACCTCGAGAAATGTAACTACACGTCCAAAAAAACTGATTACTGCTTTCTGGTTATGTCTTAGGCCCCATCACTCAATTAACAAGTGGGAGCGGCATTTAGTGGTTAGTATTAGCTTACTAATTAGCATTAGCATTAGTGCTGGGGTGAGAAATATTTCTTGCTAGAACCCGGAAGTTACCATGGCCACCACCAATGGTAACAGCAGAGAAGTAAGTAAGTTGTTTCTCCGCCATCAGTACATTGAGCTAGTGGTGGGCAGATTGATCCTAATATCGATAATATGGATGCCAACGTTGTATTGGTATTGATCAATATCAGTGTGATGAGATCGATACTTTGGCTTCAGTTTCTCTCTTGTATGCAGTGCTGCGGTTTCATCAAAGATGCGAGCTGACTGTCTAAGTGTCGCTCCTGTCACAGCACAGAGCACTTTGCTCCTCCCCTCCCCACAGTGTTTTGTTATACTGTCATGTGATGCATAACATATTTTATTTGGGAAAAAAAAGGATTTTGCTATGAAACATTTAAATCAAATTTAAATGTAAATTTGTAGAAAATTAGTGAATGAAGGAACATTTTTTATAAAATTTTTTTATTATACTTTCTGAAAAATCTACCTGGAAAAAAGTTTGCATTTGTTCTTGAGTGATGATTTTGTACACTTAATTTATGAAAAAAAATTCCAGACATCAATGTATGGGGAAAATTGTTTTATTCTATTGTTTCAGAACAATAACTTTTATTTTGATAAAGTATTTTCTACTTACATATAAACTTTGCCCAATTCTATCCTGGGTTTTAACTAATTAATGATCCAAAGGAAAAAAATCTCAAACCAGTTAAACTTCATGGAAATTCTTCATAATTATTAAAAAGTATTGGTATCAGTATCGGTGATAATGGCCCTGTGGCATAGGATCGATACCAAATTATGAAGTGTTGCACACAACTACATTGAGCAGCATACACCAGGAGTGATTGACAGTGCTAAGACCCTCCTCCTGGCTCTGACTGGTTGTTTTTGACTGGGAGCGGTTCAGGGAGGAGGTGGAGGAGCTCCATTTTTTTCGCAGATTATCGGTCTCATACTGTCTGACATGGTGACAGTTTTAACAAATATGTAAAAACCAGATTTTTTATAAAAGTTACATCCTGCAGCTTTAATCTGTATAAGATTAAAGGCTTTAGTTCTTACTGTTGATGAGTGTTTGCCATTTTTTCAGTTTTACACATTTAGCTATGTGGTTTTGAAAAAGCACCCATTTTTACAAAGGTTGTTGGTTTAAAAACAACACAACTTTATGCATAGTTTATGAAAGGCAGAGAATAGTTAAGACTATTGTGATGAACTATGAATAATTGTTTTACATTCTGTGATAAATGATCTTTATTTAATGCCCAGGAGTATTAAATAAAGATGGTTATATTTATTTGAGCTGTGAGTTTTTAATATCAGGGTAATTTTATGGGAATGCGGATCTTTCAGATGAATTTGAGAAGTGATTTTGATCATTTTTCACATTTTATTGTGTCATGTAGTGTCAGGCACTGGTCTTGGTCTTGTCTCGGTCTCGCCCCCCCTCGGTCTTGGTCTCGACTGGTCTCGGACCCTAAAAGTCTTGGTCTTGTCTCGGTCTCGATACCCTCTGGTCTTGGTCTTGTCTCGGTCTCGGGTTAGGTGGTCTTGACTACAACACTACTGAATAGGGAGGGCAGTGATACCATGTGGAAGTCACATGAACGACGAGGATGAGGCTGAAACAACAAGAGGGCAGCTTGAGGAGTGAGCCGCTGCAAAGCGTCTGCTGCTCATAAAGGCCTTGCACAAGCAGATCCCTGTGTCTCATTATCACTTACAATGAACAGTACTACACAGCCCCCTGCCACCATCGATGGGAATGTGGCTGTCAGCTACGTGCTGGTGCCATTTCTCCTCATAACCATTGCTGGGATAATTGCAGCTGTGGTAAGTGGTTGGACTGCATGGCATAGGATCATCTACCTTAAGTTGACCTGCTGTCTTATGAAGTTTGGGCAGAATTAAAAGCCAATTGTGAATTAAGAGATCTACCGATACACACAGTGGATGTAATGCCCTTCATTTTGTCCATTTCAGATTATGTATATACGTAGGAAAAGGAGGTAAGGTTGAACTCCACCTACTGATGTCATTGCACAGTTCTGTTATACCTTCACTGAATCAATGATATGTTGCATTTGATCCCTCAGAGCTGACAGACTTCGTCATCAGCTGTTACCAGTGTACACGTATGATCCTTCAGAGGAGATTAATGAAGCTGAACAAGAAATCTTGTGGAGAGAAGAGGACACAAGGGTAAAATGCACCAGTTTTTGAAGTTTGGTATTCCTGACTTGGAAGTGGCGAAGCTTGCTAGTATGTGAATCCTTCAGTAATGCTCCCGTTGGAAGACATGAGTTCTTTTGGAGGGCATGTTTAAATGTTCCACAACCACATTTTCCACAAAAAACAGATTAAAAACATGTCTGCTGTTGCCTTGCTTCCTCTTAATGTAATATTGTTATTTTTTTTACTGTGTGGTTATATTGGTTGTAAATTTGCCTTCAGGATGCACCAGTTCCTCAACTGGTTGGTCAGTTCCTCTTCTGCATGGTGATATAACAAGCATAGTAGAAATGGTGGTAGTACGACTGTAGTCGGTTGTAATTGTAAATACAGAAACTTTCTTTCTGTTCAGCCTTTTCTGAAATCCTTGTGGTTTAGGTCTGTGATGTAGGTTTAACTAAAAGATGCATTAAAATACTGCAGTATAATATCTGACTTTAAAGAAGGTTATGGTTTGAAAACCACTGCATATAAAATGAATTACTGACCAGTGTGGTTCACTAATTCCTGAAAAATCTTTTTTTTTCCTGACAAATCTGCATGTCTTTTCCCAACATATAATTTTAAAATCAGCTTATTTTCCAGAAACCATAACCATCCTTCCCTTTTTTCCCCTCCTCTGCCCGCATTATATTCACAAATCATTAAACAACCAAAAATGAAATAAATAACAGAATCTACATTTCAGATACAAGACACGTTACTTTTTCCTCATAGATTAAATACTCAAAAAATTTTGAGTTTTGCTCAATTTTGCTGCTTGTCCTGTAAAATGTACCATATTTTGCTACTAGTCACGCACTGAATCCTGAGACTCACTAGATGGCGATGTTCACTTTATCCAAAGCTTGTCAGTGAGTTTCACTTCTCATTTGTATAGTTGTGGAAGGGACAAACTTGAGCAGTTTTTTTAGTGCCTTTGAATATGCACTTAAAGGGTCAGTTTGCCCAAATTACAAGGAACATTTTTGTCACATACCCCTTATGATGATAGGTAGCCATGCAAAAAGCCCTGGTTTCATCTGCTGGTGTTCTACTGATAAATTTCTTTTCATTGTCTTTAATCCAATACAGGGAGGACTAATTACATTTCAGTTAACTCTGAAACGCCTGTTATGAAGAATATTCCATGGACACGCAACTTCAGAAAGAGCTTAGTTTACCTCTGTTGTAATTGTAACAACGGTGGAAGTTTCACACACAGGAATCTTATTACATAAAACTGAAACTATCAGCATAGCTTGGTATAAGTGAGAAACTGTTATTCTCAAACCACAACGGCTTTACATGTCACCTTGTAGGTCATGATTTTCCACTTAAGTGAATGCTTTTTTTTTTCTTTTTATTAATGACTGTTAAACTAAACTGTTCTTTCACTGTATTTTGTTTTTGTTTTTTTTTTTCAGATTGTACAAGGTTGGGCGTCAAGTTATCAACAGCAACACCCTCTTCTGACCAAAGACGTCAGTGCATGATGTTGGTAAACCCTGACGTTGAGCACTGTGTAGAGTGATGCCAAACCTTACAGCCGCAGAGATCAGTAATTTTTATCATCGTGTGCAAACAATCGTGTACAGTACTCCTTCGCTTTTATTTGCTTCCTTTTCCTGTCATCTCTGAGCACATCAGCAACAATAAGCATTTTCCTGTTTTCTCTTTATGCCAATCCTGTGTGCCTAGACTCAATACCTTAAGCTTATTTATTTGAAATGATTTATTTAAACATATTTTTATTGTAAAATTCAGTGACGTGAATCAAAATTTAAAAGGTACAGGTACCTTTTAGATTTTTAATCTGTTTATATTTGCTGTGTTGTTGTGGGCGACATGTGGCAAGCAGTTATGTTCCTGTGGGTTGCAGTAAGCATTCGCACTAGCTGTGTTGTTTGTGGCACGAATGTGCTGCGCTGTTCGAAAATCAGCAGTCCTGCTGTGAGAGGGGCTGCGATCATTGCCTGCATTGGTGATTTTTAAAGAAGTGTGCAGCGCATTAGAAACAAAGGCGGCTCTTCTGATAAAGTGTCGAGTGTTCAGTAGTTACATTGTTGAGACACTTTCAGAAAGAATTTTAAATTCAAAACCTCATATTGCTGAAAAAATAAAATTAGCCACTAAAATCAGGCTGGTAGATTTGATTTCAGTTTCATTTTGAGTGAAATGATTGAACAGCCCTCTTTAGTTTTACAGAATCTAACGTGCTGCCTGGAGCTTCACATCTTACTGTGGTTTAGCCAAATCCTGTGACTCTTATCAATGGCATGAAAAGCCAGATATGGAAGTAAATAACACCAACCTCTCATCCCTAAAATGAGCGCTGACTAGTTCTCAAAATATGTCCTGTGTACAAGGCATGGCACCAACAAATTTACCTCCAGCTGAAGAATCTGTTCAGATGAATGCCATAAGCGTGACTGTATCAAGCACTCAGGAAATCTTGCTCTTTGTTTTTCTTTACAAGTTATAACCTCTCCAGTTCCTTATTTGCCTTGCATTTGTGAATGTAAACTTAAGAACAATTGAACTGTTTAACTGCCCCCAAATGGGGGAACATTACTCAGTCCAGCAGCTAATGTATTGTACTGAGCAAGTAATGCTCAAACATGCCATGTTATCAGTTATGACATCTAAAAGTGTGGGCGGCATGGTGGTGCCTAACAAGCAAAAAGGTTCTGGGGTCATACTTTATGGTTGCCTGGGATTTTTCAGTGTGGCATTTTTATTTTCTCACTGCATTCTCCAGAGCATCTAAAGGAAAACCACCCAGGGCTGACTGTGAGTGTTGCTGGTTGTCTCAGTGCTAGTCTTGGCCACCACCTGTCCAGGGAGTGCCCTACCTCTCTGGGTTAGGCTCCAGCCCCGCCCCGACCCTCTACAGTTGGGGTTCTCAAAGTGTGGAACTAACATTTTGTGTCCTGTTATAGCAGTGCAAAAAAAAAAAAAAAAAATGAGAGCATTTCTACTAAATTTCACCTCCTTTAGGTGTAGTTAACATAGATGGACCAGTCTTATTAACACTGACAAATACAGCGAGTGTGAGGAAATGTAACAGCCAACTCACAGAACAGACACTTTAAAGTGTTTGTGTGCATTTTTCCTTGGTAGTCTCCTTATACTGGCTGTCTAAATTGTTAGTTTTGAAAACTTTGAGAACCCAGCTCTACAGGGTAAAGCTTGGTATAGCCAACTTATTATATCCAGAGGTGCTTAAGTATGAGCCTAATTGTGTTTCTATTCTATGCATTAGCTATTTTTTTTTCCCTTTTCAGCTTTTGTGAAGCAATCTATGAAATGAGTCATTCATCGTTAAAACTGTGCCCGATGTTGGATCAGAGGATTTTCACAGGTGATACAGCAGAGGGGTGTACTACAATGCAGCAAGGCTTTCTTTGCTTTATCTGGCTAAGACATCAGGTATCATGACAGTGGTTTAACAGTTAAGCCAAGCTTTCTGCTTCAGTTTCTGAGAGCGCTCACATAAAAAGGAGTGTTTCTATGTTATATGATTGATCTTCTGCACAAAGTTGATCACAGCAATTCCAACTGGGCATTATCAAAGGATAAAGTGCTCTCACAGATGCTCTTTATTGCTGTGTTATGCCCAGCCCGTTTAGGACATAAAGAAGGGAAATCCACACAGCAGCAGTTTTCATCAAATCCATTTATTAGTCATAGCCCAACAAAAGGAAACTAAGTACTAACCTATAACCACCACGTGTCTTAACATAGAAATAACTACAACACAGACAAACCATGGAAAATCTAAGTTGGGTGCCTAAATGGCACCCGCCATAAGGGGAGCGCTGCCATCTTGGGAGGAAACCAGTTTATATAGGCTCCCAAACAGGTGAAGTCACTTCCTGATTAGATGGGAGGAGCTATAGGCTCCCAAACAGGTGAAGTCACTTCCTGATTAGATGGGAGGAGCTGTTAATTGGGACCTGAAGAGAAAGAAGCAGGCTCAACCAGAACTGACAAGTCCAAAGCCATCTCATAAGACAGCTGCACATTAGAGCACTGAAACCTTTAAACATTAGCCTGGGACATAGCCAGCTAACCTTTTAATATCACCTCGTAGTACACCCCTCTGATGAACTTTGCATGGAAGGCTCTGCCTTCAGGTATAACTTGACAAGTCTAAGAACTACTGATGTACATGTAATGTCTGCAGCGTTGTTACAAAGTTTCTCCTTTCAGACTGTACAACTATTGCTTCAAGAGACTGGGTAAGGTAGTTGAAACACTGAAAATATGCCACTTTTGTAGATAGTTGCAGTGCATCATTGTAGCCTGCATGAGTTACAGAGCAATGTAATATGAAAACAAGTGACAAATGACAAAGAAAATTCTCTTTATTGACCATTTTCTGATACAAATTGTTGTAGGGCACCATAGAAATATAGACATTGTACATTTATATACGTGTACATTAAAAAGAATGATCCCATCCTGTTGAGTTTACAGTATATAAATCAACGGATGACTGACATTACTATGTAAAATGACATATTGAGTAGTTGGAGGAAGTTGATAAAGGACATGAAATGACTTGTAAGTATGGTGAGGATGGCCACGTGCAGCACTGGTAGACACACAGTGGCCCGCGGAACAGTGGAAAGAGCGCCCAGTCCATCACAAACACACAAACATTTGTCCATGAAAATCTGAACTAATATTTCAGTGCACCAGAAGATTTTTTTTTTTAAAGGATAAAAACACACCTGCTAATCTACCACAGTCAGCGAACACAGTCGTCAAGCTGACAGGTCTCCCTGACTTGCTTCACACATTTAAAAACCTGTCTGCAAGCTCTGGTTATGAATGAGCCAAGAAGTGTTGCGTTGCCACAATCACACACTTGACATATTGGATACCTCATTACAGTCAGGAGAAAAAAAAAAAAAAAAAAAAAAAAAGAAAAAAAAATATATATATATAAAAGTTACACAAAACATTTTACCAACTCATGCCAGAGGTTACATTTAAGAGAAAAAAAAAAAAATTCTGAAAACTAGTTAAATGCAATTATATGGTAAAGTAAGCCGTTGAGTGAGGTATGAAATTCCAGGCATTTTTTTTTTTGTCTCGCCTGGTTGCAGTTTTCCGGGTTTCGTAACTGAGATTGTAGCAGCTTAGGTGTGTGGAAAAACCCAGTTAAGTGGACTGTGACTGTGGGTTCCCTGACACTTAGAAATACACAAAAGTTCTTTACCGTAGCAGACAGCATACAACACACATCTTCAAAAGACAAAGAAAAAAGTTTATTATTACCGTACTAAGTGAAGACAGGAGGACCAAGCTAGGCGAAGCAGTGAGAGCGAGATGGAATGAAAAACATACAGCCCTGTTGGATAGTAGTGCCACCAACTATCCACTATTACAATCAAACTCCTTGTTTGACCAATTGCAGTTTGCCTTACGAGTGATTGAGTGAGCGCTTGGAAAACTGAGGACCATGTGAGGACAAAGACGCCAATGTAACAGCATTTGTAAAAGCTCCCTGAAGAAACGACACTGATGACTTTCAGCCTAGAACTCTGCCAACCTTAAAAAACACATGAAAAAGTTTTATTATAACATGAAAAGCAGCACACTCATGTTTTAAAATGTATGTAACCCGAAGAGAACAAAAAACAGTAAGTCAGATCTATTCTGATGACTAATGATACACTTTTACATCTCCCCACTACACGCAGAGAACTGGAAGGAAGTCTGAGAAGAATCACTAAAAGCTAAACTGTCCTACAGGAAGCGGGGTAAAGATGGCTCTCCTCTAATCAGGGAGTGAAGTCAGTTATGCAGATTAGGAAAAGATACTTCTACAATCAGTCACCTATTCTCATCCTAAATGCTGAAGCTCAACTCCATCTAGAATACAATGCAAAGGATAGGTTAACCACTCCACACTCCACACAACACGCAAAAGCAAAAACAAACAAAAGAAAAAAAAAACAAAAACAAAAAAAAAAAAAAAAAAAAAGCAAGTATAGGTAAAATTCACCTTTGTCCAGTACAAAACATGGAGAAAAATCTATATGCCCTACCATCTCAGATGCGGGTACAACAAATAAGTAACATTAAGCAGAGAAAATGTCCTACAAACCATCTTTAGGAGGGGGGGGGAGGAAAAAAAAGGAAATGTCCAGGCTCCGCGGAGCACACCTTTTTGTCCAGTATAAAAGACTTGTGATAACATGACATGTAGAGAAACTGGCTGTTACCTTTCATGTAATTCTTAGATCTATGCTTGAGCAAGTCCATCGTTCTATCCAGTGCTGTTGCATGATATATGTGTTAACCCTCTTTTGGCAAAAGAGGGCTTTGTCGTGAGCAGTGGTCATGTGGTGGCACTGGCGTTGGAGATACAGCCCAGTTCTGGTTAACAGTAAGTCAGTATGTTGAGTGAGGTAGCATGCGTTGTGAATTACTGGTCCTCTTCCTCTTCCTCCTCAGATGATTCCTGGGATGCCTTTTCTTCCTTTTCCTGCAGAGAGAGAAAGAGAGAGGGGGGTTTAGTTACGCCTTGACCACACCCACAAGGAAAATGTCCAAAGCACCATCACTGTTCAGCAACAATAGCTGCCTGTGATTCATGCCTCAATGCGACTGTTTTTACTTTAATAACCCCCAAGTACCAACAAGAAAAGACTAAATGTTATTATAAATCTCTTTGATAAACCATTGTGGCATGAAGAACACTCAAGGGAAGAGTGAGCCATCTGTAGTGAAAAGTGATTCATACACACAGTGGTGAGTCACCATGAGGCATCCTGCTTTTTGCCCTCTTGCCTTTCCTGCTCACACTTACTGCTGCCCAAGACATCCATTCATAAAAACGAGGAGTCTAGTTAGGAGGGTAACTGTGGGTCATTCCTTTCTGTGACTAATGCAATCCAGACGACTTTTTGAGTACGCCCTAACCACTCATGCACATGACACAATGTTACTACAAGACCGCAATTTCTCCCTAGATTAAAACATGCTGCTTTGACCAGCTGTATGTAGTTGGGCGACTCATTTTGGCGCTCCAAAAAGAAAATATCCTGCTGTCAACATCTGGTTTAAAAACACACTTTAGGAAGAATTTTGCCTTTCTAAACACAACTAGGTAAAACAAAAAAACAAAAAAAAGTGGTTGTCCATGCAACTCCTTCTGAATGAACAAAAATAGCTGATGAGTAAAAATGACTTGCCTCAGGAGGAGGACAGCAGGCAAGGGAATTAGGAAAATGCAATTTCGCTGCAGACAGTCATACCAATCGTAATTCAATTGGGAGAGGAGCAGTTTAACCAATGTGAACACTTGTTTGTCCACAGGCTCTTACCTCCTTCTTAGGTCTTCCCCGGCGTTTTCCCCCTGCAGATGGGGCTGCTGTTGCCTTCTGTGAGAGAAAACAGGACAAGGTCAAGAGGGCTCCAAGTGGGCTTTGACATTTTGTTGTTATCCTCAAGGTCAGTGACCTACTGATCTAAGACTTTAAGGTTGTTTTTTTTTTGTTTTTTTTTGGGGGGGGGCCTCAATAAGCAATGATGTAAACAATCTATTTCCTAGAGCTTTGCATCTAGCTGCCTGTAGATGGCAGTAAGGCCTCTGCAATGACACAGATGGAAAGGGGGCATTGGGTTCATTGGCTATTATCTGGAAGGCCGACAGGAACTGCACACAGGGCACTCCAGTTCGCTGGCCACCTGGTCTGAGGCTCAGAGACAGCTGGTGAAACTGAGCGGAGACACAAACCCTCTGCAGCTCGGCCCTCGCTGCTAAACCTATATCAAAACATGTATGCGCGACTTCCTCTCCCTCTGCCTTTCCCATACATAGCAGTGAAGACTGAGCGCAGGGAGAGCTGGAGGGTTGGGGCGGGAGAGAAAAATCAGTTGTTGCTATGGTAACGACAGGCAGAGAAGAACTAGGGCTGTGTGCTGGGTGGGGGCGGAGGGGTGCTTAGTGTCAGCTTGGAAACAGTCTTGCGGCCTCTGCACCTGCACCACACAGTGCATGACAAGCTGCAGGAAGCTGGAGGACAGGAAGTAGAGGGTGAGCATCACTTTAAAAAAAAAAAAAAAAAAAAAAAAAAAAAAAAAAAAAAAAAAAAAAAAAGAAAAGAAAAAGAAATTGTAAGGCAGTAAACCAAGGTCTTTACAATGGGGAACCCTAGCCAGGCTATTTCTGACACCACGAGGGGAAGCAGCCAGATTACAGCCAACAAATATATCTCAAGTAACAGCAGGACATCCTTTTACAAGAATGAGGTTAGCTACCGTTAAAATGTTCATCAACCAAAAGGAATGGGGGTTCTGAAAAACAGAAGTGCTTACAAGAGAAGACCTGACAACAAATGTCACGCTGACGCTGCCTGCCTATCTTGGAATTGCGGCTATTCTGGATCAGGATGTGTGCTAGCTGCCGCTGACCTCTCGATATGTTACCATGTGAAAACATGTCTGCAGACTGCACTGACTTACTTTGCCCTTGCCGGTTGTCTTGTTTTTGCTGCCCTTCGGCCGTCCTCTGGGCCTCTTTGGAGTAGGGGACCCACTTGGTTCCTGGCAATCACAATCACGATAAAGTTAGGATAGTATAAAACATCTGGACAATATTTCAGAAACAAACACTTAAAGGGCTGGATTATATTGGAAGACTGAGATGTTCAAATAAAAATATGGACAAGGATATGAAAATAAGGCTCTCTCAGACATAGTTAACTTTTTAAAGATAGTGCAGCTAACACATGCATTAAAGCCTAAAAAAGGTTGCCATGGCCCAACAAATACAAGTTCACAAATAACAGATGTGTCATTAAGGGAAATATGCAACAGTAATTATTTAAGGGGATTACCGTCACATGCAAAACAGCAAGGTAAATTCAGCTTGAGGTGAATCTTATTCATGTGTGGTTGTAAGCTCCGTCATGGCTGACGTGCCTCTTGTTGCATTTCTAACGTGTTTACAACCGCAGCTCATAGCAACCGAGCAATTCAATAGTAAAACACAGCAGGCTGAGTGACAGGTATATGAGCCACTGTGCGCTTCGACTCCACTATGTCATCCATTACATGGTGAGCAGAGGTGGGTCGTCGAGGGGGGTTAAATCTGGTTTAAAGGCTTTAGGTTACAGGTTGCTTACAAACCAGTGATATATGTGGCGAGTTTGTTGTTCTACCCTTACAGTGATAAGGAGGGAGCAAATGGTCATAAGGGCATGCTGAAGCCATTTCAGGAGTCTTAGTTTCAGTGAGGGATATGCACGAGAAGCTCACCTGCAGTAATATCTACCTGAGTATCAGCTGAGCTAAGGGTTTGCTTTTAATCTATTCTCATATTTTTTTAATAAATACGTTTAAAAAGCGCTTGCATTTATAACCTTAAAATTTCAAACTTGATACAACAGCCCACTTTCCCCCAACAAATAGAAGAACAGATTGGCACTACTTACGTCAGAGGCTTTTACCTGGGGCTGCTTGCGGGGTCTTCCACGCCCTCTCTTCTCTGTGGCTTCTTTCTCTTTCGGTGAGACTGTCCCCTTGTCGCTCATGTTTGCGTAGCTTTTCAGACCTAAGACATAAATCAAACCGGTCACTCTTGCAGCAAGAGGAGGCGTCGAGTTCACACACGCTTGCAGCACCGAAAAATACACGGGCTATTAAACTCAGTGACCGCAACAGCACCCCCTTCCAAAAAAGAAGAAGAAGAAAAAAAAAAAAAAAAAAAAAAAAAAAAGACCGGCCTACTCGCACACCGGTAACGCGTTTAACTCAATTAATCCGCGCTTATTTCCAGGTCTATTTCTGTCACAACCGTGCTCCATTACACACCCGACGGTGCCACACGAATACTGGACTGGGACCAAACTGGCTTGCAGGCTATGCTGGGACTCAGTAGGCGGTTGGAGGCCGCGCAAACCTGCAAAACACTGCTGAACCCGGCGCTCCCCTGCCTTACCGACCATGTTTAGAGGCCCGTTTGCTGTAGTTGTTGTGGCCAACAATCGGGCCTGCGCATGAGACTCGCAGCATGTCTGCACGCCGGGGCGACAGAGAGATATCCCCCCTCCCCAACACACATACACACAATGGCTAGTGTATGCTCGTCTGGCTTTGCAGGGTAAAGCCCTAGCCTGCATGGCAGCACGCATTTTTTTTTTAAAAAGTGCTATAGAAAATGCAAGCGACTAAGGCTGGCGGAGCTCAATTGCGGGAACGAAAGCCCAGGCCAGAGCAATAAAAAGACGGCTTCACATCTAAAGCATGCAGCGTCCTCTCGCCGGAGGTCCCTCTCTGTAAAAATGCATTTAGGCGGTTGTAGCTTGCAAAGTTCAACTCGCCTTTCGTCGTCTTTTTTTTTTTTTTTTTTTTTGCACTCACCTTTATCGCTCGGTAGCACCCTCTTGCTCTATATTTAAGACGAAATGTTTCCTTTAAGCCTAGCTGGTTGTACCCGGTTAAAAAGCCTCGCACTGATCTATAGGCTACAGCTTTTATTCGTCAGACAACACACAGCCCGCCCCTTTAAAAGCCTAGCTCATACAGCTTTAAAAAACAGTTAGAAATTAAAATGGGAGAGGGTCGATTTTTTTTTCTTTTTAAATAATAAGTTTGTTTTTTTTTTTTTTTGTCTTTTTTTACCAGCAGGATGAGAAGTTTACTCCAACGACGTCCTATAAATAGCGCACGTGCTCGTCTTGTCTCCTACAGATAAAGGAAAAAGGCGCCAGCCAGGAGGAGTTTTGGGGCAATTTAAAGAGCCGCCCTCATGGGAGCTGGAACACTGGAGGGCGGAGATATAAGTGGGCCACCAACAGTACTACTAGTAGCCCACCCCCCCCCCCCCCCCCCCCCCCCCCCCACACACACACACACACACACACACACCTACGTTCTTACGGATCCCTTTAATTCTCCAGGTTCAATCACAAACTATAAAAACATGTTTACAAGTGCTAGGCTATACTTTCAGGAACGCAGGAAAGCAGGACTATTAACTGTGTTTATATTTTCCCATACTTTATGCATTAACTTAACCAGTACAGTCTGCACAGTAAATGGTGAATGAACTATGACCTTCTCCAATGTAAACACAAGCAGCCTTTGAGCTCAGGAATGATTTACATCTTTTACTCAGGTAAAACAGCACTCCAGTGATGCATTAAAATTAATAGTTAAATAGTTTCTGAATGACTCATACAATATTGAATTTGTATAACAACACAATAAATATCATAATAATATAATAGAGGAAAAGGTACACAGTTTTCCTTGAAATGAAGAATATTAAATTAATAAATACTTCAGTTCTGGTCTTAGATCTTAGCCACAGTACTTTGCTGCTCTTCTATCTATTTTGAAGTTCTTAATATGAATTTAATACATGAAATTAATTTACCTATATAAACATATATAGCATAAATAACAACATAGGAAAGCCTGGTAGAGTGTCTTATGTAGTAGAAATGTTTCTATCAATTTAAAAGATAATTTCTATAAATCACCAGTTTGATGAATGACAGATACAGAAAAATCTTTACCGCCTCAAACTACAATACCTGCAAGATCCTTATTGTATCATATTTACATTTTAGTGTATTGATTGCTTCACTTTTTTGTGTGTCTTCTATTTAACTGATCTCATTCTTTAGTCTTTCCAGGCTATTTTGTCCTGGGATATGTTTTTACTGTCTTGAGATAATTATTATTTTTTTGTTTATTTTTTGGCTTCTGTAACACAGCAATTTTGGGATTTAAAAAAAAGTATTTCTTGTCCTACTTTTTCTTTCACCTTTAACTTACACGTGTTTAAAAACATTTTGATGTTTCACAGTATAGTATAGGTTTGTCTTTTTCTTTTCTAATAGATTTAGATTATTTACATTGTTGTATTCATTATTCCCAACATCCCAGGAATAAGGGCTAAAATTGATTATCTTAAAATCCTTTTTTTTTTTTGCCGAACTTTAGTTTGCAATATATTTTAATTTGATGTATTTTTATGTTATTTTACTCTTGCCGTTTACCTTGGCAAAATATGTCTCGAAAAGTGAATTTTAATTTTATGAAGTATTTAGGATTTAATTTTTTCTGAAAATGTTCTCAGTAACAGATACTGATTTCCCAAAATCCTGGTGGATTTATTTTAAATCTAAAAATTAAATTGGGCAAATAAAGGACACAAAATATTACTTTTCTGTTATTCACTAATTGAACCTTTCATGACAGTTAAACAGCTGATCCCTATGGAGAATAAACTGCAGTATCTTCTGCTGTAGCTGTATTTCAGTAAATATTAATCGGAGTCAAGGCCACTCAGTTACCCTATGTTTACAATACGCCACCATGGAGGAGTTCCTTGAGTAAGCGCATGCAAGAGCCATAAAGCTCCCTTATTGCTACTGCTGGCTCTTATATTCTTACAGTCAAATATGTGGACCTTTGATGTTGCTCCTATAAAATGGACAAACATCTGATGTTGATTGAATGGGTGTGGAGGATGCAGATAAACCAACCTAGGCTACCATTGGGTAGTAGGCAACAGTAGCCTACTTTCACACAAGGGGTTTTCGTGTAAATGAGCTATCCATGCAGAGCTGATGGGTCTGCTACTATCCAATTGAAAACAGATTTTGAGAATGTAGAGGGTTCTGAAAGCAGTTGTAAGGGGACCTTTTGCCTTCTTCGTGTGTATTCTACCTCTCTGTTTCTTGGGTCACAGCACATCTCAAATAACTTACAGCAAACAAACATATCAAATAACTCTGACTCCAAAGGCTTTGTTGTCTGCAGAGAGCGCATGGATGACAGTGTACTGTACATATATGACGAGGAGAGCGGGAGTTTGGTGAATAGAGGATTGGATAGGGCATGAATGGAGAGCGCTTTTCTCAATGAGTCCAATGTTCTGCTCAGCATGTGCTTGCCTTGCATGCCACCCCCTTCCCTCTCAATTTCTCACTCTATTCACTTCCTTCCTATCTACTTCAGCCCCATCCCCCCACACATCTCTGGCATACCCACCCTTCAGTATGTGGATGGAGACAGGGAAATAGCTTCTCTCTCTCTCTCTCTCTCTCTCTCTCCCTGTGTGTGTGTGTGTCTGTGTGTGTGTATATATATATTATATAGGAAGAATGCTGTCCCTCTCACCAGTGGCACCATCTGGAGACTGATGAGGGGAGTGGATATTGTGACTGAGTAGCAATGGTGAAAATCAAATAAATAATAAAAAAAAATGTCTCAAAAAGTTAATTTTAATTTTTTAATTTTATCTTTAACATTTTACATTTTGCTGTGAAGCAGAATAGCTGGGTATAAAAACTGGGGGAAAAAATCAGTGCAAATATTTGAAACTAATGCCTTTGCAACTCTGGCACAAAATTTTGCGTGTAAATGGCTTCAACCTGCCAAGCAGATGAAAAAAATAATCCTCTGTGGCTAAATCTGGCACATTTTCATGATGGACCTATGTCATGTCTTATTTTAATTCATGTGTTGTCCATTTTAAAGGAAATAAAAATAAAATGACCTAAAAGATTCTAGCATAAACAGTGCTGTGCAGAAGTCACAAGTCTTTACAACAGTATCTGAAAGTCATATCCTTAAGAAATAGGAAAACAAACAAACAAAACAGCAAAGACCTGACACAGGACCTGAGAGATGCATGTGTCTCAAGACTTTTGCATAGCACTGCACATTAATTTCCTAGGTTATTAAGTAATTCTAATTAAAAAATAAAAAGACTATGCAACAATTTTTGCAATAAGTTTTAGTTAAAACTATAATTTTCAGGCATTAATACAACTTTATTTGTAGTTCAGTCAACCATCATTGAATGAACAAGATGGATTAAATAATAGAAATACCAAAATGGTACAATGCAACAATACATACACTCCTGATCAAAATCTTAAAACCAGTTAAAAAATTGCAAGAATTTGCATTTTGCACTATTGGATCTTAAGAAGTTTCTAAGTAGAGCTTCACAATGCTAAAAGAAGAAATCGGCACAAGAGACAAAAACTTTTGAGCAGGGAATTTTTTGAAAACTGCATTTACGCTCAAACATGATTTTTTTTCAGCTGATCAAAAGTTTAAGACCATAGCTAAAAAAAAACCCAAACCCCCTCAAAACAGAAATCAAAGTGTCAAAAAAAGGACTCAGTAATGAGTAGCTCCACCATTCTTGTTGATCACTTCAAACAATCGTTTAGGCATGCTTGATGCCAGTGTTTCCAGGAGGCTAGTGGGAACGTTGCTCCAAGTGTTGAAGATGGCTTCACGAAGGGTATCCACTGTCTAGAACTGATGTCCATTATTGTAAATTTCCCTTGCCATCCATCCCCAAATGTTCTCAATCGGATTTCGATCAGGGGAACATGCAGGATGGTCCAAAAGAGTGATGTTATTCTCCTGGAAGAAGTCCTTTGTCAGGTGGGCATTGTGAACTGCAGCATTGTCCTGTTGAAAAACCCAGTCATTACCACACAGACGAGGGCGCTCAGTCATGAGGAATGCCCGCTGCAACATCTCCACATAGCCAGCTGCTGTTTGACGCCCCTGCACAACCTGAAGCTCCATTGTTCCATTGAAGGAAAACACACCCCAAATCATGATGCCCCCACCCCCCACTGTACCGTATAGAAAACATCTCAGGTGGGATCTCCTTGTCATGCCAGTAACGTTGAAAGCCATCAGGACCATCAAGGTTAAAATTTTTCTCATCAGAGAAGACAACTTTCTTCCACCTTTCATTGTCCCATGTTTGGTCACCCTTGCAAAGTCCAAATGGGCAGTTTTGTGCCGTTGAAGAAGACGTGGCCTTTGAAGACGTTTTTTGTTTCTGAAGCCCTTCCCTCGCAGATGCCATCTGATGGTTATTGGGCTGCAGTCAGCACCAGTAATGGCCTTAATTTGGGTAGAGGATCGTCCCATGTCTTGACGGACAGCCAATCGGATCCTGCGGCTCAGCGCTGGTGACATTTTTTTTGACTTTTTTGTTCCATAACCCTCAGGATCATTTAAAAAATGCAAAATGACTGTCTTACTGTGTCCGACCTCAGCAGCGATGGCACGTTGTGAGAGACCTTGCTTATGCAGCTCAACAATCCTACCATGTTCAAAGTCAGTGAGCTTTTTTGCCTTTGCCATCAGGAGGTCTTGACAGTGTAAAGACTTGACGGAAAATGACAATGGATTCCAAATTTTTGCACAGCTTTTGGCTTTTAAAGGCTATGGTCTTAAACTGTTGATCAGCTGAAAAAAATCATGTTTGAGTGTAAATGCAGTTTTCAAAAAATTCCCTGCTCAAAAGTTTTTGTCTCTTGCGCCAATTTCTTCTTTTAACATTGTGAAGCTCTACTTAGGACCTTCTTAAGATCCAATAGTGCAAAATGCTAATTCTTGCAATTTTTTTTAACTGGTCTTAAGATTTTGATCAGGAGTGTATTTCCATCTAAACTAGACTGAATGAAGTTTATTTAATATCTTTTATTTGTGTAAGTTCAGGGATTCACAGCACAAGAACATGAATGAATGAATGAATGTCAGTACAAAGCTGTAATAAGAATGAATTTTCCTATAAAATTTGTATCTTTTCAAAGCTAAATCTAAATATTTGCCTTAATTTGATTTGTAGATTTTTAAGGAATTAAATTAATTAAAAAAAAAACTCCCGTGTCATCACATCACATCACATAAATGTAGACTGTAACTGTATCTGATGAGCCTCAGCAGCTGGAATGACCAGAAGGAGAGGACAAAACAAACGTGGAGCCAGCTTGAATTTCAACACTAATTGAATCTTAGAGGAGACAAACACTTCCACATCAGACGCCCTCTTCAGAGATGTCTCCTTGCTCGTGAACTCTGCAGCAGAGTTGGGCAGACAGAATCCTATTAACCATTGGAGGGTGGGGGTTGGGGGTCTTGGCCCACTTTGGCATGCTCACCCCTCCCCCACCTATGTCCCCCCCGCGCCATAGCTCATCTGTCTTCCCCTCCAGCGCGCACTCTTAACTCATTCTAGCAATCCATTTTTAGGCGCTTTGTAAACCACAAGTGCTGCAGCCAAACCAACTAACAGATGTGGACAAAACATCCTATTCCTGCCTGTGCCTGGGTTTCCCCCTGCTTGTGCTGCTGTTGGCCCTGGATGAGCCTGAACATGACTAACACACATACACACACGCCACTCACATCCTCCTTCTCATCCCCCTAAAGAAGAGATTGGGGATGGGGGTGGAGGGCAGAAGCAGGAGAGAGAAAATCCACCGGGAGGGGAAGAGGAAAAGTGTGGGATCATTTGAAAGGCAAGGTGGGCGGAGAATATGTGTGTGGGTGTGTTTCTGTGAGGGGGCGGATGGAGGTTAGTGGGCGGAGGATTGGGGGCCCGGTTGATTCAGTTCGCTCATGAGTAGTATCTGACTCATACAAACAGAGGAAGAAGTGCGTACCGCTTGTTTAGTGAATACAGCACTGTATTTATGTGATACTTCTGTATGGAGATCATAATAGGAGTCTTACACTACCTTATTTCACCTCCTTATGTCGGTCACTGACTCAGCGCTCCACTCTCCCTTTCAAATGGTTTCATTTCCACATCCTGAGATTTTTGGACACGGACCCAGCGGGTGCATCAGTCATACTGTGACTCAAGCTTTTGAAATTTTTTAATGGAAAACGAGTACCATATTTGAAACTTCCTTTGGCAGCCTCGACACGTTTATAAGTCACTTTTTTATGCTTTATGTTTATTTTTTATTTGTCATTCCATGAGAATCAACAGCTTGGAAAAAACCTGCAAACCCGTCCGGTTTTCTTTATAAAGCTCCTGAAGCCGTTTTGACTCACACACACACAGCCCACTTAATCATAGCATATAAATGCAAATTGTACATAAAGTGGAGCACAGCCAAAACAGTCAAAGCAAGCATTAACTTGGTTTTATTATTTTAACATGAAATGTATTCAACCCCGAAGGCAAATTTTCATCTCCTGGTGCCATAGTGAGGTAAGTGCTGCTCTGTCAGCTACAGAGCAGCACTCCCAGCAGTTATGTGCTGACAGATTGTCTAACATAATAATAAATGTGAATGCTTTTAAGTCTGGACTATATCTACACCGCCCTTCCATAGTTCTTTATTGAGTTCCCTCATATAAAAAGCACGAGTGAATGAAGCATTGCTTTCACCAGCAGGGGGCAGGTTTCGGTATACAAAGCAAAACTGAGGCGACACCGTGTGATATCCTTGAGAACTGACACCATCTTGTGGTGATACTTAAACGTAAAGAACGCTTCTGTGCTCAGCATGAAAATATATTGTTTCCTTTTCCTTAAAATGTATTACTATTTACATGTTAGAGGAAAAAAAATTAAGCAGAAAATGTTGCTCCCCCTTTTCTCACTGCAGAACCATCCACCCTGAACGAGTGTTGTCTCAGTGATAAAAAAAAAAACAAAACAAAACAAAAAACAAAACTCTCTTCATGAAAAGTCTCCTGGCAGCCGAGCACAACAGTGATCGTCTCCAGCAGGGGGCAGTCTTACCCTGAAAAATGCTTCAGCTCTGATTGCACTGCTCCCTCACCTGAATCTGATGTGTAGCTGTTTTTTTTTGTCACAAAGGAATTAACAAGAGGCAGCAAACTTGCATCTGTCTAGAAATTATTGTGGCAATATGTTCCCTAGATAGTCCTCTGCATCAATAGCTGTAGACGTTTGCTGAAAATTTCAAGAGGTGTGACTGTTACAGCTATTACAATAAACACAGTTTTGCAGGTTGCTCCAATTTCTTCATTAAGTTCCATGAAATACAGAACAGAGTCCACATTTTGGGCTGTGATTCAAAGCCTGCCCTCCAGACATGAGAATCGGGTGCAACAGTATTAGGTTACTGCTTAATTCCACTGACCCTCATCAGGTTTAAATTCAACAAGAGTAGAGAAGGCAAAGGAGGTCTGTCACTCTGACAGATGAGCATATGTTCAGAGAGGTTGGGAGGAGTAATAGATGAGAGTCACCTTGGTGATGGTGCATCTGGATTTTCAGAATTCACACTACCCCTCTCTGTCTTACCTGATTGATCAAAAGGGAAAAGGGCCCGCCTGCCCATTTTCGGGCCTGTCACGTCCCTGCGTGGCAGCTGCAGTCCCCAGAGAAAGCATCTGGCTCGGGCTACATCTTTGCTGGTTACTTATAGAAGCGATCTGTGCTGAGTTTTATCACCATTTTTTATTTCCGCGGGGAAAAGGGAGCAGATTCTCTTGGCAGAGTGCTGATGTGGTGACCGCAACAACAAATAAGCGGCAAGCTTTACAGTCAGGGATAAAAAGGTTTACAAACTCCTCTGTAAAACAGGTGGTAGGCTCAGCTTCAGAGCTGAGTCACTTTAACATTTGTCTTATTGATTGCTTTTTGACTGACATTCCCACACCAGGCAAATTAGAAAGCGGATATTTTTTTTCAAGTCCATTAAACAGAATTAGTATGTGCAAACACTGGCCAGACAGTGACATTTTAAAAATATCACACGACGTATAGAGAAAAGGGATTTTTTAAAACGTTTTTGTTATTCTACATGCTATAATTACATGAAGACTGGGAGTCCAGGTATCAAGAATTTTTTTTTGTTCCCACGACTCACAAGAAACAGAAAACAAAGGTCAAAACTGAAGCAGCAGTGAGATAAAGTCCCAAACCTTAGATACTACACTTCCATCAAAGACTGATAAAAGCCATAAATTATACAACTGCTTACACTGGCTTACTTTACTGTTTGAAAAGTAAATCAAATGTCATGTGGAAAACAAGCGCTCCTTTAAATACCACCCCTGTGACAATGCTGAACTCACAGTGGAGAGTTTAAAAAGAAGAAGAAAAGAACAAACATCAGTGTAGGATTCTTTTTCTCCCTTGACATTAACCTGAAGCCTACAGTCCTCACAGCGCAAGTCAGCTGACCATAGTTTGGTCTGTAATTCCAGTGGCATGCTGGTAGCAGTTCACCAAGCCTCGAGCTCCTAGCTCAAGCATAAATAAGGAAATGCCTGTAGAGGTCTGGTAAACTCACATCTTTCTAACTCCGCACTTTCAGATGTATAGATTTCAGTTCTGAGCCGTGATTGTCCGGAGTCCCACAAAAAGCTAAAAACTTCACATGTGCAGTAATACTCAACCCAAACCTGTAAACAGACTTTGGTGGCTTGAATCCCCCTTTACCCATATGATGCATTCATTTGGTAAATACCACAGACAGGTTAGAAAAGAGACGGGCTAGGTAAGCCAATTGTGCTTGGAGCCTTGCAATCCAGCTGTTGCAGCTGGGAAGTCCCATAGTGCTGTCTGGAGTAATATCAGTTGACAGATCCCCTCACTGACACCAGGATGTCCGTCTATGGCCCTGACCACATCACAGTGTTCGGTATCCTGTGTAAGCAGGTGTCAGATTGCTGCCTATTGATGAATGATTAGAGTTGCTGAAGATGGACTGTGGCGCTGCCACCCGCAGGGGTCTAGGCGAGACGGATGGGTCCATTTGTAATGCAGAGGGGGCCCCACAGCTGCATTAACTATTAAAGTGTGGTTATCTCAGGGTAATGGTACGCCAACAGCACTGAAACAAACTACAGCAAGAGAAGGTATAATTCTAATGTTGATATATGGGCCCCGTATTGCATGGTCCATTCTGCAGTCTGCAGCTTAGATTGGGATGATATTAATGAAAACGGCTCAGTCTGGCAGTTAATGAATGCGTGGTCAACATATGATTGAAGTCACAGGAGGAAATAATTATGTACAAAATGTTCACCTTAGGGAATGTTAAACCTTTAAAGTGTGGATTTAAGATAAGTTTAATGCAAACTGTTTTCAGCATTTATTATTTGCTCTGTAAAGACAGCTTTGTTTTAACCACGCACTTATTCTGCCCCGTGACATTAAATGACCTAAGACAAAACGGTGTAAAAAAAACCTTACCACAGTTGCTCGGCATCCCGACAAGCCTGAAATGATATAGTTACTGCTGATCTGCCACACAGCACCGCCAGTAAATGAAACAAAGACCCATGAAGCAGAGAGGCCAAATGACTTCACCTTTAGCTGGCTGTGGTGTTTGTCTTTACTTGTAAACAGGCACTGTGAGGAAGTTCACTTGTTAAACTTTCTACAGATGGTCAATATCTTTATCTGTTTCCTGTTCCAGCTGGTAGAAGTCTTGAATACCGAGTAAAGAAGGGAAAATTGATTCCACTGTACCTTTCCTACTCTCATTTTGTCACCCTGAAGTCCATCTTGTAAATGTGCCCTCAGAGTCGATTGGCCTGAGGGATGGAGGAGCACTGAGAGTAGCTGGGTGAAGGAGTGAGCCATCTATCCTTGGTATCAAGAAGGGGGGGGAGGAGGGGACAGGGTGTCGTTCCACCTGCCTGCTGAATAAATCATCGCTTAGGCCATTCTGCAGCTGCAGTCCAATTAACCAAAAGGACCATGTGAATGCAGTTAGGTGGTATGATTAATTACACAGTACTGACAATACATACTATAGTTAAAATATCCCAAAGGGCAAACACTGAAGATGGCTTTCCCTTGCAGATTTTAGCATGCCTTTGAAGTATTTTTCCCTTTGGATATGCACTAACATTATTAGAAGTTTTCATCATACCTACAGTAACTAATTATGTCTCTGTCCAATACCTTTGAAAGTAGAAACTCTTGCAGTAGAAACAAAGAGGCAAACACATGTACAAATTCACATATTCAACCCCCCTCCAGTAATCTTAAACTTGCTTCAAAGTCAAGTATTTAGCAAGCAAATATTTTTTTTAACCTTTAGAAGGCAAGTCTTCTTGGCATACTAATTTAAGGTGCCATTAGTTCCTTTTACATGGCTCATGACATAGCTCTAATTCTGACTACTTCAGCTCATTTAAATAGTGCCTTTAATTTAACATAAAAAGTCAAAGAAGAAGGTGGAAGAGAAAGGTTAATGGGACTGACACAAAGGGCAAACGGCAGAAGAAGTCTAGCCTTAAGTGTCACATCCTGCTTGCATCACAGCCAATACAAGGAACCAATTAGGCCTGGTCAGTAATTAAGCCAAGTCCAGTAGCCTGGCTCTGGCCTGGCTTTCTGGAGGATTAAAGCCTTCTCCAAGACAGCTGCTGGTAATGGCCTCCATCCGTCTATCAATGATATGCTCACACACTGCGTTTGACTGCTGCCACATCAAATAGAAAGGTCACAGAGGATGTAACAAATGAAAACAGAGGAAAGAGGAGACAAGGAAGTAATGGCAGGAGGGTTTGGTCAATGGGAAAAAGACCGCTCGGCCATTGTTTACTTTTAACAAAGCTGATGTTGCAGCACAGGAGCTTCTATTTCCAGCATGCGTGGTTTGTTTCAGTGGAGCAACAGAAAGAAGTTAAACATGGACTTGACATTTCCAGCCAACGTCTGTTTAAAGGTTACATTCAGTTTGGAAATGAAAACTTATGCAAGATCTCTGTTTGCTGTATTTATTAAAAATGCAATATTCGCTTTGAATAAGTTGTGTTATTGAATAAATAATGTAGTATTCTATATTAAAAATGGATCAAAATGTCTTAAAGCTGCTATAAGTGGTGACAAATTGGAAACTGTAGCACATTTTAGATTCTTTTGGCTTATTCTTTTCATTTCAAAACACAGTTCTTTAGTTCATTCTCACCACTCTCATTGAAATCAACATATGGCTGCTAAAGTTTAGCAGTTGGACGAGACCAAAATCAGAACTTGGGTGACAGTGAGTATTGCATTAAGTAGTAATTACAGCCATTTTTTTTTATCCAGTTTCCCATTTCAGAGGCTCAAAAGTAACTGGACAAACTAATGTAATGTTTTTTAATACTTGGATGAAAATCCTTTGCAGTAATTGACTGCCTAAAATCTAGAACCCATGGACATCACCAAATGCTTTGTATCCTCCCTTGAGATGCTCTGCTAGACCTTCACTGCAGGTGCATACAGTTGCTGCTTGTTTGTGGGTCTTTCTGCCTTCAGTTTTGTTTTCAGAAACTGAAAAACATGCTTTATTGAGTTGAAAGGTGACTTGGCCATTTTGTTGTCTTGAGAAACTCTTGGGTTGCTTATGCAGCATACATCATTTGCACTTTGAAGCCCTGTCTGATTAGTTTTGCAGTTTTATAGAATACACGGTCTAGACAGTGAAATAAACACTTGTGCAATAAAACGTCTGAGACAGGAGCCAAGGTTGAGGTAGTTTACTAGACATCTTTTGTGAAACTGTAAACAAACATAGATATAACAAAATGAACAACGTCACAGTAAAATTACATAAAGTATGGAACAACATAAGTTCACACCAACAGGGTGTGCGGTTGGTGCGGTTGATTAAAAATAACTCTGCAAGGTTTGGAAGGCATTTAACGATGACATAATTACCTCTGACTGGATACTGCCATGAGGTCATTAAAATATAAGAAAATAGCAATCTGTGTACAATAATCCTAAAAAAAATAAAAATTGGGAAACTGAAGTAACAGATGAAAACATAGTAACAGATCGTTCAAAATCCAGAGGCTGGATTTGGATTCCGTTATTCCTCTCTACACAGCTGTGCCTCCAGACAAAATGGAGGCTCTGTCCTATATGTAGAAGTTACAATCCCCCCCCCCCCCCCCCCCCCCCCCCCCCCTCCCTGTAGGTGTCAGTTTAACAACAGCCCTGTACACTTCAGAATCAATCATCCTACTTCTATCAGCAATCACATCATCAATAAACACTACCAACCCCATTGACTGGCAGCCATACATGCCCGTGCCATAACATTGCTCTACCATGTTTGACAGATGATGTGGTATGCTTTGGATCATGAGATGTGCCTTTCCTTCTCCATATTTTTCTCTTTTCATCAATCATAGAGTTTGTCACTGATACGCCTTACCTCCTCAAGTGTTCTCGATTTGATTAGAGGTTGTGAAGAGACCTTTGCTAACCAAGAAAAAGAATTTGTGATTATCCACTTTACAGTAGTTGTCTTCTGTCTTTCAGGCTTTTTGGAGTTGCTGAGCTGGTCAGTTCATTTCTTCTATTTAAGAATGTACTAGATTGTAGATTTGGCCACTGCTAAAGTTTTTGCCATCTCTCTGATAGGTTTATTTTATTTTTTCGGAATAATGATGGCCTCCATCACTTGCACAAACATCTCTTTGGACTGAGGATTCCAGTGAAAATACATCAAATTCAAATTCAACATTTGGAATTAATGCCACACCTTTTACCTGATTAATTTGTTATGAAATAATTAGGAAACTGGCATCACCTGGCTATAAAGCCATTAATCAGTCAATTGTCCAGTTGCTTTCAAACATGTGAACTTGCTGGACTATGTAGAAAAGTTAAAGGAATAATTTTGCTAACCCTCCTAAATTAAAGCTGAAAATATACACTTTGTGGTGGTGTATAGAGGCAAAATAACAAAAATTGTGTCATTGTCCAAAAACCTATGGCTGTAGCTACACAATACAGTGGTGGCTGATATTCATTTCAGTGGACAGCTACAAGCCAGCTTCAATGAAACATTTCATGAATGCATGAATGGAATCTGTTGTGAGTGCATATTAACTGGATGGTATTGAAGCTGGAATTATTTTTACCATTTGTGTTTATTGTTGAAGACAGGCTGGAGAACATTGTAATGTACACCAGCTTGTATTTCCATCACAAAAGAACAGATGCTCTAATTACAGTTTGAAATCACACACTTGCCTGAAAAACAAACACACACACACACACACACACACACACACACACACACACACACACACACACACACACACACACACACACACACACACACACACACACACACACACACTCACAAAATCCATCAACAAATATCAAGGCATATGGTGATCTGAGAGTTTCATAAAGCAGTTCACTTTTGGTATTTTATCAGAAAATAAAAAGGAACTTTCAAATGAATTGTCATTTGAAAGTATACTATATTGCCAAAATTATTCACTTGTCCGCTTTCACACACATATGAACTTGAATGACGTCCCAGTCTTAATTAATAGGCTTTAATATTTTAATATGATGCTGGCCCACCCTTTGGAGCTATAACAGCTTCAACTCTTCTGGGAAGGCTTTCCACAAGGTTTTAGGTGTTTATGGGAATTTTTGACCATTCTTCCAGAAGTGCATTTGTGAGGTCAGATACTGATGTTGGATGAGAAGACCTGGCTTACTGGTGTGCAGTCATGTTGGAACAGGAAGGGGCCATCCCCAAACTGTTCCCACAAAGTTGGGAGCATGAAATTGTCCAAAATATTTTAGTATGCAGAAGCATTAAGAGTTCCTTTCACTGGAAATAAGGGGCTGAGCCCAACTCCTGAAAAACAACCAAACACCATAATCCCCCTTCCACCAAACTTTACACTTGGCACAACGCAGTCACATAAGTTTCGTTCTCCTGGCAACTGCCAAACCAAGACTTGTTCATCAGATTGACAGATGGCAAAGCGTGATTCATCCCTTCAGTGAGCACGTCTCCACTGCTCTAGAGTCCAGTGGCAGCATGCTTTACACCACTGCATCTGATGCTTTGCATTGTGCTCAGTGATGTAAGTCTTGGATGCAGCTGCTCGGCCATGGAAACCCATTCCATCAAGCTCTCTACAAACTGTTCTTGAGCTCATCTGAAGGCCACATGAAGTTTGGATGTCTGTAGCAACTGACTCTGCAGAAAATTGGTGACCTCTGTTTACTATGCACCTCAAGATCTGCTGACCCTCCTCTGTCATTTTATTTGGCCTACCACTTCCTGGCTGAGTTGCTGTCGTTCCCAGTCACTTCCACTTTGTTATGATACCACTAACAGTTGACTGGAATATTTTGTAGTGAGGACATTTCACGGCTGGACTTGTTGCACAGGTGCCATCCTAACACGGTTCTACACTGGAATTCACTGAGCTCCTGAGAGCGACCCATTCAAGCAGTCTGCATACCTAGCTTGATTTTATACACCTGTGGCCATGGAAGTGATTGGAACACATGAATTCAACGATTTGGAGGGAATCATTGAGGGAATACATTTGGCAATATAGCGTACCAACCAAGTTTTTATGCTTCAACTATTTCATACATATATGTCATGTTGCAGCTTGGAAAGCGACACAAATGGATACTAACTCCAACGACCTCAGATGATAGTTCTTGCTACATTAAGCCCTTTCCTGATGCTACCGGCTGTTAGTTGTCCAGAGGAATAAATATTTTCATAGGTAAATATCTTACAGGTGTACCTCTTTGGTCTCACACAGTTTGAAGATTTACTTTCAGTATACAAACACATTTCAGTAGTTTTAATCCTCACAGAAACCGCTGTGGTAAGAACACAAACTGAGTTATCCTCAACACTGCAACTGTAAAGGCGGTTTAGTTTTGATGGTCTGGTGAGGAAAATCAGCAGCAAAAGCAATTAAGATAAGCTGGAATGCTCAATGTACTTTTTGAGTGTTTAAACCAAGCCGTAGCTCTATTTAATTTTTTTCTTTGTGACCACAAGGGTACATCATTGCACAATTACGGAATACTGCATGCAAATGCTACTGCACTTAAATTTGCATTCTGACAGTAGCTAAATCTTTTTGTATTTTGCTAATATAACATCAAAGGCCTTTTTTTCTGCAGCTGGCCATTGATAATCCTGTTGAATAAACATCATTTCCATGAGTAAATATTTTTGTGGCTTCATTTTAATGGGTTCTCTCCCACACGATGCATGTTCGTCTGTTATAAAATGCATTGTACTTGTGCTCTGACTGCAGCTGCTTCTGGGGATTAAAACCAAACATGACTTATCCTGCACACTGTGATTGTAAAGGCTGTTTGGTGGCTTTTTCCAGATAGGGTGTCTCAACGTATAACAATGACTCTTGGCTGCAGCTGCAAACATTTCTCTGAATTGGATTACATTCACACAATACATGGTAGGCCACATTCTCATCCTAGATAAACTGTGGCAATGGATAGAGCAGGGGATGGAAAAGGCACATCTCTGAGAGCAGAAGTAATTCATTTTAGCATAAAATGGGAAGGCCAGAAGCTCCCATTTTATGCTTATATGTTAAAGACAGAGTAGAGAATAAATTCATTAAATAACTAGTTTGATATCTACCACCCATGGCATTGTAGCTGGTTTTGTTTTCACCTTGTGAGTGTGTGTGTGAGTGTACGTGTGTGTGTGTGAATGTGGTCATGGTGAAATGCAGACATTCATAGTAGTGGGAACTACCATGGAGGCAGTTTTGAGATCTTTGGCAAGTGTTTCTGTGCGTGTCTGTCTGTGGACAGATTCTGTCAGCTGGTAGCTTGCATGATCCCATCACAAGATGAGATTTAGATGTTTGCATTCTTCACAGTGTCATGACTGTCTGTTAACATTTACAACCAGTAGGTAGACTTTGCATCATTTCAACAGGAGTCACTATCACACTTTAATGATTGCATGAACTGCAGAGCTGTAAAAGTGTTTGTAGGTATATTTGTTTACTATAAGGCAGAGCTGGAATAACAGTTTGCCTCTCTTTCTGGCTACAGCTCCTCATTTAATGTTATAAAGCCTCGTATTGATTGTAGAAGTCAAAACAGGAAGCAAAATTATTGTAGATGTCCTCCAAAAAGTTGCCAAAAAGTCTTTTGAAGCCTTTACAGAATTGCCTTCTATAATTTGGAACTCTGAGCATCTGTACTGTATATCATTGAAAGGCAAAGTATTTAAAGGGACTAAGTGCACAGAGTCAAATAAATGGTCAGAGTTTGGTTACAGTGGTTACAATCTGTGATAAACTGGGTATAACAAATTTTGGGAAAGGTCAGATAGTGCCATCAATATCTTTATAGCAGAAATGTTAATAGCAGTGTGACAAAGTACACTACAGCAAACACATTTTAGTTATAGCATTGGCCTTTTATAGGTCTTGAAAACCAGGGAAAAGAGGGCAAACAGAAACTGAGCCTAGCATTAGTTCTGGCAGGCCAAAGAGTTAAGCTTAACCAGCAATCCCTGCAGATCTCAATGCCAGTCCACATCAGCTGATGTCTCAGCTGATTCCCTTCTGTGCATTCTGTTGGCATGCCATTTAAGCTACTTTAGCCTGCATACAGTTACAACCCACCTCCAACCCAGCTCCTCCATCTCATGCTATTCATGCTGACTTAATTAATGTCATGTTAGTTGTCACTGATTCCTGCTCCAATCTGTGAGGGGGTCTTGTTGCTTCTCTGCCTTCATTTGGGCTTGTTATGTTTGAACATGGAAAGGTAGGGGACTCCCAGAACAGAGCTGTGATAGAATAACAATCCTATTTGTACTAAAGTGGTCCCATATGAGATGGAGATGTTACAAGTACATTATATACAATATACTGCCAAAAGTATTAGATCGTCTGCCTTCACACGCATATGAACTTGAGTGACATTCCATTCTTAATCCATAGGGTTGAATATGATGTTGGCCCAGGCTTTGCAGCTATAACAGCTTCAACTCTTCTGGGGAGGCTTTCCACAAGGTTAGGGTGTGTTTATGGAAATTTTTGACCATTCTTCCAGAAGCCCATTTGTGAGGTCAGACACTGATGTTGTATGAGAAGGTCTGACTCACAGTCTCTGCTCTAATTCAAAACAAAGGTGTTCAGTCAGGTTGAAGTCCGGACTCTGCAGGCCAGTCAAGTTCTTCCATACCAAACTCACTCATCCATGTCTTTATGGACCTTGCTTTGTGCACTGGTGTGCAGTCATGTTGGAACACGAAGGGGCCATCCCCAAACTGTTCCTGCAAAGTTGTCCAAAATGTCTTGGAAGCATTAAGAGTTCCTTTCACTGGAACTAAGGGGCCGAGCCCAACTCCTGAAAAACAACCCCACACCATAATCCCCCCTCCACCAAACTTTACACCTGGCAAAAAGCAGTCAGACAAGTACCGTTCTCCTGGCAACCACCGAATCAAGACTTGTCCATCAGATTGCCAGGCGGAGAAGCGTAATTCGTCACTAGAGAACAAGTCTCCAGTGCTCTGGAGTCCAGTGGCAGTGTGCTTTACACCACTGCATCCGACACTTTGCATTGTGCTTGGTGATGTAAGGCTTGGATGCAGCTGCTCGGCACAAAGTTGGGAGCATGAAATTGTCTAAAATGTCTTGGTATGCTGAAGCATTAAGAGTTCCGTTCACTGGAACTAAGGGGCCGAGCCCAACTCCTGAAAAACAACCCCACACCATAATCCCCCTTCCACCAAACTTTACACTTGGCACAATGCAGTCAGACAAGTATCATTCTCCTGGCAACCACCATAAGATTGCAAGACAGAGGAGTGTGATTCATCACTCCAGAGAACACGTCTCCACTGCTCTAGAGTCCAGTGGTGGTCTGCTTTACACCACTGCATCTGACACTTTGCATTGTGCTTGGTGATGTAAGGCGGTTGGAGGTCTGTGATGATTGACTCTACAGAGAGTTGGTGACCCCTGTTTACTATGCACTTCAGCATCCACTGACCTTGTTCTGTCATTTTACATGGCCTACCACTTCATGGCTGAATTGCTGTAATTACCCAGTCGCTTCCACTTTGTTATAAAGCCACTAATAGTTGACTGTGGCATATTTAGTAATGAGAAAATTTCACAACATATATATATATTATATATAGAATCTCAGCTGTTCCCAGGTCTGATGGAGCCAGTTCTTGGTCACCAAAGTTCTAAATTAGGTACTCTACATTTGAATACAACCATTTCTGACAGATGTGACACCTGCACATATATATTTCCAAATCCCTTGATTTAAGATTCAGTTTGTTATAATTGAATTATTGAGATACACAATGATTTTCCTCACCAGCAGGTGGCAGACTAAACTGATAAGCAGTTAGCTGTAAAGGACAGTCTCTGCAAATGGTTTGAAATTAAACATTGTTTACTTGCTCATGGAGTATTTCCAGCTTGCAAGTCTGAAGAAATAATAGGACTTTTTTGTTATTCTACAACACTAATGGCATTGCAGACTGAGTAGCCTTTTATTACTTTTTTGAAAAAAGTCCCATACTAATACATTAAAAGCTTTTTTCCAGATATTATTCCTGGTGTTCGTCAGAAACTGTTTCAGTGTTCATATGGGAAGCTGGCTGTTGTTTTAAGACACACCTGAAAAAAAAAAAAAAACGGCACCTGAAAATCGATCCTTTGGGTACTATTTTCTTCCAGGTCTACATATCAATCATGGCCATGTACACCTTAAATCAACTGTCATGGCGAGACTATGCATTACTGGAAAGGCTGAACCACTTTCGGCACATAAATTATTGAATTTTGTTTATACAACATAAAAATGGAATTATAACAGAAAGTGTCAGCAGTTCATGTTGAAGCAGTAAACATTATAGAAAGCTCTGTGGCAGAATAAGGTACAGAAACTGCCAAACACACATCAGTAGTAATAAAAGTCTGCATCAATGAAAACAGTGGTTACCATGCTGTTAAGTAATGCTTAACACTGTGAAGTGCACCTACAGTTACATTTACATCTGCAGAAAGCTGTGGTGCTGCCAGGCATCACAATAGGTCAGACAGATCTATGGCCTGATGCCCAGAACTCTGCTACTCAGAGTCCCAAGGCTCAAACTGCAAGTCCCAGCCTAGCTACTAATGTAACCTCCATCCCCTCTTCCCACAGTATGCATGACTGAAGGAGTGAGTGAATGAGTGAGTGAGTGAATGAGTGGAAGGTACAGAAAAACTGCTACCCAGTCAGTCAATGTTCTGATGTTTCATTGCTGTGGCGTCTCATTAATTTATTGTTGATGTTTTGGTTATGTAATGTGCTGCACATTCCTGATCCATCTGTGATTACAGTAAGGTGCAGTCACAGATGGATACTTTCATCTGCTGTTAGCACAGCGTTGCCCAACCACCATGTGTGTTTACAGTGTGAAAAATTGGATTTAAGGTTTTTGCTGTCTTAAATGTGTAATTTTCACCCCTCAGTGCTTTGACGGTATGCGTAAAAATATGTCTAAAGATAATAAAGACAGCAACTGATTAAATTCATTGGAACAACTAATAATGATAATTATTGATAATTTATCTGAGACTGTATATTTTGGCTCACAGCAGCATTATGAGGTTGTGTGACCTGTTTCAGGTTCTCAGCTGTCGTTTGTTCGGTCTTTTCCTAAATACATGATTTACTGACACACATCAAAATACTCTCTCTCCGAGAACCATGAAATGCCATGAATTTTTTCAAGTAGCTTAAGATGCTCTGTTTATTGTGCTGTGCTGAGTTGCAGCTTTCTCCGTGCTTTCATTAGAAGACTTGCTAGCCCGACTCCTTTGAATCACAACTCTGGCAGGACATAGATAGCTGCAAATATGAGCAGGAATATCAAATAACATATATCAGCACCTCTCATCTGGTAAGTAGGAGTTTCTTCCCACTGTGAGCAACACCGAGCCCAATAATGATTTATTCTAAAAGCATGCAATTCATTATGATTTACTTCTTGTTTGGCTTTAAAGCCAGGGTGTGACTCTGCTTTTACTTAGACTGAATCACTCTCTGAATCTTGAGTCTGTCACTGGAGTGCGAGAGCAGAGCTAATCAAATCCTGGTGCCCACCCAATTGAGATGGATCACAGTTAGGGGAGAACAGAATAATTCATGGACCCCCAAGCTCAAGTGACTGGCCAAGGTGAAAATCAGTAGACTTTTATTGCAACCATGATTATTTATTAATCCCGCCTTGGCCTTCATCAATTCAGTAATTAAGACTATACAGCACTATGGTTAGTTTTACATTATACATTTCAAAATTGATAAAACTTCTGCTAACACTGTTATGCCTCCCAGACTTAATGTGTCATTGTGTTAGATGTTATTTTTCAAAGTGCAAATGCTTTTATGGGAAAAAATGCATTTAGCCTATAACTGCTGTAGTCAAGAGGTGAGAAAGATCTATAGCTGGAGCTCAAATATATCAGCTTACATAAAGAAAAAAAAACTGTGCATTTCGTCGTACTTGTATTTTATAACTGTGTTTTGAACTTGTGCTGGTGCTGTGCTGTCTGACTTTAGAGCAGAACTGTAAGCTGGCCGATCAGAAAGAAAAATAACACAGTATTGTAGCATAACCTGTGCTAGTTTTCATGTTCTCCCTGTGCCTGCGTGGGTTCTCTCACAGTAATCTGGCTTCCTCTCAGAGTCTAAAGACATGCATTTTAGGTTAGCTGGCAACTCTAAATTGGCTGTAGGTATGAATGTGAGCATGAATGGTCGCCCATCTCTCTCTGTGTTAGCTGTGGCAACCTATCCAGGGTGTACCCTGCCTCTGGCCCTGTGACGGGCTCCAGACCCCCTGCGACCCTAAATTGGATAAGTGGTTAAGAAAATGGATGGATGGTGGTCGAAGCATCTATATAACCACCAGTAATGAGTGTAGATAAGTTTGATACCATTCTCTAATAAGGTACACTTATCAAGGGTTGTGTAAGGTGCAGTTCATGGCTCTCTTTATAGATTACTTATATGATTTAGTCAATAATAATAATAATTAAAAAAAAAAGCCTTTTGGGTTCCAGGCTGTGCAGAATCTTCCACCAGTCTGGTGCTTTTGCTGTTCGGCTTGCTCTTCAGTATGTTATGAAGAACTCTCAAATGCTTCTTGAAGAGGGCTGCATGACATCGGAACTAAAATCCATATATAGATTTTCTGGCTCTAATGGTTACAACTGCTTTTAATGCCTTAAAAACCTTACTCATTTATTAACATGCTTAGTCTGGGACAAATGAAAGTCAAAAGCTCAGTTGTCCTTAAATGATGTTACATTTGTAACATCGTTGCTGAGAGCTAAAAATCACTTTATTTGATGATCTACTGTGGTCACTACTAAATAAAATAATCCTGATGGGTACTTTTATTGTTTGTACACAAGCACACAGTTTGCATAAGTGTAGGATTGCTATTAATGATTATTTTGAAAGGATAAAAAGGTAAGTTATACAATGTAGATTCTTGATTAATTAATCAGTTATTTGGTAAAATATTAGAAAATTGTGAATAACGCCTGTTGTTGTTTTTTTTGTTTTTTTACATAGCCTCAGCTGATGTCTTCCCATTATTGTTTCCTGAAACTGATAGAACAACACCTGAAAACTCACAAACATGTAAAAAAATAAAATAAAATTATAAAGCAGAAAATTCTCATCTGAAAAGTTTTACTTAAAGCATGAATTCATTATCTATAATTGTCAACAGTTGTTCAACACTTAATATGAAGATGACACTATGGACATAGTGAAATGCTAACTGTTGTTTCATCATATAAAGTTTTTTTTTTTAATATAGTTAAAGAATAAGAAATAAGAAATATTTCACTTATGTAAGGCTTTAATAATGGCTCACAGCTTCACTTCTTTCACTTGTCTTCAGTTATGTTCTTAAATTATTAAGCTAAAGGATTCTTACATTAATCCATCAAGTCTGCATTTGTGATTATTAATAAGTAGTTCATAAATGGATTTTAGGCCTAATGACTGAAAAGTCAATTAAATGAATGGAAACAATCAGCCACCCAGCACATTGCTAAAAATGCTGGGAATTCATTTAGTAGACAAAATAAACTAATAAATCAATTAATAATAAATTCTTGAATAACCAGGCTCATTTAGGGTCACATAGTTCTCACAGCTTTTCTGTACATTTTCGTATGATCTAATAACTTTAGATCTTATGAAAGTTTTTCTCATTAATGCATTATTGAACATTGAGTGTAACTTGTCACATGGACATTGTGACGGGGGACTTGTGGAAAGTGGGGCAGATCATGTGTTTAAGTTCATAACTCCAAAAAAGGTAAACTGTAATATTGTTCTCAAGACCTTCTGGTGTTCCTCTGGAACTTCTCTGAGAGACACAATAAACCGAAGCAAGATTAAATTCCAGCTTGTGATGGAAGCAGCAGGGTCGGATCTCTTCGTTCATTACTCGGAGAGAGCGGTGCCGCTGATTAGACTGATGAATCAATAACAGCAATCAGCACGGTAATGATAAACATATAAAGAAAAGCGATTCCAGCGAACAAGCAAAAATTACCCGTGGGACGATCCGAGGTAATCACTGAACACTGAAGTCCAGAGCAAGACGTGTGCGCGCAAGACTGCGTGCTTGTGTGCGCGGTGAGGGAGCAGGTTTTTCAGATTATGATCAAGAACTTTTAAGACTCCTCAAGTGTTCAAAAAGGCAAACGAGCAGCGTCAAGGAGCGGCGGCAATGGAGCTTAATATGCGCTAGTCGGCGCCTTAAGAATAAAATTCAGTGCTTACGTGTTGTATGTGAATTCAGACAACGGTGCACTCAGAGGAAGACAGAGTAACCTAAACCTGGAGGGGAGCCCACCCTGCACGCTTTGCTTAACGCAGCATATCCACATGCAACAATCATCTCCAATATAGAGTCCGATATATCGATAATACACACAAATATGATTCCACAGCTGCACTTTTTTTTTTAAAGTTTATTTTTCTGTGTGTTCAAACCGACCGGTGAGGAGGAGATGCGTCAGTGCCTTACAGTAAATAATCTCACCCAAGCAGACGCCAGCAGCAGGGAGAGCCAGCGGGGCTTCCAGTGAGTAAAGCGTGATGCAAACGCAGGAGAGCAAAGTAACAGTTTTATGGCTAAATCTTTACAGCAGCAGACTGACAGCAGGGAACCAGACAAATATTTTTAAATCACCTGCTTATGCGTCATTTAGTTGCTTGTGAGAAACGACAAAACTCTTGACATAAGTTGTCAACTGCTTTTTTTTTTTTAAAGAGTCCTTAAAGAATTTAAAGAATCCTCCCCTTTCTCTACTCCAATTAAGTCTCCACTTCGGGGTTGACTTATTGACCCGTTTTTCTTTAAATGCATCTGATTTCAGTTTCATTGATCAAGGAACGGTTTCACTCGCTCAGTCACTGCCCCCCTCCCACCCTCACCCTCACCACCACCATCACTTTTTTTCTGTCGCTTTCTGCGTTGCCAATAGTGTCAGTGCTTGACAACGTTTCGCATAAAAAAAAGAAGAGAGATAATTTTCAGTCGTGCGCGGTGGGAGGGAAGATTTGTGCAGTCAAACAGAAGAAGCAGTAGAGGAAGAGGAGGGGGGGAAAAAAGTAGGAAATCTCTGCAACCTCTGGAGTCTCATTCAGCACCACTCGCTCCTGGACAGCATCTGAGCAGCGGAGTTGATCGAGAAACAGGGGATTCGTTCAAACATCCAGTCTGGGAGTAACGCTGCATTTACACGGGGCGCTTTATTTCTTCACGACTAACAATCCATATTGGCATGTTCACTTCCCACACCTGTCATCCTCTTCTTTTGAATTGTTATCTGTGAGGCAAGCAGCGTTTAAACAGCAGGGGAATCCAGAACTGACTGGAGGTGGTGCTGCCAAACAAAGACGCTGGAAGAAAAAAGAAACAAAACTGGACGGCATCAGAGCTCGCAGAAGTTCTTCTCCTGCACTTTAAGCTCACTTGCATCTGGAGGATTTAAAGGTAAAGAGTATTCTTTTCTTTTACACTCTTACATTGGCGTCAGCGAGCTTTAGGAGCGGTATGACAATCAAGCATCCCACAGTTACGCAGTTGTGTTGTGGTTTCTGCCTGTGAGAGTATGCTGCGCAAACAGTCTAACCTATTAAGCTACTTAATTGGCACCTTGGTGTGCTTTAGAAGTATGAGTTCATTATATCAGGAAAACACACCTACAATTAAGGCTATCTTGTCTTGTTTCATTGCATTTCGACTAAACTGAATATCAAATTGTGACTTTCCAAACCATTTCCCTGTGAAATCTGCTGTGTACGCGTGCATTGCAGGATTTAGTCCTATTTTGGAGAGGCCGTGGTCTTTGTCTGGTCACAGACTCAACAGATGAATCACATTTGCTGAAAGGCTTTTTGGAGGAAGAACGAAGCTGATGGTAGTCGTGGAGCTGACGGGGGGGGGGGGGGGGGGGGGGGGGGTGGAGGCTTGGCAGTACAATGAAGCCCTTCATCAGCTGTATCTATAGGCGCTCCCGCTGCAAACCCCTCTCTCTTTTCCGCTCCATTTGGCTAGATCTCGCAGAAGCAAATCGGCGAAGTCTATAGGTCTAATCAATGAAGAAATGAAGACACACGGTAATTTTAAACTAATGAATTCATTTAAGTCAGATGAAGATGCTCTTCTTAAGACGCACAGAAGCGCTTTTTTGTAGCGGTTGTTTGTAAGAATAGGTGGCAATCCATCCTTGCATTTAATTATTTTCAAGTGGGGTCTTGACGCTCTGGTGGGTGATAGTGACGCCTCACTGATAGGCTAATGCACCTCTGTTAGAGAATGCATTGATTAAAGCTCACGTTTCTGCTACTCGCAGGTTATACATGATGGTTGTTTCATTATGTCGAAACATTCAAAATATACATTGATTTCTTGAAGGTTTTCTTCAATTGACATGGAAAGAAATGCCATTTCCCTCTAGATTTATAAAGAAATCAGAAAAAAAAATGCTGCTTGCACGCTGTTCTGATATGAAGGGTATCATTTTATCATTTTTGTTCCATACAGAGATTTTAATAGATTTTCTCTGTTTCCACTTTCTTTTTAATTTTTTTGACAGCCTGGCTTTTGCAGGTTTGTTAGGTTCCACTCTAAATCTCTCCAGAGCTTAACATCCTCATCTACTTCAAATGCCTCACTGGATTTCAATTAGTGAGAATGATTTAATTTGAGCTGATACACTTCAAAATTCACACAAAATGTGAAAGGCATGTGATAGCAAGTGATAACAATAGAGATGAGTTTCTATTTGTACATTGTTGGTCTTTAATGACCAATTACACGCTCCTTAAACACTTCTTGAAACGGCTGGAAACAGATATGTTCCACCGAGCCAATAAAATTTAAACTGAAGCATTTCATTTTGTTTTGTTTTGGGTTTTTTTTTTTTTTAAGGCAAATGGGTCTTTTGAAGCTCCCAAACAACCACTTTATAGACTCATCAGAACCCTTAACAGCAATAACACATTCCCCTTTCTTTATTCATGCATTCATTGTCACAATAGGACACAGCCTCCAGATCGTTGCAGCATTAATCTCCACCTAGTCTACTATTTGAGTAATATCACACTGTCTTGAGTGTATATTTCCATCAGCAGTCAGAGTACGTGTGCAACAGTTATTACCAGAAGAAAAATGAGTTTTCTCAGCCTTCACGATTCCTTTATATGTGCAACTGTGGACAAATGAAATGTGGTATGAAGTCAGGTGGATTTTAGATTTCTTGTCATATAAGGAAAAACAAAAATGTTGAATCTGTTAGTAAGACAAAGTGTTTAAGAGAACCTTAACTACTAGCCCAATACGACCGTTTATTGTACTAATCTAAAATCCCAACAAATCACATTAAGCTCCCTGTGATCCAGAAGTGGAGAAAAAGATTTTTGACCTCACTTTTGACCCCCTTTTCTTTTCATGTCTTTGTGGCCTTAATCAGAACATACAATATTTAACAGTCATCCTGGTGTTCTGAATTTTCATCCATTATTATCAACTGTACTGCAGTTACTATGTACCTGTGCTATTTTTAAAGACAATATTTTAAGAACATGCTTTTCTTCAAGCACTTATATTTTTTCCAAAGACATGATCTACAAATGTGCAGAGATGACCATTTTCTGAACCTGAAGTGAGCCTCATGAAGCTGTGTAACAACCCCAATAAGATCTACTGATTAAAGGTCTGCATTTGGTTTCAGTCACTGGGTTCAGAGTTCAGATCACAGTTCAAGTTCGGGGTTAGCAATCAGATGTGAAATTTTAATTTAACCTGAGAAGAAGAGCTGTGGCAGAGGCCCACCTCAGTGAAAGAACAATTACTGCACATGTTGCTTCATTAAAAAAAAAGCATCTAAAAAAATGTCTCCTTTTTAAAGGGCATACTTCAGTTTTAGAGTATAAATTTGTAATGGCGCAAGACAGTGTTCAGTATTTCCCCTCATTAACAGCCAGAAACAAAAACATCTAATTTAGATTCAAAGCTTAGAGAAGCTCCAGTAAAAAAAAGAAAAAAAAAACATACCGGTGACACAAAGCCTGTTAGTTTTAAACTTTACAGCCAAATGGGTTTTCTTGTACTTTAATCTGTGCCAGACCTGATAATGTTCCCTTTATACCCAGAAAATCATCCAGGACATGTTTACTGTCATTTCCCTCATCTTATGTAATTAATTTTCCATGCTGCTAGGAGTTAGCATGACATTAGAGGAACAGGGCAGAGAAAATCATTTTCCTCACTGGCTTCTCTTCCTTTTTCCCTTTCACACTGTGCTGAAATCAAGTGCATACGTCAAGCGCCGAAATTCACATCCAGCAGTGCATAGAGACGGATAGACAAGAGGAGGCAGGCAGACAACGCTTTTTTTTTTTTTTTCTGCGTGTTGGAAGACTTTTAGATATCCATTTCACTGTTGTTCCTTATCACTGCTTCTTGATCATGGAGTGTCTACATTCTGGATCACCTCCTCTGCTTTTCCTCCTGGCTGTCCATCTGTTCGTCGGGGGGGTGGGGGGGTGGGGGGGTGGACACCGTCTGTGTGGCCTTGCTGTGCTGACCACAGTCTGATGATCTCCAAAACAACAGCAGAGCCATTCCTCACACAATCCTATTTTCTAAACTGCTGATTCTTCTCCTCTGTGATCCTTAAACAAGCGTTCTGTTTTTCAAAGCTTTCTCATTTCTTCCATATGTGTCTTGTCTGGTGAAAATAGTTCTGTCACAAGCTTTGGATACTTTTTTGATGACGTTTTAAAGTCCAGATGCCCTTGTGTAAAAGCACAATGCTACAAGTAAACTCTGTCATTGCAGAATGTGTGCATAAGAGCTATATAACCGGCCTACAGTTGGAACATCTTCATTAGAAGCCTGTTGACACTAATCAGAGATGACAGCCACTGACAGTCTGCTTAATTTACAAGATTTACAACACAAACAATAAAGGAAATAATCTTTCCATTCCAGCAAGCGTGCTTTATCTTAATGGAGACATATTTGACAAGGTGTCGAATTAATCTTTGCTCTTATCAAATGTTATAATGCCACATGCTGGCCTCAGCAAAACTGACTTCAAACTGCAGTTTAAACCAATGCTTAAATTAGTTCCTCTTGACAGGAAGAACTCATTCAAATAAGCCAAGAGCATAATGGAGCCATATCACATTGCACCTGTTATAACTCAGACAACAGGGTTTCAATTTAGCCTTCACAGTCATGACATAAAGTGCTGCTCATGGTTCTACTTACTTGTAGAGTCATCAAAACATTTTTTTTCATCCAGTAAGTTGATTACAGTTGCAAGAATAAGTTCACAGACTCTTTGGACTGGACATGGTTTCATCACTAATTACTCAGAAAAAGCGATCGAATTATTGTTGAACACGATCTAAAAACACACAAACAGTGATAACGTCCATGTCTTCATGGAACACACTGAATAACAATTCACAGCATTATAACTGTGTTTTAATAACACTGTAAAATAAACAGACAAGAAATTCTCACCAACATTGGCTGTTTCTTGAGAAATATCTGCTCATTTTGAATTTTAATGAAAGGCGCACACATAAAACATGTTGAAACAGAGGTCTGTTTCCTCTGTGTGGTATCACTTCCTTTTCCAACACTCAACAGAGGCCAATTATTGTTCTGAAACCAAAATGTTTCTTGCTTGAAGTGGGACTTTATCTTTGAAATGCATTTTGTCTCATACATGTTCTATTTTGCCATTTTTAATTAAATATGGGGTTGTAAAGGATTTTCAAATCCTTGGATTCCTTTTTAGCCTATGCTTTACACAACTACTATGAAACTAGGGCTGTAAATGGTTTTGTCACACTCATGTTTTCCAAGTAGGACACGGTGCTCTTCCCTGGGCATCAGTTATGATGTATAATTGACAGATTTGTTGATTAGTGTTGGATTAAAATATAATTTCACAGGGGAAGATTTGGCTCAGTTTTTCACAAAATAAATTCCAAAGAGCTAAATCCAAATCACAGAAATAAAGGAAAACTCAGCCAATACAAAACAAAGTACATGACACAGAGGCTACTTTTGGCTATTCACTTATTCACAAGGGGTCACCACAACAGGTGGCTCTGCAAGTTTTGGCCAAGTTTTATGCAGGATGCCCTTCCTGATGTAATCCCAAAGGGATTCATGTCTCCTCCTGAGATCGAACCAGGCAAACTGAAAGTTATCGCATTAAATTAACCTAGTGACAAGAACATCTCATTTTACTGTTGTGGCTGCAGATTTGGGTGGACATTAACATTAATCAGGTTGTTGGCACCTGTCTCGTGGTTAGACATTAGCTCCACCATCTTGGAGAGAACAGTTATTGATGGTGATCACGAGTCTGTTCTGCAGCCACAGTGAACTCGGTGCAGCAGGCGAGTGCTGGTGTTCCACTAGGTGCAGGTTGTGGTCAGAGTGACATTCCAGCTCACAGCAGATCTACCGTTGCCAATACCATCTGAAATGGTGGAGTTGGAGTACATCTGTCACTACATTAATATAACGACTTCAGTCACGATACAGGAATATTAGTTGAAAAAATTCAAAATCTCTTTATGCAGGAGATTTCAGAAAATTATTATTACAGCACACACACACACACACACATATATATATATATATATAAAAAAAACTATAGAAAGCGATGACCAAAGTGGATAACACCCCAAATAAATTTTTTGGGGGGTATTTGAGCCTAACTATAAAGTTTTGGCTACATTTTTGTGACTTATAAAGCCCAGTCAGAAAGAAAACATGGGCATCTTCATTATTATTTCCAAAAGTCTGAATTCTGCCCAATCAGACTAAAGCACAATACAGTAGTTTTAAAACCAAAAGTGTGTCAGCAGTGTTTTTGGGCTGCTGAAGTGGGCACTAGTCATAAAAGTAGTAAAAGCTGCACATTTAAAAATGAAAACATATTTGCGTGTATGTACCCATAACGTGTGAGTGGAGCTGAAGATAAACAGGTATACTTGAGCTGCAGGCAGGAACCAATTTGCATATTTATAGATCTGTAAATACTAAAAGAGGGAAAGGTGTAGAATTACATCTAAGCCATTTTAAAGCATCAAGGGATAATTTTAATTGAAAAAAACCTTCTAAATATGTATTTCTGATGAACAGAGATGAGTTTATAGGGATTTAATCCGTACCAGGAGAAGAGATTTAGGAATGGAAGACCTTAGCCATCTGGGTAACAAAATGCTTGTTTTTTAGGTTTGGTAAGATTAAATAAAAACCTATGTCAAATGTCAGAACAAAAAGGAAAACAAACATAATCTTGGGTGCTTAAGTTCAGCATTTTGTTGTCCCATCTATCTGACTTCCTCCTCTGCGGTCTTTGTGGCTTTATAAAAGCAATCCCCTATTATCTGCTTTGACTTAGACACAAGCAATAGGAAACCAAACAAATGTTATTTTGAGGGGATTCGCTGAATGACTGCTGCTGTTGGTTTTCTTGGAAGGACAGACTCAGCAATCAATTCGGTGTTTGGTGTCAGTAACATGGATAAATCATGCTTTTATTCATGCTCTACAAGCTGTCAGCATGAATTAAACAAACTTTTAATTGGGTACCTGTTAGGCTGCTTGTGGTGAAGCTACACTGTTGGCTTCTAATTTTAGGTTGCTAAGGCTCTGTAGTTTCAATCATAGATTTCGTGGCAATTTTTTAAATGTTTTCTATTAACAGCCTTAGTGCTTAACCTGCTGTTTGGTATGATGTCTTTAGGCCACTTGCATCTTCTTGAGTTCATTTACTTAGAGCAGAAAGATTAACTTTAATGGTATTTTGATTCTGACTTTTTGCAATAGTGAATATATCCGCTTCCCTTTCCCTATTCAGTTGCATTAGTTAGAGAACAAGAGCGGATAAAAGAGGTAAGAGCCTAGTTCATATTTTGTAAAATTTCACATGGGGCTCGACGTTGTGATGCCGCTTGGAGGGCAATTAATCAGCCTTGTTGCATTATATGGTTTCATAATCTCTGCTGCACGTTTACCATCTGTCATGCCCTGTTTTTATGTTCTTAAAAAGGCACACAAAGCTTGTGTTTAATAAAGAAGCCTGCTTCTGCATTTTTCATTTATATTCACAATGCGTGAGTTGAGGAATTTTCCCCCTTTCTTTGTCAGCATTGAGGCCCGCCCACTACTCATGAATATGTATGAGCATATTTTAGGCTAAAGACTTTTTGTCCATGAACTCCCCCATGAGCCTCAAAAACTAAATATTTTCTGCAATCAAACTGATCTTAATCTAAACAAATCCCTTAATAAAGTCCAAACAAAATACTTATTTTGTAACATAAAAATGAACTAGAATAAAAACAGAAGCAGTTTCATAGATTATCTAAACAAGGAGGCTTTTTATTGTTTCTATCTGATGTTGGGCTTTAATAAAAAGAACTATTAGACCAATTAGATTCAGACTGAACATACACAGAGCAGCAGAAGGTGATGAAAGACACGACACATGAGAAGATTCAGTATTCAGTATAAATGTTCTATATACAATAAGTCTACAGCAGATGATTGTAGAAATGAGTGGGAAAAATAATCCCCACTCTCCCCATAATGCATGACTTCAGGGCCAGTTCCTTTTAGCTGCAACAGACCACTCCAGATTAGTTCTTGTTCTGCACACCAGCGCCAGGCAGAAATCTCTTGCCAGCAGCAGTGGGAAGGCTCAGATGAGTTCCTAAATCCTGCAGTCAACAGCCACCCATCTCTATGTGAACTATTCCTGGCCTTGATTACAATTTGTGTGCCATAGTGACTGGCTCCAAAGAAAGCACCACAAGGAGATATTCAATTATGTGCGTAGTTGGGTGGGATGGTTAAGCCTTTTTTTTAGTGACTAAAAACAATTATAAATTCATTTAATGTCAAAAAAGATTCTTTTAAATAGTTATGATTTTGGCCAGTTTTTATGATGTGACAAGTTATGAAAGCAAAGCAAGTCACGGCAAATCTTGTAAAAACATTGAGAACCAGGCATTAATCCTTTTTGCTCCTGTTCTGTTCTACAGTGAATGTTTATAGATCCACCATTCAGATCAAATTTTCTAATTAGCCTGAAAATGCCTCATAGGAAGGCAGACATAAAATGTACTCATCCTATACCCTCTGCTCCCTCAAAGACCAACATTAGGTATAATGATAGCAGACAGTGGAAATGATTTATTTGCAATCCCCTGCTCTGCTTGTTTTGCCTAAGTCAAATCTCCACAATCTAATATAAACGAAGCAAGACAGGAAGCTCAGGATAAGTATGAGGCAGCACAATAGCATTGTTTCAGAGCAAAATGCATTAACATATTGACTTTGCAGAAGTGCATGCAAGCTACCTTAGGTCACAGTTGATTGGCTGGTGCAAATTAGCTCAAGTAAAACATGCAAGTAATCAAAAAAAAACAAACATGCCAGATAATGTTTTATTCAATGTCTCCCGCACTCTTTGTCAACAGTTCAGTGCAGCAATCATATTGCACTTCTCAACAACATCCACAGAGCTGTGTTTAACAACATTAAATCATAAAGGGAGACTGCTATTAGAGGCTTTAGTTGTTTCACTTGTTGTGTTTTGCTTGATAATGGGTCTGTAGGGCTACTATGTGCACTGCAGGTCCACTTAATAGTGTGCTGATCTTTCAGAGCCCATTAGTCAGAGAATCCTTGTCATTGCCCCTGCCCTTCCTCAATACGACACTTCAGTTCACTGGTAATGAGATGTCTGTATTTACACCAAGTCCTGATTACTAATGCGGAGGCAGCATAAGGGATACCATGTCTACTAGTCCCAGCTTTCATGTCTGACACCTGTAAGTGGGGTAACTCATTTTAAAAACATGCATAAAAAAATGGTTCTGGTTGGAAGACCATCAATCAAATTGTATCTCCTGACAATTAAGAAAAAGAAAAAGAAAAAAGAAAAAGTTAAATACAGAAAAAGTAAACATTTCCTTTCTAAGAGAAGCTTTTCAAATAGTTAACCAATACCATAACAGATCCTCAACTTAAACAGTATGTTTTGAGTTGTCAAAATCAGCCATAAAAATAACAATCCTTCATTTAGTTCTGGTTTAATTTGTGTTAATTACTGATCCATTAAAATAAAGGGAATATAATGTATTTACTCATGATAACAATACCTAAATGTTTAAAAAGCATGTCTACCTACTGTTTGCTTTAGGACTTGTAGTATTTTCTACAGCTTTGTTGTGTGAACAGAGACAGGTGTGGGCAGCATTTTCAATGGGCTGTTGTTTCATGATTCAAGATACCTGAAACTCATCTGACTTACTCACTATGTCCTGTCTTTGTTTACAGCATAGCTGTAATGGGGGCACTGTAGACTTTCCTCAGTCAATACAAACACTATTCCAGACCCCAGCTGCTTCCAAACTCAGCAGCATGAAGCTGAAGAATGCACACACGCAGTTCTGTATCTATGACTTTAGAAGACATTGCACTGATGTATGGTGGAGACCTAGTCTAACTTTAACCATATCTACTGATAACATAACCTAACTTTACCCCGCCGGATATAGCTTCACATTAAAATTTAGTTATCTATGCTACTCGCTTTTTTGTTCCCATAATCTGACTGTGAAAACAGATTCAGGTCCCCACAGTGTGAGTAATACCCCAAACACACACACACACATTCAGAGGTACTGCTACAAAGCCTTAGGCTTTTCTTTTCTGGATGTCTTACCCATGTAGAGAAATATTAGTACATGACATGCAGTGCATTTGATATATTTGGGTGTTCCACTAGATTTAGTACTACTGGTTCCACCAACCTATAAGAGTAAGAATATACATCTTTTTTTTTTTTTAAATAAAAAAGGTCCTAAAAAGGCAAATTCTGTACAAGTTGCTCCAGTTTTGTTTTTGAGGACATACACAGTAGTGTGCAAAAGTCTCAAACCACCCTCTTTATTTTTTGCCTTCAAGGAGCCAGACTTTCTTGTAATTTTTAAAGTGGTCTTGAGCAACGGTTCCGAAAGTCTTTCAAAGTATTTCTTTTGACATTGGCTACTTTTTCACTCATTTTTAGCCCAGTATTTCTACCTCCCATTTTCAGAGGAATGCTTCTTTTTGTTTGTTAGAACACTTAACACCGATCTATAAATCGTTATAGCAAAAACAAAAAAGGCACCTGAGTCAGGGATGAATCAGTGTTGTTTCTACACATACCAGACAACTTAGCAAAGAATTATTATTAGATCATTATTAAGAGGCTGAGGTATGCCAAAATACATAAAAACTGGGCTGAAAATAAGTGGCAATAGGTCTCATGGAGTGATGAATCCAAATTTACAATTTTTGGTTCAAATTCATGTCAATATATATGGAGGAGGTCAGGAGAGAGGTGCAACAGCGAGTGTCTACAACCATCTGTATAACATGCTGCCAGTGCAGTAAAAACAGGATACCTGGATAGAAAAATACACAGTGGAACACTGTCATTAATGGACTGGCCTCCCCAGAGTACAGACCTCAACATTGTTGGAGCAGTGTGGGATCATGTTGACAGAGAACAGAAGAAAAGGCAGGCAACATTCAAAGAAGAGCTTTAAATTACTTTTTAGAAGTCTGGAGAACTATTCCTGAAGACTACTCCAAGAAATTACAAAAAAGCTTGCCTAAGAGGCTTAGGGCTGTGTTGGGGAATAAAGGCGGTCATATAAAATATTGACTTTTAAGCTTGTTAGAATTGTGCAAATTCTGTTTTTGCCTAATATACTACGTGTCCAAGTGTATTTCCACATGTTTCAATAAATTGCTGCAGCTATTTCCCATTTTTGTCATAGTCCTGCACTGGTTTGCCTTTGTTTTCGTACTCTAATTCTCTCTGAGTCTAGGTTGGGTTGGGCAGGTATGGGTCTGCCTCTGGGTGGAGCCTTGGGTTCCCACTCTTTAGCCAGCTCATCAGCTTCATCATGAGCCAGTATTTAAGGATCAGCTCCAGTACCCAGTTTCCACCAGATTGTCTGCCTCTACAGCATGGTAATCAGGCTTCTTAATGGTTTTCCTGCATTGCAGAAAATTCTCTGGTTAAACTTGTCTCCCTGATTTCCAGTGTTTCCCAAGTGGTTGAAGAGCACTTCTTCTCTTACCTGTCACTGTTGAGCTGGTCTGTTCTTTCAAGAACCCTTTACCGGATTACTCACCACATCTCCTCACTCACCTCCCCACCCTTCTACGACCTCAGCTACCTCTGCAAAGCAAAGCAGTGGCCTCCTTCTGAGTATCCTTAATGACCTCTCTAATAAGATCTCTCCCTGCAAGATGTCCAGTCTCCTGGAACCCTCCTCATTGACATCCATTCATATGCTAGTTTTACTTGAGTTAAATAAACTGTTAAACTGTGAATCGGCCTGCTCTGGGTCTTACTTTGGAGTGTGCTTTGCATTATCTTGGCTTATGAAAATGTTCCTAGCACAATATAAAGAAATGAGGAGTGGTGCAAGACTTTTGCATAGTGCTATATATGCTTGTGGTTTCATAGCTATTGGTAAATTTAAGTCCAGAATCTGTTCTTTGAATTCATGTTTTCATTTTCTAAAAGGAAGTATATAATAATTTGATATGAACCAATAATGCAATCAGATCAGGTCTCATAATTGTCAGTCAGGCTTTTACTTCCGTATCAATAGTCATCCAGTTCTGAAGTACAGAGTAGTATAGAGTACAGAGAGGAAGTGCTGTCAGCCAAAGTAGCACAACTTCTGTTCCTATGAACCAACCACTTCTCTGCTGTTTTCACTGTCAGATCTGTGTTGCCAACGGGCCTTTTTTTTTTGTTCTTTAAATCCAGCCAACTTTTCCTTAACCGAATTAACTATCTGGAAATATCTCTCCATTCAAATAAAATAGAGGATAATGATTTAGACTGGAATTTTTAAGACTAGGAACAAGTCTCGGTACTTTTTCCAACTTCAAATGATATGCAAAGTGGTGCTGACTCTAAGACACTTTAATTATGTGAACCAAAGGCCATCATCCAGGTGTACTGTGTGGGCACTCTTAACTTCCAGTCTTCCATGAAAGTGTTGCACTAAACCGACCTGTGCAGACTTGATTCAGACTTTTTAATGAAATGCTCCATCTCTGTCATCAGACTACTCCTTTCACAATCTATTATACCTCATAGATTCATTGCTCTGGTATACACTACAGGCCGCTGACTTCTGCTATCCTGCTGCATTATTTTAATTATGAGGAGGAGGGGAGCTACTGCTGAAGCTTCATCAGGAAGTCATATCATTATTTTCCATTTTACGGATTTTTTCCCAATGAAGTTCAGCATACTTTCCTGTGTAATTTCACCACCTCGTTTGGTGGCCTTCCCTCAGTAGAAGCAATGATATCTAAAGATCAGTGGCTAATGTTTAATGCGTGTGTATTGGTGAGTTTAGTTTTCTTTGATGTTAATGTGTTTGCAGGGTTTAGCATCCACCAGTCCAACGCTCAACACATTTCCTCTCAAGTTGCACTCCTCATAAATGACCACAGGGTTGAATTCTGGAATAATCTCCACCAACAGATTGGTGGAGCTGCATGTAATGGAATAGCTTAGATGTTTAGTGGAATTTAGACCAGTGTATTTGCCTACAAGGTATGAAATAAATTACAACTTTAGAGCTGCTTGGGCCATCCAATGTGACAACACGAGGAACCCAAAAATAAGACTTTGCAAACTTCAACACAGGATTTAATAAATAATATATTTTAACAACAGTAAATCTCCATATTAGAACTAAATCTTCTATTCGGGATAATTTTGTACATGCTTTGGAGAAGTGTAAAAATAATTGCTCAAGTATTATATGTAAGGATAACTTTTGGGTTACTTGAGTATTTCCTATTAATTTCAATGCATACTGCTAGTCCACTGAATGAAAAAAAAATCTTGCACTTATCTGACAGCTCTGATTTCTTTTCAGATCAAGATTTTACATGAAAAAACATTACATTATTTTCTCAAATACAATACTTGCTAAAGGGTTTCCTGTCTTACTGGCTTGTATCACCTTATAAAGGTGCATTGTTATGTTTCAGGTGTCTAAGTATTCAGAGCACGTCAACCAAAAAGACATTTCCCCTTTAAACTTTTCACATGCCACATTTAGATGTTTAAGGTGTGAGTAGGTACATTTGACTACTTTCTTACTCTTGTCTCACAATACACTTCAGAGTAATCTTGTGAAAACTTTTAATGTATAGGTCTGAAGAAGTCACAGATGGAGTTCATCCGTTTCATCAGTTTTCTGTGTGGCTGACTTTGTATGACCTACCCCTTAATGATTTTGACAGGTTTGTTAGAGAGAAGTGACAGTGATGAGCACAGCGCCGTTCCAAATTTTTGAGGACTCTGAGCACATCAAACGATTTGTGTAGAAAATAGATGCAGCCAACACAAATACAGCTCCCTGTGGAAACAGAATGACATGGTTATTTCAGATGGCAAAGACAAACTTAAAATTTTCATTAGATATTCTTAGACAAGAACAGTTAATCTTATGGCATCACAGCTCTGGTCTTACATCACAGCAGTGACACTGGAACAATGGGATGTGACCATGTGACAGGTGCTTCACATAGTGTCAATAAAACTAGGTGTCTGGATACAATTCAGTGGAATAACTAAAAAAAATGACAATGATGACCCCAAAAGTTGAGATTATCACAAACCGTAACTTTGCTAACTGACCTGAAAACTGTACATACCAGATTAGTCATCCAGTGTAATGAATTTCTTGCCTAACTAAGAAATTTAGAGTGAAGACACACTTTTTACACATTTACTTGAAAACCTGCTGTACTAAATTAGTAATTGTAATATTGGTTGACAAACCCATTAAACCAGAGTCTCTGCCACAGAGAGCTGTCTGTTCCCTCGAGCTTATTTAGTGGGATGTTCAGGATCATTAGAGGCTAATGTAAGTCTGCTGCAGCAATGGAAATATACAACATACACAATACACAGCACAATAAGCCGAGCTTAAAGGCGAATGGTGTAGGATTTTATCTATAGTTGTTTTGTTAAATGTTTTTATATCTACCACCTGCACAATACTGTGTAGTCCATATGAACTGCTGTTAGACGACTGATCTCATATTTTTTCACCCTGTGTAAAGATTTATGCAATTTTGCATGACACCAAGTTGCAGAATGGTGAAAAGGAGTCAGATGAATGCACTAAAATGCTCTACTTTGCATGCATGTTTGTTTGAAATTAGTTGAAGCCTATCCCAACTGTCATAAGGCAAGAGGAGGTGTACACCATGGATGGGTCGCCAGTCTGTCATAAACTCCTTATTTCATTTACTTTAGTCACATAAATGATTTACACATTAATGAACTGACAGGAAAATTAATTGGCACCTATTTTGAAAAATAGGAAAACTGATTAATCATTTCAGTCAATGTCCAAGAAAATTTTTTTTTTCCTGATTCTAGCCTCAAAAATGTGTGCTAGATATATTAATGTGAGACTTTAAACTTACTTTTCACCTCTACAGTTCTCTCAACCATTGAACCACACTAAACTGATCTGCTCCATGAATATCTACAACTCTCTGATTATATTTGCAATCTCTTATGACAGTCCTCTTCTATCCTTATTGTCAAGAGATCAAGCAAACTCTTAGCCATGCTATGATGTTGTGCAAATGAAAATGAAGCCCTGAAAAATCCCTTTATGAATTATTTTCCTACACTTACACCCCCCCCCCCCCCCCCCCCCACCCCCCCCTTCTTGTCACATAGAACATGTCTAATCTACTTAAAACAAGTTGAAAGACTGGTAATATAAATGAGGCTGCTTGGCCATCTGAGGATCTGTCTTCATTAGAAGTGGATCTGGACAGAGTTTCTATTAGCTCACTATCAAGATGGGAGACTGTGAGGAGGAAATTACGCATGTCACAAGACAAAGTGCGGGCGGCCCAGAGCTTAGCCCAACAGAGGATGAAAAGCCTTAATCAACGACAAGGACTACCGGTGACAGGGCACCATGATCGCCCCATGCGTCACAATGTAGAAGATTATATCCAGCCTCTGACAGATTGACGCTTCCTCTGTGAGTTCCTGGCTGAAAAGAGAAAAGAGAAAAGGATGGCACTGTTTATCTCTTCTCTCTTCCCTTTCCTTCCTTTGTTCTTTACTATCAAAGGTCTTCCCCAGATTTAGGTCATTGTATTTTTACCTCATCTGCAAAGGTAACAACACTTAATATTCTTTTAAAGATAACAGCACTAGAGCGAACCCCAGGAGGACCACATGCATATCTTGCCAACACTGACAATAAATTACAGTTATAATGGAATTGAAAAGTTCAAAATATCAGGATGTTGTCATGTGGAATATTCAATTTAAAGGTCATGAGCCCTCTGAAAGAAAATTCTCATTGTTATGCTTTTCTTATCTGTTTCTTCTTTCTCTCTCTTGTTCCTGTCACATTAATCTTATGAATCAGCCAGTCAGCACTGCTCTTAAAAATGCTCTGTTCATTTCAGGACCTCGTGTAGAGTATTTGAATTAGTCATACGCCATTATCACAGCTGCACTATAAACTCTTTTTTAAAAAAAAACAAAAAAAAAACTCATCTGCAGCTAAAAATGGTTCTCTGGGGAAAGACATGGCTTTTTGAAAAGAAAGAAAGGCTCATTACTTTGGTCTGACCTTATTAAATTACAAGAAAGATATGTTTTTGAGCTACCACTGTGCAGGCAGGACGCTGAATTAAAGACAAATACACATACAGTACCAGTCAAAAATTTGGACACACTCACCCATTCATATGAATGGGACATCATTAAAAGAAAAACCTGCCTGTTGACAACAACTGGCTGCTTCATCCATTGCCAAGGTTACTGGCCACAAGCTCCTTTGTCATTCCTCTCCGTCATGGGGCACTGTCTGATAATTATCTTGATTGAATTGCCCTGGTCCTCTGAGGCGACTGTGTTAATTAACAAACAAGGAGCCAATATTTTCATCTTGCCACCAAATCAAAAGGATGCTAATTGAACATATCATAGCCTAAAGCTTAGACTGTTGTCTGTATGCTGTAACTGCACCAGTGGTCAAACTCACCATATAAGCAAGACTACTCAAGAGATTTAACATTCAATTGCTCTTTTTTGAACTCTGTATTTTAGCAGAATGCAAAAAAGCTACCAAAAAGTGTGCAACTTAACCTCACTTCAGTAGTGAGTCTCTCCAAAGTCTGCAGGAATCAGCAGTTATATCCAGGGGCTAATAAGCTAACAAGTACTGAGTCTATCATTTGACTCTGGTGCAGTAACAAAACTGATAAACCCTTGTGCCCTGCAGCAGTCTGTTCTGCATTTTTTGCTTAAAGGGGGTGGGGAAAACATGATTCAGTCATTCAGTACCTGCAATATTTAAACAAGCAAAAAATCTGTCATGCACTACACGAGTGTGCCTCCAATATTATTTAAGAGTTTATATGCTTGCATACGTGGCTGGCAGCTATTTTGGCAACTTAAAAGCAGAGTAGATGAGTGAAGGCAAAAGCTTTTGTAATGCCAGATTTTATATCACATGCATACAGCTATTGCCAGATTTCTAAACTTGAAGCACTCTGCCACAGGCATACTAGACTGTGTATAAACAATGGACGTAGCCACCATCATGCCACCCAGTGGTTTGCGCATTCCTATTTCCAAGTGTAATGCTTGGCCTACTGGGTGTCCCCAGCTCAGTTTTTGAGACCAAAACCATGTTTTCTATTAGGCTGTAAGCACAGTATATCTGCAGTAAAGCTTGGGCATTTTAAGGGCACATTTAAATACCCTTGTTATTTGAGGAACTGCAGTTTTTGGCACTTCCATACTGCTTTAGTCTTCTAATCCTGGAAATTGCTGCATGCAGTAGTTGACACTCATTCAAGTTACTTGAGGTAGACTTTAAGGGGTTGCCACTGGATCCACAAAAGCTGTTTATACACATATGCAGTCATTGGTTATACTTCAACATTACATTTTTTTTCACAGGCAGGAAACATTAATTACCCTGGAGCAGTTAGCAGGAACAGTGACAGAGGGGGCTGGCTCAAATACTGTATTCATGTCACTCCTGGGGACTGGCTTTATATACAGTGTAGTCTTTAAATCTAACAATATCTTTTAGTAGTGAAAATGTCATTAGTCATCTGTACAGTAAGCACTGATCTCCTTGCAGCTGTGCAATGTGCTGGTGAAACTCTGCTTGAAATAGATTGCTGTTAAAGTTTAAGTATAAGTTAACATAAACAAAATCTAAATTACATTTAGGAAGATCAAAAAAAGTTTTTTGTATTTCACAGCAAAGATTTCAGAGGCTTTATCAAAATATCGATATTTTAACAATTTTAATCCTAAATATTTTTATTGATGCTTCTTGGATATTACATTTTATTATAAATAAATTATATTAAAAAAGTGGTTCATCTGAGAACAAGAACAAATCAGATCAAGAGAGGGAGATGAACTTGATGTAGGGGGTTGAAGTGAAGACATTAGCTATGACAGCAGTATCACTGACCTGCCTTTAAAGCAGAGAAAGCCGAACAAAAAGAAAGCATATTGAGCGGAAGTGGGAAGGATATTTAGATTATTAGTATAACTAATTTTCTGCACCTGTAATAGTTGACAACAGTGTGATGTAGATTGAATGAATATAATCAAAATATACATTTTAACCGATGTTAAGCATCAAAATGAACAAGACAAAAAGGAGAACAACAATATCAAAGCATTAATTGAAAACAAAAACTATGTCACATCTACAAAATCAAACATGAATTTAAAAATACACAGAATGTTCTAATTTCTAAACATTATATTACATATTTGGCATGTCAAAGGCCATTTTCACTGCAGCATATCTGCCTCTCTGCTATTGCAGATTGCCGCATATTTTAGTTTTTGCCAGTGGTTATGTAATGAGGCTTGTCACAAGAGGTTTGGCAAACACAAGAGTCCCAGCTCTCTCTTCTGAGCAAGTGCCAAGAAAGAAAACTTGGGGCTATAAGGAAGAGGCACAGAATGAAAATCCCCTATACAACATTTAATGATTGGGATTGCAAGCAGCATTCTAACAAATTCAAGAGGTGCTATAGATGTAGCTCTTTTACTTGTATAAAGAGCTAGAGTATACAGCAACACAGGTCCGAGAGGTACTTAAGGGGTGATAAGGTATGATAGTCTTTGCTGCATTTTTACTTATCTTTACAATAAAACGCTTGCTAAAATAACCAAGTTGGACAATATACCCATAGGCGGTCAAGGCTGTGGTTTCTGGGAAACAGATCAGTATGACACAGTGACACTTGTCATCTTAAATGGCTGGCTGGGAGTAGTGAGAGGCAACGTGAGCCCATGGTAGTCTGTCACCTTTCTCCACCCAGCCACCTACAGTGATTAAAAATGGCAAGGCAGCTAAACCCTCAACCAGAACCACTCTTCAGCGCATCATGTCATGTTCACTCGTAGGCAGATGTCGAATTTTAAAAAAAAGTAAAAAAAAAATGCTGCTTCCTCTTCCTCTCGCAATCTTCAAACCAGTCTGAGTTGCAAATTAACACTGAGAGATCTGACACTAACAAAGTGATTATGCCTATCCATGGGACGGATTGTGCAGTTATCACGTAATAACAGAGCTTCTCTGTGGACTGATTCTTTGTGCTCTTTATTGTTTTACATTCTAATTAAATTAGTGGAGCGATTCCCTGAATATACAGAGCGTGAGTCTTGTATTATTTGTATTTGGAGCATCCAGCATTTTCAACTTACTTAAAGTGTTTGAGGATAAGCACCAGCTCTCCACTTCAGGCATAGGATCTGAGCCTTGAGGGAGTATCAGGATATATCTTTTGCTTTGAAGCTCTGAAGGGCTGTACAGAGTTCGCCAAACTGCCAGTTTAATGGATTGAGTCTAGCTTTTTAGGGGTGCCACAGAGACAGAGCTATTTGCTGTGCTGGTTAAAAGTTGAAAGACATTGCCTGTCTCTCCCCCTCTCTCTCTATACTCTGCCATAATCTGTTTGCTCCATTTACAGTTGGCAGATACATTCATTTATTCACTGTGGAAATGTGAAACAAGGAAGAAAAAAAAAACAGTTTGGAAATACTGTATGTGCTATTCACCTTTATATTTGTTAGCCTCAGTGAGTGTAAAGTCAGTAGTGCACGCATTCACATACATTGTTACAATTTTTTTTATATTATAGTTAAGGATTTCAGTCTTTTTTAAAGACATTTTCCATTGTAATACAATAAGGAGTTACAGCGAGGGATATCCACCATGTGAAAGTGCTGTCATTTGCTCTTACTGAAGGGCTTGTATTAGAGCATATTGCATTAGAAGTGTTTGAAATATTAGCATTGAATTATGCTGCATCTGGTTGCCAGTGGAAAGAGGAGGGTGAAATAACATCAGATGAGAAATGTTTTGACTTTTAAACTAAATAAATCCTCTGCCCTGACATACAGATGAGCCCAATTAAAGTGGCGGCAGACAACTTTTCAACATTTTTTAGTAGATGCTTGTTCATATGAAGAGCTCTGGTGCCAGCAGCACTTCCCTTGTACCATGAATCAAGTCTTTATTCTCCTGGGATATTTCATATCCATAAAAATGTAATTCCACCATAAGGTGATTGGCTAATAGACCTTTCTAGTGCCAGGTTGGGCCTTTTCCTTCAGAATTGTCTCATTTCTTTGTGGCATAGATTAATCAGGGTGCTGGAAACAATCCTCAGAGATTTTGGTCCATATTGATATCACACAACTCCTGCAGATTTGTCAGCTGCACATGCATGATGTGACACTCCTGTTCCACCACATTCCAAAGGTGCTCTATTGGACTGAGATCTGGTTTCATGTTCAAGAAACCAGTTTGAGATGATTTTAGCTTTGTGACATGGTAGCTGTGGTCATAAAGGGATGAACATTGTCAGCAACAATACTCGTGTATTCAGCGTCATAATTGGGTTGGGGGGCTATCCAGCTGTCATAGGCCAACACCCTGGACATTGCACCGATCCATTACAGGTCTAACACAGATTAACCTAACATGCATATCTTTGGGCTGTGGAAGAAACTGGAGTACCTGTGGGAAACCCACAAAGACACAGAAAGAACATGCAAACTCCCCACAGAAGGGCCCCAGTTGGCCAGCTGATTTGAACCCAGAACTTTCTTGCTGTGAGGCAACAGTGCTAACCACTGCAGCATGGTGCTTGTGGATAACACTTTGACACAGGCATTTTTTTTTTCATGTAGAATAAAAGGGTTTTGACATATTACAGAGGGAGCGTGCTCATTTCCACCACCACTTATGAGTCATGATCTCATATTTTAGGTTAACAAATATTGATAAAGACAGTGATCATACAGCAATAAAATGAACGCATGGGAGATGACCCCTTGCTAGTTTGGAGTAAATATTGATCTACTGTGATTTTAATTTCTTCTCAGGCTGCTTGTCATAATTCTATGGCAATTTTTTCTAGGTCTCATTAACAAAGAGAGCAACAGAGCAAAGCTCTAGAGATGAATGGACGAACTTGGTCAGAGGAACAGGAAAGGGAGCAGTTTATAGTCAGTTTCCAACAAATTGTTACAGATAAAATATCCCACTCAATCCACATTGAAGCGATTCAGTTAATTTCTAATAAAAGTGTCTAAAGGACAAATCTATGGCTGATACAATGATCAAAACGAATAAAAACTAAGATCGTGGTATGGACAGTTGCTTCAGCTGATCAGAAAAAAAAAAGTGTCAGCTATGAATAACCTTAATTAGTTAAAAGGAACCATGACACTTAGTTAAAGCTTGTAGAAATAGCAGGACAGTTGTGAAGCCTATAAACCATCCTTTCAATAACACAGAATTTAATCAGCACCTGTTTGTTATACTACATGTATAAACAAAAATTGCTAAATACTATAAACATCAGTTATTCAAAGTTGGTATCAATCAAATGGCAGCAATTTGGAAACTGCTTTACAATCACTGAGTGTGAATGCATGTATGAAGCACAGCATCTGGATCATTTAACAGTAAGAGAAACAGTAGGTTGAGAGTTACAAGAAGAAAAACAATCTTAAATCATAGTATGCAGAACGTTAAAAAAAGATCTGGATCTGCTGGATCTATGGTCTGGGCAGCCATTTAGTCACACTGGCTGTTTAGCTTTGTGACATAGTACAAGCCAGAGATGATCAGGCATTTTAACAACAACAAGCAGAGTAGTCCTATACACAGTCTTTGCTCATAATGTTCATGTCGCCTAAGAAAATGTCACCACTCACACTGCAAAGCAAATCCTGCAGCACCTTCACAAACACCAAGCTGAAGTGAGACAGCACCTGTGAACTCCACAACCACATGAAACCTTTATGAGATGTTCCTGAGTGCAGGGTGTAAAGCAGAGACCCACCTACTTCATTTTGCAAACAGCTGGAAGCTTTCTTTCTCTAAGGAAGGTCAAACATCTCGCCGCACATGGTACATACACTTCTGTAGAAGTTGGCATTCAGAGGACTGCAGCAAAATGTCAGTTCAGTTCCTTACAAGATAATTGATATTCATATGTTACTGTGGTTTTACTTTGAGAGCAGTGATACAAATTTTAATCTCTACAAAAAACAAACAAACAAACAAAACAAATAAACAGCAGCTAAACTAAAAGGCACACAGCATACACACAGTAGCATAATAATACAGAGTCTCCTACTAGACATGCACTAATTGTAGTGGTAAACAAGTGCCATCTGATTAACATAAAAATTGCTGCAGCAAAATGTAGATAAATTAGTCATGTATTGTTTGCCTGATTAGCATCAATACATTTCTTGGTCACACCTTATGATAATCATCATTAATAAATATTAAACTGTTAATTAAACTTTATATAAATAGTTATGGTTAACAAACAAATGATAATAAAAACATTTAAATTATTGTTTAATTAATGGCTTTTAAATAGTTATCTGAGTGAGTTTTATAATGATTAATAAATAGAATGTGGTACATCTATAAACAGCTATTTGGATATACTAATGCTATACTATACTGTACTGTACTATATTACACTTGTGTTACAATTGTTGTGATATGCGCGTCACAGTGCTGATGGACTTGTGGGTATCTATGAGATGACAATAGCTTTCACTAAACAACAGTATTTGATGCCCTGGGATTGAGAATTTGCTCACTGATGAAACCCTTATTACAAAATGACAGCAACATGTGGTAATCAATATCGAATATATTCTTAGAAAATATATGCGCTGCTGTCATCAGAATGTTATTGTTATGCAATGATCTAATACATAAGACTACTCAGAATTTATAAAATTATATATATTTTAAACAAGTCAAACAAACTAAAAGAAAGAAAGAAAACACCATGCATAGAAAGTCAACATTCAGTATGACCACCTTTATTCTTCAACACAGCCTGAACTCTCTGAGGCAGCTTTCTTGTCATTTCTTTAAGTAGTCTTCAGGAACAGTTCTCCAGGGTTCTTGAAGGACATTCAAAGCTCTTCTTTAGATCTTGGCTGCCGTTTGTTCCATTCTCTGTCGACATGATCCCACACTGCTTCAATAATGTTAAGGTCCGGGCTCTGGGGAGCCCAATCCATGACTGATAGTGTTCCATTGTGTGTTTTTCTATCCAGGCATGATTTCACTGCATTGGCAGTGTTTTTGGGATCATTGTCAATGTGGGAAATGCCAGTCATATGCTTTCCAGATGGTATTACAGTCTGACAGTACTTTTTCATTAATTTTGGCAAGATCCCAAACACTGTTTGAAATGCAGTCCCAAATCACGACAGTGTCCACTGTGGCTGTAGACGCAGTTGTACCTCTCTTCTGACCTCCTCCACACATGTTGAGGATAATTTAAACCAGAAATTAAAAATTTGGATTCATTATTCCACAAGTTTCCCTTCCTTAAGAGTAGCTTATTGACAGTCACCACTGTTATGGCAATATTCAGATTGTATTGTGAAACTATAAAAACTATAAAATTATTTGATTGTAGATCAAGATGTCTTACTTAAACAGATGTGTAATGCACCTTTTCCCCATGCACTGTAAACCCAGATTTTGATTCCACTTAAAAATATTGAGTTCATATTACTTAAAATTGCCTAGAATGTGAACATTACTTGTTAATGCTCAGTAGACTGTACTTTTTGATGGTCTATCTTATTGTAATCATGTGTTTGAGTTCAAACAACTTTATATCATCAAGGTTTGAACCTGCTAAAAATCTAGTTTATACCAGTTTTAACAGACTCGATTAACATGTGGCTGCATGGTGGCATGATGGTTAGCACTGCTACCTCACAGATAGAATGCCATCTAGAAGGTCTGGGTTCAATTCCGGCTTGGCCCAGGCCTCTCGCTGTTTGGAATAGTAGACGTTTGATGTTTTTGTTCACAACGTTCTCTCGTATAGTTTTTTATTGTTCCATGGACAAATGTTATTTGTAAATGTTAATGTACCAGCATTCAGCAGGGCTGAGTTTTATCATGTTTACTTACCAAATTTTAAACAGACACAGTTCAACACTGTAAAAAATATTTGTGTTACTGGGCAGTATGGTGGCGTGGTGGTTAGCACTGCTGCATCACAGCTGGAATAGGTATCTGATAGTCTGGGTGCAATTCCACCTTAGCCTGGGACTCTTGCTGTGTGGAGTTTGTATGTTCTCCCTGTGTCTGTATGGGTTTCCTCCCACAATCTGAAGATGTTCAGTTACTGGGGTTAGGTTAATTGGTCTCTCTAAATTGCCCACAGGTGTGAATGGTTGTCTGTGTCAGCCCTGCAACAGGCTCGTGACCTGTACGGGGTGTACCCTGCATCTTACTGCCTTGTCAGCTGGGATAGGCTCCAACCCCCACACAACCATGAAAAGGATAGGGGAATTGATTGATCAAAAGTCATTTTATTTTTTTCCTGAACTATAAAAGATAATTTTGGTCAATTAGAACATGCAATTTAGTTCAATTGGAAATGCAGTAGTGCTTACTTAACAGGCTGAGTTAAATAAACTGTTTCATTACTTAAAAAATTTAAGGCAACGAGTTACCTTGTTTTTTTTAAGTAGATTCAACTTATCCGGGTTTACAGTGTGTCTGATTAAGGCTTAAATGACTTAATAAGGACTGGCATTCATAAAGTCCTTTCCTACTCTCACTGACTACTCAAAGTGCTTTAGACTACAAGCCAGATTTATCAGTACATTCATACAAGTTTTTCTCAATGCCTTTTAGGTACTTTAATTACCTCAGAGGAAGAGGGAGAACATGCAAACACCTCAGAGAAAAGAAAGGAAATCTGAACTCTGAGACATGCTCTTGCTCTGAGACAACAGTACTAACCAATGCACCACCATGCTACTACTTCACACATCTCTATAATGGGAAAACCAGATTCATTCAAAGCTCAGACATATTTTTGTGGATTTAAATGAATTATTTTCATAACTTTGAAAATCCTCTTCCTATATTAATAACTGTAAAATTTTGGCTAATTTTTTTGCAGCAAACACCAGAAGGTCATGCAACTCTATTACTGTGTTTTTGTTTTTGTTTTTTTAATGGAGCGAAACAGGATGAATAAACTATAGTTCAAATTCCATCAATATGTGCAAATTAACCCTCACACAGAACTTCCAGATGTTCTGTGTAAGGGTTAATGTTAATGTGTCAAGGCTGTAAAACGTGTCTGGAAAGCGCATTTTTGCTTCAATGAAGATAACTAATGTGACCAACCAGATCCAAAAAGACCAAATTCTACCCAGCGTCTTATAGTGGAAATCAAAAGCGATAAATAAGGGCCTAACAGCTTTAATTAGCTGTCAGTATGGGGTCTGAGGTTGTGAATCCGCCTCCCACTCGTTAGACACAACTCACTCTCTTCCCTATTCTGCCCCTCCTCTTTCTCAGTTTTAATGCAGACTGTCTTCACTATAATCTCTTTCTGCCTCCCCAGTTACAGCCTACTTTCCCTCACTGATGCGCTCTATGTGTAAATTGAGGGAGGCATTTCAAGGTTGTCTTCATCTTTGATCGTCACACAGTGGACCCCATAGGAAATATCAAATATTAAACTAACAGAACTCCTCCGCAGCACTCTTTCAGACGTCATGGTATGCCATGAGAATGCATGGCGTGATGTGGAAATGCAAAGTAATGATGCCTCAGACTTCCTAAAGCATTTCCCAGGAGCTCTTGTTTCCACTTCTTTGCACACATGAACATTGCTGCAGCTGGAAAAAGGATGACTCCAGAATCCAAGACACGTCACATAATGTGCCATGAAGGGCAGGGAGTTTTCAGATTATACCTGGTGATTGTACTGAGAGGATGAGTAGATGATGAGAGAGGGGGGAGTAATGAGTCTGTCATTTGGGAAGGCATTCACAAACATTTGGAATGATCTCATACAGAGCTTAGCATAAAAAATCTACCAATAGTCCCTGCTAAGAGATGATTTAGGACATTTACATTATTTCAGTAGCTTAAGGGGTGGGATGTGGCAAACCAAAACACATAATCACATGACCTCAGTCTGTTCTGGAGATACTGATTAACATCTTTGCAAGTTTATTATGTACCAAGCAAGCTGATTGGGCTTCTATAAATGTAATATATGTGAACGTTCTTTTTATAGTGTAAAAGTATAAAAGAAGCATCCAAACAACAACTTCAACAAACCTAGTATTTGTATTGTTGCATAATGGCAAACAGGTCTTGAACAGAGCACCTGGGGATTTTCATTCATTCACAAAGAATAAATGATAAATAACTTAACAATATAACCAAGAACAATTTTCATAAAAGACCCAATTTACACTGGATTGCAGTCGTACACTGAAAAAAATGTCCTTTACTTGTAGTCCATAAATTCATCTTTGTGTTTCTGTTTAGGGATAATTCTAAGCAACCTAGTTTGGTGATTACTGTAACAATCACTTGAAACTGCTCTAGTTCCTCATTCATGGCTAAGAGGTAGTATGCTGCATGGGAAAAATGAAAATACGAGATCTGTGACATAATCAAGAGAAAGAGTGAGCATAATACACATTTTTTCACTAAAAAATATTAACAAAAAAATTCTTTATTCAGGCAAAATACGCCTTGTATTAGATGTGTAAATGGGGCTAATAAAATAGAAACCTGCAGAGTCTTCAATTCAGTAGTACTTGCAGTCTGTTGCTAGTACAAATCTGTTCATTTCAGTTCTAATTGTAGTCTTTATGAGCACTGACCACTAGGTTAAGAGCTCAACAGCCTGTTATTTACAACAAAGTTAACTGATTCTGATAAGCTTTTAACAAGCAAGAATATTGCACAATGTCTCATAGCCTCAATTGCCAGTGAGGGGAGCTCCAAAAAAGCTGATTCTGTTAGTGAAAAAGGTGAAGCTGTGTAGTCAGTTCATTAGTTTATCAAGATGGCCTATTATTTATTCTTCATGAAGGGAAACCAAACATAAACAACCTTATGTCAGAACGAAGACCTTTCAGTAAATATCCTGAACCTGCAGTGCGCACACGATGATGTGATCTGTGTGGCTATAATAAATGCACGTTTATAGTTCTTATGTAAGAAGGTGAGAAAGAAAGTCAAAACTTTATATGCATTAAATTTTTTATTGCCCGTAAGTGGCACGCTACTATAAATACGTTCATCATCTAATGATGGAGACGCGTGTCCGATCAATGATTTTTGTAACACTTGAGAAGTCTGTTGTACCCATTAACGGAGCTTCATTCACTCACAAGATGGATAAATTGTATCGTAATGAAATTAATTGAAGCTTTGGAACAGTGTTAATGCTATAACAGTATTGATTTATTGAGCGGGAAATCCAAACTCATGTCTAATGAGATGAACTTCAAACTTGCTTCTCAGGGTTTGATGCAGTTTTCTGTGGTCAGCCAGTTTCTCCTATCTTTACAAAGATCTATTGATAAAAAGAAAAAGTCCTCTTAACAGCTCTTGAAAGTTGCTTGCATTGTAAGAAGTCTTAAGGCCCACACTGTTATCTTAATAAGACCTTCATATTCAGTAGGAGCTGATCTTCATTTAATGGGATTTTTCTCTGAATTTCACCACTCACACAGCGCTGGGTGAACACTGACCATAGTGCAGTGATGGTGAAAGTCAGCACACTCTTGGCCTTCCGGAGCACATAATTTGTCACCCCTGTTGAGAACTGTGAGGTCACCCAAAGACAGTGACAGTGCTCATACAGGGGTGTGGATGTTTCATTTTCTGGGTCAAAAGCACCTAGCCGCTGATTCTTGGTAAAGCTTGAAAAATACACTTTGTGTGTTTTTTTTTTTTAACTTTCACTAGCAGAGGAGTTCTTCAGAGAGTTACTTAATCAAATCATGTTTTTTGTTGCTATAGAGACAGTTTATGTGCAGGAAACGCTACGTTTCTGTGCCTCTAACAGAAGTCACAAATCCTTTGAAAGCTGTCCAGAAAAACAGAGCTGTAGCTCCATAACAGCATAAAGCAAAGACCCAGAGGATAATTTTTATGTTTGCCCATTTCAATCATATTGTGTCTCTGAGACAGATAAGGAGAGAAGTGACCTGACCCCCACTTCAGCAGCACTCTCAGACATGAGAAAAGCTAAAAGGGTTAGGAGAATTCATCTGACAGGTCCACTGGGAAATGTTACTGTGAGCACATTAGCTCTCTGCTCTTCTCACTACCACTGTCAAATGTCAGTATGCTAATAACCAGAAATCCATGTAAATAATATTCTCCATGTTATAGCATGCCAAGCTGGGCTTCTGGTACTTCTTGAGCATTTTAAGAGCGCGTCTGTCCTCCACAGTATCCCCATGAGCATGTGGTTTCTGCCAGTACACGCTAAGATGGATAGAATCTGATGGAACACTGAAGTTTCAGAGAGTGTTTCAAGTCTCTGTGGAGTGCGAGCTAATGCTAAATGTATGATCCATGATTTAAGCTGCATTTTTAAACCCTGTGAGCATTAAGTGTGTAATTTTTGAAACTAGAAGACACAGTTCCTCTGCGGATAGGGAGAATACACGTCACATTTTATTGCTTTACCTATATTTATATCCCACATTATTGTATTCCCCTACAGACACAGTTATTCCTTGATGTAACGAGGGCACTTGTGTGTTGATGTAAAATCTTGGTCGTCTTAAAAAAATTACTGTTGACTTATTAACCAAGGTTTTTTTGATGAATGCAGTTAATACAAAATGTTGTTTTGTACCATTAAATTGGTGAATAACAGTAAAGCTCAGACAATATATAACTGAATAGCGTCAAAGTTCTGTGGCTTATGCTGTCAATGTTGTGGCAATGTCTGAACGAAGTCATAAGGAACATTACGGTGAGAGTGACCGATGTATGAATGACAGGCTGTCATCACTTTGACAGATTGATGAAGCCAGAAGAGAACACTTGATCATCGCAGTATAACATCAAGTCAGTTAAACTTCAGGGATATCAATCTGTCCAGTTAGGAAAAATAGGTGATTGGGAAATTAAAGGTGGACAGCAGAAGCAACAATAAGACCACCCCCCAAAAGGCAATGATTTTGCCGGTGGTGTCCACTGAATTGCTCTCTCCTTTATCCTGTCTTAATTCATTTTTCTCAAGTTTTGCTTTTTTACTAGTGTCCTTGTCACTCCTGGCAGCAGGAGAGGTTAACTGTACCCTTTCAGGTTGCACAGGTAGTCCAGCTCCTACAGGATAGTCCACCCATATATGTTGCCGCAAGAAAGTTTGCTGTGTCTCAAAACACAGTCCCAGAGTCTGAAAGAGATGCTAGGTACTAAATCCTGCAGCAGGACTGGTAGCTGCTCCTTTGTGTGACAAGGAACAGCAGGAGCACTGCCAGAGCTCAACAAAATGACCTCTGGCTGGCTACTCATGTGGATGCTTCTGACTAAACTGTCAAAATCAGACTCCATGAGGGTAGAATGAGGGCCCAACCTGTGCTCACAGACCAGCACCATGCATACGCCATAGAAAACCAGAACTGGCAGGTCTGCCACCAGCACCCTGCTTTCGCCACAGATGAGAGCAGGTACACACTGAGCATTAGTGACCAGCATGAGAGAGACGCTGAGGCGAACCTTATGCTGCCTGTAACATCATTCAGTAAGACAATTTGGCAGTGAGTCAGTGATGATCTAAGGAGGTATATCCTTAGAGAGCTCCATGTGCCTCCATGTGCTAGCAAACAGGATCATGATTACTGTTAGGTATCAGGATGAAATCCTCAAACCTTACTCTGGTGGAGTGGGCATTGCATTCTTCCTGGTGCAGGACAATGCCTGGCCTCATGTGGCTAGAGTGTTCAGGCAACTTCCAGATGATGAAGGCACTGATGTCCACTGTCTCATCAGGAGAATGCCAGGAAGTTGTTGGGAAGCACGCAAGAGTGCAAACCTCTTCTTTTAATGGAATAGTATTGTATTTTGTATATACTCATTTTGTTTCTTTGATCTTTATAAACATACTTTAAAAAGTTTGTAGTGCAGTAAAAATGAGATAAGGGTAGCATGACAGATGTTTATTTTGATTACACAAACATTATGTAGGAGTAGGTAATGGATATTAGGTATTGATTTGTAAACAACTGGACATGACTATCCATCCACCCATTTTCTTCCACTTATCATTTTCAGGGTCGCAGGAGAGCTGGAGCCTATCCCAGCTGCCGTAGGACGAGAGGCACCCTAGACAGGTCGCCAGCCTGGCGCAGGGCTGGATATGAATAACTTGAGCATATTATATAATATTATATTACACCACATTTCTAACTATGCAGCTCATTCTCTTTCCTTAAAATACTTGCTTTAAATATACAACATATTTGGGGGTCAACTTGAAGGAAAGGCAGATGTGAAATGTCAAAGTGAGATCAGAGGTCAAATGTGACAGGACATTTGGATGCAGACTATAATGTGAGAATTAGAATCCCCATATACCCGTATCATTTCCTAAATGTTGCCAATAGAAACAAAGGCAGCAGAATTTTACGTGTAGTTTTAAAGATAAAAGACATTTTAATCAAAGTGTGACCTAATGAGGGTTCGACCTTATTTGACCTTAAAGTAGAGGTCAGAGGTCCAGAGTAATGTGATGCTTAGAATTCCCATATGTCATTCCCTACATGCTGTCAATGGCAGTAAGAAACCTAATTTTAAATATGTAGTTCTATAAAGTATTATTATCACTTTGACCTTCAGATCAATCTAGTAACCTTGAAGGCAAGGTCAGAGGTCAAATGGGATATTTTAATTCTTTATATGGTACTTTCTATATGTTGACAATACACACCACACTTGTAAGAATCATAATTTCTAAGTTATAAGGCTTTTTGTTAATTTCCGACCAATAAATCATTAAGTTGACTTTGAGGCTTACATCCAAAGTTGACTTTGGATGTAAGCCAAATTTTAATGGATTATTAGCATGACCCCACGCTACACCCCTCAAAGAATTCATTTAAAATGTTTCCAATTAGGCAGAATGGCATACATGCACGCAAAACACTACCTCCTTAGTGAAAGTAAAAGAAATGATTAAAGAGTCAGAAACTGAGCTGCAACAGTACAGTAACTAAAATTTGAAATAAAAAATAAAAATACCAAAAAAAAAACCCAACCAACCAAAAAACAATCTTTCCAAGTAACTTCACACTCCAGTCTTTCTACCATATGTGTGCTGGTTAGTGTGTGTGACCAGCTCCCCCTGTCCTAGCTCACTTCGTTCTCTAATTACACACCTGCTTCAAGTCACTGAAACGTTCCCATCCTGGAGATAAATTGTCTGGACAACTGTGTAAAAGGCTGCCTGAAAAATTGTACATTGCATTAGCAGTCTTCAAAACAGGGCCCCCTTTCACCAGAGATGCAACATGACAGCTGATTTTCAACACAGAAACTTTTCCACGTACCTTAATTTTGACCCTCAAGCATAGCATAAATGGAAATTTACTTCATTACCTGAAGTTATAGATATACTAGATAATACTGTATACTACATAGACAGCATGCTGGTGTAGTGGTTATCATTGTTCCCTCTCAGCAACCAGGTTCCAAGTTTGAATCTAATGTTTGGCTTGGACTTTTCTGTGTACATTCGAATGCACCCCCACCCCCACCCCACCCACACACACACTCCTCCATGATCCTAAGCTGGATAAGTGGTTAAGAAAATCAGTGGACAGATAACACGATATTTAGTATATTTCAATTTGGTTGCTGCATCTGCAATCTGACACTATAACAGTGTGTATTTTGTTGTTATTCTGTGTAAGATTTTGTGTTGGAAGATATAAAAAATTAACAATTAATGAATTCTGGTTCCAGAGGGTAGACATTAACACAAGAGAAGACACTAACATTACCAGATAATGCAACCCTCCATCAGGCCTTTATTGTAGCTTTCCCCTGCTGAAGGCAAAACTGTCACTGAATAACAGCAGCTTTTCCACTGGCGTGCACTCTAGAGTGTGACTGAAAATACCAAATCCATGCTGATAAACTAAAAGTACTTGTGCTCATCGTGCTGCACAAAGAGCATTGCTCATTATAATCTAACTATTTATGCTTCAAAATGGAAACATGGTAATATGCTGTAATGTACTGCTCTAACTGTGGTAATATCACAATTTAGTTTTCCATTATGTACTAAATAGTTCTGTCTTTTATCACTGACAGTTTACACTTTAGTTTTGTCATCAAGATTTATATGGCATTTGTTTTTTAATTTAGTTTATGAAGTAAAAAATAAAAGCAAAAATTAACAATAATTAATCTGAATTAAATGTTTATTATTAAAAGGTTAAAAAAATACTAACCATTAATTGTGTCTGTATTGCCATTGCACAGTATTGGATTGAGTGTCAGTATCTACTGTTGTATGTATGTATTCCTCTGAAAGGGAGAGATACACATCACAAGCTAATGCATATACCAGTACATACACAGAGACAGATTTCAGGTCTGATGGTTGACTGGGGAAGCATTTTGGTTTTTCTTTGTGTCAGCCACAGAATGGCTGATCCATCGGCTGTAATCACTGATTCTGACAGTATGATTCAAGCGTCCAGTGAAAGTGACAAAGAGAAAAACGTAACTGTGGCCCATATGCTTAAGGACAAGAGAAGCCATTAAGAGCTGAGAATTGCTAACAACCTCACTTCAAAGAGATGGACAATGATGCTTGGAGCGCTTTTGTCACTTTTGCCATTGTGCCTGTCTTGACTCAGACTTTCAGCATCATCAGTGGACCATTAATAAAGTGCCAGAAAACAATGCAGGGTGAGACATTTTTACAGAACCAACTCAAATATGGTGCCCCAGATTGTTGCTGAATTCAGATTTTTTTTTAGCACAATTCAATCTGTATTCATCAAGGAAAGCTATGCTAATTATTACATTGCCAATAACAGAGAATTACTTGACACAGGGAGAGGCCTTTTTTTCCCCCAACCGTGTTACACATGAAAACTAGAGAGCTCTGATTATGCTGATTATTAACAAAAATTAAAGTTATTACTGTAATGTGAAAACCTTTCTAGCCCTCACAGCAGTTACAACAGTGTGTACCTTCAGTGGGAGCACAGCAGATAGAACAGGTTCGTTCTCTGTGGTAATTAGAGCTATTCAGAAATGTACCCTAGTCTTTAAGGAGAATGTTTCTTAATTGCTACCTTTGTTGCAACATTGCTGCTGTTTGAAAGGATAATAACAGACGGTCAAAGTAATTGTTGCTTTATGAATTCATTTGTTGAGTTGTACTGGAACGTTCCCCCTAGAAACTGCTTATTGTTCTGCACTCAAAGCTGTTGCATTGTTGCACAGATGCTGCCAAATAATGCCGCATGACAAAAAAATATGCTAATCTTCTCCAGAAAGAAATTTTGATCATTTCATGTGAAGGAGAAATTTGCATGATGTCTATGGATTTTGGATTTCAGAAGCACAATGCAGGTTTGTTCACTATCAAGCATACTTTTACGCGTTCTCGTGAAAAGCTAGTGGAGACCTGCATCTTGGCTTCTGAAATTGATATGCTGGTCAATGACAGTGATTACCATGCTTGTGGTTCCCCCTCCCACGCCGTTCCTGTCAGGGCTGCAGAGATAATGAGACAGCACACATTATCTGGCCTTGCTGGAATCATGTTTTACAAACCCAACAGAAGCAAAGATAACTGAGTTGAAGCAATTGTCTGGTGCCATCAGAAAAATATTATAAACCAACTATGCTGTTGTAGGCCATGCTGTATAACCACAGATACATCATCATATAAAGACATAGTGACAGCACTAGAAAAAATCGATCTTGTTTTAATCAGTGGAAACTGGATTGCTGCAGATTTGGAAATTGCACAAGCGCCACACAGATATTTTCTATTAACATAGTAACAAATCATTAATATTTATTGAGTGTCAAATAAAGAGTCAGGAAGATCATCTCAAGTTTTCACCAGTCTATTAAAAAGAGATATTTGCCTTTCCTGCAAGATTTGCAAAGGTTTACCTTGTAGGTGGATCCAAATACAGAAGAAGTGAGTAAAACAAAAGGGAAGCTTTATTTAAGCTGATTTATTTAAAACTGATAATAAAAGTACAGAGAGCACAGGGAACTTGGAATATAGCAAACCTATACAAGAGAAACAGGTGCTACAACAGCCAATCTGACCAATAGGAAGACAGGAACAATTATACACAGGGGGCTGACTGAGAATGAGAAAGAGAAGGTGAAAGTAATCAAAACAATAATTTTTTTTGACACACAAAGCAAAGACCCATTATTTAACACAGAAACAATAAAACTCACACTAAACATGAAGATGGAGACAGGGAGGAACACTGGAGGACAAAAGCATAAGGACAGAAAAACAGAAGAGACAGAGGAGGGAAAGTCAGAAAGGAAACCACTGAGGGAACTAAACACGTAAAATGGATGGATGGACTCAATGTAACAGTAATCAAAAACTTAGAATAATAGAAGGGCAGTAAAACCAAACACAGCATACTTAATAATAGAATAGAATAGAATAGAATAGAATAGAATAGAATAGAATGCCTTTATTGTCATTATACAGGATGTACAATGAGATTGGAGGGCCACTCCTGTTCAGTGCCATGTAACAGAAAATCAAACTCTCTAAATGAAAATAAAAATATTATAAAAATATTATAATCTAGTATAAACAAGAATCCCAAACCTCCAAAGTAACTCAAACCGTGGGACCAAAACCAGGGACCATGACAATATTAGAAAATAGCTTACATTTTTTTTGTGTGTATGATGACTACTAACAAATAAAACACATTTTCTGAAACAAAGCTAAGTCAGTCAGCATTGCCCTGTATGAGACTTAAATATATGAAAAATGTGTCCTTACAGAAGCTTCAAACTCAGGTCCTCTGCCAGAGGCCTGGGAGCTTGAGGGTCCTGTGCAGTTATCTTAGCTGTTTACACACACACACACACACACACACACACACACACACACACACACACACACACACACACACACACACACACACACACACACACACACACACAGTACTGCACTGCCTCACCCCGCATTTCTTCCATGTGTTTGAACAGACAATCAGTAAGTTCCACAATTTTGACCATTTAACTGTTGAAATAATTCAGAAAACCGTTTTATAGAACAGTCAAGTGGTTAAATGTATTTTATCTTATCATTATTAGTATTTTACTTGTCATGATGACAGGTGAGGCAGTGCCTCACCTGCCTCCCCTAACTACACGTCACTGCTATATACATGCTAGTAATGGCTAACCAACCGGACATAGTACATAAACTGCTGAGTCTTTTTGTTTCCCCTGAAATGCACATACATTCAGAAGGGTGAGCCTTTACAACAATTGCATGCCTAATCAACATCCACTGAGAGAGTTCAGGCTCATTAAGCAGGCTCTTTGTGCTGGCATTAATAATGCAGCGGCAATGCAAGAGCCCTGATGTGCTCAAAGACCTGCCGTCTCGTTAATGCACCATTAATCACACAGGTTAAGACAACAGCCTTGGGGGCAGTTGACCCCCTTCTCTTTAGGAGATGGGGTCAAAAAAACTGGTCGCTTGTTCTTCTTGTCCCAGGCACTTATTGAATCCACCTGGAGCATTAAAACATTTTCAAGTATGATGCTTATTTCTGTTTTATATTTTTCTCAAAACTCTCCAGTTTCTGTCCATTTTTACCTTTTAACCACCAGCGGGGCGGAGGAAGCAGGGAGTCACATGCATGCAAGAAAGAAAACAGTGCTGATGCAAATAGCTCTGGGTCTGAAAGTTAATTCTTTTTGAATATGCATACCTTTGTAATCCTTATTATTTCATCTGATTTTGATTTTGATCTCACTCCCACATGAAAATGAGGATTGCCGCAGAAGCCAAATACTTTCGGTATCCTGTAGACTGAAAACATTTTCTACAAATCTATCAAAATTGTTAAACTGCTTCCCCTGATTTCAAAATGTAAGGTTAATGAACAAAAGAAGAGGTAGAAGTAAGTGATCTGAATCATTTTAACTGCAGATCTTTTTCTTTTTTTTCTCCCCTGAACCCACGCATGCATTGCCATACTTTATCTGAATTTCCCTCAGCTGGGGATAGGCTGTTAGTTTGAAGGCTTTTCAGAATCGCTCCCTTCCCTTTTCCTCTCACCTGCTTCTTCAACTGAAATCAATGTTCCAGCACTTTCATCCTCTCTGCAGATTGCCTCAACCAGGGCAGAGTCTATCAGGCATCACTAGACTGACATTTCCCTCTAGCTGCAGCACCTATGGGAGACTTCGTAACTGACTCAGTCCCCCAAGGGATGGATAATCCCAGGCTAAAACCCCAAGATTGTGTGATTAATGATATGTCTAGTGGTTGTGACCCTTGTTCTCCTGCTGTGATGCCTCATGTTGAGCCCAGGGAGCTTTGGAGAGTTGACAAGGGAGACCTGTACAATTATGCAGTGGCACAGCAAAGCAGCCCCCTGGCAAACATAGAGCTTGACAGGGCTTTTATTAGCAATGAAACTTATACAGTACTGTATATTAAAAGACAAAGCCAGAGTGCAGCAAGACTCATTTCCACACTGCGTGACTGGTTTGCAGCATTCACAGATAGAGCTAATTTATTCAAAATGTGAACTCATGTGTGGTAAAATTCTCTGTTAATCACACACATGCATTCTGTACATTGTGGCCTACATTTAAAAGACCCATAGGAGTTCTGCTTCATTCCTCATCGAAAGCATTTTATTAAATTATAATAATAATGACTTTATTTGTATAGCACAGTTCACAGAAAAAAGTGCAACTCAAAAAAGTGCTTTGTAACAATAAAAACAAGAGGGCATCAGTAAATAAACTATGAGAATAAAAAAAAAGACATTACATAAAATATAAAATAATAATAAAGCCTCATAAAAACAAGAAATAGGTCTGACATCAAAGAATTTTATAAAACGTAGATCAACACGAGCCTAAAAAGATGAGGCTATCTGCTGAATCAAATCCTAATCCCTTCTGAATGCCTATTCTAGAATCAAGAGCCGATAATACAGAATACATCATGCCCATATGTTTTAGTTTTAGACTGGGGAAGGTTTAAGAGACCAAAGTTAGTAGATCTTTGTGATGTAAAAGGAGCATACTGTATCAGCAAATCAGACAGATAGTCAGAACCCTAAGCAAAATCTTTCCATCTCTCCATTTACTTTTCATGAGAAGATGTGTTGCTGCATTTTGGATCCTCTGAAGTTTCTGTAATGATTTCTGTGGGAGGTCTGTGTACAGTTATAAAGTCTGCTAATATTAAAAGCATGAATAAGTCTTTTCTGTGGTTTTAAGTGCCTGACAGAAGAAGGCAACTGGACGTCTTTAAGCTTAAAGGTGTTTCACCTCTCACCCAAGAAGTGTCTTCGGTTCTAAAACAGCTGGTGGAGAGTCCCAGGTAAAGATGTCCTCAAGATATCCAGTTGCTTTCTTTATCAAGCTCTCAAGACTGCCATGACCTGGATGACTAAGAACTTATACAGACAAGTCTTTCTGTGTTGTCCTTAGAAAAATAATTATTATACATGGACAACATTTCTAATTGTAAAATGCAGTTCTACTGATGTTTCCAACCCAAGATTCAAGCTAAATCCTACATTTTACCCCTGAGGTCCAACAAATGTACCAAATGAATTTCCTAATTATAGAACATTTGCCAGGAGGTTCAGCTAACTGTCTTCTGCTTCACTACCTTCTGCAACTGGAGGGCTAAGTTTTGTTGTTGCTTTAGGTGTATTATCATGAGACCAAGCTGCTATCAACTGCATATTTGACTTACTAACACCTGCAATTGGTAACAAAAGTGGCTCTAACAGCTTGCTTGTGCAAAGATTTGCATTATCGCCTCCCTGATGTTACTCAGTGATCAATTTTCCGCACAGTGGAAACCTATCTTTACTTTTTGCTAGCTATGGATTTGTTGTGGTGCTGTTTTATTGTGCCAGTTCACAACAACAAAAATGACTACAATTTGACCACTCTATTAGAAAGAGACCCAGACAATTGCAACCTTAAAAGCAAGCACTCAGTAACAGTGGGAAGGAAGAACTCTCTGTTAACAGGAAGAGCAAAACCATGCTTAGGGAGTAGCAGCCTGTTGGGGTTGAGGAGGTTGAGATGACAGAAAAGAAGCATGTACTGTAGAGAGACAATGGACAACAAAAAGGCAAACAAAAAACTACAGGAGACAGAAGAAAACACTTATGTTAATATATGCAAAAGTGACATATAAACAAATGAGGACTGAAAAGAAGGGATTGAAGGAGAAGTCCTCATTACATCATGGGATGTCCCCAGCAGCCTGAGCCTATAAGGGATGGTTGAGGGTCACCTTATTTAGCTCTAACTATAAGCTTCATCAAAAATGAAGCCATCAGCTTTAGTTTTTGCTGCTACCTTTATTTCTTGAGATTGCAAAGACATGCAGATTAGGTGAGCTGGAAACTCAAAGCTGCCTGTAGGTTTGAATCTGAGTCTGTGTCTTACTGCCCACTGCAGTCCATACCAACTGCATGCTAGAACGCACTTTACTATAGCACCAACAGTGATTGCAGTGGCTGCTTCACATTTAGATGCACTAGTGTTTGTATTTGTTAGAAATCTTGCCGTTCTGCAAAATGCTTGCTGACAACAACTTGGTTAAAAAAAAAAAAAGAAAGAAAGAAAAGAAACTACATGCAGTGTTCTGTGTTAAGTTGTTTTACTTTCAAGGGTTTACTTTCAGATGTAGTAAGAGCAAGAGCAACGGCTCCAGCGGGGCTGCTCAGTGACCAATAGATAAAATTCTGGGTGTACTGTGCAGCATCCAGCTGTCACTGTGTGCAACTGTGAGAGTGTGCAGCAGGGCATAGCTGAAAATGAGCATACACGCTCATCTAACCTACACACTCAGAACATAGAGGTACAGGCACAGTAAAATTTCAAACTGAAACATTTTTTTTTCTCTCCATAAAAACATGCTGTGGGTGCTGATAGACTTTAAGTCCAAATGTCTAGCACATCGAACTGAAGGTGAAGTTAAGTTCAGTTAGACTTCTGTGCAGCTGATGAGTCTGTGGTTAAGTTTCTGGAGCAGCCACATCTTTACCTAACTTTATAATACAATACAAAACATACATTAGTCAGTACAACATCTAGAGACTTGATATTTAGCCAATATGCCCTTTCCTGAGTCTCAACTTAGGGTATGTGATCACTAAGAATATAAATAATCTTCATAATCCAACAGGGATAAGAAAATAATTGTTATTGTCTGGTTTTTATTCAATTAGACTAACACTTTAATTGTTCCTTGGTGAGGTACAAACAGTTTCAGCCAGTTCTTTTCTTATTCATAGGAATAAGATCTGGTGAATGCAAAGTCAGGAAAAGTGCTTCTTAAATCCTACATTAATTTGAATACTCATCTCCTCCAAAGTGGAAAAAAAATGAAAGTACTTGTTTCAAGTATCATCATTCCACTCCTGAACAGGTAATCTCCTAAATAAGTTGACTTCAAAGCAACATGAGACCATTAAGCAGCTGTGCAATGAATCTATTTAAAACCACCTGAGATTAGCCCTTAGACAGTGCCTGATGGGCTTAGCGATCAGCTTTTGTTTCCTCGTCAAGAACCAAAAGATCAGTGCATCACAAGAAGACAAACAGTGCTCCCGTACTAATCATCGCTACTATTTCATCCAGTTTTCAGCTGTCCTAAATTCTACAGAGATACTCAGACAAATCTTTTGCATGATTACTTTATGGATCAAAGTCTATCTCAAAGCTTTCTTCTGAGAAAATCCCAATTGCACAATCAGACACCTATTTCCGCTGAGGAGCCTAAAGTTAATGACCCTGTTTCTCATCTGGGCACCTCCCTGTTTTCCTCTGGCGTTGAGGGTGAATGCTTAATCTTCAGTGGAAGCTGTCAGAAGATGATGAATGCCAGCAGTAGACCGGCTTTCAAAACTTGCATTAATTTTTAACCACAATTACTGGAACAAAAATTTTTAAATCAGCTATGTAAGATCACTGCAGAGGCACACACGAGGCCTGGAAACTTGCTCAGGGATTTATTGAAATTGTGATTTTGGCACCTTTGAGCACAGCAGGGGCATTTTTTGGGGAGGGAATGTTAACAATAGATACAACAGACTGCTTTCACAAAAATATTTTGCCTTGATCTCTAAGCACACATGGAAATGATGTGGAGTTGCTCTCCTGTCTAACTCTGGTTTACAATTAGTGATCATTGATTTAAAAATGAACAAGAAAAGAACAATCATGAGTGCCCACACTTTATTTAAAGCATGGACTTAAACAAAGTCAGCTTGGTCTGTGCTAATCTTTACTACAAAGGGTGGTTTGTATTCCTGCACTATCTACCGAGGAGAGTTCAGCAAAAAAGACTGAAGGGAGAGATAAAGACAGGTAAGGATAGAGCAGGGAAGGGTGAATAATTAATTACTTGTATTCAACTGTAAAACCCCGAGATGCACCGAGGAAGCCTGTAAATATGAATGCTGCAGAGAGAGAGGCAGAGGGGGGGAAAGAGGGAGAGAGAGAGAGAAAGAATCACTGCCTTTTAAAATTTAAGCCTGTCAAAATTTTCAGGTGGCTTATTTTATCCTTGAGAAAATGATGTTTGTGAGACAAAGACCTTGAAGTTCAGATATGTGGATTTAACTGTGTCGAGACTATACAGGAAGAGCTGTGGAATCAAATATGTTTCCTGCTGAAAGCTACAGAGGAGACACAAGGCCGTGCCTAGGGTACTGTACTGGTACTGTGTATTGACATGGAAGACATATTCTATTGCAGTCAGTGGGGGAGAGCAATGAGTCATCTCATTTCAAGCTTTGTTATAGTAAATGAGTCTGACAAACTGTAGCAGACATATAAAGAATATCCTGGAATATTTATTGGTGTCTTTCTTTTACTATTAATTAAACAAAGGTGAATTCCAATGATTTGCACATTTAGGTAGTGGCCAAAACCCCCCACTTTTTGGGAGATATAAAACAAGTTGAAGTGGAATTTATCTCTTTAAATTAGACAAACCAAAGGAAGATGTTAAAATATGCAGAGTAATAATAGCAAATAATTATTTGTATTGGTAATACATCTGTTTAATATTTTCTTTATTCATTGGCACTTAATTTTCCCAAATAAAAATTACTATCATAATCCTGAAATATGAGCAAATATTCACCTTTCAAAACAAGAACAATGGATTTTTTTTGGCATGTTTACCAGTCAATAAATATGCTGCATATATATTGTGATAAATATATTACAAAATGACACACACACACATATATATATATATATATATATATATATATATATATATATATATATATATATATATATATATATATATATATATATATATATATATATATATTAGGGGTGGGACTCGATTAAAAAATTAATCGAATTAATTACAAGCTTTGTAATTAATTAATCGAAATTAATCACATTTTAATCGCATTTCAATATTTGACATGAGAAATATTAATTTAAGTTTAGTTGATGAATAAATCAATATACATAAGCTTAAACTTCAAAATTTTGTTTATTTTCCCACCAGTCTACTACACAGACCAACAAAGGGTGGAAGTGCTCCTGTGATAAGCAAACACCTGAAATTAAAGTAAGCATCATAACTGGATAGTTTTATTCAACATTAATGTCTCACTTGTTATAGTTGGAAATTAATCATTCTCTCAGCTGTATTCCTTGATGTTGAAATGTGTTATGCTTGTTTTAACAGCTTATTTTGAATTAAAGACTTAAAATTAAACCACAAAAAGGAGAAAAAGTTCGTTCTCCGTTTAACAGCTGTTTTTACACAGCTGTGCTTCACACTCACGGTTGCTAGGCGACATGAGCTATGCAGAGGTGACGGCAGCTGATATGAAGGCTAGCCGCTCACTTCCGGCCTTTGTGGTGTTCGTGGGCTGCGAAAGACTTGGGCCGGGTCCTTCGCAGGATGCGGCCCCTAATTTGGACATTGTGCGTCGATATAATCTGTATGCCGGGAACTCGTGCACTGAGAAACGTTCCACGGTGCAAAGTGCGATTAAAATGTGTTAAAAATTTTAACGCGTTAATTTCCCCATAATTAATTAATCGAAATTAACGCGTTAAAGTCCCACCCCTAATATATATATATATATATATATATATATTAGGGGTATATATATATATTATATATATATATATATATATATATATCTATATATATATATATCTATATATATATATATATATATATATATATATATATATATATATATAATTTTGCAGAGTAGTTACCTATCAAAAGGCTGAAATGACCCATTTGTAGCATTCATGCTACATGACAATAACATCTAATCCCACGAATCCTAAATTATCAATGATATATTATGACATCATTATTGCTTAGCAACCACCTAACAGTGGACTAAATTCCTTGACAATACCATTGCATGGGCATGTACTAGTATTTTCCAATTTGATAAACTGATTAATTGCAGCAGACCTAAATGGGTCCAGCATTCAACTTCATATAGAATGTAGACTTTTAGCAATATAAAGGCAGACGTTATTTAAGGAAATAAGCACTGTTATTTTGTTTTTGTAAAAATTCATAAACATTTGTTATCTTACAACATGTAATCTTAGTACTATGTTCAACATTTTGTCATTGCAAAATTGCAAGGCTTAGTTACACTAAGATTTAGTGTTTGATTTCTGTCTGGCTGAACCATTTGTTGGATGTCATTGCCCTACTCTTTCCCTATATTTCATGTCTCTCTCCACTATGTTGGCTTAAAATAAAGGTAAAATAGCAAGTGTGCATATATGGCACATTGTCGTTATTAACTGATGTGGTCTTCAACAGTAAGATCTTATGGGGTTGATGGACAGCTGGACACATCCAGTCTTTGTACCTGACTATTTATTCTTGGCTTCCTGTAAGAAGGTCAAAAAAAAAAAAACAACTGTAAGAGAACTACTACTTCTCAGTCCTCAAACAGCCCCTGTAGAAGAACAGGTCAGAGGCTTCTAAAGGCAGCAGGATCACAGCGGACAGGCCCTGTAGCAAAGCTTGGGGCAACTGTCACAAAGCCATGTGTTAGACCTGCTCTAAGAGATATATGTATGCATTATGACTGACTTCAGCTCTCCTGGAATTTAAAAGCAGCTGTAAGGTCAAATTTTGGGTTTTGAGTTCACAGTTAAGGCAAGTCTCCAGTCCTGTTTCCATAAAAGTCGGGAAACTGTGTGTAGTAATATGCAAATGAAATGCAACGCAATGATTAGTAAATATTTGATTTAATTGTAAATAGTACAGAGACAACACAGTAATGTTTAAACTGAGATTATTTAAATAGATGGTTAGTTTGAAGCCGTTTAAATAATAATCATGGGTATAATAGCAACAACCCCTCTACACCAATCTAGGGAAAACCTCCTTTTTTAAAATTAATGTAAAAAAAACAAAAAACAAAAAAACTGTAAGGAAAGAGGAAATTGCCGTGGGTATACCAGCACAGATTAAGGAAGGACAAAATGTTAAACTTGCTCTTAGTCCTTTTTGGTTTGTCTGTTTTCTATTGGATGATACACAAATACTTTTTTCAAGCGACTGAAATATTCATTTTCCTCTGTTTGCCTGCAGAGCTTGGCTATACCTAGTTATTGGTTTGCAAGACACCATCTGTTAAATATCACAGAAAAAGACTTGGAACAGGGGAAAAAGTGTCATATTTTAATAAATTGCTCTGGCAACCCAATTACCAATGATGCAAAGCTTGCAACCTAATACCCTTTGATTCGCTGTTTGTGTTCCTGTATTCTACCCTCAGTCCCACTCCACTTGGCAGTATCATAACACGCTCTTTCAGCCACACTCCAGCTGCCCAACATGCACAGTTGACAAGGAGAAGGGTAAAAAAAAAAAAACATCACTTTTATAAAATCTTTAGTCTGAGGATTAAATCCGTGTCATCAGAGCAAAGGCTGACGGGGATGCCCTTTGAAGCTGGATAGATCCCTCTAAGAAGAGATGAATGGCAAAATAGAGAAGAGATTTCAGTGTTGGAAATAGCATTAAGCAAACTGGGCTTTGCTCTCTGTTTTTTTTTTTTTTTTTTTTTTTTTAGTAATAATACCACTAAAAAGTAGAAATGACAGCATGAGGAAGTGAGTTTCTAAGAGGGCACTGGTTTTAATGACAGGGAACCTTGATACAAGTTGAGGAATGCCAACAATTATGTAGCTTGATGTGCCAAAAGCTCAACATCAAAGATAACCCAACACACAATGGAGTGACTGTGCCACAACAGATCGTGTGCATTCTGTAAGAATCACATCTACAGATGCCTGACTAAAGGAAATGATTTTTGAAGAAATACCCAGATATATAAACACAACTATATTATTCCAGCTCTCTTGCATGGATGGTATTCTTGTTCCAGCACAAGTAGCAGGAAGGCAGATGTGTGCATTTTTCCAGCCTCCATACAGCTGGTTTAGACCAGATGCTGGTAAAGGTTAGAAAGGACTATGACCAACGGTTGATTAAGGGAACATTTTTCCAATGTTTTGAAATTATTCGCTGCTGAGTTCTAGAAGACAAAACTGTTACAGCTCACATCTCTGTATACAAATGATTATTAAAATGTATTATAATATAATTATTAAAAGATTGGAAAGAGGGAGAACTCAGAAGTTAAAGTGGGCAGGAATGTGTTCTGGCACCTTCGGTTAATGAGCATTTAAATCTGATAGGCAGGTTAATAATGCATATTACTATGAATGAGTTAATATTGCAAAATGGCACGGGGATACTTTCTCAGTAATAAGCAAAGACATCCCACAGCCCACTGACACCTTCAACGCATCAGTTTTGTTTCTCACCGTGTGATGCGTTCAAGGTGCAGGCGAAAAGTTGAGGTTGGTGCTTTAGGAACCAGCTAATGCCACAGGAGAGGAGCAAACCTAAATCATTTTTTGAAAGTTTTTTAAAGCAGATATTATGTGCTCCTGAATTATGTCTCTATCAAACGTCTTGCAAAACAAATCAAAGTATACTAGTTTTATGATATTCAAACTTTCCATGAAAATACTGCAGGCCTATTAAGCAGTTTGGTACAGTTTAATGCAGGCTAAATTAGTTAGTTTGGGGTGAAGTTTACAGTAATGCTCTTCATGTTGGACTGCTCCATAACAGACATGGTGCTCCTGGTCAACGTTAGGTTGCATCAATTATTTAAGGTGAGGTGATGCTGAATAGAGTCCCTCTATCTTGTATACTAGCTTTATAGTATGCTGGGGTTGGAAAATCAGCCTCATAGCTTGTGAAACATCACAGCCTCACAAAACAAATTATTATGGGACTTATTTCAAAGTAATTCTTTTCTTCACACTGCACCGCTACACCAGATCTCAAGGTGCCCCTACCAGCCAAATCCCACTTTAACCCCTGGGGGTACCGCACAATTTGTTGACTGGGACTAGTAGACGGGTAACCGGAGGAGCCTCCTGGAAGTGAAAGGTGCAGGTCAAATTTTTAGTCTCCGCTATAGTGCAATAGTTGTTGTTTTTAAAAACAAAACAAAACATGATCATTACCTAATTACTTAAGTGCTTTGAGTTGCTTTACAGTAACGTAACCCTATGAAGATCATCCATTTACAACCATCTTATTGATAATTTTAATACCTATTTGATAGAAAATTAAGACCCAACTATTTTGATTCATAATTTTCAGACTTTCAGTGGTCTTAGCTTTTTTATTTATAACTGTTAATGTATGCTGTCAACTGAACAAATTTGCAACTGCTGATGGAAAACCAAAACGAAATAAAGCAAAAAACAGGCAAAACTGCAGACGTTACAAAACACAGGCATTTCCCTTGAATAACAGTAAAATAAAACATGGATCTATAAAAACTAAAAAACAAAACAAAACAATTAAATCCATTAAAGCCAGTTGTTTGTGAAAAGGAAACTGCAAAACCTCTTCCACTGAGGACAAATGAAACAAGAGCATCAATGCTTTGTTCTGTACACTGGGGGAAAATGTTATTAAGGTTGTGCTGCTGTGACCTGCTGACACTTATTCAAATCACTCAGGGTGTAGTCTGTTTGGCCCTGCCAGCATCCCACATGCTGTGCAGTGACAGAGTTAGGAAGAGCTACGTGGAGTACAAGTGGCGGCTATTGCGCTCAATCCTATTGAGCAAGACAAATCATTAAAAGCTCAGGTCATTTGGCTAAAGCACGGAGAACACTTCTTAAGGGAAACACGCTGCGTAAAGTGTGAAGTTGCTATCATAAATGTTAGATATTTAAATGTTAAAATGCAGTCTTCAAATAGTGGCACATCATTCAGGTTTGGAATAAATGTGTTTACTACACTTCAGTGTTTACCATTGTTTGCTTTACATGGAATATGTTGTGCTGCATAAGCCAATGTTCCATCCTGTCACGTATGGCTTGTGCCATTTTCAGAGCCAAAAGTAAATGGTGTGGAAACCCCACCCATTTGGCACAAACCGTAATTGTGCCAGTTAGGTTTGGCGCTCATCCTACATTTCTCAAATATATCATACATCAGAAAGTGATGCATGATTATTTCCACCAAAACAGTGCCAGTGAAAATGAGGTCCAGGTGTTCCACAGTGAAATCATGGTTGGGATGCAGTGTTGTGCCTTGCTGAATGGGCAGAGCTCAGTTTTCTCGTGTCTTTTTAAACCAGGAATTACAAGGACACCCTTGGTTTAAAGAAAATGGCAAAAATGACAGACATCTAGCAGCTGAAGCAAAAACACTGTAAGCCAACTGCCTCCTAATGCCCCCGTTGAACACTTAAACCTCATTTTAACTGTGACTTTCAGCTGATGAAGAGGATTATACATAACTTTTGGCTGCACAGAGTTTGCAAGCAAGATTTGGGAGCTTTAAATGCTTTTTGTTTATCCTTTATCTTTTTCAAATATAATGTTGCCTACCAGTCCCCTCAGGAGCAGTCAGCGCCACTGTGCATCCCACACCTATATGTAAAGGAACGCACAAGAGAAGTGACTAGTGCTCTCATGATAAAAATTCCACTTTAACCATTCAAGCATGCCTCAACATTGAAACCCTCTTTGACAGGGTGGCAGCAAGCAGAGGGATGCAGTATTCATAGCTTCTGTCTCCGGGAGCGCAGATAAACCCAGGCTATACTTAGAAGCTCAATGTGTGATTTGAAATATGAAATTCCTCACAAATACATCTTTGCCCCCTATTGTTGCCACAGAAGGAGGTACATTTGGAGCATTTGCTTTCTGTGACAAAACTCTCTCGTCTGCACACTCTGAAATGTGCTCAGCTCTGTTAGCCAGCTATTACTTGACTATTAGGGTGCTGCTCTTGGGGAGAGATTTATTGGATTCAGACAGTGCTTAACATGGCAGCTGCCAGAGTCTTCCTTCATTTGATTACTATGTAGCAGACACAAGAAATGTTTCATTTTTGTCATCAAGACAAAATGAAATTGGCCTTAGCTTTGTTTTTAGCTCTGTTGCTGTCATCTAATTTCCACTTTGGGCAAGAAAAAAGTATTATCTACCAAAACATCTTCGGTTTTCAGTCCTTACTGTGAACAGTACATTCCAAATTTAGCTTTTCTCTGTCTCCTGTTCATCTCTTGATGAATGAGCAGGGCATTGATCTGCAGGACAAGTGTCACAGCTTTATTTATCTATAAGTTCAATCAGTTGTACTTATTCCCACATGATTGAAGATCTTGGCAAATCAGTTTTGATGTGGGATGAATTAGCAGAGTGATTTTATAGATTGCTTTGTGAGTTGTTATTTGAGAGTGTCTGCACCCTTGTTTTGAGTAAAAGGAGTTAAGCTGCAGTTAAATCTTCATACTGCCCTCGCCTCCTGTCTGTCTCATTTAGCACATTTAGGACATTCTGATTCAAGCACTTACAAAACACCATGCTCCTCAATAGCAAAGCTCAGAGCCTGCTTCTTGTTTTTTTTTTTTTTTTTTGCCTGTTGATGTTGTGAACTGTAGTGTGTCATGAAAAATTAGTTCAAACAAAATGGGACACACAGAGCCTCAGCTGGCTCTTATACACACATTTCTTATCTTTCTTCCTCTTGAAGAAAAATCAGTTTTGAACTAGATATAATGGAAACACCAGGACAATGTCCTATCACTTCGCTACAACTACAATCCTGCCAGCGTTAATTGCACATATGTGTGTTGACAGAGCTTTGAAGGATGTGGTCATGAATAATTCACACGTTACATACGTGCAGAGTGGAGGAGATGTGGCTTAAAACGACACGTACTAGAAATTGCATCTTGTAGCCCATTTATGTATAAAAGGGTATTTAACTACTGCAGTACTACAACTGACAAACAGTTTAATTCTGGGATTCTCTTTGGGAATCATCTTGATTTTCAGAGACACCAAAGAGGTTCTAGCTGAGAGAATGATATTGCTCACACTGTGTATACTGCTATTTATTCAAACCAGGGCTTTTGTGTGTGTGTGTTTGTTTTGTGTCTGCATGCAGTCTGCACTGATGTGTAAATGTTTAAATAAATAAATAACATTTGGGATAATTTTCATAACAAAGATGCCATACTGCTAGATCCGTACAATATAAGCAGAAAAGAAATAGATTTGCAAATCTTAAACCTCATTATTATGCGACTCTGACCTCTTTAAAGAATTGTTGTCCCATTCTGCATTTTTACTTTTAGATGTTCTCCACAGATCTCCACATCTCCCCTATTACCTCAGGACAGCAACACAGACTGTTTATTAATAGAATCTGCATTTTTGCATGGAGAAAGTGTTAATGAGTGAGAATGAATTGGTCTTAATGTCTGGAGCTCTGTTGGAGAGAGCTAATGGACAGTGCCCTGGAGAGGGGGAAGGAGGTAGTGGAGGAAAGGGGAATTAGCTTTGAGGTGGGTGTCTGATGTCTGTTATAAAGAGGGGGATGAATGCAGATAGCCTACTATATAGAGTTACAATGCATGTAATGAAGCTTTGTGCTTGCTTCCTCCTGCTTTCTATTTCTTTCAAGCACTTTCTATGCCCCTGCACTCTTGTACCCCTGTTTTTGTCTTCTTCCTTCAATGACTCATCTGCCAGGGAACATTTCACTCAGAATTAATGTGACACTTATTCAAATTATGATACACCTGTAGAGATTTGTGTAACATTTTCCACAAAGGTTATTTTGTACTCTTACTAGGAAACTACTAATGCTCTATCTGTCCCATTGTCTTGCACAGAGGTTTTCAAACTGTGAAGCAGAGTTAGAGGGTTGGGGAGTCAAGCAGGGATACTGCGTGAGATGAAAGACAATTAAGATATTAAAACTCTTAATGCCCAGTAGCCACAATTTAAGTAAGTGTCGGCTCCTTCTCAGTCACCCATTAGTAAGATCTAAACATACAGACACGATGCACATATTCTTGGATTCAGTAACTGATGACAGCGTAGAAACGAACAAAACAACTTTGTTTATGACAACTTTTAGCAACAAGGGGATAGATAGATAGATAGATAGATAGATAGTGTTTATTTGTCACATGCACAGTTATACACAGTACAATGCACAGTGAAATGTATTTTGTACCTGCAACCATATATACACACACATATAAATAAGAAGAATAAAAATAAAAAAAAGTAATTCACACTATACACTATACTCTATATACTATACACTATACACACTTTTATAAATTATAATATTTACATTGTGCAATAATGGTCCAGTTAGGGCTCAGAGTTGAGCAGACGGATGGCTTGTGGGTAAAAACTCTTCTTCAACCTTTCAGTCTTAGTCCTCAGGCAGCGGTAACGCCGGCCTGATGGGAGCAGGGAGAAGAGAGAGTGTCCGGGGTGGCTGGGCTGTTTTAGGATCTTCATGGCCCTCAGCCTGCACTGCTTGGTGTAAATGTCCTGCAGGTTGGGGAGGGTGGTTCTGATGGTCCGTTCAGCTGAACGAACCACCCTTTTTAGGGCCATGAAGTCCTGCTTGGTGCAGTTTCCCATCCAGGTGGTGATGCTCCCACGCATGATGCTCTCGATGGTGCAGGTGTAAAAGTTCCTGAGCACCTTGAGTGGGAGCTTGAAGTCTCTCAGCCACCTGAGGAGGTAGAGACGCTGTCTGGCCTTCTTCACAGTGATGTTTATGTGATGAGTCCAGGACAGGTCCTGTGAGATGGTCACTCCCAGGTATTTGAAAGTGTCCACTCTTTCCACCTCAGCACCACTGATGACAAGTGGATGGTAGTCCCTCTGCTGCTTCCTGCTGAAGTCCACGATCAGTTCCTTCGTTTTGCTGACGTTGAGCAGGAGGTGGTTCTCCTGGCACCAGTTCTCCAGGCGGGAGACCTCTCTCCTGTAGGCTGTCTCCTCATTGTGGGAGATTAGTCCCACAACAGCAGTGTCGTAAGCAAACTTGATGATGACGTTGGACTCTGACGTGGCCTCGCAGTCATGGGTGTACAGTGAGTACAGCAGAGGGCTGAGCACACAGCCTTGGGGGGATCCAGTGTTGAGGGTGAGGGAGGATGAGGTGAGGTGACCCACTCGTACCACCTGTGGTCTGCTGGTCAGGAAGCTGTGAACCCACCTGCACAGGGATGGGCCCAGGCCCAGGTCCAGCAGCTTAGAGACCAGCCTGGAGGGAACTATGGTGTTGAATGCTGAGCTGTAATCTACAAACAGCACTCTCACATAGTTCCCCTTACCAGTGTCTATGTGTGAAAGGGTCTTGTGGAGGAGGAAGGATATGGCGTCGTCTGTGGATCTGTCTGGCCGGTATGCAAACTGTAGTGGGTCGAGGGTGGTGGGCAGTGAGGAGGTGATGAATGTCTTGATGAGTCTCTCAAAACACTTCATCACCACAGAGGTGAGCGCTATGGGCCTGAAGTCATTGGGGCTGCTGGGGTGTGGTTTCTTTGGGACAGGGACTATGATGGACTTTTTAAAGCAGGTGGGAATCACACACAGTTTCAGTGAGAGGTTGAATATCAGTGTAAACACAGGTGCCAGCTGGTCAGCGCAGGTCTTAAGGACACGTCCACTAATACCGTCTGGTCCAGCCGCTTTCCTAGTGTTTACACGTCTAAACGCCCTCCTCACGTCGCGCTCCGTCACAGTGAGTGTCTCCGCCCCTCCGGCCGGGAGTGCAGCGGGCTGTCGGCTTCCCGACTCAAAGCGCGCAAAGAAGATGTTGAGTTCATCAGCCAGAGAAGCATCGGCACTCACCGGGTGTGTGTGTGGTGCTTTGTAGTCCGTGATGGTGCGTAGTCCCTGCCACAGTCCCCTGGAGTCAGACTGTTGTAGTTGCTGTTCCAGTCTGCGGCCGTAGCGATGTTTAGCCTCTTTCACCACTCTGCGGACGTTGTATGATGCAACCTTGTAGTCCTCCATGTTCCCAGAGGCGAGGCCGGAGTTGTAGGCAACGGTGCGGGACCTCAGGGCGTCGCAGACAGATTTATCCACCCACGGCTTCTGGTTGGGAAAAGTCCTGATGGTCCTCCTAAGTGAAGTGTCATCAACAACTTTCCCAATAAATCCCACAACAGTTTCCGTAAACTCCTCGATGTCTCCGCCCGCGCTGCTGCGAAACATGTCCCAGTCGGTTGAATCCAACGCACCCTGCAGAGCGGCCTCTGTTTGATCAGACCACCGTGTCAATTCTCTCACAGCAGGGGGTTCCTGCCTGAGCCGTTGTTTGTATTTCGGCATGAGAAGGACAGCGGTGTGGTCAGACTTCCCAAAAGGCGGAAGAGGCTTTGCTTTGTAGCCCTCTTTGAATGGAGAGTAGCAGTGGTCTAGGGTCCTCTCTCCTCTGGTGGGGCAGTCGATGTGTTGAATCAATTCCGGTATCAGCTTTTTCAAGTTTGCACTGTTAAAGTCCCCGGCTACGATGAGAGCCGCATCACGCTGGTTAGCCTGATAGGTGGAAATCGCCTCATGTAGCTCGGATAGTGCAGTGTTTGTGTCCGCCTGAGGTGGAATATAGACGGCGCTGAAGATGACCGAAGTGAACTCGCGGGGCAGGTAGTGGGGGCGGCATTTCAGGGTTAGGAGCTCCAGGTTAGGTGAACATGATTGTTTCAGAGGGACAACATTCCTACTGTCACACCAGTTGTTATTAATCATTAGGCACACACCTACCAAGTATTTTTGGTATAGGACATAAAAGCAACACGGGGATACCAAGTATTTTTGGTATAGGACATAAAAGACATGACCTAAGATAAACACAAGCAAACGCAGAGAGTACAACCAATATAAATATGGAAGCAAGCCATTTCTAGCATGCTGTAAACTGCATTAAATTCTTTCCTCTTATAATAGATTGAGGTGTAAATAAACTGATTTCTTCATAAAAACCACGACAAATGAGACTCTGATTTAAAAGGATCTGTCTTTCCTTGGCAATCAGCAGAGGCTGTTTTTCTGCCAGTGACTTTATTGTCAAAAACAATAGGCATCAGAGATTGACGTCAATAATAATAATCGTGTTCATTTTGTGAAGCATTTCAGTAGGAATCGACATGACAAAATGTCAGTGTCATAAAAAAGTGATATAGAGAGAACTAAACACTAGAAATTCTCTCCTCTAATGGACTTCTTTGTAATGAAACAATGTTAAAAAGACAATTAAAAACCTAAAAATGGCTTTAAAAACCCTGAACACGCTGAGTCACAAGACGCTACTGCAAAAATTCTTACCTTTTTTGTCAGTGCTTATTATTTTCTGCTACAGGAAAAACACCGATTAAATATAACATTATGACCACCTGCCAAATATTGTGTTGGTCCCCCCTGTTGCTGCCAAAACAGCCCTGACCCATTGAGGCATGGACTCCACTAGACCCCTGAAGGTGTGCTGTGCTATCTGTAAGTTGCGAGGTGTGGCCTCCATGGATTGGATTTATTTGTGCAGCACATCCCACAGATGCTTGATTGTATTGAAATCTGGGGAATTTGGAGGCCATATCAACACCTCAAACTTGTTGTTGTCCTCCTCAAACCATTCCTGAATCATTTTTGCTTTGTGCTAGGATGCATTATTCTGCTTAAAGAGGCCACAGCACATCAGGGAATACTGTGTCCATGAAAGGGTGCACATGGTCTGCAACAATGCTTTGGTAGGTTTTTCTGTCAAAGTAACGTCCACAGGACCCAAGGATTCCCAGCAGAACATTGCCCAAAGCATCACACTGTCTCTGCCGACTTGCGTTCTTCCCATTCTCCTCATTCTTCTCATCAGGTCAGTGCTCTGTGGTCCAGTTCTGATGCTTGCATGCCCGTTGTTGGCACTTATGGCAGGGGACAGGAGTCACCCTGACTGGTCTGCAACTACGCAGCCCCCCATACACAACGAACTGAGATGTATTGTGGATTCTGACATTTTTTTGTTTTTTTTTATCAGTACTAACATTAACTTTTTTGGCAGTTTGAGCTACAATAGCTTGTCTGTTTGATCAGACCACACGGGCCAACCTTTGCTCCCCACGTCCGTCACTGAGACTTGACTGCCCATGACACTGTCACTGGTTCACCACTGTTCCTTCCTTCGACCACTTTTGATAGATACTGACCACTGCAGACCAGGAACACCCAAAAGAGCTTCAGTGTCACAATTTGGTCCTTATCAATCTTGCTCAAATCCTAACACTTGGCCGTTTTTCCTGCTTCTAACACATCAACTTTGAGGACAAAATATTTACTTGCTCCCTGATATATCCCACCCACTAACGGATGCCACGATGAAGAGGTAGTAAGTGTTATCCACTTGACCAGTCAGTGATCATAATGTTACAATTAATTGTTTTGAAGGAAACAAGGCTGACAGGATTATGTTTTGTAAAGAGGAAGAAGTTTTTATATATGTACCTGGGAATTTGCAAACATTTTTAGAGTGAATGTATGAGTAAAAGAGCCAAATATTTCAGGCAAATATCCAGAATTATTTGACAATACTTATAATTCTGCATTAGTATCAATTAGTTAGGGTTAGGGTAAAATCATTTACAGCAGTTGTTAATGTGTTTATTATCATTTCATTAAAACCACAACCATTCCCTGACCTTAACGAAAGTGCCTAAACAAAAACCACATATGCAAGTCTAGATCTGACTCATAGACTCTAATTTCAGAGGCTTTGGACTTTATATAGCTACCATCCACCCTAACCAACTCCTTCCAATTTGTGGTTCATAAAGGCAGAATTTTAATCACTTCTAGTGCAAAAATGTTGCCTCCAAAAATAAGCGAGTAAGTGATAATGCTTATCACCAGTGGAAATGTGAAAACAGTCTTTCACAAGAAGCTACATTTATATATACACGGTTGAAAAATATATTCCTCTAAAAACACAGCAAAGATGATGTAAATCATATAAAGGTCTAAAAACAAAGAACTAGAAAAAAAAACAACTTGTATTTTGAGTAAACCAGCCCACTGACATGCAGAGAGTGTGATGTTCTCTGCTCTGAAGACTTTATCTCCCCTCTCAGCTGTGATCATATTGGCCTTTTGGGCCTAAGCATCTCCTCTGCTGAAGCATAACGGCCAAAACAGCAGTTCCTCGTTGGATTAGGATATCACTGTCAAACAGTGCCCAGCACAGCTTTGACAGACCCATTAGCAGGTTGCATTTCATTGTGAAGCTTTGCAGTGATGATGGAATGTAAAATTGAGCCTGTGTCTTGCTGCATTTATTTTGAGAGTTATATGATGTTCAAGGAAGCTGAACAGTAGTAAAACATGACATCATTATTTAATAAAAAGGCCATATAGCGGAAACTCAAGACATTTGCTGTTGCTAATATGTAAAATTTCACCAATACCACTGGTCTTTCAGCTATTAAGAATAGCTGAAATGTTATTCACACAATCTGAGAGCTGAATTTTAACTGTGAATGAGGATTCAGGGTGGGAAGATGTGGTTGTGTGTGGCTGTTATAATTGTGGTGATGTCTTTTTCTTATATAAAGTGTGAAGTGAAACTCAAACTAAGGCTTATGCCAGACTTGGTTTAAAATTTAGACAAACAAAGATCTTTTTATAGCAAAGCATTTGCTGATTTGGCTGTGTTTCCTCAAACAGTCTGGCTCTGTAGGAGTTTGCTTGTCAGTCTGGCTTTGTCGCGGCTGGCAAGTAGCCAACGGCTGATTCAAAATTTTGAATTGCTGTTGACAATCTTTGATCATTTGGCCAAGAAAAGATTTGCACTTTTCCGAACTATTTCTGAGGCAGTTTATGTGAGTCCCTTCAATTTAGCATTTAATCTTTTTGCAGCTCTTCAATACTTAGTTAAATCCTCAAGAGCAACTCAATTGCCTAGTAGGAATCAAACTTTTCCATCATTGCAACAAAGGTCAGTAATTTGCACCCAATTAAAATGCTACAGCAGTGTGTGGCGCTGCTGAAAACATGCTTTACTTGAAAAAAAAAAGTGCACCAATAACCAGTAAATAAAAAAATTAAACTAATCAGTAAATAAATAAAATCATCAAATGCTCCTGAATATTATTTGATGGCAGTCAAAACCTGTAATTTTGTAATGATAACCAAAGAAACTACTTAAAATGTTAACCCTCAATATGATTCAATTATTTAAAAAAAAAAACATTTGATATTTTGTATATGTACTATTTTCAGTAAAACTTAGGGTTTAAATTTTTAAAAATGATTGCTTTCTGTTTGTTTACAGTGCTGTGCAAAAACTTTGAGTCACCCCTAATTTCAATTTCAATTTCAATTTCTATTACTTTGCTTCCAAGGAGCCAAACTTTCTTGTACTTTTTAAAGTGGGCTTGAGCAATAGTTCTCCATGCTTTTTGAATGTCTTTCAAAGTATTTCTTTGGACACTGGCTGCTTTTTCACTTATTTTCAGACCAGTCCTTTACCTGACCATTTAAACAATGTAACACTGATCCATGAATCATTCAAGCATACAAAAGGCATTGAACTCAAAGGATGAACCAGTATTGGATCTACAGATTTTGGCATGAAGTGTATTGTGTCCTTAACATTTTTGAGGAAACTGGGCAAGTGGCGGACAAAAGAAGAAGTGCTAGGCTCAAAAAACATGTACAGTAGATGAACAGTATATAACAGTCATGTTTTTAAGAATTTGGAAAAAATCCGGCATAGACCTGACACAGGACCTGAGAGATGCATCTGGCACTTGAGTTGATCTAACCCTAATAAGAAAGGTCTCATTGGAAGGGTGACTGCCAAGAATCTATTCTTAAGGAAGTGAAACAGGGAGAAAAAGCTAATGTATGCCAAATTAAACAAGAATTCTACTGAAAATCAATGTCAACAATCCTTACTGACTGTCAGTCAGTAAGGATTGTTGACATTTTTGGTTCAAATAGTTGCCAATATGTGAAACATACCAACCATCTGTAAAAGACAGTGGAAGCTCTATCATGGTTTGGGGCTGCATTTTGATAGAATTCTGATTAGATTTTGATCAAGCAGTACCATTTGGATTGGTAATGGTTTTATTTATCAGCACGACAATCCCAAACACACAACCAAAGCAGTAAAAGCATACTTGGATAAAAACAAACCAACAGTGGAACACTGTCAGTCATGGATTGCCCCCTCAAGAGCCTGGACCTCAACTTTATTGAAGCATTGTGGGATCATCTTGACAGCAAATGGCAGCCAGCACCCAAAGAAGAGCTTTGAATGTCCTTCAAGAAGTCTGGAGAACTATTCCTGAAGGCTACTAAAAGAAATTACAAGAAAGTTTAAATGAGAGCGTTCAGGCTGTGTTGAAGAATAAAGGTGGTCATACCAAATATTTCCTTTCAAGCTCGTAAGAACGGTAAAATCCCTGTTTTTTCCCTTATATTCTGTAATTCCATCTCAGTAAATCACTGCACCTATTTCCCATTTTCCTAGCACAATATAAAGAAATGAGGGGTGGGTCAAGACTTTTGCACAACCCATTGCACACTGTACATTTCACACAGCATCATCACTTTTTTAGCTGTAGGTTTTTAATAGAGTAGTTCTCACTCACTTTTTGAAAAAGAAAAAGCTTAATTGCCTTCTGAATTGGAGACACACTTCAGCAAATACTGTCTATATATAAGTTCATAGCAATGTGTAATTCCATTTTAGTGAAACCTTTACTGGAGTAAAACCTTAGCTCTGTCAGCTGTCAGTGTGGTAATGCACACAGCAGCAGGGGACTCTGGTTGAGTGCAGAGGAAACCACAGCACCTCCTCATAACAGTGAGGGGAGACGGTCGCTGTGTGGATTCAGCTTTTTCCCCCAACTCATACTCTGAGCAGACAGCTGATGTTTATCTGCTCTGCCCATCTGGGCCTTGTGACTAAACATCTGGTAAAGCTGCCACTGTGTATGCAGTGTTCCAGATTGATGACAGTGAAGGCACTGCTGTCCACCTCTTCTAACAAAGATCTTGAGAGGTAGGCAGGACTTCATCTTCACATGTCAAGGCTTATTTTTAGAACCTGACTCAATTACCAGAGTATTGTCCAGCTCTCAAGACATTTATCTGGTTGTTTTGTGAAGAGGTGCACTGTAATTATCTTGATTGTGGCTGCTTAGTGTGTAATCAAAATGATAATTGGATGGGCTGATTTGAAATAAGAAGTTCCCAGCCTAGAGCTTTTGTCCCTACTTTGGAGGCTTGTATAATGGACTCATGGAAAAATATTACAATATATAACAAAGAGAAATACAAGTGTTGAATTTTGGGCTACCAGATCTTTTAAAACTAAAGCACATGTTTTTTCAGGGAATCATTGTGGAGTGTAAAACATGGGTCATTTTCCATGCATGTGGTGCTTTTGTTAAAAATGTCTGTTAATGGTGGTTAGAAAGCAAGCATTGCTCCATCATCATCCCGTCCCCATTTTAAACAGTTTGTCAGGTTACTTCCCACCTCTTTGTCTATTTTCAGTTCTTTTAATACTTCAGCCTGTGTAGCTACCTTTTCCTCTGCCTTCTCTTCGAGGCTTTCCCTCCACAATGGGATGTTTTGCAGTGACTAGTCTGCTTTCATCCATTATGAATGCTGTGTTTTAGGAGGATGATCTGCACAGAATGATATAAATATCTCCTTTTCATTCCCAGCAGGATGGGAGAGGCAGCACAAGATAGGCAGCTGTGCAGTGTTAGCACTGTATCTTTATAATTTGAAATGAAATCCAAAGTTAAATAAAGCAACACAAATGTATGATGAGCACAAACAAAGCTGTCTTATAATTCATGATGTGTGGCAAATCTCTTGACCCCTCCACTTCTGCGACGGCTAGACAAATTTGCTGTCAAAATTAAAGAAATTACTGCACTATACCTCCATCTGCATTAAAATAACTTCAAAATATCGCTGGTCCAAAGTGATAGGTTTGACAGATGGTGCATTGTAGCGCAATTTTGTGATCCTGAGAGAATTTTTGCCCTTTGTGTCCTCTGTTATAGGCTGAAACACAGCAGGGGGCTGTATGTTAGCATACAAAACCAGCGTGAAGAAAGGTTTGACAGATTTGTGTGTGTGTGTTGTGTGTGTGTGTGTGTGTGTGTGTGTGTGTGTGTGTGTGTGAGAGAGGCGGTCAATTGAGAGGGAGGGACAGCTGCAGGCTTCTCCCACTGTGTCCAGATCCATTGCCCTATTAGTTTGGTGCTGTGGAGGAAGCCAGTTGACTGTTGAAAGAATACACACACACACACACACACACACACACACACACACACACACACACACACACACACACACACACACACACACACACACACACACACACACACACATATATAAACAGAGTACCAATTACGACTGATATAAAGGATTGGAGAGGCTATTAGGGATATGATGTGCAAGGAGCGAATAAGTTCATAACTCAAAGAATGTGGTTTTTGATTTTCAGAATCATGTGCTCTTAATTTACTGTTTCATAACCTTTGGTATAACACTCTGGAGACGATCTACATGAAGAGAGCAGTGTGCCGTTATAAAGCCTATGGAACACTGCCAACCAGGAGCAAATCAGTTATGCTCAAGGCACATAGAAATAATTCATTGCAGTACTCTGAAAGCAGTTGAGGCATGGCTGCAACACAGAATAGATTTCCTGTGCAGTCTTGTTTCTGATATTATTTCTGCTTGAATTTAAGGATCTACAAACTAGATTGGAGTTTTGGTGGTTTTGGTAAGTTTTGGCATCATTCTGTGCCCCATTTGACTATCTGTCAATTACAAAAAGAGTCCACTGACATGACTTCATAGGAGATTCTACAAAGAAAAACCCTTAACACTGACTGACGCTAATAGAAGGCCGAACCCTGCATAAATGCAGGTTTTCTTTATTGAAATCGGATGACTAAGAATCCTTTTCATCTTTTATTTATTTTTTCCAGATGTTGCTTTTTGTGCTCTTTTCTTCACAGCCTCTCACACCTCTTCTCTCTCATTACAGGTGCCCACTGTGGAGCCCACTGGCCGTTCTTGTAACTTTTTGCCTGTTTGACACACCAAGAGGAAGGCTAAACGCACCTGAGTGATTCTGGAGAACCAGAGAAGAGAGGCAAGCTTCCCACCTTTGTTCTTGCCTTATGAGAGCTGCTCTCTGTGGACTCCATCTCAGAACACTCTGTACTGTTTAGTTACTGCATGTATCCACAACTCTCAGGTGCAGGAAAAGTGAGTGAAACACAAAGAGAAAAGAAGAAAGCGTAAGAGATAAAGAGAGCCTAGCTGCATAATTAGTATTACAGTTTGCTGCAGAGCTAGAAACCATGAGAAGAGACTTCTGAAGACAACTGTGCTCCGAAAAATATTGCAGCTAAACCTTCAAGACATTTGTATGTGTGTGTGGGTATATGTGTGCACACCTCTTTCATTTTCAAAGGACTTGAATTTGTATTTGGATGCGGATTTAGCCCTTCATTATGACTCTGCAAAGAGGCTTTGAGAGAGCATGGATTGGCTGCCACAAAGGTGTCTGCTGCTGGGTGTTGCTGCTGGCTTGTTATGTCTTGATCACCTTGGCTGCCAAACCGAAAATGCCAGGCCATACACACCTGAACTCAATACGCATTGATGGTGACATATCACTAGGTGGGCTGTTTCCCGTGCATGCAAGGGGAAACGATGGCAAAGCTTGTGGAGAGCTGAAGAAGGAGAAAGGGATCCACAGGCTGGAGGCCATGTTATTTGCCCTAGATCGTATCAATAATGACAATGAACTGCTGCCTAATATCACTCTGGGGGCACGCATCCTAGACACCTGCTCCCGGGACACCCATGCTCTGGAACAGTCGCTGACATTTGTTCAGGCATTGATTGAGAAAGACTCAACTGATGTCAAGTGTCTCAGCGGAGGGCCGCCCATCATCACTAAGCCCGAGAGAGTGGTGGGAGTAATTGGTGCATCTGCCAGCTCCGTGTCAATCATGGTAGCTAACATTTTGCGTCTCTTCAAGGTCAGTTTCCTCTACAGTTTATTCTTCCTGTGTTACTTTTTTTCATGCTTTTCTGATCATGTTTGCAAAATGTGTTTTTTGCATAGGATACCCCAAATGATATCCTGTGCAGCATAATTTAGGCCACGTTCCACTGAAAGTCTAGTGGTCTAGACAAAAGGCAACCTATGAGTTTTAATCTTACACCACATCAATATCACCACACTGTAAGTGTGGTAAAGAAAAGTAAGCACAACCACACACAACCACAACCTGCCCTAGTACATGTTCTTCCTGCTTTCTTTTCTTTTCTTCACAGGTCTAAATTAGTTTCAAACATTTTTCCCACTGTCCAGAAAACTAAGTGCTAATCATTACACCATAATTCTGCTCACTAATGACATTAATTTGCCAAGAGTCCTCAGTCAGCCGTCTTCTAATGAATTCAGGGAAGCCATGCACGGAACAACGAGCTACTATTGGACATAGTGTATAAAAACATAGTTATGTAGTTATGTATTGGAACCCTTGGTTTATGAACATGAGTAAAGATGTTATTCATGTATTCACCAGAGTCTTTATGACTCTATCAGTTTGAGGATAAAACACATAGAATATAAGTGGCTTCCTTTCCCTCTTCCCTATTCTTTAAGCTATTAGAAACTATTGAGGTGCAGGAAAAATTGTTAGAGATTACGCTGATATTCAAATTATAAGTAATACTTCATGTGTTTACACAGGCTTTATCTTTTAAAAGAAGATCAGGTCCTATAGAAGAGCAGGTCAGTAACACCTGCTGTGACATTGACTTAGCAATTTTTCTTTTTAGCAGCCTGCCGTTACGGTCAACTAATTGCTCAACAGAAAGAGCAAAAAGGTACATGGTACAATATTCCATCCTTTAAAAAAAGTGTGGTTGGTATGTTACAGGTCGGCAATTCCACATTCTTGTTATTTTTTTTTTTTTTAAAGAAAGCACTGGAGTGACTACTTATTAGTCTTTTTCTAGTGTTATGCTAAAACCCGTCATGAAACCTTTGCCATTATAGGAATAAACAGTCTAATTATTGTATCCGCTGAGCAAAGAGGAAGTTGGTGGCATAACTCACACAGGAACTGTTATTGCACAGCACGGCAGAAGAAAGCAGTCAATGCTGCTTGGTGAGTAACACTGCTCGACAGCCTTTGACATATGTCAACATCCATTCAACCTGTACGGGACTCCATTTTGTAGGCACTAGAACGATTGGTGTTACCACAGCAGTGGTAACACCTATCGTGCAAAATCATGAATATAACTGTGAGGGTCTTCTTATCAGAAAGCACAAACATGAAAAAGCAAAAACCGAGTTACATAGCCACATGCACCTATAACTTCATGCAGAGGGCAAGATGGCAAGCAGAAAGAGACCAGACACAGATCTCAAGACACTGCTAAGCCTGCTATGTATCCAGGGAAGCCAAAAGACCTCAAATGACTGATGTACCTCATGCTGCTCTACAGCTTGCCAATACCAAATTTTCCACCAAACAAGGCTGCCAGGACTCCTTGTGGAGGGCACACGGATTGCCAGAGGAAGCCCTGTCCACTCACAGGCTTGTGAGACATCTTCACACAGCTAATTGGCAAGTTTGTGTTTGGGCAGGAGTTTGCCAGTGAGATGTTGTGTGTTCCAAATTGCATGCCAAATCCTGTTGTGGGAATAAATTATTTAGCTTTTTCTTTTTTTTCCTCCTCTAAAGGGTATGGAGCTGCACCATCCAAAACTCAGTGTTCTTGGGCAAAGAATGAGTTTTCTGTGAGTGTAGTACAACTCAGATTTTCACCAGGCTTTAGATGGAACGGGGTGGACAAATTATTTACCCTAGAGGCTCAAGCCAGAATAAGCAGCAATCCTTTTTGACGGACAAAGGCCTTAAAGGTATCTGCCCAGTGGGCTTGAACAGCCTCCTTGACAGGGCCTTGAGAATGACTTGGCAAATCCCACTAAGGGGCAGAGGAGAACACTTCTGGATGCTGCCACTGCAGTTCAACCAGCAAGACATGGGTCCTTAAAACTACCTTTTTACAGACCACTCATTGCAAAAGATAGCCAACTTTGGTATTTGTAAAAAACAAACTGGTCTCTAGCAGAGGCTGCAGTTCAGAGTGCTGAACTTATTGCTGACTTTGTATGTTAATGCACAATATTATCTTGAAATAATCAGACAGGCACTGACTGGCCTACCCCAATTCTATGTACACTCCTAGAATCTTCCATCTGTTCTTGACAAGATACGTGTACTGTGAGGTATTGGGAGCAGCCATTACCTGATAGTGTTATATATATAACAAAACTGTTGCTGAATTACCATGACCTATTCCAGTGTAGCTCTCTGCACTGACAGTGGAACCGAATGGGGAGAGAGAAAGCTTTTAGATAATGGAATACATGTGAAGGCATCAGCCTTCAATAGTCATCAGCTGACAGGCAAAAAACACAAGGTGTTCTATCGCTACATTTCCTGGTGTATTTTTAAAAACAACAACATGGTATGGCAGTATGCTCAGGAAAAAAACAAAAAACAAACAAACAAACATGGAAACCAAACAGGTTGATCATAGCGCTGCTACTTCATAGAATTCAGACTGCAGAAAAGTAATGAATTATTGAACCTCAAATTATATATTTTTTTTACACTTTGGATGATCTCTAATATGTTACAGGAACAGTGACTTTTTTTTCATACAGCTTAAATGTGACAGATAGTTAAGCAGACTGAAAGACTGTCTATAAAACAGGAACCTCTGAGTGTGACTGAATTGGAAAAATTTCATATATAACAGGCACAACAGGTAAATGTGGCTTCCCCTTGGCTTGTGTTTCTCTCTCTTTGATGATGCTTTTCCTCCCACCAAATGCTTTACAGCAACTGAAAAAAGAAAAGAAAAGTGAGTCTCAATAATAGTGGCAATGCTTCTTAAAACTTTTTTTAAAAAATATATGTCCGTCAATAGTATTTAAAATAAATATTGTGTGGAACTGGGGAGCCTTAAAAGGCTTTAATCAACTTATCGTCTATTTTGCACTTGACAGGCGGAACAGTTTCCCATGAATCACACTGATAGAGAAACAGAAAGCCATGGAAATGTGATTTGCGGGGGGCCCAGAAGTGGCCCCAGGTGAGAAGAATAACACAAGGTTTAATATTACACTACACTAGATCACAAAATATATTTGCATATCCACTCATATTTCAGTGAATGTAGTGCATCATATACATATCATACCTTGCTGTATCCTTTTGGATTCAATCTTTGTTCAAATAAATGTAAAGATTTAAACAAAATGTTCACGTTTTGTTTAGTTTTGCTCCATCACGTCCACCATCCTCCGTCTTACTACACTGCAGTAAATTAACTTGACTGCTTTGTTTGCAGTGTTATTAACTATAGGCGCACTAATATTTTGATAAATAAAGCAAGTTGTAGTATAAGAAGACTTTTGATGTCAATTTTTGAGTTCATTTGTTTACATTTTACTACAGGTAAAAATATTATTGAAAAGGTGACAATGCTCCAAGGTAATGTATTACTGTGGTAAAAAAAAAAAAAAAGAAAGAAAAGAAAAGAACTCACAACATGTTAATTTTCTTGCAGTGCAATTGGAAAACATGAACCTTTTTTGACTTCAGATAAAAATTAAATTAATTCCCTGGAAGTTGTCCAAAAGCATTGTGGGAGATGCAGGTATGAATGAAGTCGGGCAGATGTAGATGAATCAGGCTGAGGGATAGTGGATATAGTCAAAAAAATAAAAACGTGCAGAAACATGGAGTTTTATATACAATAATATAAGAATGTCATAGGCTTAAAAACTTGCCACTATAAAATTTCACTGTGGCTCTGTTGAACAAATACTATTTGTGTTTTACACTGTGGAAAATCAGGGTGTAAAAGTTATTAAGACCCATCAGAAGCCACTCTCGTTCGTGCCTTGAAGATATTGACTAAAGGTAAGTAAAGCTAACGTATTACTTTCTCACAGCATTGCTAGTCACATTCTGGATCTTTTCTCCATCATTAACGTCACGTAAAAATATAAGTGGGGCTCCTTTGAGCAGCAAAGAAGGTTCCACATCATCATTTCTGCTGATTTCAAACTCGGGTGTAGCTTCTTCCAGCCTTTGAATCTATTTCTTTTAAGTTCACCTGAGCTGTTGGTTTGAAGCTAAATGACGATGCTGATGAGTCTCTTTGACATCTAGTACAGTGTGTACACTGGTGTGTGACCTATCATGTCAGTAGCTACTGTTGGCTTTATGTCCATCCATCCATCCATCCATTTTCTTCCGCTTATCCGGGGCCGGGTCGCGGGGGCAGAAGCCTAAGCAGAGAAGCCCAGGCTTCCCTTTCCCCAGCCACCTCCTCCAGCTCATCCGGAGGGACCCCAAGGCGTTCCCAGGCCAGCCGAGATACATAATCTCTCCAGCGTGTCCTGGGTCTACCACGGGGCCTCTTCCCGGTGGGACATGCCCGGAACACCTCACCCAGGAGGCGGCCAGGAGACATCCTAATCAGATGCCCGAGCCACCTCAACTGGCTCCTTTCGATGTGGAGGAGCAGCGGCTCTACTCTGAGCCCCTCCCGGATGGCCGCACTCCTCACCCTATCTCTAAGGAAGAGGCCAGCCACCCTTCAAAGGAAACTCATTTCTGCCGCTTGTATTCGCGATCTTATTCTTTCGGTCACTACCCAAAGCTCGTGACCATAGGTGAGGGTAGGAACGTAGATCGACCGGTAAATCGAGAGCTTCGCTTTTACGCTAAGCTCCCTCTTCACCACGACGGACCGGTGCAGCGTCCGCATCACTGCAGAAGCAGCCCCGATCCGCCTGTCGATCTCCCGTTCCCTTCTCCCATCACTCGTGAACAAGACCCCGAGATATTTGAACTCCTCCACTTGAGGCAAGAACTCGTTCCTGAGCCGGAGATGGCACTCCACCCTTTTCCGGCTGAGGACCATGGCCTCAGACTTAGAGGTGCTGATTCTCATGCCAGCCGCTTCACACTCGGCTGCGAACCGTTCCACTGCGAACTGGAGGCCCCTCCCTGATGAAGCCAACAGAACCGCATCATCTGCAAAAAGCAGAGATGAGACTCTGAGGCCACCAAGGAAGAAGCCTTCCGCCACCTGGCTACGCCTAGAAATTCTGTCCATAAAAATTATGAACAGAATCGGTGACAAAGGGCAGCCCTGACGGAGTCCAACACCCACAGGAAACGAATCCGACTTATTACCGGCTATACGGACCAAGCTCTCACTGTGGTTGTACAAGGACTGAATGGCCCGCAACAATGGGCCAGACACCCCATACTCCCGCAGAACCTCCCAAAGGACACCCCGAGGGACACGGTCGAATGCCTTCTCCAAGTCCACAAAGCACATGTAGACTGGTTGGGCAAACTCCCACGCACACTCAAATATCCTTGAGAGGATAAAGAGCTGGTCCAGCGTTCCACGACCAGGACGAAAACCGCATTGTTCCTCCTGAATCCGAGGTTCGACTAACGGACGCACCCTCCTTTCCAGCACCCTGGCATAGACCTTACCGGGGAGGCTGAGGAGTGTGATCCCCCGAAAGTTGGAGCACACCCTCCGGTCTCCCTTCTTAAAGATGGGGACCACCACCCCGGTCTGCCAATCCAATGGCACTGCCCCAGATCTCCACGCAATGTTGCAGAGTCGTGTCAACCAAGACAGCCCTACAACATCCAGAGCCTTCAGGAACTCAGGGCGAATCTCGTCCACCCCAGGGGCTCTGCCACCAAGGAGTTGTTTAACTACCTCAGTGACCTCACCCCCAGTGATGGTCAAGTCATCCCCCTCATCCCCAGACTCTGCTTCCACTACAGAAGGCGTGTCAGTGGGATTCAGAAGGTCCTCGAAGTATTCCTTCCACCGTCCGACTATAGCCTCAGTTGAAGTCAGCAGCACCCCCCCCCCCCCCCCCCCGCACTATAAACAGTGTGAGTGAAGCACTGCTTTCCCCTCCTGAGTCGCCTGACGGTTTGCCAGAATCGCTTCGATGCCGTCCGAAAGCCTTTTTCCATAGCCTCACCGAACTCCTCCCACACCCGAGTTTTTGCTTTGGCCACTACCCGAGCTGCATTCCGCTTGGCCTGTCGATACCTGTCAGCTGCCTCCGGAGTCCCACAGGCTAACCAAGCCCGATAGGACTCTTTCTTCAGCTTGATGGCTCCCTTCACCTCCGGTGACCACCATCTGGTTCGGGGGTTACCACCACGACAGGCACCAACCACCTTGCAGCCACAGCTCTGAAGAAGAAGAAGAAGAAGAAGAAGAAACAGCCTTTATTGTCCCACAGAGGGGAAATTTGGGTGTAACAGCAGCCGCAGTTATTATAAATATAAATAAAAATATAATAATTTACACTATTAAGAAAAGAATATATATATATATAAAATCAACAAACAAGATTAACCTTAATACTACTAATAATAACACTATATACAATGTACATGATGTGCCTGTGTGTTGAACCTTAACAGGCCGGACTATTTACAGTATATTATATATTATCCTACATTGTGTAGGTTGTTGTGGTTTTTGTTGGGAGCAGTGATGGTTATAAAGTCTTACAGCTGCTGGGAGGAAGGATCTGCGGTAACGCTCCTTTGTGCATTTAGGATGCAGCAGTCTGTCACTGAAGGAGATCTCCAGCTCAGCAACAGTTTCATGCATGGGATGGGAGACCTTGTCCATCAATGATGTTATTTTGGTCAGAGTCCTTCTGTCTCCCACCACCTGCACTGAGTCGAGAGGACATCCTAGGACAGAGCTGGCTTTCCTTATGAGCTTGTCTATCCTCTTCCTCTCAGCTGTAGACAAGCTGCTGCTCCAACATACTGCTGCATAGAAGATGGCTGATGCCACCACAGAGTCATAGAAGGTCTTCAGGAGTGTCCCCTGCACTCCAAAAGACCTCAGCCTTCTCAGCAGGTAGAGTCTGCTCTGACCCTTCCTGTAGAGCGCATCAGTGTTATGAGTCCAGTCCAGTTTATTGTTTAGGTGAACACCCAGGTACTTATAAGAGTCCACTATCTCAATGTCCACTCCCTGGATGTTCACTGGTGTCCGTGTGGTGGGTCTGCACCTGCGGAAATCCACCACCAGCTCCTTGGTGTTAGCGGCGTTGATCAGGAGGTGGTTCCGCTGGCACCAGTCCACAAAGTCCTGAGTCCACTGTCTGTACTCTGAGTCATCCTCACCTGTGATGAGGCCAACTATGGCAGAGTCGTCAGAGAACTTCTGCAGATGGCAGCGTGGGGAGTTGATGGAGAAGTCTGCAGTGTAGAGGGTGAAGAGGAACGGTGCCAGCACAGTTCCCTGTGGGGCCCCCGTACTGCAGACCAGCCTGTCAGAGACACAGCCCTGTGTCCTCACGTACTGTTGGCGGTCAGTGAGGTAGTCCAGTATCCACTCGGAGATGTGGTGGTCCACTCCTGACAGTTCCAGCTTGTCTCTCAGAAGTCCTGGCTGGATGGTGTTAAAAGCACTGGAGAAATCAAAGAACATGATCCTCACAGTGCTTCCAGGCTTCTCCAGGTGGGTCAGAGCTCGGTGCAGGAGGTAGATGATGGCGTCATCCACCCCGATGCCAGGCCGGTAGGCGAACTGCAGCGGGTCCTACGAAGACGACACCATGAGGCGTAGCAGCAGCCTCAACAATGGAGGTGCGGAACATGGTCCATTCGGACTCAATGTCCTCAGCCTCCCTCGGAATGCTGTCGAAGTTCTGCTGGAGGTGGGAGTTGAAGATCTCCCGGACTGGGGCTTCTGCCAGGCGTTCCCAGCGCACCCTCACAATACGTTTAGGTGCGCCAGGTCTGTCCAGCATCTTCCCCCGCCACCTGATCCAACTCACCACCAGGTGGTGATCAGTTGACAGCTCAGCTCCTCTCTTCACCCGAGTGTCCAAAACATACGGCCGCAGATCTGATGATACGATTACAAAATCGATCATCGACCTGCGACCTAGGGTGTCCTGGTGCCATGTGCACTTATGGACATCCTTGTGTTGGAACACGGTGTTTGTTATGGACAAACTGTGGTTTGCACAGAAGTCCAATAACAAAACACCATTCGGGTTCAGATCGGGCAGGCCATTCCTCCCAATCACGCCCCTCCAGGTCTCACTGTCATTGCCCACGTGAGCGTTGAAGTCTCCCAGCAAGACTATGGAGTCACCAGATGGAGCACTCTCCAGCACCCCGCCCAGCAACTCCAAAAAGGGTGGGTACCCTGAACTGTCATTCGGCGCATAAGCGCAAACAACAGTCAGGACCCGTTCCCCAGCCCGAAGGCGCAGGGAAACTACCCTCTCGTCCACCGGTGAAAACTCCGACATACAGGCAGCAAGCCGGGGGGATACAAGAATACCCACCCCAGCTCGCCGCCTCTCACCGAGGGCAACTCCAGACTGGAACAGAGTCCAGCCCTTCTCCAGGAGACTGGTTCCAGAGCCAAGGCCATGCGTTGAGGTGAGCCCAACTATATCTAGCTGGTATCTCTCAACCTCACGCACTAGCTCAGGCTCCTTCCCCACCAGAGAGGTGACATTCCATGTCCCAATAGCCAGTTTCGATAGCCGGGGATCAGTCCGCCAGGGCCTCCGCCCTCGGCCACCGCCCGACACACACTGCACCCGACCCCTACGACACCTCCTGCGGGTGGTGGGCCTTATGTGTAATATGTTATTTCACTCAGTTTTCCTGATGATTTGATTGACAGAACACCAAAATGAAAGAATGCAAACTCAACATATTGGTGCTGCCTGCCATCGTGATACTTGCAATTGTTTTTCAGCTCCTTACTTATGGGTTTTTCCCTATCCTCCTTAGTGGAGGAGTGGCTGAGGGTGAAGTGTTTGCTCAGCACTTCAGAGCAGCCAGGATTCCGTCCCCATGGTGTGCCATGAATATTTTACTATATTGTTACGTAATTTACGCCCTGGGATTGGGGTTGAAAGCTCTCTCTATTCATTCCCTCATCACTGGGTCTAGCTCTTGGTCTGTTTTCATCAGTTGGGTCTTTATACTACCATATAAGCAGGAGCAAAGTGCACCGGCACTTGAAGTAATTAGTGGTTGGTTGCTTATGATACTCAAGACAGAATGAATATAATGAAAACCCCGATTGTATCTCACTGAAAACAGCTCCACTGACTGGCTTGAGGGATATTGTTGCTGCAGTCAGAAACTGCAGGAGCATGCACCTTGTTTCAGGTATGGAAGCTGACTTGCTGAGACAATCATAAGCTTTTCGACAAAGAGGGGGAAGCTTGGGCAGCTTCCGCACAGCAGCTCTCTAAATTAGGTACAAGCAAGCACACTCAGTGTGGAGTACTTTCCTCAGTGGAGATGTGAGTTTGGAACTGTGGAAACAGATGGAAGGAAGAAAGCAGAGGCGTTAGCTGGGTATACTCTGAAAGCAACCGAAAGAAGAAGGTTATCTACAGACAGGTGACAACTGAAAGGAAAAACCTTAATCCTTGAGGGGCCCTGTCAGTGAGCGAATCTGGTGACTGTGTGGGGCATTTTCCTTGAATGACTTAAGTCACTACAAATCAGTGTAAATTGATAATTGTTATTCTTTAGGAAATATCATGAGAATACTGAAAATACTTTTTATTATAACTATGCCCCAATCCATAGGGCACCAGGTGTCACTAAATGATTTAGTATGAAATTGATACGAATCATACGGACCTTTTCAATCACCAGATCTCAAGATTTTTGACCAGTTTCTTCGGCGGTGCTCTCCACCATCATTAACAAAACATCAAATGAGGGACTATCTTTTAGAAAGATGGTGGTCCGTTCCTTTAGCTGAGTTCAGCAGACATACTTCAAAAATCAATGCCAAAGCAAACTCAAGCTGCTACTAAAATATTTTATGTTGGTTTTTTTCTTTAATTTGTCATCCTTTTGCAGCTGCCGGTTGTGCTGTCTGTGAAGCAGAGACCTTGCATCCGCCTCTCTCCTCCCTCATTAGAGGCAGAGGGCCTCAGGCACAGTGCCTTACTCCCCCTCAGCATTTCACTGTGTTGAGACAGGGTTCTTATTTGGATTACCCAGTCAGCCTACAGTGACGATAGGCTGAAAGCTTTAAAGGCTCTCAAAAATATGCACACATATGCTTTTTACTTTCTCTTGTTAATGGCCCATCTACTCTTCGTCACTATCAGACCTGAATAAAAATGGAGTGCCATTAAAACAATAGATATTGTATATTAAAAACCCATTAATTAGTTATATTAAAACTAGTTGTAAGACAAAATAAAATTTAGAACACAATCATGTACATATAATTGCACACATTTCAAAGGAAAAGGACTGGAGCACATTGATTAATTTACAGTATTTACTTGTATCAAAAGGCTGAGGCACCACTGTGTCTTCATCAGTCACAGTAGAGCAAGATGTAGCAAACAATTTTTTGTCATCCCATGCCTGAGGGGTACAAAGCAAGTTCAAGATAGCCAGACTTGCTTTGTGTTAGCTAGCTTGACAAAACCTAAAACCCCATTCAAAGATAATGGGTATCACAGTGGTGGTTATAAATGCAGGCTTTTTGATTCACCCGGTGTACATGCTCACATAAAAGAAAGCGTTTTAGGCATCACTTGACTCTTCTTCTGACCAAACTCAATCTCAGCACTGCCTACTCCAGTCAGAGACATTTTTAGGAACAACATAAAAAAAATATAACAGGAAAATGAAACAATGTTGCCACAAATAAGACAAGATAGTAATGTGGCAGAAAATTATTAATCATGTGAACTCATGATCATTACAAACGCACTGAGCAAAAAAAAAAAAAAAAGTATTTATATATAAAAAAGTATATATATATATGTATATATATATATATATATATATATATATATATATATATATATATATATATATATATATATATATATATATATATATATATATATATATATATAAATAAATAATTTTGTTACATTTAAGCACATAAACATTTAATCATGGTAATTTGTCTCCAGATGAAAGTGAAATTAATTACATACTGACTGAATAGATATTCTTGGTGACAAATAGACTACAAATTTAACTGATCTATTTTAATAAATTCTGATTTCTGATTCTGATAAATTTCACGTGCATTTCCATCAGTGTAAAAAAAAGATCAAGCATAAAAGACCAGGTATAAAAAGATAGAAACATTTTCTGCATCACCGATCGTATGTGACACGTAGTTTGTGCTGATGTAACTTTCCAGCTTGGAATCATTTGGTGGTGTTAGTAAGATACAGCTCAACAGACTGCATATATAAAACATATTCTTTCAGCAAATAATCTATACTGCTCTTAAAGCATGCTGTAAATAAAAGCTTCAGTGAAAACATAGCACTTTCAGCTTATCTTAAAGTGGGACTGTTCATCACATGTGTTCAGCCTTAGTTACTATGGTGATCTACAGTAGCTAGGTAAAAAGAGAGCCACCTTTGTGACACTGAAAACTCTTACTTACGGTTCAACAGCTTGATAACCCATTCATCTTTTTTTTGTAGTACACCCTTCTGGTTCATAATTGTCATTGCATAATTGGCTAAACAGGAATATGAATCTACTGCTAATGAATCCAAAGGAGACAGTAATGTCAAAACATTAGCCTATTTGAATCAGTAAAGGCTGTAAATTAATCAGTGTACTCCGCTGTCTTTTGTCCTTTGACAGTTTGTCCTAGAGCTGCAAAACACCTGATTCAGCTGCGTATCTGCTGGAAGATGCACAGAGAATCTTGGTTTCTATGAGGCGTATTAGGAAAATTAAACAAACAATGAACACGAGGATTCAGCAGAGATAATTCTTAGGTTTTATTCTCGCATGGGAGCTGTTACAGTCATCATAAGTATCTATGAGTGCTCACTGGGGCAGTCCCTCATCCTGTGATCAATGGAAGTCCTGCTGTTATTGCGGCAGTTGATGGTACAAAAAAACTGTGAGAAGGACCACCTATGGTGGTCATCATTGCATGCAAAGTTGTGTGGTTCACATTATACAGTCAGCATGTATGTATGTGTAATGTGTGTATATGTGGGTTATACTATGTAGGATGTCTCTGATTTGATGGACATGGTCACTCTTTCAGAATTGATAGTTTTATGATGGGAATGGTTTAATGACCTTAATGGACGTTATAAGATAAGATAAGATAAGATAAAACTTTAATGATCCCACGATGGGGAAAATTGCGCGTTACAGCAGCTCAGTACAGAAAACTAAAAATAGAATAGAATAAAATAAAATAGAAAAACACTATACACATATACATAAGCACTATATACAGAAAATATATAGTCAATACACACATGTACATATACACACGTATACACACACATTAATCATGGTAATTTGTCTCCAGATGAAAGTGAAATTAATTACATACTGACTGAATAGATATTCTTGGTGACAAATAGACTACAAATTTAACTGATCTATTTTAATTTTAAGAGATCCAGCAACTCAGAATAATAGTGGTGGTGTGGTTACATGTGACACTTTGACTTGTTAGTGCTTTATTTCATGAACAGCCTCAGGTGTGCCTTGTCAAATTCTCAGAGGCTCAACATACTAGAACTAGGTAGCAATTAGGGAGAGAAGGCTTTGAACAGGAGAAATCATTCTGATTGAACTCACTCTCATTTGGCTCCAAGTGCAATTTGATGCACACTAAACTATATTAGTTCATCCATGCAGCTGTTTTTCTTGAAAACCACCCATCCATATTCAGCAAATCTCATGTACTGAATTCCATGCATCCAGAAACTCCAACACAAACAGGAACGCGAATTGCCTTAAAAACACGCAGTAAGCAATGTTTTTGAATGTGTTCACAGACCAGTGAACTTTCGGTGTTTTCTTTTGTATGCCCTTCAACCTGACTTTTACAACTGAACAAATCAAATCCGTGAAGCTGTATTTCTTGACCCCAGATAGCAGATGTCCTCCATCTACCGTGCTCTAGCAACAGAGGAGTAGCTCCTTTAGTTCAGGATTAGTTCCGACTCAACTCACTTTGCCCACCCAAGCCCAAGCGGTCAATCCCCAGGACAGTCATGAATAAAGCCTGCCTACAACCTCGTCTTTTATTCTTGGCGGTATTTTATCCTCTTCCTCCTGCTGTTTGCAAATCCCTCTGTAGGAAATGTGAACCACCACTGGTAATCGCCGAGCACAGTGACAAAAAGCTGCTGTGTGGCTGCCTGTTCTTGTGCATTTATTTTTGCGATATGTTAGGTTTCACTCAAGTTAATTACTGGCCTTTAATTAGTGTGTACTAGCAGGCCTACTGAAGAAATAACGGCAGGAGGGGGTTAAAAAAAAAGCCTTTTCTTGTTTAAATGTATAATTTCATTCTGCTGAGCACTGCTGAAAAAAAGAGAGCAAAGACTGACAATGAAAAGTGCAATATAAATACCAGCAGGGTTTGCTCCGTGTTCTCCGTGTTAGAGCTGTCACCATACCATAGTGGCTGCAAAATCCCAATTTCTAGCATTTTAATGCGTCTGTTCCCTGTTCTGACTTTTCTATAAAAGTTTACGAAACCTCGCATCTTCACACAGAGCACCACAAATAGAGCACAGCCATCAAATAGTTTTCTTGAAAAGAGCGTGGGATAAAAGGCTTGGAGCTGTCTCACCTGCATAATCTCACCATCAACCCACCAATCCATCACTGTCCTGCTGTGTGAGGCAGCACTGCTTAAAATTTACTCAGACTTTAACAAAGGTTTAAAGCTACAAAGATGAGAAAACAGAAAATCTTAAGTAACTCAAGCAGCTTTAAATGAAGAGTAATCAATAGCACCATGACAGCTTCCTTATTGATTGTGGGAGAGTGAGTTTTTTAAATTTTTTTTTTTGAGGAGGCAAAGTGACACTGTCAGCTGCTGAGATATGACTGAAGAGAGTGCTAAGTTATTTATTAATTTCAGCACAGCAGCTTCCGCAGACTAATAAATATAAAACATATGAGCAAGAAAAGGTCAATATAATAAAATTTTCATAGAGCCACTGTAAAGTTGCCTGTGATCTTAAAGGAACTGTTCTGTCAGCCTAATGCCAGGCGATATCCTCAGCCTACCCTGCAGCAGGGATGGAAAGAAAAAGTTTGGCCGCCTTCAGGCTAAGCAGCTTGGACATCATCCAGCCTTCTAGCACATGAGACAACATGGAGCCTCCCGTGAGTCACGGCTGTGTCACACAAAAGGACTCGCGTTCTGGTCAGAGGCAGTTGGGATTTACCATGAAAAGAGTATATTCAAGCTATAATTGTGAAATAAATAGGACTAGGGAAAGTTGTAATTCTGTTTTGTGTCAAGCACTGTCATATTGACGTGACAGCCAATGTGAATGTTACAGTTTTCATGCCCCAAATGAAAAGAAATTCTACATTTTTTTCAGTGTGAGACACAAAAAGTTTCTTTTTTTTTTTTTTTGTCTTTTTGTTCCTTTTCTGCTAAAGTTGTCCCTGTCAATACTTTTGCTGCAGCATTTTGGATCAGCTGAAGGCTTTTCAGGGAGCTTTTAGGACAGCCTGGTATTAATGAATTATAATAGTCCAGCCTAGAAGTAATAAATGCATGAATTAGCTTTTTAGCATCATGCTGAGAAAGGATGCTTCTAATTTTAGAAATATTGCACAAATGCAAAAAAGCGGTCCTACATATTTGCTTAACATGTGTAATGAAGGACACATCCTGGTCAAAATGCCCCATTGAATTTCCTGGTTTTTAAGTGGGCCGCCGCACTCTTGACTTTAGGCATGGCTTCTCTGTGGGATTGTTAGTTAAATAAAAACACATATTGAGGTTCTCTGTGTTCATGCTGTGGGTCTCTGGCTCATCCAGATGACAATATGATTTTCTGGAGAAACCTCTTCCCAATTGTTAGGATGTTGCTGTCGTGTATAATGAGACCACTGATGTGACTGGCTAAGCATGAACCACACCCTCTGCCAGCCCTTTTTAATACTGAGCTGCTATGAATATATAAACCAGAATACCAGGTGCCTTAGGAGACACCACCACAGTCTGAGTGTAATAATCATGTACTGGTTGTAATAATGGATATGAAGGTTTATGTATTAATTATAATCCATTAAACAAGCTGTCACTCATAATTGTTATGAGAAAATAGCAAATATAAGTATGAACCTGGTTGCCCTAATAGCTGTGCACTGGACATATTTTCCTTTTAGTGATGTGTAAATGAAGTTAATGAGAAGGCCATGCATATTTTGCTTAAAAAAACAAAAACAAATAAACACCAGTACGATGGCTCCTGGGTTTGATCCCAGACAAAGCCCTTCTGTGTGGAGTTAGCATGTTCTCATTTTTTTCTTTTACAAGGGCTCAAGTTTATCTCCCCATGCTAGGTTTAATGATGACAGTGGTTTACAGTCTATCCTTTACAGTCTACCCAGAACACACACACACGCACGCACGCACGCACGCACGCACGCACGCACTTTAAAAAACTCTTTAGCTCCAACAATCTAACAAAGTCTGAATTTCCCAAAGCTATATTTATCAGAGTATTTCACAAAGTCTGTGAGCCCTAATAAAAACAGCTCCTATATTGTGAATTTTCTACAATTAACTCCATTATTTTAAATGTACCCTGGATGGATGGATGGATGGATGGATGGATGGATGGATGGACGGATTGATTAATGGACATTTACTCAGTGCATGTTCCAGAGACTTTTCTTAAAGCTGTGAGCCAGTGTGATCAGTGTGGAATTGATTAGCTCCAGAATCTTTGCTATGGGAAAGAGGGGTTGTTTTTCAGATCCATGCCAAGATAAGCAATTAACGGGTTGTTTTGCTGACAAAATACTGATAGATGCAAACTGAGCAGACACAGAACAGCATGACTTAGATGTTTTTAGTGACTGTGACAGCTGATATTTATTTATGCTAACAGGCAAAAACGGGAAAAGGATAAATGATTAAAGTATTGGGAAAAATATACTGGCAGTACACTACTCATCTGTTCAGCTCTTTAAAGTTATTTAAAAACAGTTTTACTCCTTGGTCTTGATTTTTACAGCTCTAGCATGCATGTCTAATGTTCTTACACCAGATGGTCCCACTAGTCTTATGAATTTGATTATGTTTTTCTTCTACTGTGATACCGTCAAGCATCACCAAAGGTGGATCACTATCTTCCAGGAAAGAATTCCTTATTTACATGATTTTACAGTGGCTCCCATTTTCTGAAATAAGCTGATATCTAAAATTAGTGTACAAAGTGGCTGTAAATATAGAGACCGAATACAGAAGCCAAAGATGCACGCTCTCCAAATATTTACACACATTCCCATTACCAGCTGGCACATGAGGATCAATTCTCATTTACAGGCTAATTATCGTCTCAAGAGCTTCCTCACTCAGTAAAAACACAATAAATCCTGTCAGACTAGCTGTCTGTTTGTCACCATCATCACCTTGTTTCCTTAACCTTCAATCATTGTATCAAGATTTGATGGCCTTCTATTACAAACAGGCACCTGGGTATTGACCCACTGTTGTCATGCTGGCGTGACAGCATGTCTCATTTACTAACATATTTATCTTGGCTTTCTTTAGCTAAAAGCTGGTGTTTGAAAAAAAATGTACCCTCTTTGAATTCTAAGGCTTTACATATCACGACAAAAAATAATAATAAAAATAAGTCCAGTTCTTAACAAGTCTTAAAGTAATTGTTGGTCAATACAACCTGAGGTGAACTATAAAACACAACATATTACATCAGGTCATTATTTACTTAGCAAAAACTAAGTCAAAATGCATAAGCAGTGTGTAAAAAAAGTAAGTACACCCTTAATGTTTCCATAATAATTATGAGGATAAGTAGCAGCCAGGTGCAACTAATCAAATGCACTTCATTAACTGATCATCAGCAAGTGCGACCACCACTAAAAAAAAATGTGTGTTAACACAGTGCCAAAGATTAAAGCAATAATCCTAGCGAAGCCACTGCTGGTGCCATTCAGTCTGGGAAGGGTTAGAAGGCCATTTCCAAACAATTTGAATCATTAATCCAACAGTTGTCAATCTTCCCAGGAGTGGACATCCCAGCAATCTTTTCCCAAGGTTTAACTGTGCAATACTCAGAGAAATTGCTAAAACCCCAAGAACTACATTTCAGACTCAACGGGCCTCAGAATGGGGTGTATTTAGTTTTTCACACACTGCTTCTGCATTTTGGCTTAGTTTGTGTTAAATAATTAATGACATGGTGTAATATGACATGTTACTCAGGCTATATTTACCTAAGTTTATGACCAAATAATTTTTTTAATTATGTCTTGATATGTAAAATTGACAGAGGGTGTACTTTTGTTTTACTATTACTGTACAGAGTACTGAATTGAAACACATTGCTTTTCTTTTTTTCTTTTACATTAAAAGTTAACATTAAATTTATAAACTTACGCCTTAGTTTCAAGCCCAGTGTTTATAATTGTGTAACCAATATTTTCAGTATGGATAAGACTTTAATGTCTCTGTCTTTATTTACTTACATAATAATGACAAACAGTGTCCTCTGAGGCCAATTTCCTAACCCATGAAGTGATTTGTCAATAAACATTTATTCTATAGCACTGTGGATGATTGGATCTCCAAAATTCTTTATTATCTTGTTATATAAACTTCTTATATAATCTATAATCTGCCTGTGACATCAATAGACTCTTCCCATATAGCGTTGTTTCTTTAGTTCTGACAGTAACACTAATAAGAATATTAATATGAAGGAAGAGCAGTCATCTCTCATGAGGTTGTGTATCCACAGATTCTTTATGATATATGGTTCTAAGAAACCAGTGTCTTCTGTTTCATGTTAAAGCACTGTTTTGTATCCTAAGGTGCTTTGTGTTAGTCACTGCTTATCTGTCTCATATAATATTATTTGTTCCAGTTAAATATGCAGTTCACCCTGTGATGCAATATATCTTGTAGGTCACCTTATCTAATCTTATTTTTACTACATTATAGATGACAGCTTTGCACTCATGGCTCACTCAAAGTAATTAAGTACTTTATGTGTGAATACATGAACCTAAATGATAATTATAGTCTAAGATAGATAACTGTTCCTATAACTAAACATTGTGGTTGTAATACTTAGACTACACTTTTTATAAAAAATATAAGAAAACACTTGTTTCAGAAAATACTGCGAAATAGCAAAAGTAATTAAGTGAGGAAGCCGTTTGACACCCGAGAAATTATGGAGGTAAAAACGTATTCCAGAGGCATTATTAAAAAAAAAATGGAGTTAATTGATGGCTCAACAAAATATCAAAGTCTAACACGGAAGACTGTCTTTTGTTTCTTGTTTGACTTTTCTTTAACCATGACTACAATCCTGTTGATACTCTCATCAGTCATTAGCCATGATGATGAACATCCCATAGACCTAAAAATTATAAATAATATATATTATTTGTGCCTAAAATTAACAGGAGTTTATTTGTATCAAAAAACATTTTTTACAGCATTTTACACTGGTGTCGATGGTGCTGTCAAATCAGATTCTGCAGTGTATTTTGTTATTGAATTTGCCAGGCATGCCACAAAAAGCTAGTTAGATCTTTAAGTACCTTCCCAGTTTATTAGTCTGTTGCATAATTCCACTGTCGGATACCCAGGCGTTACTTTGTTAATCTGCTGTCACACAGCCCTAGAGGCAACTGCATGGCAACCACCAATCACTAGGGAACAATAAGAGTTGAGTGGTTGCTTGCCGTCATAAGTGAAAATGGTTGCAAAGAACTATACAGCACCAGTCAAGAGTTTGGACACACTCACCCATTCATGGTGGGCATCCAACAGTGGAATTATGCACCAGACTAATAAACTGGGAAGGTACTTTTAAAGATCTATCTTTTTGTGGCATGCCTGGCAAATTCAATAACAAAATACTTTGCAGAATCTGATTTGACACCACCATCGACACCAGCGCTTTGGTCACTAGCAGATTGCCATGGTTGGTCGTAATTTGCATGGAAGCTCCTGACTTGCCAACTTTTTGCTAAGCAGTAGTGAAACTGCGAAGAGTGTGACGCAAACCAGAAATGGTTACCATTACCAAGTAGAAGTTGCACATTTTGAAATGTTTTGGTTTCAGGGGTAATGGATTGTTTTTGTTTTGAAGATATATATATATATATATATATATATATATATATATATATATATATATATATATATATATATATATATATATATATATATATATATATATATATGTTTTTGTTTTTGGAGCACCCTTTTTGTGACCAATTTCACCAACAACAACTAGAAACATGCAACAATCACTTACCAACCAGTAAGGGAATATGCATTTTTCCCCAGCTACCAGAAATTGCCAGGGGGTTGCCAACTGAGTCCTATAGCTTTTTGGCCAAAAATAGGCTGAAACAAATATTTTTTGTCGACACAATTATAACACTGAAATGAATAAACTTTATTCTGATGCTGTGTGTGTGTGTGTGTGTGTGTGTGTGTGTGTGTGTGTGTGTGTGTGTGTGTGTGTGTGTGTGTGTGCGTGTGTGTGTTCACTACTGTTTTATGTCTGAATATTCAGAGTAGAAAAATGCAGTAAAGCATTTTAAGTTGCTTCCAATGTTGTTTTGCATTTTAAGTTATATTTCAATAGTTAATTTTTTTTTCCTGACCTGATGCTTCTATTATAGGTCTGTGCCTTCACTAGATTTTTACCACTTAGATAAATCAACCTTGACTTTCTTATTTTGAAAGGGCAGTAAACAGCATTTCAGTGTTCCAGTGTTTCTGAGATGCATACAACTACTAATGAATAATTTGTGGCTCTTTCACACTTTTCACCTCTGACTAGCTGGTGGGATTTGCCACTTGAACATAAACAATTAACAGTGTTTTGCAGTTATGCTTATATAACTATGGGGTAAGCCAGCTGTACAGAACAATGATTTTTTTTTTTGTATTGGCTAATATGTTCATCTATATATTGCATAAATACAAAACTCTTTTTATAGGTAGAAGTTGCATTAAATGTTATTATTGCAGCTGTCACTGTATTTTATGCACCCAAATAGCATATAAGTGTTTTTTGTTTGCGTTTTTGCTATTCCGGCCTCTCTACACATAATGTTTGCAGGTTATACAGATTTGACTGCAGAGGCTCTGGGGTCATTGTGAAGGATGCTGCAGCTACACAACTCAAACTACTTTTAGTGCCTTCATATACCTTGATATCATCTGAGGGTAGAGATCTCTACCCCCCTGAGCTCCTCAATAAAACTCAAGACATAAACTGAGGCACGAGCCATGGCCTCTGTTATGAGCCACTGGAAGCTCACAACAGTGCTGATTTGTAGTAAATGAAATGCCAACAGAGCGGCAGTTTAATCCCATTAACAAAGTCACTTTCCTTATTTTGTCATACATGCCTTTCTAAATGTGGAAGAGGATTTACAACTCTTAATAATATAACCTGGTGTCTTTCATTTGACCCTGGCTTTACTGGATTACATGCCTCAATGACACTGCAAAGTCAAGAGTACAGATTGTAAATCCAGAAGATCCCACTGACCCCTGCTGGAGCATGACCATTACTTAAAACTTGAAGAGTATTGACATGGAGATGAATATAGTGGGCGGATGGACTTGTTCCAAAGTCATTCAGTGATGTTGTGCCATTAGTGCAATTTGTGTGACAGAAATCAATATGTGTGAATGAGCATTACAAATTAAGCTCTATATTAATTCTGGCATTGATATGTGTAAAATTCAATTGTTGTTCATATAAATTGTGTCAATTTGTTACGTTCCTTAGAAGAAAGATGGATACAGTATTTATTCCTTGTGTTTTACTGGTGAACCAAAAGCCCTTTAAAAAAAAAAGTTAATTTCTAAATAGAAGCTTGCATACAGACTTTTAGTGAATGAAAAATATAGAAAGAAAATTAAACCCCTTTCCTTTAAAACACATTTCTCATAAATGAGAGTAATATATCTAGTAGTATAACTGAAAATATCCCTCTTGCTAAGCAATTAGGCAGCCAAAGGGGGAAAAAAGCTTTAGATAATTATATTAAATTAAAGAAAGTAGGTAATTATGCCCAATGTGAGTGTGAAACTTACTTTTACACAAACAGAAATTAGTTTCAGTGGTGCTTGGTTTTTTTTTTCAGATAAACCCTGAGGAAACTTTAGGTTTAATCACTGTGTGTTATCTTACTGTTGAGTCATCAGGAGAAAGGTCATAGGCTGAATAAGGAGGATCACAGGGTTTAGATCTGTTCTCTAATTTTGTTTGAAGCTGCATTTAAAGAGAAAAAAAATATTAACAACATGAGCCATTTACAGAGAAGAATATTTTAACAGCAAAGACAGACTTTACATTAGAAAAGCTAATGTGTCCAGCCACTTACTCATCTTCAAACAACATGTGTCTGTAGTAAAGAGAATCACCCATACAGAGAGAGACACTGTGTGAAAACCACTACTGTCGACTCAGTAAACGGCCCGTCTACTGTTCTGCTGTTAATCGACTAGTCAGAGCTAATGGACTTGTCAGATCCTGACACAGATATCTTAAGTGATTCTGAAGCTACAGCAGAGTGCTTTTTTTGTTTTACCTCAGTGTTGTTAATTTTTTTTAAGCCATAAAAGACAACTGTGGTCAAACAAAACTGTATTAATGTTGCGTCTTCAGGAAAAATAATAGGAAAATAGTTCCTAAAACAGCTCTAAAATAACATTTTCAGTTGGTATGGTACATAGCAGACTAAAAAATGCTCTGCCTGGTTAGCTGATTGTTCATCCCTGCATAATAAAATAAAACTTAATGCAAAAAATACAAAAATATGGGTTTGGTCGATTATTTCTTTGTTGTAACAATGCTTCTTGGAAATAAATCTTATACCGTTGTAAGGCCTGTTTATTTCTCCTTAAATGGTGCCACATTTGTAAGGAAAATACATTTGTGGGTTGAGCAGCAGAGTTGAGTATGTGGATTGTGCCAATGAAAAACTTGCCAAATTTTGTCTGCCAATGCCAAAAAGCTTATTCTGCTATTGACTCTTATTTGGTGTCATTTATTGGATCGGATGATTGACGTCTGAAGAAACAAGACGTATTTGCAATTTAATAACTTATTCTTTTAACAAATAGGGGCCTCAGTATCATGTGGAAGAACCATACACAGCCACAACAGCCTAACACCTCCTCCTCATGTTGGTCACCAGCTTGGTCACACAGTTTCTGTGGGATGGCATCCCATTCAAATTCTGGAGGTAGTCTCTGATAAAACCCGCTCTGTGGGGGCGAGCGTTGCCATCTTGGAGGACAGAGTTTGGTCCCAGACTGTGGAGATATGGGATTGCCACTGGTTGCAGAATCTCTGTCAATGATGACACCCGGGGTATCAGAAGCTCAAAAGAATCAGTAGCAGAATTTGGCATTGGCAGAGAAGATTTAGCAAGTTTTTCATGGCACAATCCACATACTCAACTCTGCTGCTCACCCCACAAATGCTTTTTCCTTACAAATGTGGCACCATTTAAGGGTAAACAAACAGGCTTTCCAATAGTATAAAATTTATTGCCAAGAAGCATTGTTACAGCAAAGAAATAATCGACCAAACACAAATCTCCTTACTTTTGGTGGGGAATTAATTTGTTTTGCTCAGATGTCTTACTTTTTCACAAAACTATTTACTGCATTGAGCCCCATAAGTGAAAAGAAAATGCACTGGCTACTATCTGTGTACTGTGTGTCACTGTTTCTAAAGGGAACATGTTTGATATAGTTCAGTATAAGCCTTAAAAAGGGAAGTTAAGGCAATGTACATTATCTTTCGCTTTAATGAAAATCAAAGATAATGAGGCCTTCAACAGCCCACAAGTGTCTCTTTAAGTGCTGTGTCTATCATTAAATACTCGCAGTGTATTAGGCAGTCTAAGCCTAAGTAGCATAACTATTATTGAGTATTACTGAGTACCATACCACTGCAAAAAACAAAGCTACCAGTTAGGAGATAACCGTGAACTGGAACAGTTTTGTTAAAATAATTAATCATTTGTAACTTTAAAACAATTCTGTGGGAGTTTGCGGAGTTTTATGGTTTTCAGCAAATTTGCTTTGTTATAAATATTTCACGCTGCCATCAGTCTTTGTAAAAGCCACATCACGAGTATTACCCCCACGTTGCTTTTTATTTCCATTTGCAGGTCCTCAACTTCAAAGATCTGCCTTGGGTGAAAAGCCTGGTTTGCTTACACACGGAGAAGTTAGCTGTCTGTCGGCATCAATGTTAAAGTGCACACAGGAGTGACTAGATTGAAACACTCAGGCAGTCAGCCTGCACTGCTTACAGACATTAGCTAGGCACAGCTTGATTTTGAGCAGGAGAGACTGCAGGCACACTCACTCAACCTACTCTGTTGTCTCATAACTGCTGCACACTGCATGTGCTATCAGTGCTTTTCACTGCCCCACTTCTCTTTTCTGCAAGTTAAGCTGGAAAAAAGCAGTAATTAAATATTTAAAATCCAACTATTAGGGTTTGCAGGGGAGTGTCTGTGTTTTCTTTCTTTACAAGTCAAACATGTAAGTGTAGGTTGACCTGGGGTTGAATTCACACTAAAGAATCACAGTGTGACTTAATTGGGATTTTTATGGCATCTTCTGGCTCAGGTAACATGAGCTGAGTCAATGAGAGTGGGCCATCACCCACTTGTTTACATCAGTGTTTCAGCTGTTGACACAAAGCTGCCAGAAAATTCTGTTGAGCAAGACTCTGTGGGATGGGTTCTAATTTGATTAAGTATGCAAATTAAATATAATTTGCATTACTTTTTGAGCAATTCGGCACTTATTTGCTGACAATTAAAATGAAAACATGGGAGATGAGTCCATGCCAGACACTATGGACACACATGATAAGTCTTGTAGCATTTGAAATCATAAAGAGGTGTATTTTTTTTTGTTTTTGTTTTATCAGGTTCATAATGCAAATGCTTTGTTTCATTCATCATATCCCAATGTGAGATGAAAATGTATTTATTTGACATTACAGGTCTGATCCATAGTTTAAATTAAAAGAATGCTTTCCTTCAATGTACATTAAAACAGTTTTGCACAGTCTACCACAGAAAATATACCACAGAAAAATATATAAATATACAAAACTGTAAATGGCTTAAAAATGTTGTACACATACTAGTTTGGGTATGTGGAGAAGACATTGTGTGGACATATGTCCACAACCAACTGCTAACGATATTAGTTAGTTGTCATTGTTAAAAAACAAACAAACAAACAAACAAACAAAAAAAGACAAATGCATTTACGTAATTCCTTCTTTGCAATGATCTTATCTATATTTCTCACTTTGTAACTGACAGTCTTTCTAGACCTTTATTCTACGTGAAACAGTGTCGAGATCCGTCCGTCTACAGTTCCGTTTTTGGCATTGTACTGCAACCAGTTTTGACCAGGGAGAGGACATTGTGATTTCAATCATGTTTGTGGGGTAATTACGTGGTACTAATCAGTCACCTTTAAGTACTTAAGGGATTTTCAGAGGGGACTCAATCACATAATATTAAAAGAACAAACAAAGCTTCCCCTAGATTCTGCTTAGAGATACCAGACATGTTCTACATAGGTTTTAGTTGAGAAACTTGTCGTTGGGCTATACTGTAAGTCTTTAATAAGGTTGCATAAAAGGTTAAACTTTTTCTTTACCTCCAGCAGTCTTGTTCATTTGATTGGGGTCATTCAGTACACATTCAATGGGGTAAAGCTAAAGCACACAGATCAATAGTGAAGTCAGAAGGTTTAAAAGCTGGCAGGATGAATGGAATCTTTGAGTGCTTTGAATTATTCAGCGGTGTGGTGAATTTGTCAGTCTCCTTTGCGCTGACAGGACTGTTTACATGGGTACATTAAAATGAGCAAGGACCAAGATGTTAAATACTTGAACAGATATGAACAGATATATTTCATCTGTCAGTACTGATACTCAAAAAACAAATATACCACAGCATCTGTGTTAGGTGTTTTCCTGTTTAGTTGCTTCCTGTTTTATTTTGATAGTTTTTTGCCTCTGGTGCTTTGTATTAAGTTTGACTGCCCTTGTGTCCTTGTCCCTGATTAGCTTCAGCTTTCTTCTCCAACTGTCACCTTGCCCCCTGTTCTTGTGTGTATATATTGTCTGAGTCTTCCCCTTGTCCTTTGTTGTGTCCTCCACGTTGCTGTGTGTTATGCTTGCTCTGCTTTCCTTGTGTCTCCAAAGCGTATTCCCGTTGTTTGGATGCCTTGTTATAATTTGGATTTTGGTCTTGGATTACAGATACAAGTGGAACAATGAGGTTCTTCTGAAGGTTTGCTCGGCTCAGCCTTAGATAGGGTGAGGAGCTCATCCATCTGAGAGGGGCTCAGAGTAGAGCCACTTCTCCTCCATATCAAAAAGAGCCAGTTGATGTGGTTTGGGCATCTGACCAGGATGCCTCCCGGGTACCTCCTAGGAGAGGTGTTCTAGGCATGTCCCACCGGGAGAAGGCTGCGGGGCAGACCCAGGACATGCTGGAGAGATTAAATTTCTTAGGAATACCTTGGTGTCCCCTGGGAAGAGCTGGAGGAGCTGGCCAGGGACTGAGAGGTCTGAATGTCTCTGCTTAGATTGCTACTCCTGCGACTCAGACCTGGATAAGCAACAGAAAATAGATTGATGGATGGCAGTCATTTGGATTTTTGACTTTGTGAGTTTTTTGGGCCAAGAAGCATTAAAGATGGTTTTAAGTTTATTCCTGTCTCAAGAATCCTGCATTTGGATCCTTCCATTTTCTTCCGCTTATCATTGGGTGCATAAAAATTTGTTCTCCATACAGCATTTTATACAACAATATTACAGTTTTCATATTTGCCAGTTGTTTTACAAAAAAAAATGGGTGAGTTGATGACTAATACAAAACTAACAGTACAACAGACAAACTAATCATTATCATATTAAAATGAAAAAAAAAGTAAGGCAAATTTCATTCTGGTTAGAAAAATGTGGGAGGATTGTGCTAGAGAAAGGGAGAGCCTTGCCTCACTTAAAAAATGCCTGTGGCTAAACTGCATTCAGGTCAATTATAGCAATCAGTTCACACATTTGGCCCCCTAATGACAAGAATAAGTAAGACACACAAACAAACAAAGAGATGGACTCATCAGCTGTTAAGTATTTACAATGGATGTTATTTAACAAGGTTTTGCACCCATGTATATTTATGCTTAGCCTTATGTAATTACATAGGAATAAATCCAGGCGTTATTTTACAGTGCCTCTTGGAACAGAGAGAGTGCAGTTACAAAGTAATTTTCTGCAAAACTTGTCACACACCATGTTGTAACCACTATTTATTATTATAATCAATTATAATCAAATTAATGGGTATTACAGATAAAGTTGCAAAAAGAATCCAGGAATCACTTAGGAGGAGAAAAAGACAGGTAGGTTTAGGAAAAAAATTGTCTACCAATGCCTATTGTCAGTCCTCACAGTGTGTTAGTGGGTCTGCACTGCCCAAGGCTCCACGTGTCTGCATTAGAATGAGGTTTCGAATGTTATGGAGGTCATGACAGTGCAGCATAAAGCAAGGATTCTTGTCAGTGTGACAGATTTCTGCAAATGGCAGGAAAAGCATGCAGGAGCAGACTGATTTTCCTGAGGTACTTTGGGTTTTTAACAAATAAAGACTAAAATGAGCTATTACTGGGCCACACAGAATGTCAGGAATGGTGTGGAATGTCAGGTCTGTGTTAAAAATGCGTAATGAAATATGTAACCTGTAGACTGTTAGCTGTCTTGCCTGCTTTTAACTTGATGGTATGCTTTCTGCTCAACAATCCATGTGAATGGTTGTATACACTTTGACAACAGCATAACAATCAGTTGGTGCACAGAGGCACTTAGCTGAGCAGTGTGGAAAAAAATGAACGTAATAGGTGAAAGAGAAAAGGTGGGAAAAGGAAAAGATGAGGCAAAAGGGGACATATTAGAAGAATACAACATCTGGAGAAAAGTGAAGGTAAATTCTATAAGATTATATATATGTTCAAAGCAAGGAACTTGGTGAGGGTGAAAAACACACAAACCAAAAAAGAAGCATGGTAGTTGTTACTGTCATGGTCCTGGGCCTATCAGGTCCCTGTACAACTGCTGCCAGAGCTTGGTCTGCACTGCCGACAATAAGTTGGACTCACTCTCGGTTGACATTGAACCCTGCCAGGGGTTGCTTTTTGTGGCTGGTTCAGTTGATTTCATCGAGCAATGACCTTCAACTCACACTGGGGTCATTTGTGGCAACTGTGATGCAACTGAAAGAATTAGCGCCTCAAAGTCAGAGACCCTGGTCTTCAGTTGGAAGACTCTACCCACACCAATTGTTGTGAGTTTTGAGTACTGACTGAAAGATCGAGATTGCAGATACATGTGGAATGAGGTTCTTCTGATGGTTTGCTGGGCTCAGCCTTAGAGATAGGGTGAAGAGCTCATCCGTTTGAGAGGGACTTGGAGTAGAGCCACTTCTCTTCCACATCAAAAAGAGCCAGTTGATGTGGTTTGCATAGCTTACCAGGATGCCTCCTGGGTACCTTCTAGGAGAGGTGTGCTAGGCATGTTCCACTGGAAGAAGGCTGTGGGGCAGATCCAGGACATGCTGGAGAGAGTACATTTCTTAGGAATGCCTTGGTGTCCTCCCGGGAAGAGCTGAAGGAGCTGGCCAGGGAGTGAGAGGTCTGAATGTCTCTGTTTAGACTGCTACCCCTGCGACCCAGACCCAGATAAGCAACAGAAAATAGATGGATGGATGGCGATCATGGGGCATAGGAAATCAGGTAGTAGGTAGAGTAATCCCTCGCTACTTCGCGGTTCGCTTTTCGCAGACTCGCTGTTTCGCGAGTTTTTGCGGTACTCGTTCTTCATATGCGTAGTACCTGTTGTACAGTAATGTATATATTTGGTGTATAAGTGTGTGGGGAGGGTTTATAAAAACTTAAAATAGTGTATAACTTCTCAAATAATATATAAGTATTAAAATAAATATAGCGTCCCTACTTCGCAGATTTTCACTTATCGTGGGTGGTCCTGGAATGTAACAACCGCAATAAGTGAGGGATTACTGTATGTATAAAACCAATACTGGAAATAAACAAGAGTGTGCACTTTTCTTTTTAAAAGTATAGTAAATGGAGCAATCAGGGCATCAGAGGCCCAGTGTGTTGGACATCCAGGTGAAAAATACCAGGTGCAAAGGAAACCACTCCAAAAGTATAGTTAAGATCAACTGATCAACCAGCATTGCACCTCTACTTGATGGTCTGCATGACCTAACACAGTGCTTGATTTTGTGTACAGTAGTAAAACTATATGCTACACTATACAATATAAAAAGGACATTCAATAAATCCACTCAGTTATTTACTAGTTTCCATGTACTACAAATTACAGTAGCAACAGTGTGATTCTATTATGTGAAATCTTTAAATGGTTGTCTGCCCTTGATGGTCAGTCTACACTTAGCTAATGGAATATAATATACCAAGTGGCCAGTTTCAGCACTGAATGTAATATGACAAGTGTATTTGCAGCCATGAACAACTGTAACTTTTTCCATTTTAAAGAAAAAGCAGGTAGTACCACAAACACAGTTTCCCTTTTATAATTTAAAAATGCAACAGCAAACTGGTTTTAAATATTTGAGAAGAATCTCAAAGATGGCAAATAGAATAAAAATAAAACAGAATTTCCCAGTTCTGGAATAAGATAAAAGTACAGTATGTGCAAAAACTAAATGAAAGTTCAGATTATTGTATTCATAGCAACCAGCATACTCATAAACTCGATATACAACTGTAGTAGTTATTGTAAGCCATAGCTTTATGTCCCCAAAACTACACTACAAATTAGGGCTCTGTTGCAACAGCGACAACATGATGACAAAAGCAGAAGTCACAGTGGAAAACTGCTGCTTCTTAGTCTCTTCATTGGAAGGTAAGCTTCAAGGTACTCGTTAAGCCACATATATACAGTACCAGTCAAAAGTTTGGACACACCTTCTAATTCAGTGTTTTTTTATTATTTAAAAATTGTCTGCATTGTAGATTAACACTAAAGTCATGCAAACTATGAAGAAATACATATGGAACAAAAAAGTATTAAACAAACCAGAATATGTTTTAGATTCTTTAAAGTAGGCACCTCTTGCTTAGATGACAGCTTTATACATTTTGGCATTTTATCGGTCAGCTTTATGACTGATAAAATGCCAAAATGCCAGCTTTATTAACATCTGTGGCTTGTCAAGAGTTAATTTCTCAAATTTCTTGCTCTCTTAATGTGTTTGAGACCATCAGTTGTGTTGGGAAGAGGTAGAGTTGGTATACAGTGAGTACATAGTAATAGTGAATTCAGTAATGTTCTAATCCATATTATAGTAAGAACTACTCAACTAAGTAAAGAAAAATGACAGTCTAAATTAAATTACATCAATAAAAAATGAGGGTCTGTCAATCTGAAAAATTTCAAGAACTTTGAAAGTATCCTCAAGTGCAGTTGCAAAGAGCATCAAATGTTATGATGAAACTGGCTCTCCTCAGGACCACCCCAGGAAAGGAAGACCAAGACTTACCTCTGTTATACAGGATAAGTTCCTCAGAGTTACCAGCCTCAGAAACCACAAGTTAACAGGATCCCAGATAATAGCCCACCTAAATGGTTCACAGAGTTCAAGTGGCACACTTCAACATCAACTGTTCAGAGAAGACTGCATGAATCTGGACTTTGTGGTTGAATTGCTGCAAAGAAGCTACTTCTAAGGCAGAACAACAAGAGGAAGAGAATGGTTTGGGCCAAGGAACACAAGGAATGAACATTAGACCAGTGGAAATTTGTCCTTTGGTTTGATGAGTCCAAATGTGAGATTTTTGGTTCAGAATGCCATGTCTTTGTATACCACAGAAAAGGTGAGCAGATGGTTCCTACATGTGTATTTCCCACCATGAAGTATGGAGGAGGAAGTGTGATGGTATGGGGGTGCTTTGCTGGAGACACCGTTGGTGATTTATTCAAAATCCAAGGCACACTTAAGCAGCATGGCCACCACAGCATTCTGTATTGACATGCCATCACATCTGGTTTGCGCTTAGTGAAAACGATGCATTCTAATGTCGATGTCCTGAATAAAAACAGTTCTGGCAGTAAACCACTCAGTTAGTGCAGATAAAATCATGTAATGGCAAGAAGCTTATTAAGTGTCCATACATTATTATTTAGCAGTGGAGATGGTAAAAAAAAAAAACAAAAACAAAAAAACAAAAACAAAAAAAGTGAACATAAGGTTTAAAAGTTTGCAGGCCATCATTTGTTTTCCAACAGGTCAATGACACAATGACAGTGACACACCTCCAGGCTATGTAAGGTCTATTTGACCAAGAAAGAGGGTGCTGAAGTGTTGCATCAGATGACCTGGCCTCCAATCACCTCATCTAAACCCAGTTGAGATGGTTTGGGATGAGTTGGACCGCAGAGTGAAGCCCAAAATTATTCATACCCCTGGCAAATGACACAGGCATCTCCCATAAGATAATAAGACAAAGTACAAGAGGCATCATTGTGGGAGAAAATAGTTCTCAGCTTTTATTTACATTTGAAGGAAAAAGTGGCATGTCCAAAATTATTCATATCATTTTCAATAATAAATAGAAAAGCCTTTATTGGCTATTACAGCAATCAAACGCTTCCTATAATGGCTGACCAGCTTTTTTCATGTCTCCACTGGTATTTTTGGCCATTCATATTTAGCGATGAGCTCCAACTCTTTCAGATTGGAGGGTCTCCTTGCCATCTCCTTGCTCCCTCCACAGATTTTCAATTGGGTTCAAATCAGGACTCTGGCTGGGCCACTGCAAAACATTAATGTTTTTGTCCGCTAACCATTTCTTCACCACTTTTGCTGTGTGTTTTGGGTCATTGTCATGCTAAAATGTCCAATGCCAAGTTTCTGTGCAGACTGCCTGATGCTGTTGTTGAGAATCTTGATATATTGCTCTTTTTTTATGGTGCCGTTTACTGTGACTAGGTTCACTGGTCCACTGGCTGCAGTGTGCAGTGTCCGTTGGACTGTCTGCCTTGAGATGTTGCCACCAGCAGAGCCCAAATTCACCAGGGTGGCCTTGGTGGTGATCCTTGTATTCTTTTTCACCTCTCTCACTATCCTCCTGGCCAGCACAGGTGTCACTTTTGGCTGCCGATCACATCCTCTGAGATTTTCCACAGTGCGGAACGTCTTGTATTTTTGAATAATACTTTGCACTGTAGCCACTGGAACTTGAAAACATTTAGATATGGCCTTATAGCCCGTTCCTGACTTGTGAGCAGCCACGATGCGCAGCTGCAGGTCCTTAGTAAGCTCTTTTGTCTTAGCATGACTGTCCACAAACCAACTGTGGAGAACTGCTGTTTTTCACCTGTTGAGTTGATTAAAACAGCTGCTCCCAATGAATCACGGTAATTAGGATGCTTCAGAATAGCTTGGATTATTTGAAATGGTATAGGACTTTGGATTTTCCCATAGACTCTGACATTTTGCAAAGGGTATGAATAATTTTGGACATGACAGTTTTTCTTCAAATGTAAATAAAAGCTGGGAAAAGTTTTTTCCCACAATGATGCCTCTTGTACTTCATCTTATTATCTTCTGGGAGATGGCTGTGTCATTTCCGGTCAACAAAAAAAAATATTGCTGGTTGAATAACACACACACACACACACACACACACACACACACACACACACACACACACACAGAGGGTGATGATATTCAAGGATGAGGGAAGGCAAAACCGGTGCCAATACAATCTTTTGTCAGTTCAAATACTATACTACTATATATACTACTGTAAGTGCTGTTTCAGTGTGTTGCCACATCTTGCTGCAGTCTTTTTATAGGCTGGTTGATCGGCACCGGAATGTCTTCCAGGTGTGAAAAAGCTAAGAGGAAACATTTAAAATGTCCAACTATTTTGATATGACTCTGTAACACTTCTAAGAACCTTGTTAAAAGCCAGCTGGATGGTGTGAGTGACACACAGCAGCAGCACCACTTGATCATGAAGGATATCATCAAACACACATCTTACTGCTTGGCCTGTGTGCAAACCCCAAAAGTGTTTTTCATGTAGAATGACTCTCTCCACTGCACAGTTAAACTGATGAGAGACATTATACTGACACTGCTAGTCAAAATATCAGCAGTGAAACTGATGGCTGAAATGCCCTGCAAACATATGAATGTGTTTTTTTTTTTTTTTTTTTTACAACATTGTGTGACTTTGATAGTAAGGTTTATGTGATATGATGACAGCTCACACTTTCCTGTACGCTGAGAAGATGACAAAATGCCATATTATCTACAGCTTGTCATCAAGAGCAATGCAATGGGTAAGAGCTTCTATTATTTTTACAGGACATAGGTTGTATCTGCACATTTTCTCTTGTTTCTACAGTGTTTACTGCAAAGCAGGTTATAGCTGTTTCCCACTACACACATTTGCAAACTCATGTAACAATAACTCCTGTAAAAATAAACAAAATGTATCATACAAAATACCACTGCAACTATATGACACACACTCTGTTCAGCTCAAGTTAACACCTGTTCCCATTTATTCCAAAAGAATGAGACACTCAGAGCTGTCAGCTAGAGCTCTGGGAGACCAGATCTAATTATTTTGCACCTTAGCAGGGAACTTACGTTTCATTTTACCATCTCCAAACCACAACTATCCCTAATTTCCTGACACTCCAAGGCAAAACAGTAATTATCAACTTTTATTAGCTATCTGTAATGGCTCTTGACCAATTATGAAGTGGTTGGAAAATTAGTTGTGTCAGAGAAAGCAAGAAGGGACACTCAATTGTTTGTTGCTTGAGGCCATCTTTGAGAAGTTATTTGTCAGAGAACAAGTGAGTCAAATGAAACACCAAAAAATAGGGGAGAAAAAGTGAATGACTTTGAAGAGATGTGGTACGGTGGTGCAGGAGAAAAAGGGCAAACTACTCAACGGGGCCACCTGCAAGTCCTCAGAACTTGTGCTTAAACAGCCTGCGAAATGGCTTCCTGGGGTCACATAACCTCGAATTGTTTCAAGAAAAAGAGGGTGTACTGTATATAATGTCATGTATTTCACCTTCTCCTAACCACTGAGTGATAATGGCAAGAAAAACATAGAGTAAATGTGGGCAGAGTCTTCAGGCTTTGTTTCTGTTTTGTTTATCAGGCATCCGCAGATCCCTTCCAGTGTAGGCGTCTAGGGTAATGGATTAGAGTGCTGGTGCCAGTGATATCATGGTTGAGAAGGAACTGCATATTTTAGAGTTTCTTTGTCTCCATGTGAGGCCTATGCATTTCACTTGTGAGTTAGACTGTTACTGATATGCCCCCTGGCATAGTGGTCCACTGTGAGTATAATTTAGTGCAGCAACACTGGCAAACCCAAGGGTGTTAAAGAATGGTAACAAGCTGGCCAAAGAGGATTTAACTTTAGTTTGTGACTGCAGGAGTATGAGAACTTCTGCATACAAAATGCAGCCAGGTGTACCAGCTTTTAATAAAAAATGTGCAGGTATTGTATACTACCTGCCAGCATATCAGTAATGATAGCTAAAACTGTAATAAAAAACATTTGGTGTTTTGGTTCTTGAAATAAAGTTTTTGTTTGTTGTAATGGAAGGAAAGTGGGACAGTAATAATTGCTGATCTATGAATAGCAATGAAACAAATGATAATCAGGTTTATGCACATCCACAACTCATCTAAGCTCATCAGCCAGTTTATTAGGTCGACCTGTTTCAGTTTCATTCCTTGAGTGAACTCTGTATAACAAAGATAAACTGACAATTCTCTGGTAGTGACCCCTTTCACACACAATAATAATAATAATAATATAACTAGCTACTTTTGGCTGCTCCCTTGCCACAAGGGGTTGCTCGATTTGCTTGATTTGACAGGGTTTTGCCATTCCTGACACATCCTCCAAAGGGTTTTGTGTCTCCCACTAGAATTAAAACAGCAACCTTTCACTTGCCAAGTGAAAGGTTGCTGTCCACTACACCATTTGGAGGCACATTTATAATAATATAACTAACAGTGTAAAATTACACATTCATGCAGCTTTAAATGAACTGAAAACCAACATGGTTTACAAACAGTCATGCTGTGTCCAGCGTTGTTTTGCCCTTTTTAAAATGTGAAATAGCAGCAGACCTGAGATTCAAAGTGTGAGGGTGCTGCTCAGATACAATGCAGTAAAAAAAAAAATCCCCTACGAGTATTTGTTTCTAAGGTAACTTGATGAGCTTTTTATAGGGAAAGAAGTTTTGCTGTTATTGCACGAGTTAAAAGAAGAAACAATTTATTGAATATAGATTCAAAATTCTGATTTAAAAATGACATTTTTACAATAACTAAATAGTTATAGCCTAGATGTAATAAACTCCTCTATTCCATGAAAATGGAGGAAGACTCATTCTGACATTGGTGACACGATCACTGAATCGATGGCCTTACAAAGCCTTTTGGAATATACTACTATCTCTAGATCCCTTGCCCATGTATATGAATTGGAGTTTAACAAATAGAAAGCTGCCATTAGTGTTAAACAGCACAGGGCAGCAGCTCACTGGGTTCTTTATTGAATGAAGTGAGGTAGGAAATCACTACCAGCTTTAGCTCTGACTTAAAACAGCTCTGTGCTACTGGAAGCTCAGAGGGATAAACAGTTAATGCATGCAACATGTGATCGCTGTCAGATGACCCAAACAGTCACTGATAACTCAGTTTTCAATAAGTCAGATCTCTAAAATGTGACAGCACACACTAACCCGGCTGATGCCTCGTGACACCTGTGCTGTTTCTGGTTTTGCTCCTCAGTACTACACTGTTACACAGCACTGTAACTAATTAAGCTGCTGTCAGTGGCTGTCGCGACACCCGCTAAGAAACCAAGAGTCCACACTTGGATTACATTAAGCCAGTGGCCTTTCATTATATTAAGGCCTTGCTCAGTCATAAATGTCTGCTTCAGGCACTGGACGCTGCTCATTATCCTGCTCCTTTCAATGCCAACCACACATGAATGGGACCTTAAACACTGAAGCTCACAGAAGAGAACACTTTCTCTTTAACCCATTACCCATCTGGAAAGAAAATTGGGGTGGGGTGGGGGGTTGTTTATGCTTCTAGTTATTTTCCATATGGGTAGACACCAGGACCTTTAATGAAGACTTTTGGGAAAAGAAGCCTCAGCCTCCCCATTTAACCTATGCCTAGTACAGGGTGTTTAGTATGACTCACTCACATTTTAAAAAATGAGCATGAATCATCACTCTGTCAGTCTTAGAGCTACATCAATCCTGATGAAGACCAACTCAGTTCTAATATTTTGTGTCATCACGATTTGTGCATTATTCACAGCGTTTGCTAATAATGAAACAGAGAGGATGAGCCTGCTGCTGTACTGTACAGTACTGTGATATAAGATTAGACAAACCTTGGTCTCATCATTGAAAACTTTTTTCAAATTCATCATAGTCAGGCCCGTTTGTGCCTTCAGACAACTGTGACAAACAATGCCATGTCACGACTAAGCCTTTGGATATTTGCCACAATCGATAACTTTCAGTTTCATTACACTTTCATCATATGGTGAGAGTGCAGAGTACAGTTGTGTGTATGGGTAATGGGATAAAGGACCAAACAGAATAAGTAGATCAAAATGGACTTAAGTCACAACAAGGCCTCCATATCCATACGGGCAAGGCAGCAAAAAAAAACCCCAAAAAACCAAGAAAGTTTCTAGACAGGTTAGCAAAACAAGAACAAGTAACAAGCAGAAAATATACTGACAAACTAACAACATGACAGTCTGTGAGCGTACCTGCTACCTGCAATTATCATCCAGTCCCACCTTGCTTATTAGTATAAGCCCCGCATCCGGATCTGTGATTAAAAACTGCTCACTAACTTTTAAGTGCTTATTTTTAATTTACACATTTGGTCAACAGCCTTATGCAAAATGGATGGCTAACAATAGCCCATTGCTAAAAATACAGTATGCAACAACATCATTGCAGCTTTGTGACACTGGCTTTAATTAAACCAAACCATCGTGCAATGTGGTAAAGCCACAAGAGAGTTATAACAAAAGGGCAATTAAAGATGCTGAACACAACTGGTGGTGTTTCTCAGAGATTCTTTTAACTAATTTTGAAATTAAGATTAGTTAATATGACTTCAAGGGCTCACTGGACTAATACAGCCTGACATAATAATGGTATAAAAAATTTAGCAACATGAAGCATTTGGCTGATTGCTGTGGTCTTATTATTTGGATAGATGTGATTGGGCTGGAAGTATGTATTACTGGTATTTACTTCAAAAAAATGCCAAATACATATACTTTGTTTTTTTTGCCTTATTACACAAGTTCTTCCAGCCTCACTGCAGAAATGTAATGTGACCAAAGAGACATTTGTGTGCAACTGGACCTTAATGTGCCCTCAATGTGCTTTAGGTGCATTATCAGCTGTACTTAGTGCACTTAGTCCATGTATGACTGAGAAAGAATGCCAAGAGTAAACAAGACGAAAACATGTGGTAACACAGACTGGCTTTCAGGTATTATGCCTGAAGCCCACTTAAAATTCTGTGTTACACTTGAAATGCAAGCTGGCAACTAAGCTCAAAAGTTGCTCAGGAAATCTCTCTTGAATAATTATACTGCTGCAGTCCTGACCGTTTGAGGGTATCCAGTATGTTTGCTGAAATCATACTTTAAGTGAGAAAAGATTCATAAGCATCCAAGAAAGAACATGACAGTCTAAAGTACCAGGCTGTGGTACAAGCTCTGTTGCTGGGGTTGTTTCCAGGGTGCACTTTTGCAAACTCAGGAGACAGAACAATATTTTGTTTGGGGCTTTTTATTGTGCTCACTATAGAATCTTAAAAAAATAATAAAAAAAAATCTTGGATTCACTGGGAAAGACTCTCTGAGAGCAGAGAACTCAACTGTTTCTGAGTGAAATGGAGCATTGCATTTGTTCAGGCAGAACATTGCAATCATGCTCTACATCAGGCGATAAGTGTTAGCTCTTGCATTCACCAGTCACATTCAAAAAATCACTGAGGTGGTCTTTATAATCTCACAGCAAAGTTTCTCACTTTGCTAAACGTTCGAGCCAAATCATTACTTTTAATAGAAGTAGACTCTGCCACAGCCACAACCCTGTGTATAATCTCAGAGTCAGTTTCATTTAAAGTACAGTTTGTCAAAGGACTCTGTGAAGTCCTTGTGAAAAACTAAGTACACCCCATGATTCAATAGCTTGTAGAGCTACTTCTAGCAGCAATGGTTTGAAGTAATACAGTAATTTTTTACATGACTATCATTCTCTTTCATTGATGTGAAGGAGTTTTAGCTCACTCTTCTTTCAGTTCATTGAGTTTTGCAGGCCTTAATTTATACACAGTTTTCTGAAGGTCCTGCCACAGCATTTCATTTGGGCCGAGGTCTGGACTTTGGGTTCTTGCAACACTTTGATATTTTTTTCTTTTTTAGCCATTCTGTTGTTGATTTGCTGGTGTGTGTTTAGGCGTGCTGTCCTGTTGCATGGCCCAATTTTGGCCAAGCTTTAGCTATTGGAAAGATGGTCTCACATTTGACTCTAGAATACTTCGTATTCAGATGAGTTCATGGTCGACTCAGTAACTGCAGGGTGCCCAGGTTGCGTGGCTGCAAAACAAGGGCAAATCATGATCCCTCCACCATAGAGCTGGGCCTTTACAAACCTAAGCTGTACTGCCATGTTATTTTTAGCGAGAAGAGGCTTTCACCTAGCAGCTCTTTCAAATAAGTCATACTTGTTCAGTCTTTTTGAGCAAAATAAAAGCAAATTCAATGGTTCTGTGTAATGGTTAGCACTATTGATCTTGACTCATAGCAAGAAGGTTCTGGGCTTAAACCTTGTGGTCAGGTGGGGCCTTTCTGTGTAGAGTCTGTATTCTCTACCTATGCTTGTTTGGGTTTCCTCCTACACACCTAACACACCATTAGCTTAATTGTTGATATGGGAATGTGAAAGTGTCCCTCTATGTTAAGCCTGTGATGGACTGTCAACCTGTCCAGGGTGTACAGGTCACCCCCATTACATACATATTGTAATGATTATAGGCTTATGAGGCTGGTACTTCACATCAATTCTTTGTGTGAAGTTGTTAGATAATCCAGTCAGCTGGAGAAATGCGGGTACTTTATTGTGAACAAAATTGAAAGACCCTGGTAACCTAAAGGTAAACACTGGGGCCAAAGTAGCCCTCGGCTGCTAATTAGCACAGGCATCCCTGCCAACAACACCACAGCATATAGTAGTTCAGTTCATCTGAGGTTCTATTTACCAGCATATGGTAAAATAGGTGTTAAACTGGGAGTGGGAGACATACTGTACAACAGTTTGACAATCATACAATTGGTGGATTGATTATATAATTCAGATACATTATTTGATTATGAATAGGATATGTATAGTCTTTAACCATGTTCTAGTTGTGTGTTTGAACCTGCATCTATTATGGACAGCTAACACAACTATTATCTCATGAATACTGAACCATGTTTTGAATATGTGGCGTGTCTCAGTTCATCAGTGGATATACAGTTAAGGAAGTTACGAAGGTTCACATTCAAAGATGTGTTTTCTGAGTTTTAGAACAAAGAGTTCCAGAACTGAGGGTTGTTTGCTTTTTTTGTTTAATTTCAGATAAAACTGCATCCAGTACGAGGTGAATGGGGATTAGACTGCAATGATTCTGACTGTGGATTGCTCACTGCTGATAGTTTATATAATCAAAAGGAAGGGATATCCTGTCTGATGAAACATGCAGGCTTATTCTCAGAGGAAGTACAATAAATTTAAATCTCTCTCATGCTTAGCAAACAGAATCTATGCTTTTAAATTCAGGAAGGAGTCATTTCATCGTGTTTGTTTTCAAAATGCTTATCTTTATTCAGTAGATGCTATTTTTCATGAAATACAGCAAAACAAATAAAACAGACTGCCTGCAATGCACAGCTTACAAAATAATATTTAAATGTTGCTATTAATAAGGTATATAATCCTTCCACTTAGCTTTAGTGGTTTTCTGGTTGTAAAACTTTCATCAGAATTAAATAACAATTATGTTACACATTATGTTATGTGATGGATCAACTAATAAGAGGGGAGGTCAAACCTTAATTAAAGGGGTACTTAAGTAATTTACTATTCCCTTTCATAAAGTTTGAAATTGACAAATTAAAACCATACAATGAGGCTACTGCCATGCAGGTCAGAGAGGCTGTACTGAGACCCATGAGAGAGTCTTAAAATTAGGTAAATAACGCTTCAGCTGAAGAACAATGCATAACACATAACACTGTTCTGTTGTAGATTTGCTGGTGTGTTTTAGATCATTGTCTTGTAGCATGACGAAATTTTGGCCAAGATTTAACTGTCGGAAAGATGGCTTCACATTTGACTTTAGAATACTTTGGTAAACAGAGGACTTCATAGTTGACTCAATGACAGCAAGGTGCCCAGGTTGTGTGGCTGGAAAACATGCCGCTGTGCTTAACAATTGGTATGAGGGTTTTTTTGCTGATATCTACAATGCCATGCTGTGCATTGTGGCCAGATGTTTTGTCTTTGGTTTTGTCTGTCCAAAGGACTTTGTTCCAGCATTGCACGGTATTATCTTGGGGTGAATTTGTTGTGATGTCTATTCGTGTGAAGATTGGTTACTGTCCTGAATTTTTTCCACTTGTGAATAATCCTTCTCAGTGTAGAATGATGGAATTCAGATTGTTTGGAAATGGCCTTATAACCCTTCTCAGATAGCAACAATTGCTTTTGTAAGATCATTGCTGATGTCTTTCCTCCTTGGTACTGTGTTAACTCATTCCTGAATGCTTTTTTTTTTTTACCATTGTGTAAATCGGTGGACTGGCCTTTTAGTAGAAAAAGAAAAGAAAAGAAAAGAAAAGAAAAGAAAAGAAAAGAAAACAGACTGACAGCTGGTAAAAGAGGATGGTCAAAATTGTTTTAAAGCTATTCTGATTTTTAGTCTATCCTGTAGGTCAGTGTCTTAGAACACTAGAACATACAGTTCCCTATTACAATTACTATGAAAAGCAGGCTTGAAATTTTTGAAAAGTGTCGGCTAATAACTAATTAAAAACTAATTTAGAAAGGCCAAAGTTGGTTTGAGGGAAACTAGATACAGTCTCTCCATTACTGAGTTTTGTTCACCTGGCATCACTGACTAATTTATTTGTCATCTGTAAAATGTCTCGCTTGAGACATATCTTGATCTTGATCTTTAAAAAAAAGCATTTATGGGCTTTTTTTTTTTTTTGGGATTCTGCTTCCACGTGAGAGCACATTATACAAGTGTTTTCACAGGTGTTCATATGTATATACAGAAAATGGCAATCCACCAACACAGTTTTGCTCAGGAAATTGCAATCCCTGCTAAGTCTTGTGTTTTATTCTGTTTTGCAGTGCAGAACTCCTACGCACACACATTTAAAAGGACAAATTGAGATACTGATTCCAAAATTTTTTTTAAATAATACCTCATATTAAAAAGTTATTTCATAACAAATGAAATGACCAGTGGAAAGTTTTCAAAAGGTCACACAGCACATAGATGAGGTCAATTGTATCCCTGACATAGTCTGCCTGGGATAGCTGGAATGACTTGTGGGAAATGGTCTACATTACAAATCACATCTGCACTGAATGCCCTGTAGCAGTTTTTTCATGATTAATAATGCACTGATTTTTTTTCCTTTTTATACCTATCTCCTTTGCCAGTACAATATTTCATATTGCAAACTTCAAACTTGGTCTGAGCGGTGTTTGAATAAAGGGACCAAAGGTACAAAGTAACAGCTGTGCATCAACCCTGGAGCTGTTCATCCAGCTTGAAAAACTAATGACACTCTTCAATGAATATGAATAGATACAATGCCATTTATCATATTTTGAAGCTGCTCATCATCCTCCTCATCTTTATAATTATCACTATAAAAAATACCTGGCCCTCGGTCTGGACATCTGTTGGCATGGCAGCACACACACCTCTGCCGCACTGGCATGTGCTGTGATCTGATGTTTGCGTAACTCAAGGCTCATTAAACTCAGATGCAGAGGCAATATTGTTAGCAGCAGACCAGCACCACGTGCTTCATTGATGAAGAAAGCTGTCAGTAATGCTTTTTTTTTTTTTAATCTATGTCTCTTTTGCAGGTTCTAGTGCAGTAGAAAAGTAACTCTGCTTAAAGTCTGTATGCTAAACAATTATGCTTTAAACAAAAAGTGCAGCTGAGGCTGTTTGCCGTTATTTTTTCACGCATGTACGTGGCCACAAAGTAAAGTCAATCCACCCATTTTCTTAACTGCTTATCCAACCAGGGTTACAGGGGGCTGGAGGCTATTCCACATGACTTTAGGCGAGTGGCAGGTTACACTCTGGACAGGTGGCCAGTTCAACACAGGGTGAACAAAAAGAGGCAGAAAAACATTCACACACTCAAACACGGCCTGCGGCCAATTTCTAATCACTAATTAAACTTAAATTAAACAAGCATGTCTTTGGTCCGTGGGAGGGAATCGGAGCACTCGGAGGAAACCCACATGGGACATGCAACTCTACACAGAAAGGCTCCAGGCATGTTCTAACACACACGCTTTGTACTGAGAGCCTCAGCGATAACCACTGCATTCACAGCCTAAAGTACTGGAAGAATTATAATTTGGACCTGACAATAGTACAAGAGGGCAAGTTAGAATTATAATAATTATTCCTCTTCTTTTTAATTCAACAGTTAAGCTGTGGAAACTAAAGGCCAAGTTTTTTTTTGTCCCACATTTCTGCAGGTGATAGATGTAAACTCATCAGGATCAGAAATCATGTAATTCAATGTGAATAAATAAATAAATAAAGCCCACAACAACTAGTGAGCGGAGAGCCATGTATCACAAAGCGAATATAAGTGCCTGTTAGACATAACAGGCTCTTAAGATAGAGATCTTAGTATTTCAAAGGCTGTAACACTATGGGACACGGTACAAACTTTATTTCACTGAATAAGATATGATTTCATCATTGTTTACATACTCGCAGCAAAGATTTAAAAATTTGAAAGAGAAGGCAACACACATGCACGGAATAGCTGGCTAATGAAAAAAAAAGAGAATATTAGGGGGGTAAAGGCTGTCAGTGAAGAAAATTAATTCTAAGTCTGCATATTAAAAAAGAAAGTAACACACACGAATGTAATCTCATCATTTCTAACGCGTGTCAGAGCTTTGCTTCTGTAGTGAGAACTAGTTCAGTGATTTTGCTTTTGTTTTTGGAGAAATGCTAAAAAAAGTTACAACAATGAACAGACCTCTCACACCTGTGGGGCTTAATCAGTGGCAATAAAAGACATTTGTTCTCCCAGTTTTTGAGAGGCAGTTCTCAGCTGAACTGAGGCAGGTGAACACTCACTACATTGTGACAAACTTGTTTATTGCTGGTTGAATAATAGGAGATAAAGGGCAGACGTGTAGGAGCTCTGGTGGAAAAGAAAATCAGTACATTGTGGCACCTGTAATATACCAAAGGCATCAAATCCAAAACCCAATAACTGTCAGCAAATAAATGAGAAAAATCTATTTGCAATGTTTGCAGAAGGTTCAATTATAAAATACAATAATGACTTGTTCTTTCACAGATAATCAGCTCATTTCCATAAATGAATGTTTCCCTTAGCATTATTGATGAGTGTATAGCAGTGTTCAACAAATGTAAACAGTGCTGAGTTATGATTTGAAATAAATGCGCAGTCATGCATTCCAAGGAAGGGATTTATATTCTCTACCCTTCAGCAGAAATATCAGCAGAGCAATCGTTTGTTTTCCTCCCCTCCCCAGTGCACTATTTACCAGCTGCGAGGAAGTAAATCTCTTTATCTAAATAAATTAATCAAATCACAAACACACTTTACTGAAGAAAGTCCTCATAGTCATACTCAAACACAAATGCAATTGAAAAACACATTAGCCTCGGTTAAATTTTGTAACCTTAAAAAGAATCTGAATATGGAGATTATTTTTTTCCAACATTGACACCCAGAAGTTTGCAATATTATACAATCAAAGGCATTTTTGTATATTATAGCACCATGTCATCAGAATGGACAAAGTCAGTATATTTCAAACCTGTTATCTCCATCTAACTGCATACAGACTGTTTTTGAGCAATGGTAGTAAGGTGAAACCTATTAATTTTTATATAACAGCATGTTTTTCCATCCATCCATCCATCCATCCATCCATCCATCCATCCATCCATCCATCCATCCATCCATCCATCCATCCATCCATCCATCCATCCATTTTCTTCAAGAAAATACATTTAAAGTGTTTTGGGGTTTTTTTGACAATAACAAAGCAAACATTGTGACAACCATTGCAGGGTTCATGAGGATTTTCTGGGAAGCGGTAGAGTCAGCCATGATAAAATGCTGGAACACCTAACAGTAGTTGAACTCCTTATCCCGCTGCAGCATTTCATTTATTTAGCATTTCTAAATAAATGTCAGTTTTAATAGTCTTCTAAGTCTTCACTCTGCTCAATATGATCTTCTTTTAGGTCAATGCTTCCACATAAAGGCAGATCCTTCTCTAAATTCAGACTGATTTATCAACAGAAAGACTCGGGAAAATCAGTTAGCTCCTTTTACTGCAGTATACAACATTGTGCAACAAGGGAGCTGACCTTATAATAAGCACTGAGAAGCAATACCTCTGGGCTGCTCATGACAGAGCAGTTTTTCTGCTGAAGGCACCCCTTTAAAAATTTTGGGCTGCTGTTGTAAAGAGATTGGCTCCAGTGTTTTTACACTTCGAGATCAAAAAGAGTCTGATAGTATGTCACTGTTTTTTCTTTTTGCTGTGCCATCAACATTTTGCTACCGTGTGGTACTTATAAACTTAATGTCACGTTCCACTGTCATACTCACTACCCACTGCCATACTTCAAACATGCACCTTGTCATTGCTTATTATAATATGCTGCTCCTTTGTCCAACTCATAAACAGGACTGTCCCCTGCTATTTAAGCATGGAGCGCCAGTTCTGTTTTGTGTCATATGCTGGTTGTTAGTGGCATGCCAGTTTTACAGTTTGTTGCTGCTGTCTGACTGGAATATAGCACATGAATATAGGATGTCAGTGGGGTTCCACAGCCCCATACCAATGCCCATCCACATATGATACTATTTTACTTGTGCATGCTGCTGGTGAAAAAGGCATATGCTCTAAAACATTGCCTAATTGCTCAGTCACACTAAAGCAAAAATAGACCAACATTCTTGTGACTAAGAAAAAATTGGTCATTGCCCAGTGAGTGCATTGAATTTTGTTGCTATTGGATACTGATTGCAAGTAGTTGTTCAGTGCGCGCACTTTTGATCACAAGGTGATTGCACAGGTCACCTGGTGGGAGGCAACCTGTCTCCAAACAATTGCGATGTCCGATGTGAACTGACTGCAATCAGTCTCACACAGGCTGGTGAGAGTTTGCGGATTATTGTCTAATTTATAAATGTAGACAGGTCGCCAACATGTTCAATCAATCTCAATCAGTCTGTTTTGGTGACTGTCACTCATTCGTGTCTCTTTACAATAAGGGACTCACCTGAACTGTTTATCAGCTGGTTATATTCTGTTATATTCCTACCAAAACCAATGCTGTCGAGTGTCATTTTGCAGTTAAATCACTTTCCTCCAGCAACTATGTTACTGTTGGTGAAGAAATTTCTGAATTGATGACTCAAATCTATGAGATTCTAGCTGGATTCTGAATGTATGTAGTAAATATGAATTTATGTACATAGATCGCAGTATTATCACAGACTGCATGTAACTGCCTACTTGACACCACTGAATTGCAAACTGATCGCAGACTGACTTTGTCTTATTTTATCACAGTCTGAACTCACAGACGGTGATAAAAACACCTGCTAAATTACTATATAATAAGTGCCTTTGCAATTCCCACAACAGCAGAAGAATGGCACAGGCACAGAGAAAGAGAGAGGGAGAGAGAGAGAAAGAGAAAAAAGATAGAGGCAGACTCACAAGTTGAAAACGATACCAGCCACACTGTCACAGCTGGTAACTGACACTGACACACCATAAGTAATTGCCAAATGCTGAGCCCACCATCAACTGCTTCTCAATCTCAGCCTCACCACGGTTTTTCTTTGCATTGCAATGTTTAACCATTACTCACTTGGTACTTGGTAGACGATCTACTTAAAGATTTGATGAGTCATGAATTCTAAAGTTGCAAACACTGTTTGGGCTTAAATGCCTCTCTGTGCTCTTACCTGAATCCTTAATAGACTTCACAGATAGCAAAGGTCTTGCCATTCTCCTCTGACCTCTACATAATGAGGCACTTTTGCACACTGGACGGCTGTTAACTGGATATTTTTTGCCCAACCTACTATTCCTAATAGACTAAACATGTAGACTCTTAACATGTAGTCCAAAATCTTAAACCTTTTCTAACTTCCCAGATGATGGTAACAAAGTATCCAGAAAGAGAGAGAGAAGGCTAAGAGCATGAGACACTAGATAGATAGAAAATTTGCTGCAATGCATAGTGCATATTGCATATTGTGCGTGTCATTTCCCCTATCCACAGTACTTACCCTCTCACAACAGGATCTGTCATTCAGATAGACTCATAGATAGCATATCAAAAGGAAATGAATGTATGCTCTTCATTTTGTCTGCCCCAGAGATATCCCTATCTAAAAATATGCAGTAAAAGACCTCATGATACACATAGTATGATGAAAAAATGTGAAAAAAACACATAAGATACATTTTAAATCACAGTCACGGGGTATTACCAAAGTTCAGATAACAGCAACTGCTACTCAGGCATTTCTTTGACTCAGCATGCTGCCGTTGCTGGAATTTAAATCTCTGCTGGAGCCAAGATCTAAACCTTTTAGATGGCAGTGCAGTGGCCCTGCTTCTCCCATCATTTAGAGATTTTCAGACTCACATGATTCTGTCTGGGAAGTCCCATTAGCTTGGATATGCTTGGGATATGTGGCTTAGGGATGGATGTCCTGGAGCGCAGTTTGAGACAGGGTTGCTTTGATCCAGCAGCCAGTCTCTGTAGCCTTGGGTGCTGCTGTGTGAAGTATCAGTTCCACATAGAGTAACTATAAGGCCCTGGCTGCACTAACATCTCGCTGTGTGCCCTCTGGCTCAACACTGCTCTACACAAAGCAGGAAATCTTCCGAGGACATCCAGGATCACCATACAAATAACTAAACTTTTGTTTCACAGACCAGTGTTCATGTCAGTTATAATTAATAAACACAGCACAAATCCTCTCCAAGACACAATGCTTTATTCCCCAAGAGTTATTTTATCATCTTCTAGCATTAATTAGTTTATTTCCTGTTTAGGTTATTCCACTGGGAGAACTGGAGTCCTGTTTTAGCTGCTGTTCTGCTGAGTTCTGTAACTTCTGGAATCTTCGTGCTCTCAAAAAAACATCCACTAAATTACACATTATAATGATTATGATATTAACCAATAGAGTTGTTGGCACATAAACAAACTAGAGCTCCCACTAAAAATAAACAAGGAAGCCTGAAGGGGGTACTACAAAGCAAGTTTGACATAGTCAGGCTTTCTTTTTATTGACTAGATCAACAAAAGCTAAACTCTAACCAGAGGTCACTGGTAATACAACTGGGATTATGACCTTTCTTTGTTAATTCAGGCTTTCTGTTTCAGGCCCCGAAGAGACATCATTAGTGGAACATGTGCTAAAGATGCGTAAAGTCCAGATGCATTCAGGTCTGACACTGTCCCATAGCCTAATGAATGAGATGTGCAAATCACTTTAGTTTTTTGTCCAAACAAAAGTTAAATTAATTTCACTGCCTCTGTGATAAATAGCCTACAAATAAATCCGTTTTCTGATCTGTGTCCAGACTTGGTAGCAGATTCCATTGTCTGCAAAACCAAGAAAATGCATGCAAATTCCTGTTACTATGTGTCACATTTTGCACTGCTTTAACTTTACTGCACAGCTTCCTTTGCTGACATTAGTAAGATTTGGCTCACCAGGTTGAATACATAAAATACATTCTTTTATCAGGAAATTTACATATATCACACTTTGACTATATATGCCACCCGGGAAAAAAAGAATGACAACCAGAACTCTGAGCATTACCTGCTAAAAAGACAGCCAACATTGCGAAACTGAAACATGCCTCACTAACTCATTGTTCTCACTTCCAAGTACGTCCCTGTGGTGTCCTGAGGGATACAGCACGGATCATGGTTTTTGTCTAGCTTTTGCTTGATGTTAATCATCCAGCATGTTAGTACGCTGGCAGTCCATAGGTGTTACCCAGAGCATTGCAGACTCATATCTGAATGCTGTAGCTGTGTCTACCAGAGGCAGTGGCACCAATGGCAATATAGCCTCGTCTTGTTGTCTTTTGGTGTTGTTGGTCTTTTTGCTTAGCTTCTGGTGTAGAGAATATAGAAGTTATAATAAACAATATCACTGTTTCATGTCGCTGTTTTGTAGTGACATGAAACCAAGTCTTACAAATGAAAATTGTCTGGGCTACTCTTTTTTTTTCTTCGAGGTTTAATGTTTTGGTGAACACAGCTGTCATTCTCTTTCCTATTTTGAATTTGGTACACTATTTTTAGAATTTTTTATTTTAAAACAACTTAAAGCTTGCACAGGCAGTCTTCCTTGCTTTACAAATGTTTGCAAAGTCCTGGTCTGACGCAGAGCAAGCGGCACTTAGGATTAACTGCAAAAATTTGATGAGTTCATTGGAACAATAGGCAATAGTCTCACATCTAATCCTTAAGAATGACAATTCACTTTCTCCTTGCCTGTTCTATATGTGTTAAACATCACCCTTTGCATCGCAGAATCATTCAAAAGGGGTTTTATTTTTCTTGTTATTTCATGCCAATAGTTTGCTCATTAAATGAGTAATAAATTGGTATCAAAAGTGCTGTAATTACAGCTCGTGTCAGTTGCGTCTGTTCTATTAAATGGAATTCAGAAGGGGACTGCAGTGTGAGAGTCATGAAAAAAATGCTAAAAGCCAATGGTGAAAAAGACAACATGCTGCTGAAAGTGTGCACCATTTTTGTTTAAATGTAAGCTTCACTTTTTCTCCTCCTCCACTAATGGCTTCACAACAACCAGCTGAAAGTGGTGCAGTTAAATACGCTGAGCCGGAGAGGACCTGCTTAATCATTTAGGGAAAAAGAAGAGTACTTTCTTGTTGTTAAGAATGATAATAAAGTGCAAAACTCTCTTGTGTTTTTTCTTTTTTTTTTTTTTTTCCTGGGAGAATATAATGAGAGAGGTGCCCTAGTTTAACAAAGACTCTATCTTCTGCAGCGCACACAAAAAATCCAGACAAGACAAATATAGATAACATAATTAAATCAAACAACGTTGAAAGAAAATAGGAGCTCAGTTAGACGAGAAGCTCAAAATGGTGAACTGGATACTGAACAGCAAAGCCCTCGAGACATTCAAGACATACACTTAGGATGATTTCTGGGTGATGGTAGATTGTTATTTTTATGGTCTCTGAGGGGATTTAAATGTTGGCTTGACATACAGAGTTTTTAAATTAATACTCACTCAAAAATAAAAACTTCAGGCTTGATTCTTCTCTTTTAAATTCTAAAATGTTCACACTCGTATTTAAGATGAGTTCAAATAAAGACATTTTTCTATTGCACATTTTAGAGCAAAAGTAAGCCAGACAAACAAACAAACACTGACAGGTAAAGCAGTTCTGAAAAACAGTGAATGTATGTATATTTGCAGGAAATCAACCATTCATTCATATTCACTGTAAAATATATGGACTATTTTTTTTTTTTTATCAGTACTTCCAGCTCTATACAACTATCTACCTCTGGAGTGTACTGTTCTAGCAGTCTATGGACATACAGTAAAAAGCAAGCACAGAGGCCAATCTAAATGTAACCTCAAGATCTACGGCCAGTTTAAAATTAGAACACGTAAACAGGCAAAAAAGCAAAATTTTCCTAAAACTCTCCCAAATTGAAAACCAACTTTATTCTGAGCTTGGCTTTGGTCATTATTTCAAAAGGTCATCTATTCATAATATATTGTTCATACACATAATCAGCCACAACAATGCAGCAGCTTCTGCATGGCATCATCACTTTCCAGGAACAGTGTTGTGTCTTGTCACAGCTGAAAAAAATACTCAAGGAATTTGCCTTCACAATATAATGAAAATCTGCAGTGTGTGTTACTGTTGTTCAGCACTGCAATGCCATTATGACTTTTGATAAATAAGCAGATGTTAGAATATGTATACATTAGCTTCATAGTTCCCTTTAGGGTCTTATTTAAGTTTCTGCAGTTTCAGTGGTGAGATGGTGCAGTTCTTTCTTCTTTTTTATCAAATAGCTACTTGTTTTACTCCCTTTACCTGCAACAGTTTCGACTGCATTAACAGTAAGGATCGTAAGGATCAGTAAGGATCAGTGAATCAGTCACTACATAGTGTAGTGATTTATACACTTGCCAAGCAAGCAAAAGATCCCTGGTTCGATGCTGAGAGGAGACACAAATCCTTTTGGGGTTGTATCTGGTGTAGACACTCTGCCAAATCGCACATGCAGGGCTACCCGCTGTGGCAACCTCTTGTGAATAAGGGAGCAGCTGAAAGTAGCTTTGGCAGTAAGTATGTCAAGCAGAGCACTAGCTTTCGCTTCACCAGGTTTTGCTGTTCCCACTGTGGCTCACCAGTGTTGGGCTCGTTACTGTCATTTTTTTTTTAAACTAATGCATTACATTACTTAATTGCTCCCTGGAGAACTACTGAAGAAAAGCACCGGTAGAAATGGAGGCTTATCACCGCCTTTGTTACCTGTTAAAGATAATTGAAGAACCTTTGTAATGCAAGTAACAAAATAATTGTAAATGTAATGTGATTACTGAATGTAGCACAGTAATGCATTACATTACTGCATTACCAAAAATCTAATCTAATATTACAGCAAAACATTACACCAGTGCAGTTCAAGACTGCCAAACACATATGTCCATGTTTTTAACAATGCAAGCTTTACATATGAAGGTGGTTTACTGCCTTAAAAGGAGTAGATCTTTTAATTTGGCTGTTTTCTATAGAATTTGTGGTCTGTATCAGTATCTATTTCATGTTTCTGTAAGCTTCAACATATGTGGCTATGGTAAACTGGCCACTGGAAGTTATTTTCTTAGCTCTTTATTTTACTATAAAAACTCTGCAGCGTAGCTTAAAGATCAACTGTGTATTCTTTGTGTTTTCAATGACAGTGCCCATAAATTCATGTCTTTTTTCATGTTCCATGTCAGTGTGCATATGGACATTTGATTACACTTAGTTTGGTCACTTTGTCAGTCTTCCAGGAATGAAATGAGAATTAATATGTGCGTGGAATTGAGAGACAGACTGAATAACAGATTACAGCGAACACCTGTAAGCTCCATGACCTTGATTTTGTCTCTTTGTGGCAGGTGCCATCATAGCTGTTATTAATAGAATAGCTGCTGACTGCACTACAGCAGGTTGTCTGTGTTGGAAGTAGTCAAAGCCTCTGATCGCTGCAAACTAATGGCTTTCATTTGGATCTGACAGCTTGGTATTTGCTGGTCCCTCTTGTATTGATAGATTGCATAATTTAGAGTCATTTGTTTACCCAGTCTGTCTTGTGTGTGCTACTTCGCCTCTGTAAAAGTGTAAAATAACAGAACAGGAATTGGAAATGATTAATAGGATGAGTTACAATGTTAAAGCTGATTCTTAGAAAATAAAATTTGTGTGGGCTTTGCGTTCTTCCTGAACTCAAATAGGTTATCTGGAGTAAATGTCTGTTATTTCCATGTAAAGACAGGTTAATTAAAAGTCTTGACTTGACTGTAAACATCAGATGTTAGAGGCAGTGCTTGAAAGATTATACTGTAGCATGTGGGCTGCATCTGATCGTTCCTCGCTAATGTCACCCAGGGCTGTTGCTGCACTGTGGCATAATCACGCCAACTTCCATGGCAGTTTTCACACAGATTATAAGCTAATCAATTTCTTTGCCAAAGTAGCCCAGATGGAGTTGGTCTACAGTATGATGGCAATCTGTGAGCATCTCTAGCAGAAAGCCAAGGAGTCTCAGCTGAGAACATGATAAAAGAATCCAAAATGGGTTGCTGTAAAGAAGTAGAGGAGCTACAAGAAACTCATCCGTGATGAAAAGATGAGAGACCCGATTTGTAGTTTTTATCTAGAAATTTTATAATCAAGAAAGTGATTTACTACATAACCACTGCTCTTGCTTTCAACTTAAATCTGATGAAGTTTCCTTATTATCCAATAATTTGCACCATAACTGCTGAACACAATTATTGCAGGCATTCTGTTATATTTGTTATTAAGGAAAAACAAGGATTTTTCTAGACTCCTTTTGATTAATGCGAAGAAAATCTTTTAAGGCTAAATGTCAGAATGACTTCCACACTTCCTGCAGTAGCAAAAAGAACAGACACCCATAACCCAGACTAATGTGTTTTTTATGTACGTCCTTCATGTCAAGGTAACCAACAGCATCCAGCTTTATGGGTGGGGAGAGATGCACTGGGCTAGAAAGAACAGGGAACACAAAAGGGACTGGCAGCTCGACTAAGAGTACACGTTAGAGCATTTATAATGTTTTTTGACTCTGTACACAAACTATACAGCATGTATTTGCAATACACATCTGCTGTTGTATGCACTCACTTTTAGTTACATTAACTAAACATCACAATGCCAAAGAGAAAATGTGATAATTTACTAACAGTTTATAAGGTCTCAAAAGAATTAAAAGTTATTGACTACTGAAGTGGACTCATCATGTTTTTGTCTACTAGAATGTGCATAATCATCAAAAAAAAAAAAAAATGCCAATTTTGCTTCCAAGGAGCAAAATATAGGAGGGCTTTCTGGTATTGGTAATGGTCTTGAGTAATAGTTCTCCAGGCTTTCTGAAGGTTTTCCAAACTTTTTCTTTGGACTTTGGCTGCTTTTTCATTTATTTTCATTCTACTCCTTTTACTTGACTATTGTCATTACTTGCCTTACAAAGGTTCATCAGAAAAAAAACAAAAAAAACAAAAACACATCAAACAAAAAAGCTTTTTTCATTTCAGTTCATGTGTGGGAGGAGAAAAATGATGGAGCAGTCTACAGCAGAGATAAGGACATTACTTTTATTTTTATTGCACAGAAGGACAACAGTGTGATAGTAAAGTGCAAGGGCAGAAACAACCACATTAGAAGAATCACTGTGGCGAACACTTTGAAGTCTCTTTGGGCTTTCCTTTGTGTTCATATGTAAATACTAAAAGAAGGATCCTTTGTGTGTCCTCATTTGGATCAGGATTTGTGTTGGTGTGTGGGACTGTAGCCCAAGGTTTATATTGGTAACTGGTAATGGAGTGATAAGAAAGTAATCTAACAAGTACTGTAATGGATTACTTTATCTGAAGACTACTGTAATTTAGTAATGTATTGCAATGTGTAATACAGTACATTGCTTTTTGAGTAATGACCCCAACACAGAAAATTACACAAGAATGGGACTGAAACTCAGTGGCAACAGGTCTTGTGAATCAATTAATCCAAATTTTAAATCTTTGGATCAAATCTTTGTCACTATGAACAGAGGAGCTCAGGAGAGAGGTCCAACATGGTGGCGGTTCTGTCATGTTTGAGGCTGCATTTCAGCCAGTGGTGTTGGGGATCTTGCCAACACCACTGGCTGGCAGATGCAACACCATCTGGAAAGTATCTAATTGGCAATAACGTTTTTCATCATGACAATGATCCCAAACACACTGCCAGTCCAGTAAAAGCATACCTGGATAGAAAAATATCAGTCATGAATTGGCCTCCCAAGAGCCCGGACCTCAACATTATTGCAGCAGTGTGGGAACATGTTGACAGAGAATGCAACAAAAGACAGCCAACATCCAAAGAAGAGCTTTAAATGTCCTTCAAGAACCCTGGAGAACTATTCCAGAAGACTGCTTAAAGAAATGATAAGAAACAAGAGACTTCAGGCAGTCATACCAAATATTGACTTTCAAACTCATTAGAATTATACAAATGCTATTTTTGTACACTCTACAAAATAAACTATATTGTTGCATGTGTTTCAATAAATTGCTGCACCTATTTCCTGTTTTCCATCCATACATCCATCAATCCATCCATCCATCCATCCATTCATCCATCCATCCATCCATCCATCTTCTTTTGCTTATCCTATTTTCATAGAAAAAATATAACTAAATAGGCGGTGGCTCAATACTTTTCCAAAGTATTATACATGATTATGTATAATGATAAAAAGCAGCAGTACTGTTGAATAAATTATCCTGTGCTATGAGGGAGAAATGCTAAAGTGAGACAAAGCCAAAAGCAAATGGGTGCTGATTATCATGCCAGTGACAACTTCTGGTGTTTAGTTGTACAAAACAGGTGTTAATTTCCACTTATGGCTACTTGTTGGAGTCAACATCAGATGAGTACAGTTTAACACAATGATGTAACAAAAACACATTTGTAAAACTGAAGAATCAATTAACACATTTAAGCAAGATACAGTATATTATAAAAACTCAGTATGTGCACTGTTACATAAAATAAAAAAATAAAAAAATCCAATATGCATACATGTGATTAGACACAGATGGATGTTTACAATAAAGTTGACAGATTGGGAACACATACATAAAGTCTGATGCAATCAAAGGCAATATATCTTTGTCTCTTGTTTTGCTCATCACAGTTCAAAAGCCAAACAAAGTACAAACCAAAAAAAAAAAAAAAAAAAATGCACCACATGAACCGAAAGATGTCGTTTTCCATCTCTCATTTTAATGATAGATACCCAGTATGAGTGGATTATGGTAGTTCTTGTTATTTGTTGGGAGTAGGGTGCCTTATTCAAGCTGTGTCACATTGATATACCCTGTAATGTAATGTATTACTGCAAGCCGGCAGAATTCATTTCTGCTGATCTGTACGTGCACGCAGCCTCTTGTTATAACTAAAATTTATGTTGCCATATAAATAATTAAAGAGCTGTGTTTCTTGCAGTGCTCAAGAACATGTGGAAAGTTAGCATCACAGCACGAGCTTGCTTCAGTGATTTCATTGACTTTTTAAGAAACACAGTCATTATAATATCTTTGTGGCTTTTTTTGGTTGAGTGCAATATGTGGGAGAGGCAAGAGGTAAAGCAGAGAGTGCCTTATGGGATCTGTAAAATTGGCAAAGTGGTAAACTGTATAGGACCTTGATGGATAACGTGGAAGAAGGATGCAGAGTAATATTTTGGGAGGGGAAATCTCATTTTCTCCAAGCTAGCTTAAGGGAGCACTAAACTCAATCAAACATAAATGTAATCAAACATGTCATTGCTCTTTGTAGCTGTAGAGGGATCTCTCTAACCACAGACTTGCAGTACCCTACTCTGTTACTCTCTCTCTGTCTTTCCCTCTGCCTCTCCCCTTCATCACTCTATTAACAATGACACAACAGTCAGAGTAATTAAGGTCACGGGGAGGTTAGACCAAAAAAAGTGAATGAGGGGAACCACTTTATTGCTTCCTTTGATAAAATATTTCTTTTGCTCTTTCTAAATAAAGCTCACATTAAGTAGAAATGAGTTCTCAGTAAATACAAAAAACAGAAACTTTTTTTTAAAAGCTTAAATAAGTTGTGCAAATAAGTTATGAACAAAGCACTGGAAATGCCTTCTAAATTAAGTGAACCTATTAGCAAACTCTTGATCATTTACTTTTTATTCACTGGCAAATGTAATTCTATTAACTCTCTTTAGATTTGCTCAGATTATGTCTTTCTAGCTTCTAAATGCTTAACGACGGTATGTTCACCACCTAGTCATCTGTGGATGCCTCGTGTTTGGTGCTGACCAGGTACATGTGCAGCAAATTTTAAGTTGTGAGCTTTTTCATCGAAGACATCAGCTGCTGCAGCCAGTACCAATAGTGAAAGAGAGATAACGGCAACAGCAAAGTTGTGGACCAAACAGCTAAGCACTGAGCTGAAAATTAAAAAAAAAAAAAGCCTCTGAGGGTCTGTGGGTGTGGGCGCAACGCTTCAAGTAATCCCTTTAACACTGTCACATTGTCAGTTGATGCACTTTATTTTTTTTCTTAAAAATAAAATTCTAGGTGTGTACTTATACAACTACTGCAATAAAATAATCTATATCACATTATACTGTGTCTGTTCTTAAACATCTTAATGATACAGAGCATGTATAAAACATATGTTTTTTTAGTGCCTGAGGTAACAGCATAGCCAAGGACAACATCATTTAGTTGCCCAGCACAACCTAGACAGACAGCTTGCTGCTATCAGTACCTGCTGTATGTACAATGCTTTGAGCACATCAGTACCAAGAATGCATTACTGCACATTATGGCTCAAGGGAATATGGAACCATGAGTGTATTGATCAAAAACACTTCCATTTCTAAGACACTACTAATACTGAAACTTTTAACTTTTCAATTTGCCTTAATTTAACAGATGAGAGAGAGAGAGAGGAAACAAGGGCTGAGAGATTGGTTTAACATGCAGCAATTATTCTGTGTCCCTACTGGCCCTGTTGGTGGTCTTTGTTCTCCTTAAAGCATGGGACCTATACCATAGGCCTGGGAGATTGAGGGTATCTCAAGCTGGAATTTGCTCGAGCCATTCTCCCACTCTGGGGGTCACTGCCCCAAGTGTTCCGATTACAACGGGGGCCACTGCTACCTTCACCTTCCACAGCCTCTCTAGCTCTTCTCTGAGCCCTTGGTATTTATCAAGCTTCTTGTGTTCCCTCTTCTTGATGTTACTGTCACTTAGTATTGCAACATCTACAGTATCACTATGGCCTTCCTCCTATGCTTGTCCACCACTACCATGTCCAGTTGGTTAGTCATCACCAGTTTACCCATCTGTATGTGGAAGTCGCACAGGATCTTAACTTGGTCATTCTCAACTACTTTTGGGGGTGTATCCCATTTTGACACTGGGACTTCTGAGTCATACTCGGCAAAGATGTTGCTGTAGACTATGCCGGCCACTTGGTTATGGCGTTCCATGTATGCCCTGCCTGCTGGCATCTTACACCCTACTGTTATGTACAGCCTGCACCTTGGGTCTTGCCTGATGTGGTAGACCCCAGCCTCTATTGATCATGTGCTTAGAGCTTGTTCCTGTGCTGCCATGATTACTGCCTCTGTTGTGCCCTGTCCTTTCAGGATGGTTCCTGTTCTTGGTCCTCTTCTTTGTTGGTTTGGACACACTCAGCCATATACACACACAGTTACCCTTTGTCCAGATAGTAGAGGGTTTTTTTTTTTGTTACATATATCCCTATACCAAGAAATGTCTTCAGACACACACGCGCGCGCGCACACACGCACACACCCACACACACACACACACACACACACACGCACACACACACGCACACACACACGCACACACACACACACACACACACACACACACACACACACACACACAAACATGAATACATATAGCCTTAAATGCTGAATAGAATGTTTATTCTGTTGATTTGTACATTTTGCCATGCAGTAATGTCTTCTTATTTGGAATATGCCCAGACAGCTTTTACAAGAAGCTTTCTCAATGGATAGATATTCATGTTCCATTATGCATTCAAATGCATTCACATTTTTTGTGTTGTTTTTTTTTGGTTCTTTTGTTTGAATTTCCTCCTCTTCTCATTAGCCAGTCACATCAATGTGCTCTGCTCTAAGCAACCTGAGTCTGCCATGCATGCCACTAGCTCACCATATTAAGGCGGGTTGATATGCCCTTGAACATGAACACTTTTATTATTATTTAACAATATTTTCCTTCTGATCAGAAAAAGGCTCTGACATTACTGCACATAGTGATACAGCGAAAATTCCAGCAATATCAAAATGTTAAATGTCAAAATTGAGGAAACATCCAGTCCCTGTAGAGGACTTTTCTGTTTTATTTTATTAAGGCATCAAGAAACAAATGAAAGTGGAAACATTGCATTACTATAAGGAAACAATTAAAATAGTTACATTACTTATTACATTTAACATTTTTTAAATTAATGAAAACAATGAACTGATACCAAACCAACACCCATGTTCCTTTTGATATTACGGTTTTATTTGTGCGTGTGTGTGTGTGTGTGCGTGTGTCTGAAGACATTTCTTGGTATAGGGATATATGTAATAAAAAAGGGAAAAACCCCTTTACTACCTGGACAAAGGGTAACTGTAGGGCAATGGGTCTCATTCAGTCATAAAAATGTCATGTGAAGTGGTCTGAGGGAGAAATATTTCTACAGCCTAGAACAAAAGAACACTTTTCTTCAAGAAATTGTGTGTTCTCTTGGTCAATTTTGAAAGCTCAACATGCACACCATGAAAAGAATTTTAAGGATCATCATGGAAGAGAGAACCTGCCTATTTTTGACTGCAATACTTTACTTTCCTCGTATTTCAAATGGAGTGCCAAATGTAAGTGAAAGACAAATAGACTCCGAAACTGAGTTGAAGTACAAGCTATTACACACCTGGTACAGACAGCTGCCTGATGGAAATGGAAGAAATTTGTTCCATCACATGGAGGAAATATCAATGTATGACAAAAATGGAAGCCTCGTGTACAGTGTAAACATCTTTTGAGTGTGTGAAATCTACCATGGTGATTTCTGTAAGGGTTCATTGTAGAATGGAGAAAATTTCCTGACTGTCTTACATTGCTTTGCTAAATCTCTGCTTTGGGGATTTAGTGTGTGACCAGTCACTTTCTTCAAACACCTAACGACTGTACTTGGACAGCAATGAACTGCTACCACAGAGAGCATCTGGCGAGCATGTTCAACCCCCAAGTTAGATTTAGATTTCTGGTGATGCAGAACACTGCGGATAGAATTTTAAACAAAAAGTGAGCCTTTATTGGCTTTAATATAGATTCTTTTACACAACCGTATTCCTTGATCATTTTCCTGTTGGCTGCATGCAATTTTCCATCAATGTTATTGTTCTATAAGCGTCAATATACAGTATGATCCTAAAACAGGGCACCTGTTTGTACTTGTGGGCTTTATATCCAATTTGCAGATAGAGTAGTTTAAGCCTGCATTTTAATTCTGTTTTTATATTTATTCTGTATTTGCTCCCACACCATTAAACACCATCAGGGCTGCAGCTGAAAAAATAACAAAAACTAAAACATTTAAAAAATGAATTTAATGAAATATTCCATTACATTCTCTTATAATCCATTAGATTCTCCTGTGTCTTAATGATAGAGTTGTGATATTGATAAGTTTGTTAAGTTACACAGCTGGCTTTCCTTCCTGCCTTCACACAGGCTAAACTTCATTAAACACAGTAGCTCTTCTCCTGTCCTCACACATTCATACATACATTGCTTTTAATAACAAAACACTATACACTGCTTTTATTCTCACACACACTCACTCATGCCACTGCTTTGTCTGCAGCTGCTGTGTTACCTTCAGTCTGGATTGTGTTTTTAATATCTTCATATTTGGCTAATATTATAGTTTTATCTTGCTTTGTAAAATCAGCCACTCTGCTGCCAGTAGACAGCCGTAATTGTGGCTGGTTAGATGCTGCAACTGCCTTTCATGTGAATGCGCAGTAGAAACCCTGGGTTAACTGAGCAAGCTGATAACCAGCTTCATGTGACCACTTATCCTGATTGCTAATGTTAGTGTTAGTAAATTCAGATAATGAAAAGATACCCCGAGTGCTCTGAACTCGCTTTGTAGTACAGATTTCAGGACAGCACACACTAAGGGTAGCTGAACAGACACCACACACAATGTATATAGAGTTGCAGAAGGTTGATTAGGGATAAGGCACAGCTGGGGGAAAGAGATTCAGGTGTAATCAGGAGGAGCCAGACAGGAAGCAAAACTCAACACAAGACACCAGATAAACCATCATCAAAGTAAAATAGGAAACAACCCAAAATACAAATAACTAAACATGGGTACAAGAAGACAGAGGCAAGGGAACAGGCGAGGACAAACATATGAACACAGAAAGACAAGATGGGAAAGAACAGCTAGGGAAACACTGAGGGAGTTAAATGAAATAAACTCAGGATAAAACTAAAACTCAACATACTAGAAGAAGATGATAACAAACGTATTACTAGAAAATCCATGAAGTTAAACAAACAAACAAAAGAATCAAACAATAAACAGTAACTCAAGAAATCAAACTTACTATTAGAATTTAAAGAAATCATAATTAGAAAGCCAAAATGTCATAAATTAAAAAAAAAAAAAACACCAACTAGTACTCAAAAAGCACTTGAACTAATATTCAAGATTACTAGGATGAATCAAAACCTCTAACTACCAGTAATCAAAAAACAACAACAGTGTGAATGAATAGAAAACTTTCAACATGAACCCCAATACACCAAAACAACTCAAAACTCAGAGACAAACCAGTAACCTAGTTCAACTTTCATTTTCCACCACAGGGGAAAAAAAAAATGAAGATACCCTGAAATCAGACAGGCCGATGTAAGAAAGAGCTCTGCTGCAAGTGGTTAATATTTCTAACACGGGGTTGGTAAGGAAAACAGTCTTCACTGTCCTCAGACTTTCTAAATGCAGAGGGCCTTTTAACCACATTTGAAGCTCAGTGGTTTCTCGCCCCCTAAAATCTGTACAGTGAAAACAGATTTTTAAAGAGAAGGATTTTCTAAAATTGCAATTTCCCAGTGGAGCTGCATGATAAATAATGTTTACCAACGGTCAATTACCATATCAAGGGATATTACTGGCTGAAGTGCAGTCGTGCAAAATGAACAGGAAAGAAAAATGTTCAGAGGTTCACATGAAGGTCTCTTCCATTAAGGATCAGTGAGTTATAAAAGACTGGCAGGATTATAGGTTCCGATTTTCAGTGCAAATTTTCTGTTTACTGATGGCAAGGTGTCAAAAGCACATGTAATCCAAATACAATGATTGCCTTATCTCTTATGAACACAGTCATTGGTTAATAACTTTGCTTTAGAAATTGCACATAACTGACTGTGTCTACCTCCTGTTCCTCATGGTGGTGATTATCAAGTGTAGGTCCCACATCATGCAGTCATCTGCATTCTTAATCAAAATCATTTTAGTGAACTACCCTGTATTTCATTGAGCCTTGTGGGTTTTCTAATCCAGCTAGAGTTCTCTGTCTTAGGCTGCTTGGTTCTACCTTACCAAAATGCTATGAGTTACTATTCACTGACATGACAGATCACACATAGACTTTTCATATTGCTTGCATAACATCACAATATCAATCATATATAGCAATAAACAACAATAAAGACATCAATTAAATGCTGCAGAAACTGCAACAACTTGGTACTTGGTACATTGTTTAGAGTATCAGTAAGGCAGGGTAGTGACTTTGAGAGGATTGATTTCGGCTTGAAGAAAAGGTCATGTTTAATGACTTGCAAGTGGTTTATGCCAGTCTTGATCCATTCCAATATTAGGCAAGTAAATATCCAATAGAACCTTGTTTAATCAAAGTGAACAAAGATTTAATTAGAGAAGTTTTTTTTTTTTTAATTCCACATATTATACTCTAGGCACATTATCATCCCCATCACCAGCAGCTCGGATATCTGGTCCCTCGTTTCATGCATGTTGGATAAGGTTGGATATTTTTGGCAGTGAACAATCAAAAACCTTCTAATCTAAAGATTAACCAGGAGGCCAGTGCATATGACACCTAGAAATGAAATAAGCAGCATCTATTTCACATCTATCACCAACACTTGCTTTAACACGACTAATTTCCATTGTGCCGTTACACTTTGAACAAGTACAGACTAGCAGCTCTAAACGAAGAGGGTTTGTAAGTATGTATTTAAAAAAAAACAAAAAAACAAACATTAATTCAATGAAACATGAGCAAAAGAAAGAGAAGATTTTCAAAGTAACCCATTCAAGTTTCCCTTTCTACCAGTTAAAACTTTCACTTGAGTACATTTATATTACCATCAGTGTATTAAAGGAAATTCATGATTTCTTTGTGATACCAAAACTAATCTAAAAACAAAACATGCTGTACAAATCATTATTTATTTAGAATAAACCAAGAAGCCAATAATTGTTCACTGGGCATTTTTACAAAACATGAATCAAATTATACACCCAGTTTGGTTGTTCCTCTCTAATGAATACAAACCAGGAGAGAGCCACATATACATGTTAATGGCTTGAGGATAATTAGTAAAATCTCTTGAGCTGTCAAAGAAGGCAGAGAATAGTTGATGAAATAAACTTTCTTCGGGGACTACTTCAGTCCTGTTGTGCCCACAGCATACAGAGGTACTTAAGGAGACTTTTATTTTATGCTCCTATTAACTGACAGTCACCTTGTTGCTGTCCTCCATCTCCAAGTATATTGATTCATCAGAAGAATAGGACCTCAGTCGAGGCTTAGATTGCTTGGGTAGGTTGTTTTAGACTTTTGGGATTTGAGTCCAGTGTCAAAGAGGATTTGTTAAGTGTTCTCATCTTTAATGAAAAGCACATCTAAGTTTGTTTGTTTTTTTGGACTCTTACAATAGAGAAGAACTGTCTATCCAAAAGCAATTGTTTTTTTCAAATCTTCACATTCAAATATTTATAGTCAACTAACAATCGATCTGACAGAGATGAAACCAACCGTGCAGTCCTTCCAGCAGTGCAATTCATCTGTGTGATGAGGCTGGTGAACTAACTGCAAACACACCAGCCAGCTGGGAAATATGAATGCTTCTTGCTCTGAGAGCTTACTTGGTTGTTGAGACTATACAAAGATACTGTGTAGACTTTTACATTTTAGATTAAACAGAGGTGTGCCCATGTTTTCTTTAGTAGGTTTAGTTTAACAGCAAATTATATTAACGTTTTCCAGCAGACTAAACATTGGTACAGACTCCTAGCCGAAGCATTCAAAGACACTTAAAAACAGTTTGCAGTAACTGGGGCAGATTCTAGTCTTTGTGAGTAAGAGAGGAACACACCCAACAACTCAGTCAATGACTGGACACTTTTCTTGTGCATCTATGACATAATCATCTCAGCCACAAAGCTCTGGCGCTGAGCACACAAACTCCACCCACCTGTCTTTGATTTGAGATGGGACAACCAATCAGAACGCAACTATGTGGGTGCGAGAAGGTGCTAAAATGTCTTGTTTCAGACAGTGGGCTACACCACAGCAGTGGTACGTGAGTGTGTAAACTAAATATAGCAGCCACACTGAAAATGATCCAGAGGTACATGAGAACATGATCTTGAAAATAGATCAGCCAAATTTTAATCAGGTCAAGTTTTTGACTTTTATAGACCAATTCCCAAACTTTCTGATCATACCTATTGGTGCATATCATGACCTAAATCTGCAAAGGAGGGCATTGTCTGAATGAACTGTATCAAATAGAAAGCTAGGATTAGTATCATTTTTTGGTACAACTCCATATCAGACCAGCATCTCTCTCTTACTTTTTCAGGTCGCTTGGGTCATTTCTTTTGTGCTGTGTTGCACAGGCATTTATTCTCTTGCCAAAGTTCAATGATATATATTTTTTAAATTTATTTTCAGTTATCCAATGTAACTTTGTGCAGCAGTTCTTTTCTCACCATTTCTCTTCCTGTGTCTGTTTACTTTCTCAGCTTCCATCAGTTTGCTGTCTTCCAGCCAACAGTGACAACACTGATTGCTGGCACTGCAAATATGAAACTTTTTTCTTTGAATTTTTCTTTATAAGAAAACAGCCAACAGTTACTAGTTTTACACACAAAATGACTGTAAACACTGACTGAGCCCAGCTGGATGTCTCATTCAGTTATCACTTGTACTCACAGTCCTCCTGATGGTTGTTAAATGTGTGCCTGGCCTAAAACAGGTCTGAGACAATACACACCTGCTTCAGCCTAAAAACAGTTTTTCCACTCATGTTAGGTCATCTAGAATCAGTCAGTCACACAGCGATATCACAGACTTTCCATCATACCATTGCTCTATTTATAAGCCTCCCCATACGCCAATCCTACTCTCCAGGGAGGTCATTAATTTGCCTCTCTGTCAGTGGTATGCCCCACAAAAAGTCCATCAAAACTTGCTGGCTGCTTATCTTTATAGCTACATTTGCTACACTAGAAATTACAGCCGCATGAATTCTCATTAGAAAGAGGTCGTTTAATTACAGTGTCCTGACAAATGTAAGAAGAACATGAGACAGATGCCCCTTTTATTTTCCTTTCTTATGTTTCAGTTTCAGATGAAATTAAATTACACTCAACATTGTTCACACTGATAGCATTTTAAATCTGACAGCTCTGAAAAATAGGGCAAAGCCACCTTATCTTAGTGGACTTGCTAACTGACATGCATTACCTCCCACAGACAATCTACTTAGTGTTACGACTCCACATTGTTAATACTCTATTAATATCTGTCTTCACTACTGTGCTTTGTTTCAAGAGTACGAGATGTTTGGAGTGGAGATAAAGTGGTCAGTATGGTTTCTCTGATGACTTTGGAGCACACCGTTTGTATCTGTTTACTCCCTGCTCCCGTTTCGGCATTGAAGCTTCCACAGCACTGACCTCTTCAACCGAATAAGCTCATATTGCACTTTTTATTTCAGGCGTAGTGCCACAGCGGCCGTGAAAGGTGTTTAATGAACTGCCTTGTAAGAAGATAGTTGTGCTTGCCCATCAGCACTTATCCCTCCCCCCAGTTTCTGCATCACTTTCTTATTTACAGCCATATCTCAGCTGGTTTTTGCTGAGCTACAGCATTTTCCCTGAATTGAAAAGCCCCGGAGGTGTGAATAGTTCATCTGAAGAACGATATATCATTTGTTGGGATTTGCATGTTTTGGAGTGTCTGAAGAGCACAAAAATATTTCACCATAAGACAGCAGTAATCCCTGATACTCTCATCCTGCTGATACACTGAATTTGACAGCACACACTATGAGTCACACCTCAGATAAAGGAAATCTTTTATTGGTGTTGAAAGCAAAATTGAACATAATATACTAAAAATATTTTGGTTGTACCAAGTAATTGCCTCTGTTCATCTACAATACCAGCCACTCGCCAAGGCTTCTTTGTTGGAAACTGCTGGGAACCTGTTTTATCACATTCAGTGTTGATTTATTCAGTATTGATCAATCTGTTCTTGAACAGAAACACTAAAACAGAGAGAAAGGTTTTCATATCTACATTGGTAAATGGTTATGTATTACTAATACTCTTTTTCGCAATTATGAATTATTTTTAGACCCCATAGAACTTAATTCTTATTCCTGTCTTGAGCCATGCAGCAGCACAATGTTCAAAGTATTTTCGTTTCTAGTGAACGAGTATAATAGCTACACAGGAATATGTCTAAATAAAAATTTTGATTAGGTGAAAGGATACAGAAAAAAACCTTTTAAAAAAATCTAATTGCAAGTAACTATAGTTTTAATATTGTACTGTAGTAAATTGCAATGATGGGTTGTGCCAAGAGTAAAAAGCAACCCCATTCCATAGTCTAATGTCACAGTTTAGGGTTTCTTTGTTGGGGCTGAGGCATTAGGGACTCGGCAGCTTGCAAACACAAACTGTATGAAATTTGCATGGAATCATATCAAATAGTGCTTGAAGACTGTGTGGCCACATGCCTCAAAGTGTGAACTGAACTGCAAGTGGATAATGATCCTGAGCAAACTGACTTGAGTGACTGAAAATTTGCATATTTTAACTAATATTCTACCATGCTGCGCTATGGATAGAAACGCCATTGACAGCATGGATAGGTTTTGGAGTTTTGCAGTTGGAGGACGGAGCTTATAATATTCTGTTTTCACACAAACAGGACAATAATATTGGTTAATCATACTTATACACTTCTGTTAACAAGTCCAAATTTCTTCAATGCTGAAGGCACAAAGTCAGCTATGAACACAAGATAAAAACAACAAACTATATGTTCTCCAGTGGAGAACATACAGTGTACAGTTATTAGTGTTTACCACACACAGACTACTCAGGCAGCCCAAGTATACCTGATTCATTTTACTCTTTTATTTTCATGCTTTCATTCATCAAAGACAAAAATGGCATCCATAATCAGTTTAATATAGGAAATATAGGAGCAAGGACAATTTTCTATACTCCTATACTGAAAGTGCAGTTGCTACTAACCAGCTAATCACACTCCTTTTTCCTAACAACAGGCTGCCCAGGTCTCTGTTGCAGTGGCTGTCAGAATCATTTTGCTGCCCCTCCAGTGAGTCTCTCATTTTGCAGTCAAACTGACTCCAACTCGTCAGTCTCGGAGTGCCGCTGTTCTTTTGTAGTTTCACTGCAAGCTGGATAGCCACTCTTACCACAATTTGCAGTTAATGGTGAACTGGTTCATGTGCCATTAAACCAAGCTCACTGAAGCTACAGAGCAGAACAAGGACCAGTTGCAGCTACAGTCCATCTGCAACAGGGGAGACTTATGCAGAGCCTCTTTATTTTTTACAAAATATTTCGCGAATAAAATATTTTCAGAAAAGCATCTTATAAACTCTATTGTTTAGTGTGCACATTGAGTGATATTTGGCTTTATTGGAAAAGAAACCTCGTGTACTTGTCTATAATGTGTGGTTGTAGTAAACGATGTGGTGGTAATAGTACCTGCAACGTAGCTTTAATAGAGGTTACTCTGAAGCAACAGCAGTGACAGTATTTGCAGTACAAAAAAGTAGAATTGCCAGCTTTACTAATTCAACTAGTTGTACTAGTAGTTGTAATAGCAGTGGTGGTAGTAGTTCTAATTAGAAATAATCACTTTCCATTTGCACGGCAAGCAAAAGGAAGTCTACCTTGACTGAAAAGTCTTTTATTCAAAAGTGACAATGCTTTTAATCATCCTTAAAATGAAATTGGCTAACACTCACCAATCAGAGGAGCAGAGACATTACCCACTGTCCCTGCCTCTGCTGAGCCTCTGTTCAGAGTATCTTTACACAGAATTTTATGTGTGCATGTTTTGAGATTAATTAAAAGCTATTAAAAATTTAATATCTGTACAAATATATATCAGTCATTCAGTTGTTACAAAGCTTTGTGTTCTGGATCTGGCCTGGTTTTTAAACATCCATGTAAGATACGATTTAAAAGATTCCAAAAGACTATTTGTCCTGGGATCATTTTCAGTGAGTACAAATTCTCTCCTTTCACACTACAACAGTGCAAAATTCGTTTGAAGCGAAATCCAAAATGATGAATGATCTACATTGTCCAGAAATGTACACTTAACCAGTGCACTCATTAGAAATAATTAGCTTCTCTTGAACAAACTCCTTAATTACAAAAGTTAAAGGTTACTGAAGTGCAAAACAAACACAGTTATTGCTTAAAGGAACAGGATATTGGCGGGTAAATAATACATCTTCACATATTAAATGGGATATAATTAGATCAAAACTGTGTTGTTTGATTTAAACATGGCACCATAAGGCATGTAGTAATCAATCTTTGCTGATATCGGCACAGGAAAGAAAGTGCACTGCCTCACCTCATCTGTCACACCCAGCCTCAGTGCTGCTTGTCTCTACTAGTAAGCAGAAAATGACAGAAATATCATACGTGTCATTTCGATGCTGGTTTTCCACTGATGGGAATAATTAAGTCAAAGCCCCATCATTTTTTTCCCCCTCAGTTTTCTCAGGTGTTCCGTTGGGCTTTTAATTTCCCTGCTGATACTGTTTTATTAAGAGATACTTGAGCTTGACCAGCTTGGCTTGCTTTTTGATAGAAGTGCGCTCCAATTTCTGCTCTTCACATCAACAACACTTGTTTACCTTGTTCACTAGGGACATCTCTTTATGTTACACACTGGCTTCAATTTTGCTTCGCTTTTTATTTTGACTTTGAGAGCAAAACAACTGGGCACCAGTGCTCTCTCTGACCTCTATTCATCTCTAGTCCTCCTTCTGATATAAGCTCTTTTATCCCCACTAGATTCCTTATTCCTCAATGGAAATTCTTTACTGACACATTTTATTACATGTTTACCCAGTTACAAGAGTGAGAAATTTGGCTGACCAAAGGAGGCTGGATAAACAGAATATGCATGCAGGGAAAGATCATTTCAATATGCATATTTTTCCTGACCATTAGCAAGGAATGTAAAACACAGTAATTGGCCAGCTGGGAAGGGTTAAGATAGAGGATAAATTCATAAATAATCCCAAATCTAGTGTATTTTTAATATTTATACAAGATTCACATGTGTATGTAAGCAATACCCGCTCAGATAACCTGTTATTTTAAGCAACTGTGACAATGGTGATAAAAAACTTTAAAATGCATTTTATGTCTGGTTATACATAAACTAGACAATCTGCAGACTTTCCACATAATCACTCAAGACTGACTGTCCTGAAAAATAAAGCAAAATTACCTTAAAATATTGACTAAAAATAAAAGAAATAATCATGAAAAGAGTCCTTAGAAGCAGTCATGGTTAATTGATCTCTCATCTTTCATGCTAAAGCTGATAAGTATATATAGTGTATCTCTCAGTTTCCCATCCTGCTTTACTATGTCTCACCCTGTTTGATTCTTGAATCAGAAAAAGTAGTGGTGAGGGAAAAGAATTAAGAGCAATGGTGAAAGATTTGGGACGTAGCCTCTGTAAATGGAGCTGACGAGCTAATTTTGGAAGTATCTCCCAGTGGTAAAACCTCAGGGGATGTTTAATTGAATTCCCAATGATTTTAGATTGTGATATGTATCCATGAGGTAAGGTATTTAAAAAAAAAAAAAAAGTTTTTAACATTTTTTTTAATTATTAAAAATTATTAAAAATTTTTTAATTATTATTCACATCGTAACAAGTAAGCACCAAAGAAAAGGACATCCTCAAAATACTTTCTTAATTGTCTTAAAAGATATGAAAACTACTAAGAATTCAATGACCACTTAAGAAAATGGTTGGATGGATGGATGGATGGATGGATGGATGGATGGATGGATGGATGGATGGATGTTGATTAAATCACTATTTACTCATGGTGCTACACACAGAGGTGAGGTGATGGAACACCTCAAGTCAAATACCATATAGAGCCAAATAAGGTCTTATAATTTCACATATTTAAAAAATAAATTTTTTGTAAAAATTTAAATATCTCTCACAGAAATGGATATGTTTGCTTCGATATCTCAACCTACAAACCATCTGCAATTTGAGTGCCTTTGAGGGTATTACCCTGGACAACATGTTGAGGAACAACATGGAACAAGGATACAAAATTTGCTGTCATTTTCCCTGCCCATATTTGCCAAAATTAAAGAGCAGCATGGAAAGCATGAACTACAGCAGTTAGTTAAAATGAACAAATGGATAGTTTAAAAAATAAATACAAACCTACAAAATATAGAAGAGTAATGCATTCACTGAACCAAAAAAAACAAAAATCAAAAACAAACAAACAAAAAAAACCAGAAAAAGATTACTTCCAAATTAATGAGATACAGTAATTGTGTTTCATGAGCAACAATGACCCCACGATTAATGTATGTTTGGGAGATATTGCCATCTTTAAGTAATATAGATGCTACTTTTACAAACTCTTTGTCTTCTGGGTATTAAAGTATAACATTTTCTATTTTGGATCATATGAACCACAATGGCTTCAGGATATAAGATGATGCTTGTAAAAAAAAAAAAAAAAAAAAATCAGGCTGGTTATGTAGTGACTCAAGAGATAAAGGGCTTATATCTCCCAATTAAACAAAAAAGAAACTGTATTAAAACTAAGCAGGTTTTCTTATAATTGCCCAGAAAATGATCTCATTAATGCAGAAAAACAGCAGATTTTTGTTGAATGAAAAGATTTCTCTGAATTTATTTGTGAAGTGAACGCATTACACTTCTATAATACCGTACTAATGTATTTCCATATATTTTATGTCTAAAAAGTACTTTAAGGCAGATCCTAATGACATGCTAATATGGCAATGCAAAAACCTTCTATAGTGGAACGTGAATATTTAATACCATAATTTATAGCAGTTCATTCATGAATGTCTACAAACTCTTATAGCAAAACAATGTAAATCCAGAGAGTGGTGCACTAAAAGGGCAACAATGAGACAACTCCCAAAAGAGGAATGGTTTTACAGGTGGAAGCCACTGACATTTATTTCCTTACTCATCTTTTCTGACAGTTTTTAACTAGTTTTGCATTTGGCTAGAGTTAGTGTGACTACTAGTAGCATGAGTCAATACCTGTACCCTACAGAAGTTGCACAAGTTATCCAACTCCTCTAGAATGGCACATCAATATCCACATTGCCAGGCAGTTTGCTTTGTCTTCCAGCACAGTCTCAAGAGCATGGAGGAGATTCCAGAAGACAGACAGTTACTCTAGGAGAACTGGACAGGGCCGTAAAAAGGTCCTTAACCCATCAACAAGAACAGTATCTGGTCCTTTGTGCAAGGAGGAACAGGATGAGCACTGCCAGAGCCCTACAAAATGACCTCCCGCAGACCACTGGTGTGAATATCTCTGATCAAACAATCAGAAACAGACTTCATGAGGGTGGCCTGAGGCCCTGACGTCTTCTAGTGGGCCCTGTGCACTGCCCAGTTCCGGGGAGCCTGATTGGCATTTAACCATCGAATACCACAATTGGCTGGTCCACCCCTGGTGCCCTGTGCTTTTCACAGATGAGAGCAGGTTCACCATGAGCACATGTAACACATGAAAGGGTCTGGAGAAGCCATGGAGAATGTTATGCTGCCTGTAACATCATTCAGCAAGACCAGTTTGGTGGTGGGTCAGTAAGGTCTTTGGAGGCACATCCATGGAGGGACACACAGACCTCTACAGGCTAGGCAATGGCACCCTGACTGTCATTAGGTATCGGGATGAAATCCTTGGATCAATTGTCAAACCCTATGCTGGTGCAATGGGTCCTGGGTTAACTCCTGGTGCATGAAAATACTTAGCCTCATGTGGCAAGAGTATGCAAGCGGTTCGTGAAGGATGAAGCAATTGATACTCTTAACTGCCCCCCTGCAATTGCCTGAACTAAATCCAATAGAACACCTCTGGGACCTTATATTTGGGTCCATTGAATGCCAGGTTGCAACACAGACAGTCCAGGAGCTGTCCATGTTGACACTGTCAGGCATGCATGCAAGCACATAGGGCCATACAAACTACTGACCACCATTTTTAGTGGCTACAATGAAATTTTAGCAAAATGGGCAAGCCTGCCAGATTATTTTTTCATTTTGATTTTTAAATTCAATCCTCTTTAGGTTGATAATTTTCATTTTCATCAAACGATGTGGTATCCTTTCATTCCTAACACATTACCTAGCCCATATCAGTATGAATACCAGCATGGTTTTTTTCCCTCACTGAGATGTGATGTGTTTTCAAAGTGTTTAACTTTTTTTTTAGCTTTATTTTTTTTTAAACTTGCTGGTGTCTATTCAATTTATTGGTGTTTTGCGTTTTTTTTTTTTTTTTTTTTTTTTTTTACATTTTTTCCATTTAGTCTACCTTTCCAACAAAGGAATAGAATAAAGCATATGAAACGGAATTGGTTAAATAAATCACATTTGAAATGAAATACTGTAAATGAGTCACATTTATTTTAAACATGATACTTCCCTTCGGGTTAGGGTTTGATCTCAGGAAAACTAGATTTATTGTGAACTCATTATTTTTAGTTAGCTCCATCTTCTCAGTCTGTTATCACCAGTTTTACTGCTAACACTGCTGTCTGTCACATTTGTGCCTGCTGATCATTTTTATGGCTGCTGCCAACAAGAGTTCTGAATACAAAAGCTTTAATGAAGTGTCTTGGGCTGAAATCCTTTTAGGTCATGATTCAGTGATGCGGAAGAATGAATTGGGCATATAATTATACAAAGAAGTTGCGAACTGGCCCAGAGGAAAAAAAAAAAACAGTCATTGGCTCTGTCTCTGGCTGTTTCTTGTGTGGCTCCATCATTAGTGTGAAGCATTGCAATAAATATTGAGCACAGCTATCCAATAATGAATATCTTCTTCTTTTTTTTTTTTTAATGTAGAAACAACAGGCATTGCAATACTCTGTAGATAGCTTGTGCACCACTGACCTCGTGATGTTTAGGCCACTTTTGAGATTGAGCTAGATCAGTGAATTAAGTTGGAATGTGATACTGTATAACGTGCAAGGCTTGTTGTGAACCTTCCCAGAAATATTAAATCCATTCATATCCCAAGGCACCACTAAGAATATCCCTCTTTCACTTCATTGATGTCTTTTGCACCAATGCAGGAGAAAGTATTAGTTACCTTGAGAGAGGAGACAGAGGAGAGCACCAGTTCAGGATTGTTGAATACAAAAGGGATATCCATTGTGCTAACTGCGAAGACACCCAGACATTTTATTATATTACACTTTTTAACATCTGTTCTATATCTTCCAGAGCTCCCACGAAATAGTCTGGCTTTTCATAGGTGTGCAATACCTGATGAAACATCAGTTAGGTATTTTGATCACACATCCATCTTTTTTACGAGGTTGTTAATGCTAGGGTTATCATGCTAATTCAATATAACCCAAGGGAAAATTGGTCAAAACCTGAGCATTAATTGCTCTTTATACAACTTCCTTCAAATTTTGTGGTAAACAAGTGCATTGTTGTTTATGCAATGAGTCATTAATCACAAATGTCATTTAGTTCAAATCTCACAACATTCTCAACCTTTAGTTGAGCTCATTTGCATGTTAACGCAAGTAATAATTCAATTTGTAATGAGATAATTAATCACAGTTGCCACTGCTCAAATTAATGATTGCCACTGCTTAACAAATAGAACAAAAACCCTGTGTAGGAACACGGAGTGCCTTTTGAAACAGGGAGTAAACAATAAGCGCTGAGGCCCATCAAATATTTAATTTGGCTGCAAGATTTTTCGTATTGTTTTTGCAAAGGCAAAGTATGAAAAATTAGCTAACTATTTTGACAAAAGGTTGCAAATGGAGTGGAACAGCCCACCTCTGCAAGAATGGGAAATAAATTCTTATCTAGTATTGCCTGCCTGCTCTCTTTTTTCCAAAGATACAAAGATTTATGCAAACTGTAACAATGCAGAAATAGCCTCTGGCTACTGTTTTGCACTGGGTTTGGCGTGCGTGCGTGCGCGCGCGTGTGTGTGTGTGAGTGTGCGTGCATGTGTGTGTGTGCATGTGAGTGTAGAATTGAATAAACGAACAATGACAAAAAGAGTTGTGTAGACTGGTTTGTACATCATGTCAGACCCAGGGCTTTCACAACTGCAAAACTTGTAAATCAGGTCTTAGAACACTGAAATGGAAAGGACCTGGGGATGTTTGGTTATAAAATGCAAACCAATCAGTGAAACTGCTGCTAGGTATGGTGGAAAATAAAGCTGAGCTTACCAACCATCACCCAATTAATCTATTAAACTCAAAATTCAAAAATGTAAATTTGTTGTTCTCCATAAAGCAGTAAGGTACAAAAGCCCTTTATGCAGAGTATCCCCACTTCAAGAAGGAAAAGCATTTTCAAAACTCTTCAGATTCATGCAACCCTGAAATGTGTAGCAACACAGTGTTATTTTTAATCACCTCGTGTCTGCAGGAAACAATTAACCGGGCAAAAATTACAAGGATTCAAACACAGAAAATACCAAAAACTTTAATTCTCAAAAAATTAGGCTGCGAACCAGTCCCAACCATTCTTCCCAACCATTCAGTGAAAATTTGGAATACCTCAGGATGTGATAAAGACAGTAGAAGTTGGTGAAGCATTCTACATTAACCTAAGGAAGCAGACTCAGGAATGACTTAGTTTCTGTTGTTTTATTTTAATTTGAGTATCTTTTTTAGTATCTTCCTTAAATTCAGTATGATTAAATATTCATCAGCTGTCACATATTCTGTTCAGAATTTTGTGGACATAATTTTTAGGTGTAATCAAATGACAGAGGGTATCGGGTTTGATGGACTCAGGCTCACATCTTTGATTTTTGTGTAGTCCTGTTGGCCTCAAAGAGTAATGACCTCCACCTCACACTGCAGAGATTTGCAGCCATGTGTAGAGTGGCTGGGACGAGAGTTAGTGCCTCCAAGGCTATGGTTTTCAGTCAGAAAAGGCTGTTGCCCACTTCAGATTGCAGATGAGTTGCTGCCTCAAGTGGATGAGTTTAAGCAGTGTTCATGAGTCAGGGAAGAGTGGAATGCTAGATTGACAGACGGATTAGCACAGCATCTGCAGTGATGTGGGTGCTGTACCGTTCTGTTATGGTGAACACATAGCTGAGCATGAAAGTAAAGCTATCAATTTACTGATCAGTCGATGCTCCTACCTTCACCTATAGCCACAAATTATGGGTAGTAACTAAAAAAAATATAATTGAAGCAATTGGAGTGAAATGGAATGGAGCTCCTGCTCCTGCTCAGGCTGACATGTTTCAAGCATCTAATTAAGATGCTTCTGGGGACCTCCTAGGTGAGGTTTTTCTGAAAGGAGAAGGCTCTGGGGCAAACTGAGAGCTTCCCCTGGTTAAACAAAAATAATCATAAAACCTTGATGAATAAGAGCCTTATTTTGCATGAAGCATCTAAAAACAGTTAGCACTATTAGTGCCCTGTAAACATGACTTGTCACACTTATGGATCTAAACAGCATATCTACCAATAGCTCTGCCAAGAGAGGGAAGCAGAGAGTTATTGAGACATGCCACATCATTTAGTGTTTCCACTTTATTTAATTCTTCCACTAAGACTGGCTCATTGCTCACTGGCTTGTCAGCATGAGACATACTACTGTGTGGAGAAGAAATGTTTATTGTCTCTATGTACATTTATGTGGGTTTTACATAGACAGCATTTTTATAATATAAAATAAACATTGAATATTGAATACAGAACTTAAATCTCAGTCTCATCAGTACTCACCCATGAAATTCAATATATAGGACAATATAGACAATATACATTCTATTCTAGGCTGGAACTATCCATGTTCTACACTGTATATAACAATGCAGGCACTGCTGTATAAATCAACCTAAGGTAAATGTGGTGCTTGATGTAGTGAGTAGGGAGTGACATGGCTTAAGACTTCCAGGCACAAACTTCCATGTCTGGAAACCATCAAAACTTTTTTTATAAAAAAAACAATGTGAGTTGTCAATGGACTCTAACCATGAACTGAAGCTGGGAGCAGTGCCAAAGTGTTTTAAAACAGCTCTTGTGTCTGTTTTTGCTTCCATCTCTTGAGAGTGATGAGGATAGAAATGTCTGATGGTTTCTGTCTATCTTGGTATTTTCAGTCACCTGAATCTATAAAGATCTTAGAATTATATTAAAAATACAAACACTGAGATGCTAGTCAGCTAATCTGCTGAATGCAGATGTTAACTGACACTTGCTTAAATTACCTTGCTGCTGATTGAACTTAGCAGTGCCATTTTTTCTTTAATAAACTGGCTGCTCTTAACCCAATCAAAGTTTGTTTTAAGCAGGAGACACAATTATTAACTTTCAACTGTTGAACCACAAAGCACTGGACCTCTTGTGGCTCCTCTTGTGGGTGTTGGGCCCACAAAAGGGTGGCTCCATGTGGAGCTGAAGCCTAGCTACCAGGTGCTCACTAACAAGCCTCTTCCCCAGGGTTGAATTCAAGGTTTAGTCCTGGTATCCAGCTCAGCCTTAGAGACAGTGTGAGAAGCTCAAGCATCCAGGAAGGACTCAGATTAGAGCTGTTGCTCCTCTGTATTGAAATAGCCAGCTGATGTGGTTCAGGCACATGGCCAAGATGCCTCCTGGGTGCCTCCTAGGTAAAGCACTTCAGGCATGTCCAATTGGGGTGAGACCCTGAGGCTGACCCAGGACATCTCGGGGAGAGAATGCTGGCTTGGCATACCCCAGAAGAGAGGTTGGCTGGAGAGAGGGAGGCCAGGTTTGCTTACACTCCGTAGAACACAGAACAGGATAATCGGTAAAAAAAATAAAAAATAAAAATAGATGGATGGATGGATGGGTATACAGAAAGTTTCACATCAGCATCCACCTCATTTAACAGACTCATGCAAGACAAATACAAACAAAATCAACATTCATGCTCGCTCTAACCATGTTGATACTAAAATGCTCGCAAGTAGTGGCTACACTAATCCATAACAAAATAAAACAAAACAGACAGAGGCCATTTCTCTCTAGATTCTCTGCTCCTGTGCTCCCTCTAAAACCAACAAAATTAATCTAGAGGAAATACTGTTGCCTGGGGTGAAGGGTTCCTGCATTTCTTCAGATAATCATCCTTATATTTATCATCCTATAAAAAAATTAAGTTGGTAGAAAGCAATACAGATGCTGCTCATATGTTGTTGAAAAAACAGTTGGCAAACTATGAACAGTAAAAGAGGTTAAATAAGCACCTGTAGTATCAGATTCGATTTTGATCCTTGGCATCTACATGGCGCTTGCATTGTTCTCTTTATTGTCACTATATTGATCTCAGTAACAATGGGTGGAAAGATCGCAGCTGGTTTTAGGACTCAGCAGATTCATACTGTAGTTATTCACAGGGTCAAGCCAAGCTCTGCAGAGAAAGCAAGTTTTTTTTTTTTTACTTGGCAGGAGAGGTGGCTTAATGACAAGAACAGTAACTGAAGATTAGAAAGCACATAAATCTCCTTAATGCAACAATATCTTTCACTAAGCATGCAACTACTGTTTAATTTACCACTGTCTAAGAATGGAAATCTACGACACCGGGACTCGCTAACTGGAGGCTTCACCTTGGATGACATCCAGTGTTATATTCATCTGTTTTTTTTAATTGAAATTCAAAGACTACAGCTGGGTGCCTGAAGGTGCTTTGGCTCTCAAACGTACCTGTGAAACAACACAGTTACTACATTTATAAAACTCTTCATATATTTCGCTCGTTGACTTTAAAAGACCTATAAGCAATTTAGTGAAATCATTGCTGGAAACTTGTTCTTGTTTTAATATAGCTGTGTAAACATTTGGCATTTTATTCACTATTTATTGTTTCTATTTTATTGTTGAAAATTTATTATGCTTCTCGAACAGGTCTCTCTTGCAAATGAGACACTGAGTCTCAGTGGGGCTATCTGTATAAATAAAATAAAGGTTAAATAAAAAAAAAAAAGTAGGTAGAGGTAAAATAGTTTTAAAGACAAGAGTATATTTTTATGGGGTATTTGCATTATTGTCCTCAAGAACTGATAAGGGAAAGGGTCAGGCAGAACTGAGCCTTGGGTAATCCCGTCCCTTCTTAGTTAATGTCAGCCAAGATATATATGTAGTACTGGACTAATGCAAGGCTGCATAACAGTAGCTAACATGCTGTGCCACTCAAAATCTGCATAAATTAAAAAACAAACGTGACTGCCTGGCAACCACCAGTCTCTAGGGAAAAATGAACATTCCCCAATCAGCTGCAACTGCTTGTTGGGAAATTGACTAAATTGCTGTGAAATTGATAGCTAAAGCCCCCGTCACCCAGGCCTAGAGACCGGTCAGTGATCCTGTGGTAACCACCATTTGCTAGGCAAAAATGTGCATTCTCTGACCAGTGGTTGTGAGAGGTTGCTTGATGTTAAAATTGGTCGCAAAAAGATACACAGTGCTGCATCAAAAGCCTCCTTGTGATTTCTTTGGTCGTTAGCAGGCTGTTGTTGTCACATTGTTTGTATGAAAGATCCAAGCACTTCCAAACTACTTACTAAGTGATAGTGAAACTGTAAACAGTGCGATGCAAACTGGCAACTGAGACCGATCGCCTTCAAAGTAAAAACTGCATCCTGCATTCTCTGTCACTTTTTCAAGTTTCACTACAGCTCGGTGGCTAGTTAGTGAATGTTTGCAGACAAATCGGCATCTTCCATCTAAATTCCCAGAGATCACAGTAATCCGCTAACAACCAAAGCAATCGCACTGAGGTTTTTGGTGCAGCATCCTCTTTGTAGCTGTTTTCACTCAACTGTCAGCCTCCAGCAACCCCTTGCTAAACGGTAATGGAATACACAATTGGAGTTTGCCAGGGTGTGACTGAGCTCATGGCCTAAAATGAGAACTGCTATCTGATGTTATTAGCTGTAGCTTTCAAGCTAACTAATACTATCTCCATAAAGCTAACTGAAAACATGGCTTAGCAGTATATAGAAGATGTATATTTTCAAATTAGTTTTTGAGATTGATTGAGAGCATATAATTTACATAAATACATCCTCTAAATTCCAGTTGTTTTAATTCCCACACAGCAGATATGTTAGTCCTGAGCTAACATATCTTTTTTCTTTTCCATTTAAATGTTAATGTTTATAAGAATGCTCCTGGCTTTGATGAAGAAGTTTTCAGCTGCTCCCTTATTCAGACCAGATGGACAGAGGACATACATACATGCATATATACATACATACGTACATTTTACATCAGATTCCTGACGTAATTCCAAAGGGATTTGTGTCTGTTAGCTAACTAATCACATGCTAATGTGAGGTTTAGTACCTTTCTTGTACTATTTTTTACCAAAACAAATAGTTTATTCAGTTTCTTTTGGAAAAATAAGTCATTCTCCTTACTACAACCACACACACACTAAGCCTTGAGAGGCCTGTTGCACATCGTCTTGGCTGAAGATGAAAAGTAGCCTGTATGACACACAGCACACAGTAACACCAGTCCTAAAAATGGACTCATCCTGTGAACTGAAATTTTTTTCCCGTACAAAATCATTTCATACATTTATATTTTTACATTTCATTAAAATGTAAAAGCAGAATATTAAAAATATTCTGCTTTCACATTTTCATTGGAAGTATTTGAAGAAACATTTCCAAAGCCTGACTAAAGCTTTTGATTTTTCTTTCCCAGCAAACAGTGTAGATGTATAATATTTCTGTACAGTTCTAATGAGCATCATTACTCCTGCATTGATGCAGTGCCAAATGAGCTCATTGAATTTTTAAAAAGGCACAGTTATTTAAAGCAAGTGATTTGAACATTAAATCTGCATCAAATATCTTCTTGAGACTCACATCACAGCAATTAAGCATATTTCCCAAGCCCATTAGAAATTAAATGGATAGTGCTAGGGTAGGTGCAGATTAAAAAAGTTCTATAAACTTTTTTTATTCTCTCTATTGGTACTCTCGAATTACAAAAAGCTCATATGAGAGGACAGGGAGCTCAGTTCCTTTAGTCTCAGTCTGAACAGATGGTATGTGTACACAGTATTACTAAAACCAAGTCATTTTTAAACAACCTCCTAAGATCTTTATCACCTGAAGGTGGTTGCAAGTGTAATAATCCATGCTGAATTCATCTGCTCGGAGCAACCCCCCTTTCTTACGTCAAACCCCCGCTAAAGCACGACACATCACGTCTATATATCTTTTTGGATTCACTGTCAGTACATCAAACAGCACCTGTGCCTGAGAATTTAATTTCTTGAGCGGATGCTAAGAAGTGACTGTGTTCTATTAGAGGGAGCACACTGTTCAGGACCATTGCTGTAGTCCAGTGAGCAAGAAATCTTGCCAAGACAAACACGATAAGCTCTGCCTGTCCTGGATCTTGACAGAATGCTGAAATTGTGTGAAAATCCCTCAGGTGAAAAATACAACACAGCGTAGCTTCACAGCACCACACACTTATTTGGCAGATATGAGCCTAGACATGTCACAACAGCACCGCAATACATGGCAGCAGCAAAATTAAAAACACAGAGAAATAGAGACTTTCTACGAAATCCTGTTTTCAGATACTATTGAAAACTATTATTGAAAATTTGCCTTTTCTGTCCACTTTTTCTAAAAAGACTTCAAACATCTGTTTTAGTATACAGTTACAGCAAGAGCATAAATAGCAGGTACAGCCATAAATGTCAGCAGGCGATGCTTGATTAGCTGTAATCTGAGTTTTAAATGAAACATCTGGAAAGAGAGCTTAAAAGAGAGAGGGTAGTATAAGGCAGATGCCAGAGACAGTGTGATGCATGTGTTATCACCTCATATTTTATTCTGGAAGGACATACTATGTTAGGAAAATTAGTAAATATAACATCACTCTGACACAGAACTCGAGGAGCGAATTTTTGGTGTGAATGGCTAAAAAGCTCATTTTCACTGCATGTTAGAGCACTGAAATAATCTAAAATAAGGCATCATTAACACCTTCCAAACACCTTTTTACGACACTTAACTTTCATCCTGCTGAATATCGCCTATCGACTCATGACGTCAAAAGAGTGTGAGGAAAAAAATATGCTTCACACAATTATTCTTTCCAAGAGGGGGAAGAAGCACAAAGGTAGAAGAGATAGAAGATGGAAGAGAACAAACTTAGAGGTCAGACGCTGACCTGCTGGTGGAATGATAACACAGTGTTGCCAGTCTGTAGGGTGCAGACTCAATATGCCGCAGACCCTGTGGCAGAAACACACGCACGATACGTTAGTCTATAACATCAGTGTCATTCGGTGATCAGAGTTCATGAAGCAGTGCAGTGTCTACGAGCAGTTCCAACCTGACACAAGACAACTGACGTAGAAATGCAGCGAGGACAAGACGCAGTGTGATAGCATGAGACAAATGAATTCTAGGAGGCTAACGTGCAACACACACACAGTCCATTATAACACACACAGACTTCCCTTTTCTGCATGTTCTCTTCTTTGAAGAAAATCAACTTAACAAGGCTGTTAAGTTGATGCTTGCTACATCACAAGTCATTTCCTGAAGCCAAATCACCACTGAATACAGTCTATTATCAGCTTACCAGGTAGGCAGATTGAATGCACAAAATATTTCTTAATTTATAACATGTTTGCACTCCTCTGATTCTGGTTTAACCAACAAAAATAAACAAAAGGAAAGTCATTGTGGAGTAAAACGAGTTGCTTTTAGCTGTGGGTCATGGGGACAGACTGAACAGCTGTACTCACAATAACACAGGCTGCAGCAATAAGCAGGGAGCACAGCAGAAGCAGAATCAGTGCGATGCTGCAGCTGACCACATCAAAGGCCTCAGCTGTGGGAAGTAAGGGAGAGAGGAAGGGACAGTGTGACTCCCACAGCAGTCTCTCTGCAGTTTGTGGAGCAAATATTGGTAAAGCAGGACTTTCAGTTTTTAAAGTTTACTTTCATGTAGCACTGCTAGAATACAAGTGGGCCAGGAGGTAAGAGGCAGGCCTGTAGGTGGATAGTAGACATTATAAAATTAAAGCCAGCAATCTCATTATGAAGTTATTTGTGTTTATATAAAGCAGTAACAAATTTATGTTTTAAAATACGACAGATTTCTAAGTGTTTGGTGTCAGTAAATCCTTCCATCTGTGCATCCTTTCATCTCAGTAGGGATGCTCAACAGTGTCATCATTCGTCAAACTCCCCAGAGCTACGCTGAGAACCCATGGTAAACAGTATTTGGAAAGAATGACATTTCATTCAGGTGTCAGTCATCGGAAATCACAGTCATAGTCAGATATTTTTACAGTAGCTTCTAATTTGTCACTGAAAAGAAATGTTTTTTTGCTGTTAATTTTTATTTAAATGAACCAGAAAACACTGAACCAAAAATTAAGCAGTATTGCCATGCCTTTTTGCATTCATTTCCCAACATTATGATCTTTTGGTTGTGTATTATTTATAGTATTTTGATATCCTGTGTGGTTCATGGTGAAGTGCTTCTTTGATTAAGAATTCTTAAATAAGTAGAAGTGACCTTAGGACGAGTATTCTACTCTGACACTGCATGCAAGAAGATGCACTTCATCAGCTGTAACGTTCCTTTTTGCATCTACAGGCTGATATTATCACAATTAGGGAAAAATGCACCAACACTGAAACAGTGTCCATATTTGAAGTCAAACCACATTATTGAATGTCATAAAATCTGGTCAGTTAACTTTTAAACTGTGCAGCACAGATGCTATAAGAAGATCATAGAAGCTATGACAGCCATAAATCGGAAATAACTTGAGCAAGCAAAAGTTGAGACAAAGAGTTTTCTGCTAGAGGCGGCAAAAAGACTTCTGCAGTGCAACTAAGAACAAAGATACTTTCAGAACAGCCACATGTAAAGACGAGCAGAACTCTGAAAATTGCACTTGCCAGCGTAAGCTGTTATTATGTGTCCTAGATGTTTTAAAACAGGTTTATCAAAGAATATAATAATTTCTTTTAATAACTATCTCAAGATAAACCAAGGCTGTTTCCATCAGTATAATGAGCTTGACTTTCTTTTGATCATCTTCCCTCCACTGAGCTACACCCACACCTCGCATTTAAACTATACTAAGTAACAATACGGTAATAATTTTCTAAGAAACAACCATATCTTTATGGGAACTGACAAGAACACGAGGTATTATCTAAGCTCTGGAGACACAACACCTTTGCCTTTGTGCTTATATGTTTTTCACCACCAAAATCTCACTGTGAAGTCATGAAGAGATTAGTGTTGCTTGACTGGTGTGGAAAATACTTTTCAGAAAATATTGTAGCTAAGCCTGTGATCATCAGGACTATTTAAAGCAACAGTGTGCGAACTGCAGAGGGAGACTAACCTACAATGAGTACATGAGAGATTTCAGCAGATGTTAGGTGTCATATTATGCAGTAATCGTGTCTTTTGTACACAAAATTGCATGGAATATTTATATATATATATATATATATATATATATATATATATATATATATATATATATATATATATATATTAAAGTTTGCAAAAAGTATACTATTTATATATTTCATCATGTGCAACCATCATGTCTCTTTCTTCCTCTCTCACAGATCCCTCAGGTGAGCTATGCCTCTACAGCTCCAGAGCTGAGTGACAACACCCGCTACGACTTCTTTTCCCGTGTGGTGCCTCCAGACACATACCAGGCACAGGCAATGGTGGACATTGTCAAAGCCATGCGCTGGAACTATGTCTCTACTGTAGCTTCAGAGGGAAACTATGGAGAAAGCGGGGTTGATGCATTTATTCAGAAGTCTCGAGAGGACGGTAAGTCCTTCTTCAAACATTTCCACAAGCATCCCAGAGTATTTAAAATGATGTTAAAGTGGTTCTCATTTCTGAATCTCATTTTGTCAACCACCAAAAGTCTTTCCCTTTGAGTGAACAAGAAATTCAGCTTCTCAAATATGAATTTTTAAACAGCATCCTATTTAACAACTGAAAAACTGCTGACTATAAAAACTGATTTTAACAATATGAGTATTTTCACATGGATGCTGGTTTTGTTGCTGTTGCATTATTCTTTATGTTCTATGTCATTGAAAGATAATTTTTTTCCTGTTACTTAACTATTCATAAAACACACTAAGATTTCAACTGTTTATTTCTTCTTCTTTTTTTTAATTTAATAAGCAGAGTCAAAATAATCAGAAAATACTTCTCAGACAGAATCAAGTCTGTAGTTTCAAATTTCTTGTTTTGGCTTCACCACTTACTAATTGTTGATTATCTAAAGCAGAGATGGTTGCCTATGACTAATGCTGGAAAGTATTTTTAACTTTGTAATTGTTATCTCCAGGGAGTACTATGAGCTACACATGTGTGCAGTTGTTGCACTGAGGGAATTAATTTTGATGATCAAATTCTGAGAAGAAGGAATACAGTGTCAGTGAAGCCGCAGAGGTAGCCTGAGGCATCATAAGGAGATAGCATTGCGCAGTGCTGGGAATACAGTCAGTGTAGTGCAGGAGGCTGGCGGCACACAGTCAGCCTGACCCCTGACCTTCTTCTGTAGCAGAATGTAATCACTACAGACATGTCCAGTGCTCTCTGTGCCACTGCGTCCATTCCGTTTCTGCCAGATTCAAGCTGCTGCCTATCATCAGTCATCCTGGAAAGGCACCAGCAGCAGAGCCCCCTGAGTGTCCAGCTCAGCTACCTCTTTGAACAGTCCACACAAATGGGAATCAAAACCCCAAAGGGAGATTTAAACTTTTCTTCATTTTTTAAAAATTTTTTCCCCCACACATTTTAAATTATGTGTTTAATGCTACTTAGCTCTAACCTCACAACCTACAGTGTATGAGCTTTAAAAAGCCCTGTTACATCTTTTAAAATCCCCGGCTTCCTGTTAAAAGAGGCAATGACCTCTGAAGTCATGCCAAGGGGGGGAATCATACTCTAAAATGAATGGAGAAATATTTTTTGCACATGATGCTATGTTGAGCACAAGCTGATGTAAATGCCTTATCGTGTTAACATAAAATCAATTTTTTTTCCAATATAGAAAAGGGATTCATTTTTCTTTAGTCCTCATTGGTAGTAAAAATGTACTGCAATTCTAAGTGTATGGAATGAAACATATTGAATGAAACCTGTAATATATGTCATGAAACTTGAATATGTTAAATGAAAGTTTAAATGAATAGAATAGAATAGAATAGAATAGAATAGAATAGAATGCCTTTATTTGTCATTATACAGAATGAACAATGAGATTCATATTTTTTTAGAATACTGAAGGAAATTTGGGGAATCCGTGATCCACGGTTATGTCCCTGTAATCAAATGATAGCATTCTGAACACTTTGGTTTTTCCTTTGTTTAAACTGTAAAACTTTTTTATTAACAGATGGTCATATGCAAAACAGTATCACCAGTTTTGAGGCTTCTTTGCATTGTCTTGAGGATTCCATTTCCATTGTGGCCACATTTCCAGTACCTAATGGTAATCTTGTTTGCATCATTCCTGAATCACATTAATAAGTCTTTTAGGAATATTGACACTTCAGCTGGAACTTGAAGCACATGGTATCTGTTTCTCAGAGGGAAAAAAAAACAGGTCTATTGGTTGACAGCCTGTCAAAACTGTCACTCCACTTCTTCAAGTTTTATTCTATATCCTTCAGCTTTCATTGGTAGGGTTGCTACAAAGTAACACTACCACTACATGCTGTTCATGTTACAGAAGTCTGGCACCTACATCGATCTACTCCATTTGTCGTAAAACACAATTCAAACACAGAGGCAATTAGCTCATTTGTCTGATGCACTTCCATGACAAACAACAGTTTGTATCAGTGGGAGAGAGAATAGTCTAAAGCGATGAATGTTTTAGATGATGGTAAATAATATCTGTTCATAAGTGTACAGATATTACTTGGACTTCTAAAATGTTATTAAGCTCTAATATTTTCTGGTTCCTTTTTTTTATTTAGGCCTTTTTTTTATTTAGTTCTACTGACTTACTTCATAAAATTAGTTATATTTAAGTTTCATTACATATATTTAGAATTCTATCTATTCACTTACATGTATTCATGCACATCTTAGACCTTACTTTTAAGCTGTCACTTGTGCTTTAAAACAGAACGTTTTATTCTTATGTGAATGTGATGTAAATTCCTTGATTCTTATTTTTGCCTAGTTTGATGTCACAGATGTCACTGAGACTAAAGCCACATCAAGACAATGATAATGTATAAGAAGATGGGGCTTCTAGTTTGGGGATTTTATGTGGCTCAAAAAAGCCATTTATGCTAGTGTATTTGCTCAAGAAACTCTATGGGGGTGACTTTGAGATTTTTTTTTTTTGGAAACACCTTCGAAGATTCCACTGTCACTTGATTCAACCACCTGAAAGACAGCGTGTGACAAAAACTGTCAACCACACCAACAAAATCAGTGTTTAGAGTCAAGCACTACTTTTTTCACTGACTCCAAATAGTAAACAGAAATACAGGAAAAACAAACAAACAAAAAAATCCCACCCGTCAGCCCGTCTGTAACTCCTTAAATGTGACTGGAGCAAAACTTTTAGGTGTCTGCTTTCCACACGCTGAAGAATTGTCTGAATCCGGTCCTTTCCCCCAGTCCGGGCTTTGACTGATTATGTGAGAGAGAGACCGAGGGGAAGCAGGCAGCTCTGTCAAAATCAAATCCACAGGTTTTTGGTTGCTAAATGGGTTCTGCAGTTGTCTGCTCACATAATAAAACAGCCAGATCAGAACTGGCCAAATGTTCTGTCTCATTAAACAGCCAAAGGCCATACTGAGCAACAGTCTCCCCTGCCTAATGTCGCAGCGGTCCTTTGCTTTGCTGTTTTGTGTTGAGAAATGTGGCTTTTTCTCCAAAATTTTGTATGCTGAAGCAGGTTAAAAAATGTAGAGCCTTATTGAATAAAAATTACAAATTAGATTTTATTGGGCTTAAACTATAACTGTTTTGCAACAGTGACTGAAATCATTTAGCTTCAGTCACTAGATTTAACAGTTATTTGCTCAGTTTAAACAACAGAATCTCGAAAAAACAGTATAATAGGTTTACATTTTCATACATGACATTTGAGCAGAATTAAAATTTGTGCTCAGTAGTAGTAGTAGTTGCCACGGAGATTAGTCCTACAGTAATTGTTTTTATTCACGATGCTAACACAAAACAGACTATTGTCCTTTTGTCAACACACTGCAGATGCTCTTTCTGTGGTTATATCTCTTATATCTCTACTGAGTCCTGAGCAAGTTTCAAGCTCATAAATGGATATTTGTCATTTTTCTCTACCAGTACCCTGCTGCTTTATGATTCTGTTTAAGACTAGCTGGAGGACAACTGTAAAAAGTTCCACCATAATGCGACAAAAAGTAGTCCAGCCATTTGTATATCAACAGAGTTTTACTGTATGTTTGTTTGCTTCCAAGCAAAATGTAACTGAACAAATGCATTGTTATTTGTTATTAAAAAGACTGCAAGTCCAGGGATTATATGTGTGTGCGTGTGCATGGATGTGTGTGCAGGTATGTTAGGTGATGTTGCAGAGTTGGGAGCTGTGGCTTAAGTGTTAAAGTGTTGTGTTAGATGTTTGATAACACAAGGCCTTGCTGCAAAACACTCGTCTGAGCCAAGCTTACTGAGCTTTTAAGAGGAAACTGAATTAAACTGAAGACTTCTCATAGCATTTGATCAGACTGACTGGACTTACAGGTACTACGGAGTTTGACACAGGGCCAGTCAATATCTCTGAGGATGTTGGAAATAACCTTTACTGTTTCTGTGAGAGCAAGCATGAACTACAAGTGGGTGAGCACAATTAAGGATTCCTCAGAAACGGGCAAGCTTTTTGCCTGACCTTGTCCTTTGTACAGTAAGACGAGAACTGAGTTAAGATGGGTTGAAATGCTTCTTGAGGTACCAATAACATAGTGGTGTCATGGTCCCCGCCCTCTCCGGGCCGGCAGTGTGTTGTATGGGTGTGTTTTGTTCTTTGGGCAGGCTCGACAGTTGCTCCACCCTCTGGCCGGCCTCCTCCAGCCGTGTGTGGCACACCTGATCTCAATCACTGTTTACTCACCTGTTTTCCCTGAGGCTCACTTGCTGGGTATTTAAGCCAAAGGAAGTCTTCAGTCCTTGCCGGATCGTTGCCTCTATCAGGTAGCCAAACTAAGCACTTTATTTTGGTGTCGTTCCAACGTTCTTTTTGCCTTCTGGATTAATTGCTGTTTGTGTGCAGAGCTGAGCCGGGGTCTGTTGGGGTGCGAGTCAAGAATTCTGTGGGTCAGAAAACGTGCTGCCAGACCGACGGAGGGTTGGAGACAAGCCTGTTTAATCCCGGACCTCCTCACTCAAAACTTTGTTGGATTTGTGAAAATAAAAACTGGAAACATTTTACGTCTGCCTCTGCAGTTGGGTCCTTCCTTTTCCTGAACATCATGACAGAACGATCCGGCCAGCTGGACCCAGCAGAAGCAGCGTCACTGCAGGGAGTGCTCTCATCTCTCGGAGAGCAGCTGCAGAAACACGATCAAGTACTCCGGCATCTGATGGCAGATCAAGCAGCGGTGACTCGTAAGATGGACGAAATTGGAAATGTGTTGCAAATGCTATGCTCACCCAGTCGTGCCTCTCCTACAGCTTCTCCTCTGGAAGAGAGCACTTCGCAGTCTGGCACTGTGCATTCCCCGGAGGGCGCTGCCGCTTCCTCAAGTTCCCCGGAGCCCCCGGAACGAGCTCTTCCCTCTCCTGCTCTCTTCTCCGGTGAGTTAGAAGAGGCTCCAGGCTTCCTGATGCAGTGTTCACTTGTGTTTAAACAGCTCCAGAGGACATATGCTGCGGACAGTGCAAAGATTGCATACATGGCTACACTAATGAGAGGAACGGCATTACATTGGGCACAGACGGTTATTAATGCTAATGATGATCTTTCTTATGCTGAGTTTTTGAACAAGTTTAAGTGCGTGTTTGTAAAAAGGGATAGCTGTGACCAAGCAGCCCAGCGCATGTTTAACCTACGACAGGGCGAACGGCGTGTGTCGGATTATGCCATTGACTTCTGGATTCTTGCTGAGGAGACAGGATGGGGGGTGAAAGCCTTACGGGGGGCCTTCCTCAACGGTCTCGCGAACTACATCCATGATGAACTGGCAACTAAAGAGCTCCCATCTTCTCTGAATCAGTTAGTAGCAATGTGCACCAAATTAGATGACCGTGTCCATGAGCGACGCAAACAATTTCGCCCCAGACCCAAGAATCCTCACGCTCAGCCTGTTCCTTCTGATGAATTGATGGGCGCAGGCCCGTCTTTTGGGAATGAAGTGGAAGCCATGCAACTGGGCCGCACACACCTCACCCCAGAAGAACGTAGTCACAGGTTGGCAGCTGGTGAGTGCCTTTACTGTGGTGAGATGGGTCATTTTCTTTTCTCCTGCCCACGGCGGCCAAAAGGCAGGGCCCGTCAGTCCAAGTAGGGGTGCTGGCGGGTGAGTCCTCCTCCCTACCACGTCTAATGGTGCCAGTTAATCTGTCTGTTAATGATGATGATTTCACCCTGCAGGCATTGGTGGACTCCGGTGCTGAACAAAACTTTCTGGATTCAGCTCTTGCTCAACAATTAAAACTACCTCTTATTCACCTCCCACATCCTCTGCAGGTCAAAGCTCTTGATGGTCGCTGGCTGGCGGAAGTTACGTGTCAAACTGAACCCATTTCACTACTCATTTCTGGCAATCACCGTGAGTACCTCTCCTTTTTCATCATCCACTCTCCTCAGAGCCCTCTGGTCCTGGGACATCCCTGGTTACAAAAACACAACCCCGTGATCGATTGGTCACACAACAAAATTTCCACCTGGAGCCAGGATTGTCACAAACAGTGTCTTCTGTCAGCCCAGCCTCCATCCTCTGCCCCGTCTGAAACCCCTGGTTCTGAGGTTCCCAATCTCTCTAATATACCTGTTTGTTACCATGATCTGGCAGATGTTTTCCGCAAAGACTTAGCATTATCCTTGCCTCCCCATCGCCCTTACGACTGTGCGATAGAGTTGTTTCCTGGAGCTCCACTCCCAGCGAGTCGACTATACAGTTTGTCTAAACCTGAAAGAGAAGCGATGGAGACATATATTCATGACTCTCTAAAAGCTGGGATAATCCGTCCTTCCTCCTCTCCATTAGCTGCGGGTTTTTTTTTTGTGGAGAAAAAGGACAAGACTCTTAGGCCTTGCATTGATTTTCGGGGGCTTAACCAGATCACGGTGCGGAACAAATATCCTTTACCGCTACTCTCCTCAGCCTTTGAACTGTTGCAGGGGGCCTCTGTATTTACAAAACTAGATCTCCGAAATGCCTACCACCTAGTCCGCATCCGTGAGGGGGATGAGTGGAAAACGGCGTTTAACACCCATCTCGGCCATTTTGAATATTTGGTGATGCCGTTTGGTCTGACCAATGCCCCAGCTGTTTTTCAGGCATTGGTAAATGATGTTCTTCGAGATTTTCTGAACCGTTTTGTATTTGTATATCTGGATGACATTTTAATTTTTTCAAGAACCCCGCAAGAGCACCAGGAACACGTTCGCCAAGTCCTGCAGAGACTGCTGGAAAATCGGTTATTCATTAAAGGGGAGAAATGTGAGTTCCATGTCCAAACGGTGTCTTTCCTGGGATTTGTCATCGCGCCTGACAGCATTCAACCAGACCCAACTAAGGTAAAAACTGTGGTGGACTGGCCCACGCCTTCCACCCGGAAACAGTTGCAGAGTTTTTTAGGGTTTGCCAATTTCTATCGTCGATTCATCAGAGACTATAGTCGTGTTGTGTCCCCATTAACCGCTCTCACTTCCCCTAAGCAGCCCTTTCTCTGGACGACTCATGCTCAGGAGACGTTTGACCACCTCAAGGATCTCTTTGCTACCGCCCCTATTCTGATACAACCGGATTTGTCACAACCGTTCATTGTGGAGGTGGATGCCTCAGATGCTGGGGTAGGAGCTGTAATATCCCAGCGAAAGAATGATAAATTGCATCCATGTGCTTTCTTCTCTCGCCGTCTTTCTCCTGCAGAGCGGAACTATGATATTGGTGACCGGGAGCTCCTGGCTGTGAAGCTAGCACTGGAGGAATGGCGTCATTGGCTTGAGGGAGCTGAACAACCCTTTATTGTCTGGACGGACCATAAAAATCTCTCATACATTCAAAAGGCCAAGAGATTAAATGCACGCCAAGCTAGGTGGTCACTGTTCTTCACCAGGTTTAACTTCACCATCTCTTACCGCCCTGGCTCCCGTAACGGCAAACCTGACGCCCTTTCTCGTCTGTTTTCTGATCCTGAGCTCCCTCGGCCAGAAGAACCTATCCTTCCAGTGTCCCGGGTGATTGGGGCTTTGACCTGGGAACTGGAGTCTTTGATCCGAGCTGCGCAAAGGGACGAACCGGATCCCGGGACCGGTCCTGCCAACCGAATGTACGTACCCACCTCAGTCCGGTCCAAGGTGCTGCATTGGGCTCACACTGCTCGCTTTACCTGCCATCCTGGTGTGTTCCGAACAATCACGTTTCTTCAGCGCTCATTCTGGTGGCCCTCATTAACCCGAGATGTCCGCGACTACATTGGCGCCTGCACCGTCTGTGCCCGGAATAAGGTCTCCTCGTCTCCCTCCACTGGCTTATTAAGACCTTTGCCCGTACCTGGACGTCCTTGGAGCCACATCTCCCTCGATTTTGTCACAGGCTTGCCCCCATCCTCAGGTAACACTGTTATCATGACTATAATTGATCGTTTCTCAAAAGCAGCTCACCTTGTTGCTCTGCCTAAGCTTCCGACAGCCCTGGAAACAGCCCGCCTGCTCACGGACCATGTTTTCCGTCTTCATGGGATTCCTCAGGATGTCGTTTCAGATCGCGGCCCCCAGTTCACGTCTCACGTTTGGAGGGAGTTCTGTACTGCCATTGGCGCTCGGGTTAGTCTATCTTCAGGTTTTCATCCTCAAACCAACGGCCAGACTGAACGTATGAACCAGGAACTGGAGGCGGCTCTCCGTTGTGTGACCTCCTCTAATCAGACCACTTGGAGTACTCAGCTGGCATGGGTGGAATATGCCCATAACACCATGACGTCCTCGGCTACCGGATTGTCTCCCTTTGAAGCCAGTTTGGGTTATCAACCCCCTTTGTTCCCGAATCAGGAGATCGACTTGAATGTACCCTCAGTCCAGCACCATCTTCGTCGTTGTCGACGGACGTGGAAATCTACCCGAGCTGCCCTTCTTCGCACTTCTGCCCGGAATAAACGACTGGCTGACCGGCGCCGCCGTCCTGCACCCACGTATGCCCCCGGGCAGAAGGTTTGGCTGTCTACTAAGCATATCAATCTCCGATCGGAATCAAAAAAACTGTCTCCTTCATTTATTGGCCCTTTTGTGATCAGCTCTGTCATTAATCCTGTCTCCGTCCGGTTGACCCTACCTCGCCACATGAGGATTTGTAATTCTTTCCATGTCTCGCAGATCAAGCCAGTCAGATCTAGCCGCCTGTGCCCTCCGGCCGAACCCCCTCCGCCCACCCGGATCGTTGGTGGCCAGCCTGTTTACACCGTCCGTCGGTTGTTGGATGTCCGCCGGCGGGGTCGTGGCCTTCAGTACCTGGTGGATTGGGAGGGGTATGGTCCGGAAGAGCGTACTTGGGTGCCTCGTTCTGCGATCCTGGACCCTTCCATGGTCCGGGAGTTCCGTCGGGGGCGCCCAGACAGGCCTGGGCGGTCGCCGGGAGGCTCCCGTTGAGGGGGGGGTACTGTCATGGTCCCCGCCCTCTCCGGGCCGGCAGTGTGTTGTATGGGTGTGTTTTGTTCTTTGGGCAGGCTCGACAGTTGCTCCACCCTCTGGCCGGCCTCCTCCAGCCGTGTGTGGCACACCTGATCTCAATCACTGTTTACTCACCTGTTTTCCCTGAGGCTCACTTGCTGGGTATTTAAGCCAAAGGAAGTCTTCAGTCCTTGCCGGATCGTTGCCTCTATCAGGTAGCCAAACTAAGCACTTTATTTTGGTGTCGTTCCAACGTTCTTTTTGCCTTCTGGATTAATTGCTGTTTGTGTGCAGAGCTGAGCCGGGGTCTGTTGGGGTGCGAGTCAAGAATTCTGTGGGTCAGAAAACGTGCTGCCAGACCGACGGAGGGTTGGAGACAAGCCTGTTTAATCCCGGACCTCCTCACTCAAAACTTTGTTGGATTTGTGAAAATAAAAACTGGAAACATTTTACGTCTGCCTCTGCAGTTGGGTCCTTCCTTTTCCTGAACATCATGACAAGTGGTTAGGGTATATACCACATGAGTGCATATCCCTTTAAGGACAAACCTAAAGATCAAATCCCTCCCTGGCACCTTTTACTGTACAGTATGTATTCTAAAAGAAGGTTCCATACATAACAGTGCTTTGAACAAATATAATGAAAGCCTGTTAATAACTTTAGTATTACTAAAAAGAATTTGTAACTGAAATAAAAACAATGGAAGTTTACATTTTCAGTCTCCCGTCAACATGCAGCTTCTATATCCGAATCAAATGGTAACACTCTTATGATGCATTAGCATTACAAATGTCATTTTTGTAAAATCATGATATGCATTTTTTTCAGGTAATCATTTCAGAGTCATTTTTTTTTAATGCTGTCCTTTTTTTTTAACATTTAGTTTTCTTTTCCAAAAAAAAAAAAAAATTTCATGATGTTTGTTGATACCATATATATATATATATATATATATATATATATATATATATATATATATATATATACACAAACCACTCATGTATTCATGAACTACTCATATATCTTCTATGGAAATCTACACATTCAAATCATATTCCATTTATATCAGCTTTCATTTAAGATGTTACCGGGGTGGCTGTAGCTCAGGAGGTAATACAGGTCACCTAGTGATTGGAAGGTCGGTGGCTCGATTCCTGGCTACTCCAGGCTGCGTGCCAATGTATCCTTGGGCAAGAGGATTGCCCAAGGATACATACAACTTGGGCAAGAGGATGCAAGCGTTGGAGTGTGAATGTTAGATAATAAAAAGCACTTAGCTTTGTTAATCATGTGTGAATGGGGTAAATGTAAACATGTTGTATAAGCACTTTGAGTGCTCAGACAGAGTAGAAAAGCGCTATATAAGAACTAGTCCATTTACTTTCATTTTTTTCCTTCAAAAAACATGTTGAAATGAATAATTGCAACCACAAAACAAATCTGTTAATCCTTCTCTCACTTTGGTAATACAACCCCTAAAAGAGATCTACATTTCTGTTCTAACATTCAAACTTCACAGTATTTTTCTATACTTTCTGGGTCCCAGTTATACTACTAATTCTGTTAGGATATTATGCTTGTTATAATAAAAAGACAAAAAATATTCCATAAATAAACCATTGTGCAGCATTATCATTACTATTTATACTCTAGCGATCTCTACCAAAATTGGTGCCAATCCAAAGAAATATAAGTCAGCTCATGATCAAAATTATTGGGATTTATGTTCTGGACAACATAAATATCTAGTAGCTGTCAAGATTTTCCTAAACCACAAATATCAACTGCACTGTAATAATAAGTGTTAAGTATGGTGATTAACAGAGTCAGTGGGTTTCATTCTAATGATGACAGTGGATTTGTGGTAATCCATCCAGTAGCTATTAAAATATTTGTGGCTCATCAGCCAATGGATATTAATGTTTCGAGAGGAACTGCACTAGGAAAAATAAATAGTGGCTAAACTGTTTCAAACTAGGCTACTTCTCTTCATGTAACTATGAATTTCAAATTTTACATGCCAGGTAAAATCCCCAACTAGTTTAATTTTGTACAAAGGGTAATCCACATAGTCAGCAAAGTGAGGACATGCTGAAATACAGCATATTCTGAAATTACAAATAATAAAGTCAGAGAAGAAGAAGACACAGCAGAAGAACTCTCAGCAGTGAAAGATTCAGGAAAGGGAGGAGAGGCATAAATGATTAATGCTAGACCCTGAAAGTGTCACATAGAGGACCTGTTTGCATGGGCCTCCTAAGTATGTCAGCACCTGAATGTGAGCATGATACATAGTGTCATCATCAGAACAGTTTATCAAATGACAGCGTGTCAGACAACCATTTCGTCTGGAGTTGCTGGACTGTCGCTGAAAAAGTCCATGTTTGAGACACAGAGCTGTTTTCAAAAAGCTGTTTTCATTTGGGCATTTCCCTTCTCTCAAACTGCCCCCTGGGATTAGGGCTGGAGTGTCATTATGGAAAATGATTACAAGAAAAGAGGGATAAAAGTGTGATGCCTTGTTACAGTCACCACTGAAAAGCAAGACTGTCCTTGATGCAGAACTCTTTGGTCCTTCACTGGATTCTGTTCTGTTTGTGCTTCTGTCCGAAAAGCTGCTGTTTCTCTGGCGTCCTTATTAGAGTGTGCAGGTCTTCAATAGTAAAGGAGGCTGTAGTCTGTGTCACTTTATTCTCACCTTGTGGAAAGTAGTGTCATTTTCTTTCAGTGGATATTGTATGCCTCTTTATTATGTCCTTTATATAATGAAATTTAGCGAGTCTTATAGAATAAGATGGTGACACTGTTTTTGAAATGAAAGGCTGTTATTTTTTTCACCTGAAGCAGGCCTACAAGATGAAACCCTAAATGTCAGTATGACAACTTTGAGTTCTTTTTTTTTTTTTTTTTGGCGGGCTTTACGTTTCCTAAATTTGCACACTGACATCGCAATCTACAATTAAATGAACGGATAGTATAACATCATAATTAATCAGATTTTTTTTTTTGCAAATGACAGTTGAAGCAGAGGAAAAGGGCAGCAAATATAGCACAGTGCAGGATGACAGGGAGATTATGCAAATGTTAGAAATGAGAGTTGCGTACTGCACCCTTTGTCATGAGGGAAATGTCAAGAGGAGTGATTTGAATACTCATTAACCTGAAAAGCCGTGAGAAAAATATTGTTGGAAGACTTTTTCAGTAATTTTTAAAAGGTTTAGTTTGGCCAATAAACACAGGAAATTACTTACTTATGTAAATTCACCTTATGATTTTATGATTCTATGGCTATAATTAAGTTATTACTATGACAAAGACAGACCACTATAGTCTGTGTAATGAAGTGATTCTTACTATCACAGCTTTGTTTTGCTGTGATAGTAAGAATTACCAGAGCAGGTAATCAATTCACAAAAACAGGTGACATCATTATGTAAATTTATAGCTTCAGCTATATTTCCTGCATTATGTAGCTTAGGAGGATAGAAGAGAGGAAGGAATAATCGAAGCAGGGAAGGAAGATGTTCATGCACACCTGGTTCGACATGCCAAACACAGAAAATCTTCACCAGGACTTAGACAGCCCCCCACCCCCACCCCCCCAGCTTCAGGCCTTGTTGAGTCCCGATGAATGCCATGGTGGGCTTCTGAGGGTTAAAGGAAACATTAGGGGATTTTCTCGTACACTGTGCATCCACCTGTATCCTTGGTGTTTTACCTGATACCGCAGCACTGTTCACCTACTGACATTATTTACGCTGCCTTATCAGCGCCTAATGGCCAAAGACAACGAGACATTTGGAAGTAATGTGGAAAATTACTCTAGCCGCCAAAGAATGATTCCACAGCCACATTTAGATTTACAAAAAGAGGCTGGAAAATGCATAATGTTTAATTCAGAAAAGACAATTTTGAGTTCTGCTTTTTCAAGATTCTACCACAAAGCATCCTGAACTTTTACAGTGACTGTAACAGATATAGAAATGAAGTTATGTAATTTAATAAACTCATACAGTAACATTTTGATGGATTTCCAAATGCTTTTGACAACTTTAATTCAGTTACATTGTTATGCTGCTCTGGCTACTCAGCACTTCCCTATTTTCCACTGTTCATTACCTTGTTTGATTAGCACTTTGCAGCAGTTTGCAAATGGTTTCATGTCTTTACAGCTGTCACAACTACATTTTCAAAGGATGCTTTATGTTACTTTCAACCACCTGGAATTTGATTCCTCAGACTGAAAATCAGTGAAGGGTTTTAGCTGCAGGTGCGCAGAGAGAGAACGATTGTCAAGACTTTGTCACTGATCTTCTATTTGCATAATGTGCTTTATCTCTATCATGTCACAGAGAATTGCCAACACTGCATGGCAGAATATCCCAAACTTTCTGTGATGCCATAAAACTCAATCTGTCCCTTCTTTTTTTTCAGCTTAAAATCACAAACTTTTTCTAGATATGCATTTAAAGGGTTAGCAAGACAGCAAAATGAGCAACAAACACATTTTATGGTTTCAGTACAAAAAGGTTTATACAATTAGGCTGGGAGTTAATCAGGGGGTACCAACTGTTCATGGAGAAAAAAAAACATTTTCTACACTGTGACGCTATAAATATTTAGACCAATATGTTGACACAAAAGTTTTTTTAAAAAAATGGGGTGTATTGATTTGATTGTTTATCACTGCATCAGAGAGAACCTGCAAGATAACATTTAAGGTGAAGATGCTTACTTAAAAAATGAATGAGGTAGTTGGATCTTGCTGCAGCACGTTTGACCCTTGGTATACTCTAAAAGTGCTGCACATTTTGGAAAGAAGCAAGGATCACCAGTATTTCCTGTCACTAGAAACAGGTACTTGAAATATAATTCTGAAAATATTTGGCCATTTGTAATGGGCTTATGTACCAACCCGCCATCTATTTATATCACTTATATCACATTTTCACTGATGTTCTCAGGCTGAACTCTCTTACAAAAGGGCACTTCCCACTATTGAGAAAGAGCCACTGTACTGTATATAATGGGTTTACTAAAGAGTAGAAACCTGATTTGCTTTTATGTAATAAATTCAAAGACATCTCCAAACCTACAGTGCATCTGTGCTTTTGAATAATATCAGGATACATGTGTCATACCCCCTTATCTTTTCTTGGGGAAAATATAACTGCAAATGTAACACACTGTTACTTTATCATCTAACAATCTCTGTTAATGCTCGATACAAAGCTAACTCTTCTGAAATTAGGAAAGGAGCTTATTATTCATTAAATATCTCTTTTATTAGTAATTTTGTCTCAAAGAAAACTGTGAAGCATATACCGTATTTTTCGGACTATAAGCCGCTACTTTTTTCCCACGTTTTGAACCATGCGGCTTATAGCCCGGTGCGGCGTTTCTGTGGATTTTTCTTTAACCACCAGGGGGCTCTTTAGCAGGATATGAATCATGGGACGTCAAAGTTGGAAATCAAAGAAGAAAGCGCCAACAAGTGCTAGCAGCAGGCACAAAAGAGATTTTTTTCAAACTCCCTCATCATGGAAACCACAAAAAGAACTTCCTATGATGCCGCTTTTAAGTTGAGGGCTATCGACCTGGCACTACAGGAGGGAAATAGAGCCGCTGCACGTAAGCTCGGCGTGAACGAATCAATGGTGAATTGACTTGTTATAACTCAAATTTGGGGTTGTCTGTCCCCCTCTGCTGAGTGCCGAGTAATTGTGGAAAACCGAGAGCGGCGGAGATACCAGCGGCTTATAGCCCGGTGCGGCTTATATATGTACGTTTCCAGTTTTTTCCAAAAAATTTGTAGGTGCGGCTTATAGTATGGTGCGCTCTATAGTCCGGAAAATACGGTATTATAATTTCTCATATCGAGAGTGACTTATTTTAGAAGGCTGTTTTATGCAGCGAATGGGCCAAACCCCATACATACTCAATCTACTATCACATATGACACAGAAAAGCATCAAGCTGAAACTAGCACACCTCTGGCACTTTTGCTTGAAATTAATTAATGTTTAGTTGTTGCTGATTCATTTATGTGCACTAATCAAGCAATTTATTAATTACTGCATCTCTAGTCCCACTGTATCCACCCCTCATCAGAAATGGCATAATAAAGTGTAAACAAGATCTATAGCTAATCAAAAAAGTCAACCACTTAACATGTAGAAAGCTGTGAACCTGCTGAAAAGCAAACCAAAGATGCCCTTTATGGCATCTGAAGTACCAAAATAAACCACCATGATATGCCAAAAGGGATTTAAAGACAGAATGTTAACCACTATTTCATTTAGAAATGTGTTAGCAACTGAACATATTACCTAGTCTAACATCATATGCAGGAGAATTTTCAAAAATTCTTGGAAAGTGTAAGAATATGCCCCTGAAGGCCTACTGTAGCTCTTCACCCATACCCACGCATGATTAGAGAGCACCATTAATGTTTGCCTCACAAGAGGAGGCAGTGCATACTTTAAACTTTTCATCTTAGGCTTAAAATATATTCACAGTAAGAGACATGCTATTTGGATTCTCCTTAGAAAGTCCCATGTTTGTCAGGTGGCTCATTTTACCACAGTGCAGAAAACCTCATTTCACAGTGCTTAGAGGCCTGCCTTTGATTTATAAATCATTTGCACTCAGAAAGAAAATGTCATTCAGTCATTCTCAAATCTAACTTATAGTTACCCTAGAGCCTTTTTATTCACGATCTGGGAACTGACTATATGACATGCTATTCAGCAAAACTGTTTAATTAAAAATAAGACAGAACTCTTTCCTAAAGACTAGAAAAACATTACCCCAAAATCTACATATGGATTATGTAAACTTAGGTCAAATTTTCAGATGTGTATAAAAAACTAAAAACAAAAACTGATTAATTTGAAAAATAGGACAGTACTGGATTTCTGAAGTGTCTGCCGACACAGACAAATCATCTGTGCTTACACCACTGGGTTGAAATAATCGTTTTAATGTATGCCATGGTAGTCAATAAACAGTGCTCTTTTTGTTGTTGTGGCAACAATGTTTCAAAATATATTTCTGAAAACACAGTTTTGCTTTTAAAAAAAAGATGCTTCTTATAAATATATTTTAAGTTTCAAATGGATAAAGAGCCCGACCAGACAATGCTGATAGTAATTGTTACTAAAATGACTTGTAACTTCTTTGACATTTGAGATGCCATGATTATATGAACTCAGAAACAATGTAACACTAATAAATAGGAAAATTAGTATGAAAGCAAAAATTATTCATATCTGATCTATTGAAGATTTTCAGCAGTACATCTGCTTTGTTTTTGGTACATCTTTCTGATTCAGTAGGTACACCGCTAATATTGACCCCAACACTGAATAACCTATAAATAATGAAGACATTCTTCATTCTTGAAGTTATTTCAATCGTGCTTTTATTGAATGAGGTCAAAGTGCTTTGCATGCGTGTTTATGCCTCCCCCTTTAATAAAATATGCTTTCATTAAAAAGTGGATTGCAGTGGGGTGCTACATGTTTACAGCATGTACTAACTTGAAAGAACAGTGTGGGATGAATAATGTGTACAAAATAGCATGTTCTGTCACTGCTGCCCTCTTGCCCTCCATGAGCTGCCCCTGCACTGTGGAGATAAATATAGAGTGTGTCCACTTCCCTCTGGGACTTACAGTGTGCTGATATCAGAGCAGAGTTGCTGACAGATGTAGCACCAGTACTGGTTGCCATTTGGCTTAAGAAAATAGCCATGTCAACTAATACTTTGAGTTGATCCATCAACTTTGAGGCCAGAGTATAGCAAGAGTTCCACCCTGTTGTGGCCTCATATTCTAGTACTTTCACAGGTTGTTAGCAGAGTCATCAATACAAGTTTGAGTGGACTCTTTGTTGTTGTCGTTGCTACAGAGGCCAAAGATTGGAGCCTTGCAGTTCATAAGAGTCAATTTAGTGGATACATTCACTCTTATGAACTGCAAGAGTACAGCCTCTGCAAGTTGGTTCTTTTCTATAATTTCTCCTGATATTTAGCAAATAAAATATAGATTACACTAGTAATCTTAGTTTAGCCAATTTAGTGTGCTAATTTTGATAACTGGTATGATGCACTGCAGCAGGTGAAGGGAATATCAATAAATGGTAAATGGACTAGTTCTTATATAGCGCTTTTCTACTCAGTATGAGCACTCAAAGCGCTTATACAACCTGTTTTGCATTCACCCATGCACTCCCATTCATACAAGCACTTCCATTTTTACAAAGCTAAGTGCTTTTTAATTAACTAACATTCACACGCATACATACTCTGACAGAACGGTCGGAGAGCAACTTGGGGTTAAGTATCTTGCCCAAGGATACATTGGCATGTAGCCTGGAGTAGCCAGGATTCGAACCGCTGACCTTCCGATCAGTAGGTGACCTGCTCTACCTATATATATATATATATATATATATATATATATATATATATATATGTGTGTGTGTGTGTGTGTGTGTGTGTGTGTGTGTGTGTGTGTTTGTCCATGTGTGTGAAACATGTGAATGTAACGTTTTTGACAAATTCTATTTCTTCTTAATAGAAACTGTGGTATACTCCTTTTATAGAAAGTATACAACACTGGAAGATACACCACAGTCTTCTTTAATCCAATCTAATTTCACACACCACCATGCAGATGTCTTTCTAATTAACATCAGAGCATATCCCCTTGAGTACATTTGAAACCCATTATAAGACTACACAGCAATCTGGAAAATTGCCTCCTATCATTTGGTTTCATCTTATGCTCCTTTGATACCCAAAAATCCAACAGTACCATTTTAGTAACATGGCATAGATTAGCAACTCTATGGCTACTGGGTGGTTGATGGAAAACAAATAAAAATACGTCAAGTACTCAAAATGTTACATAGACTTGGCACATTCCTGTGGCTTCTGTCATTTAATTGAATCAACAAGATGCTTCAGGGTTTGGACTGATAGTTTAACATAAGTCCAAACTGACATGTCCATCATGTCTCAAGTATGTTTCCACTGGAAGCCTCTGGCCAGGGAGAACACGGCTTTGTTTCATCTATTCAAGTTATACTAAAACTAACCCATTATTAAACTGTTTTAAAATGCTGGGTAAAGTAATGCAAACCTGCCCTGTGACACATAGTAAACTCTGTACTGTGTGTATTCAGTTTTAGTTAGAGTTAGAGCTGCCAATTGTTTAAAGAAACTGTGGGTGGACTCATACGAAGCTATCTGTGCGGTGTTCAAGCACATTTGACCCCCAAAGTCCAGTTTGTTCGACTAATGCAATCACTCTGTGCCATGTGAATAGTCCCCTAGGACAGGTGCCCTGGCACTGTTCCTGGAGTGTCCTGGCCCAGGGCACTCTGGGACTATATTTATATTAAAAAAAAAATATCTACAATACAGGACTGCCTATTTTATGGTCTCTCAGCACATAACTGTTCTCCAGAATAGTGTTTCACTGTTCTACTGTCCTCCAGTATAGATATTTATTTACACTGACAGCACAGTCAGACAGGGAGCATGTGTTCAGTGATATCTGAGAAGGGAAACTTGATTTGCAACAGCTTCACACTAAAAACAGTTCAGCCTCATTGTCCCAGCAGTACACAATGGTGAAGCCAGGACTCATCAAAAACTCTAGCCCAAAGCTGTGCTCTGATAATAACCTATGGACTCAGCAAGTCCTTGATGAGTTATCTAGGCTGAGCAAAAAGACATCATTGTGTTTGAAATGAATTTTAAATGACGGAACAATATGTGTTTACACACACACACATGCAGTACAACCACACAAGAAGTATAATAACTAAGACTCCTTTTATGAAATGGGGCAGATAAGGGCTTTAGATGTGAAAAATGGCACAGATGCTTGCCATAATAAAGACAAATTGCATTGATGGATAGGTGGAATAAGGGCCATTCATCTTTTTCACCCAAATAAAAAAGCCATTCATGTGGTTCATGTGCAATCTCTATCGTTGAGTGCGTATACTCTCATTCAACATGTTGTTCTTATGTGATGCTTCACACATGGTACAGGCAGGAGTTGCCTTTAATTCATCCAAGCTACTGAATGCAGCAGAAATTAAAGAAATTTGTTAGTTTGGGGCATCTTTGTGGCTCACCAGTCTATAATAATTATAATGGGGCATTATGCTATAATTGAACCCCTGAGGAGAAATTCATTTCCTTTCATCCCCTCAGTCCTACACACTGAGGTGAGTGCATGGCATCAGTGACAGAAAAGCACCTCAGGGACATTGGGGGGAGATTTAGTGTCTTGCTCCAGGACACTTAAGCATGGTGGTTGCTGTAACATGGGACTGAATGTGAGCCTTTTCAAGCAGGGTCAGTTCCCATAATGATTTCGGTCCGCTGTTTCCCTCTCTCCCTCTCTTCCCAGTGCTTCTTTCTCTCACATTCACTCGTTGCATCCTGATAAGAGAGGAGAAACACAATCTGTAAAAACAGATAATGTACCAATAATGAACCACTGCAGCTCATCTAGGGTGACATTTTGCATCACCGAATGGTCACGATTTTACCTGTACTGTTCTTTTTCTAGCTTAAAATCGATTCTAGCCATCCATTTTCTCTCACTGCACCAGATGAAAGGCAGCATACTTCGCCAGTTTATAGCAGGCTTCTGATGAACTGATTTGCATAAATCATGTTGTTTACAATTTACTAAATCAATGGGGTATATTTTTATCTCTGGGTATAGAGGTATCACCATCGACTTGTTTTGTTTCCTGACATTTTTAAATTCTTTGATCTCGTGTGCCATTATTTGTAAGATGTGAACCACTGTGATCACACTATGGAGGCAGAGCATTGCTGATCTTTATAGACTACCGGTCAGCAGCATGGCAGCATATAGAGAACCGTTAATGGAGCAACAGTGCTGTTCAAAGCAGATGGGATTTCAAAGCTCTGTGAAACTCAAGCTGGTTTTGTAATTATTAACTGATCGTGTATGTAGCCTAATAAATCATTTGCTGCCATGCAACAGAACACCCAGGCTGTTGATGTATTCATTTAACACAAAAAAACCCTGAAAAATTTTCGAGCATCCAGCAATCGAAACCGGCTGACCATTAACACTATAGAAGCAACATTAGTTTATTCACATTTCTCTGTATTTTCATTTTCTATTGAAGTCCTCCATATGAAAATGACATCTGTTTGGTTATAACATCCCAGTAAACTTACTATTTATGTACCTCCACCTTCGTCATGCTGCAAGTTTGGAGCTATTTTGTGTACTTCTGCGCTACTGTTCACCAGCCACACGAGCTGAACTGCAATCAGATACAATGGTGGGGAATATTTAATGTTCATGGGAGCGTTTTTCCCAAGGGTGTTAAATCAGAGGGAATATTAGTGTTCGGAGCTATTAAGGGAGCAGAGACTGGGGCTGACAGTGGAAGACACAAGAGGAGACCAGCAGTCTCCTGAGCAACGGATATTTTTAGAGGTGATTTTTCAATGTGGCTCAGAAGTTGAGAATTGTATAGGATAAGTGTTAGGAAAGACACATACAGCTCATGAAGGTTTTTTCAATAGCTGAATCAAAGGTTTGATGAGTGCACCTGATATGGATTTGGAAGATTTAAAGATCAGGTAACCTATTAGCATCAACGGGACATTTATAAACTAGGTATACTTGAGGATTAAGATTTTGTGTTGAAAATGTGTAACCCAGTTCAGTCTGCTCTTTCACATCAGTGATTGTTATTGTACATGCAGTCTTAATATAGTTTAAATCTTTTAACTGTGATCCAATACGTACCTGAAATTGTAATTTGATTGTTTTCTTAGAATTGCTCCACAACTGTAATTAGTCATTTTATAACTGCCTTTCTAAATATGTTGTTGGTGGCCTTGCTGAGTTTAAGGAAAGTGATGAAAAACAGTGTGCAGATGAGAAGAGGGCCAGTCTTACACTCGATCCCTCTAATTACATCCTGTCCGATGGCAAAATGAAATCAAGCAAGGAGTTTATTGAAAAATCTGATTCCTGTAGAGACTGGTTTAATTCAATAATATTAATATAAAATGTGCAATAAGCAAGCACCTATAATTAGGCCAATTAAAAGCCACTTAGGTTGTGTAAAAATGTCATTTATGAGCAGCCTGGCATGGCTGAATCAATAAAGATATTTCTCTATACTTTAGTTTTTATTCTTTTTTGAAATGTAACAGTGAACCTTGGTGGATACAGAAGAGAAAAAAATATATACATATATGGGCATCTTGCTCAGTGGCTGCTCCCTTCTTGGGATTTCCTTGGGTATCCTTAAGTCAAGTGACCATGTCTTTAACCATGCTATATCCTTGTAGCATAAGAGGAAAAAACAGATGCATAAATCAGTGGTAAAACAAACTGCCATGTCTACCCTAACAGAGTTACACCACTGACTCCGTGGAGGTCCCAGTTTTGTGCACCTCTGGTCCTTCTGGTATTCTCTTTGCAAGTTATACAATGCTGCAGCCTGCTGCCATGATGTGAGAAGAGAAGAAAAGGAAGGGATGAGTGCTCTGCTTCCATAGAGCAGATGTTGTGGGAATGGGGGACTGAAGTACCAGTGAGGCAAAGACATAGAGCCTAATGATTGATAGAGTCTGCTGCAAAATTTCCCATGTGATGCGAGTGTAACGGCAGAGAGTTACGCAGATAAACCTCTGCTTCACTTTAATCAAAGACTCAACAATCATGAGTACATATTTTGTAAGAGTAATACTGTATAACTTTGTTTCTTACATACTTCTACACATTTAATTCCAATTGCTGTTCAGTAAAACGCCTAGAGTATTTGTAGATCCACGACTAAAACTACAACACGGGAACACACAAAGAGAGAAGGTGAATAAGCATTAGGGGTTCATGGTTCAGTACAGTGCTTTCAGCACCAATCAAAGCCAGCAGTGCGATTTCAGTTTTATAAATTGTACAGTGTAACTCGGCCTTGCTGTCTTTTTGTTAAAATTGAATACAGTGCTCATCATCAGGAACAGTCATATTCTTTATGAGCATAGAGAAACCTATTTCCTGCATGACAGTGAAGCACATTGCAGGAGTCTTCAGAATCTCCTACAGGCTAAACTCAGAACCCTAACCACTTTTAGTGCAGACCAGAGGTGGCAAAAGTACAGACATTCTGTACTTAAGTAGAAGTAAAAGCTCTGTGTGGATGAATTGAATTCAACAAGATGTAACCCAGAATTTCACAAGCTATCTTGGCTGATTTCCATCCCCTACACTGACAGTATACAAGTTGTATATATGTTGAATTCAGTGAATGAATCTAAGCATCACCAGCTTTGATTCCAATTCATCTCTGCTACACTTCATGTAACCATGAACACAGCCGCTGTGCACCAGTCCAACACTGAGCTTTACTGTAAACATAGTACAGTAAATTAACCTGTTTGTCACACACTAACCTGCAAAGTATTTTCATATAATCTTTGAATTACACAAAATTAGTACACCGCAGTTTTGCAGTCCTTGCATTTACATATAACTTCTCTCCTTCCTCTCCTGTCCTCTTTCTGACAGCTTTCTCCATCTCTGAGTGAAGTTATCGCTCATTCTTTTCTCTCCCTTGAAATACAGCAGCTGGATGTTTAGCTAGCAGACACACTGTGTGATAAATGTCAGATACTTTGTGTGTTTGCTGATATTTGTTGAGCATTTAGAAACGTTGCATTTAAATTTACCTGCCACAACAGTAGAATTGTCTCTGTCTCTTGTTCCTTCATTTAGGCTCAGATCGGTTTGATGTTTGAGGGCACAGAGACCGGAAATGAAATCTTCCCTCAAATATCTGAAAGCCAAAGTAATGAGCCTGTATTGAAAATATAAGGAGTAGAAAGTATAGATATTTGTGGAAAATTGTAGGGAGTAAAAATAAAAAGTTTAAAAAAAAATAAAAAATACTCAAGTAAGGTACAGATACCTGAAAATTCTACTTAAGTACATTAACAAAGTATTTGTACTTCATTACTTCCCACCTCTGGTGCAGACTAACTCTTAAAGACAAACTATAAACAGAACAAAATGGACTAACAACCTGTCAACATTAAGGTAACAAATGCAAACTCTCAATTTAAACACATCTAAACAGAGATCTGTCAGTCCACTATTATATAATGACCTCCCCTTAAGGCCACTACAGTAACCAATGATAAATTAGTGTTGAACTAGAATGCCTTTATTTCTTCAGTTCTTAAATAGATTGATGGTGGTTGACAAGGTGTATGCTGTGTATCAGTCTTAAAATGCTTGGGTAATAGGCTGTTTGCATGCAACAATTGTCTATCTGTGAAAAAAAAATCCCAATATCACATCATATATTTTCTTTGGCAACACCAGAGCAACCGTCATTGCTTGCTACTATGATGTATAGGTCTGGAATTATGTCACATGTGTAATAAATTGTGATATTTCAATGAACGTCTTCTCAACGGGTTGTGGCAGATGGCTGCCCCTCCCTGAGCCTGGATCTGCCGGAAGGTTCTTCCTGTTAAAAGGAAAAGATTTTCCTTCCCACTGTCGCCAATTGCTTGCTCATAGAGGGTTGTTTTGACTGTCGGGTTTTCTGTAATTAATGTAGGGCCTTTACCTTACAATATAAGGTACATCCTTGGATGTGTAATTGTTATTGTTCACAGAGAAAAGTACCTGACAAATTGCTTCAAAGTATAAAAAATATTCACCTCAAATATAAATTAAGAGTAAAATGATGACATGAAATGACTATAATGCCATCCGCTTTGAAAGCTTTGAAATTCCAGATTACGGAATCATGATTCTGTGTTTTTTGTGATATTCGAATTAGGTTTTGTGGCTTATAAAAATGAGTAAATCAAGCGTTCAATGTGGCTGTGCAGATTTTTTTTTTTTTTAAAGCTACTGCTTGAGTGCAAACAAAAACATTACTCAACAACACACAACAAGACATGGGCCAGTAAACACAGAGGGATGAATATATTCCTTCAGTAAAGAAACTGCTAATCCATTTACCAACCAAGTGAATTTAAATATAAGCCAGAACTGTTGTGTTGTGCTTGTGACATGCATGACCAACAGAAAGCTATGCATGCAGCTTTTCTAAAAAACAGCTTCAGTGGAATAGTAAAAGCATGGATTTGAAGAAAAAGAAAGCATCATTAAATTTCCTCCAGTGTACCATAAAAACAGTAGTGCAAGCCACTGACTGAAGCTCCTGTTTGACTTAACTGGATGTGACTTTTTATACCCATGAGCCAAGTAGCTCAACATCATTAATTTCATGGCATCCTCTATTCTTTACTGATATTTCCAGTTTCACAACCTATTAGTAACTGAACAGGGGCAGGCTTTGTTTTATGGTGTGAGTATGGCTGCCATGAACTGGACTGGGGGTATTATTCCTGCATTGATTGCTCATTGGGCTGGCTTTGTACTGGGTCACGAAAGGGAAATTCATTAGCATGTGCATACTCTCTGTGGCATTTTGGCAGGGTGACAAAACAGTTTTCCTGAAATGTTGCATTGGAAGTTAAATAGCCTGAGCTTGTTGGTAACCAGGGAATATCCCCTGCTGCCTTTAGTTTTGTGTTCAAAAGAATGTACGAGGGTGAGGGCGCTCTTTAAACTAATCAGTGGAGAATTGCTGTAGTTGTAGATAATGTAGTGGACTGCTTAACATTTTTTTTTAAAGAAATTAAACAAATACGAGCTAGTAAAATTTACAACTTAAAATTCACCAGGCACGCACTAATAAACCATTATTTTCTGCCACAGCAGGATATAATTTAACATTACAGGGAAATTATTCACAGGTGGATAGAAGTATCAAAATGAGTCCATATAGTCTCTTCTGATTACTTTTGTGATAAAGCCAATTGGCCATTTGAAAATCCCACGACGGTGGCCATTTCATGATGACTGCTGACAAAGGCAAGAAAGAACAATTTTTTAAAAAATAATTCTTCTTGCCTTTTTGAATGATTGTAGTGTAAAATCATACACATTCAGCCACGTACATGTAAATTTTAGTCTGAAATTGAATGAAGTCTGAAATTAGTTTTTATTTTATTAGTCATTTGTTAAAAGGGTATGGGGTGTAGTACTACAAGTAATACTTTTTGTTTCAGTCACATCTCTTGGATGGACTCTTTGTTGTCCTCACTGGTTACCCAATTCTCACATATGGCCATCAAAACTCATCATTTTTTGTTGCTCAGGATTTAGAGTGAGTCGTCTACTGTTCAGAAGGCTGGTGTTTGATCCCCAGTTTTTGCATCTATATGTTGAAGTGTCTTTGGGCAAGATAAAGAAACATAAATACTGCCTGATGCATCCATCTGGGTTTGCACACATGCAAACCCAGATGGATGTGTGTGAGAGTTAAAAATGTGTCTGTGGATGCAGCTTGCAGTGTAAAAGTGCTTTGAGTGTTATATGACAGTAAAGAAATGCCATATTAAGTACAGTCCATTCCATATAGGGGAGGGCAAACCATTAACTAACAAACCAAATTAACTTGTTAGTGTATGTGCATGATTTAACCAGTATAACAGCTGGGCAGCACAGTAGTCTCATCTCACAGCAAGAAGAGAGGAGCCGAAATACTTAAGTAGTATACTCCAGATTATGTCTACTGTCACAGACACTGCATTCACAAGTTTTATATGTGTATAGATTTAGATGTGTATATAGCCAAACTATCTCTTTAGTTTTTATATTTTTATGCCTTTAGTGTATGTTATTTTGTTTTTGGTTTTATTCATTTAAATGAAATGGTTGCAGCTGTAACAACAGAAATTTCCCTCTGGCATCAATAAAGTATTCTGAATCTGAATCTGAACTGTCAACTGATCACCACCTGATGGTGAGTTGGATCAAGTAGTAGGGGAGGATGCTTTACAGACCTGGCACACCCAAACGTTTAGTGAAGGTGCAGTGGTCCATTGGCTCTTCAACTCCCGCCTTGGGCAGAAATTTAACAGCATTCTGGGGAGTCTGGGACCATTGTTGAGCCTTCTGCGTAGAGCTGCACCTGCAATGTGGTTGGTGCCTGTCGTGGTGGTAATCCTCAAACCGGATGATGGATGCTGGAGGTGAACGGAGCCATTAACCTGAGGGAGTCCCGTCGGGCTTGGTTAACCATTGGGACTTTGGAGTCAGGCCAAGTGAAATGTGGTTTGGGTGGTGGTTGAAGAAAAAACTTGGGTGTTGGAGGAGTTTGAAGACACCATGGAAAAAGTCTTTTGGTCTGCCTCAAAGCAATTCTGGCAAACCATAAGGGGAAAGTGTTGCTCTACTCACAGGTGCAGGAGGGGTGCTATTGATTTCAAGGATATCAGGTGGTGGAAGGAATACTTCGAGGACCTCCTCAATCCCATTGACATGTCTTCTGTAGCAGCTGGGGGCAAGGTCACTGAGGTAGCTAATGAACTCCTTGGTGGCAGTGCCCCTGGGGTGGGTGACCCTTCACCCTTCATCCTGAGTTCCAGAAGGCTCTGGACATTGTAGGGCTGTCTTGGTTCACATGCCTCTGCAGCATCGCATTAAGATTTGGGGCAGCGGTCCACATTGCTGGCAGTAAGTCAGACTCATTTCTGGCGGGTGTTGGACTCTCCCAGGGTTACCCTTTGTCACCAACTCTGTTCGTAAGTTTTATGGACAGAATTTATAGGCGTAGCCAAGGGTGGAAGGCTTCTGTATCTCATCTCTGCATTTTGCAGATGATGTGGTCCTGTTGGCTTCAGCGCGTGGTGGCATCCAGCTTGCACTGGAGTGGTTCACACCCAAGTGTGAAGCAGCTTGTATGAGAATTAGCACCTCCAAGTTTAAGACCATGGCCCTTGGCCAGAAAAAGATGGTGTGCCCACTCCAAGTCAGGAATGAGTTGCTGCCCCAAGTGAAGTTTAAATATCTTGGGGTCTTGTTCACGAGAGAAGAGAGCAGGCGATTGACAGATGGATTGGGGCCATGGCTGCAGTGATATGAGCGCTGTATCAGTCCATTGTGGTGAAGAGAAAGCTGAGCGTAAAAGCAACAATGTTGATCTACTGGTCACTCTACGTCACTACACTCACCTATGGTCACAAGCTTTGGGTAGTGATCAAAAGGAGGAGATTGCAGATACAAGCAGTGGAAATGCTGACCTCTTAAGAGATGAGGTGAAGGGTGTAGTCATTCGAGAGGGTCTCAAAGTAGAGCCACTACTCCTCCACATTAAAAGGAGCCAGTTGAGGTGGCTCGGGCGCCTGACTAAGATGCCTCCTGGGTGAGGTGCTCTGGGTATGTCCTACCAGGAGGAGGTCCTGCGGTAGACCCAGGATGAACTGGAGAGATTGTATCTCTCGGCAGGCCTGGGAACACCTTGGTGTTCCCTTGGATAAGCTGGAGGACATGGCTGGGAGAGGGAGGTCAGGGTTTCTCTGCTTAAGCTGCTTGCCCCCATGCTCTGGGTAAGCAGAAGAAAATGGATGGATGGATATTCAGAGCTATATGTAGAAATTTTATGTACTAACAAATTCTACTGTCCCCTGGTTTCACTGTCAGAACAATAACTTGAATTGATGGGTAGCCATGTCTCCAAAATGCCTCTCTTGGTCCAAGGAAAGTATATAATAGTGCATCTATCATTTAAAAAAAAAGTCCAGAAGATTGAAGAAAAAAAAGAAGCTTTGTGTAGGTTAAAAGAAGAGAAAGGCAAACTTAGAGTCCATTTATGGCTACCAAAGAGTTAGGGGGAAAAACACAAGTGCAACTGCATCATAAATATACTCTCCTAATGAAACTGTTTCATTGTGGAAACTTTTCTCTCTTCTCTTCCAATCAGGTGGCCTGTGCATTTCCCAGTCAGTGAAAATACCACGTGAACCAAGAGTTGGAGAGTTTGACAAGATTATTCGCAGGCTGAGTGAGAACCCTAATGCTCGAGTAGTCATTATCTTTGCCAATGAGGATGACATCAGGTGAGTACAGCAGAATCCTGAGTACTATCAATGATCATAATGGTTATCTCAGCTACTGTTTAGTACTTGCTTCATTAATGACATGGATTAGTGGCATTCAAATGCATAGTGAGTAAAAGAGGGGTCAGGATTAGAAAGATGCAGAGTGCAACATCAGCAGCCTGGGCCATATACCTATGTTGGCATAGCTACAAGAGGCAAGTGAAATAGTTAATATAAAAACTAATCATGAATCTCTACATTTACTCAAGGACTTTGGTACAATATTAAGGCTGCTGGACTTGAGGAATTCTATTGTAATAGTGATACATGAAATAACTGGCTAGTGACCAGAATCAGATCAGAATCGATTTTTAGCTGAACCAGTGACTGACCAGTTAATCAGGAATATGTTCAGTTGACCATTGGTTCGCCACCGCTGGCATGCACCTGTCCAGAATCATTACTACGGCATTGCTGCCATTCAGACCACATCAACTTAATTGTTCCACTCAGCAGCAAAATGCTATGTAAGCTTGCAATTTAATAGAAACAAGATATCACAAATGTAACATGCAAAGGGATGTAATTGTATCTTGCTGCTGTAAAATGCTAATACAGTAGCCTGTAATTGCCCAGAGTAGCCTCTGCCATTTCCTCATTTGCAGCACTCTATGTGTAAACTCAGTCAGTCGGTCAGACTGTCATTTTCATGGCTGACTCAGGCTTAATTTCAATATTACATACGTTCGCTACATTGTATATAAACATTTATTTATTAGTTTCAGTTACAAGTTATTTCATATGTCCAGAGTTAAGCTTAGAAGAAAACAATATACCCAACAAAAGTATCAATGCTTGTTAATGCAGCAACAAAAAAAGGGGTTGTTCTTTATCACAACTACTTATAAACTTAGCTTGGGTTAAGGAGGGATTGGCGACTTTACTCCATTTTATGATATTTTCACCAGCATTACACTGAAAATGGTTTCTAATATTTTATCCAGTCACCATATCCCTTCTAGTAAAGCACTGTCAGCATCTGTTCTGCTGTCCCTATCTATTACAGTATACAAAGGTAATGTTAACAGTGTCCCTACTTTTATTTGCAGAGAAACAAAGATGTTAGATGTTAGATTCAACTCATTGTCATTGTGTGCACAAGGCACACAACAAAATGTTCGTTCCAGATCACTCATCCAGAGACGAGCGTCTGCGGTCATGCAGCCAGAGACTGGCACTACCGTTAGGCAATGTGGTTTAAGTGTCTTGCCCAAGGACACAACACAGCGCAGGGACAGGGGCTCAAACCTGCAACCTTCCGGCTGCAAAGCGAGCGCATACCCACTGCGCCACTGCCACGTACAGGAAGTTGTATCAATTACAGTTCATTATCTACTATCAAGATGGATAGCCTGAATAAAGAAGGAATAAATTTGCTGTAGGCTGAATTAACAAACAGAAAACTTGTGCTTTGGAAGGGAAAATGTTTCTCAGCAACTATTCAATAGGCCACTGTATTCATAGTGGAAGGGGGCAGTGATTTGAAGCAGTCTCTTGATAATGACCAGGGCAGAAGTCCCAGTGCTCATTGACTTAATCCAGTCCTGATAACAGGTAATAGTCTGGATATACAATAATTACAGAAAGCCAGGGGGATTTCAGCTTTCTCTATCCTTGAATTTGGTCAATGTGAGCCTTCAGAAGGCTAATAGGAACCCAAAATTGCCTACAGAGAACGTATAAGAGGCTGTGCTATTTTGATGAACTCCTTTAATATGATACAATAATTATATTATTCAGCCTTATCTCAGGGTCATAGAAGTATAAGAAATAATATTTGCTGGTTAGCCTTTCAGAGTCTAGATACATAGGTATGTTCGTGCTATGCAGAGGTTTTTGCTGTGTGAGGAAATAACATGATCTATGTAATGAATAAATACATTTAAAACAAATCACATTAAAATATTTCATTTTCACTATAAATATCTTTACATTAAAGTCCACTAATTAGTTAATTTACATACAAATGGTACATAGTCAATAAAATGGCAGGGAACACATAAAGCTTCTATAATGAATGTATTTAGATCAATACAATTAAATGCAGTGTTTAATAATAAAGTTCTTCAAGTGAACAAAAAGCAAGAAATGCAAGTAACAAAAGCATGTAAGTAACCAAGATATCAAAATTGTTAGCCAACTAACTAAGATTATATTACAGTTTTACTGCAACATAATTACAATTTTACACCTTATAAATACCATTAATGTGAGGTGGGAACAGAACTTGGACTGTCAAAATGAATGGGAAGTGTAGATGCTCATTCATGACCACGAATCAGTACCTTTTTTTACTTCTCGCTGTGTTATTTCATATCATACTTCTCAGGCAATCTTGTCATATTGCCACTATTGTAATCTCCTGACAGTGAAAAAAAAAAAAATCTATTTCTCTCACTTTTTTTTACATGGTGCACATAATTGCATTTTAAGACATGCTCATTTCACAAAATTTTGTGAGACCAGACTCAGAAAAAATCATTACCAATCAAACATAAATCCTCACAGTCATAAAACTAAAGCAAAGAGACATTAAGTTAGTTGGATGAGTCACTGCTTGCCAACTTTGTTCTTTACAAATGTAAAAAAAAAAAATGTTTACAAGGTTACACCTTACTTTTTCTGCAAACTGAAGTCTGAGATGTTAAAACATTGTGCACTATGTGAAAATCTGATCTCCACAACACAGTAGGATGTTGGATATTTTTCTGTGCAATATAAGGGCTGGTAGTATTTCACATGCCAGGTGGCTGTGTTTAAATTTTATGTCACTATGCTCAAGCTTTCTCGATGCAACTCTGCTGCAGCAGCAGAGCTTATTGGCAGTTTTTTATGACTCCCCAAACTTATATCCATTGGCAACAAGCCTGGACAAATGTGGCAGGGGTATCATTCTGCCACAGCCAGGAAGAATTCCACTGCACTGAGAAGGAATAGTGATTCTATGGTGGCTTTTCAATTTTGTTCAAGTGCCTCAGTGAAACTTTGTCTTAGAACATTCTAGTCATGCAAAGCAGCTACCTTTACTCTACAGGATCTATTTTTAAATACATCATGGATTTATGTTAAACATTGTATTAACATACGTGCAAGAAATATATAAGTGAACAGCAATATTTATAAACATTACTTCCCTTCTCTGTCCCAAAGGCGTCTCCTTCAAGCAGCTAAGAAGGCCAATCAGACAGGCCATTTCATCTGGGTGGGTTCAGACAGCTGGGGCTCCAAAATTACACCAATACTGAACCAAGAAGAAATGGCAGAAGGTGCTGTCACCATCCTACCCAAACGACAGTCCATCAAAGGTATTTCCATTGCCAAACTCTACCTGAATGCTCAAAATATTGGATTTTCTTTGAAAAGAAAATGTTCTTACTTTAAAATAAATTCACTATTAGTACTGGCCCTTTACTGCTTATTGTTGGTGTGTGTTTGCCTCCTTTAATCATCTCCATTCTACCTTGTAGATGCCACATTTGACAAAAAAACTTTCAAAATAAAGGCTTTATACTGTTGATAACTGCCTTTTAACCTGAATAAATACTTTTATATCCATTAAAAAATAGTGTTCTAATCAAGATGGAAGCAGTTCAATGACAGTTCTGTCAGAAATTAGGCCAATACTGTACCATATAAAGCATATTTTCATTTTCAAAGTATGTGCACAGTTACAGATATATGCTGCTAATAAAAAGTAAGTGAATCTGTATATGGGAGCTATGCAACCATATTCAAATAACCTACGAGAGCAGAATCTCTTGTATGTTTTGATGTCACTGATTTATTTTTTTCTTTTTAGAAAAAAATATACTATATAAACCATATATAAAAAGTCATTACTGTTAAGCCTAAACAGACAATTTTTTTCATACATGTCACCGCAATAAAAAGTTAACTCTTAATGTTTACCTTTCAACATTTTTGGATTGCCTTGAACTGAATTTGTGTTGTTGTTGGATTTGATTTCAGGTTTTGATCGCTACTTCATCAGCCGAACACTAGAGAATAACAGAAGAAATATCTGGTTTGCAGAGTTTTGGGAGAATAACTTCCTGTGCAAGCTTAGTCGACATGCTGTGAAGAAAGGATCTGGCATCAAAAAGTGTACAAGTGAGTCTACATTTATTAGTAGAGAAGGCACTCTGTCCATGTAGAACACTTAATCAATGACCAGGTTTATTGACTGGTCCTGCTGTGAATACATTTTGAGTGTGTGTGTGTGTGTATGTGTGTGTACATGGCATGCATTGATAAATTGTCATCAGGGAGAATACAATCAGACTTCTAATTTAGGCTAAATGTAATGGGTGTGGATAAGTGAATGGGAATCTCTAATATTGCAAGAGAAATTAATGTTCCCATTGCTTGTGTGGTGGCTAGTTCAATTTGCAGTGTGCGGCAATCACAAACCTATACCACCAGATGTGCTGAAAACATAATCAATAGTAAATCCAGTCATCCCATTAGAAACAAGCTTTCAGGTCATTAAAATCAGTAGGCTCTCCTAGTCTGTTTGCCACAGCAAAGTAGTAGTTTATATCTGGCACCTGTAATGTTTCTAGGCAATCAGTTTCTCAAATAGCCACCTATATAATGAAGGAGCTTACAGAATCAAGCTAAAAACCATTAATGCAGAGGTTAACTTTTCTATACAGCTGTGAAATGTTCAGTGTCCACCTATTAAGTCTTCATGACTAAAGACAACCTCTGAAGTGATAACTGAAGCTGGGGATTGAAACCGAGGGCTTCTTAAACAGGCAATGTTACTACTGTTAACTCCCCTTTACACAATATTGGCCAGCTGTGTGATGGTGCAAAATTATCATAGTTTCAATTTCTCTTTCAAGTTCACTTTTTTGTCTCATTGAAGAATGAATTCTGTCATGTTTCTTGTTTACAGCAACACTCTAAATGGCCTCAAAGAGCATGAGTGTGAAACTGAACACTGTTATTTTCATATTTAACCAAATCACAACAACAGTTGCCTCAAGGTGCTTTATATTGTAAGGTAAAGACCCTACAGTAATACAGCAATCAGATGACCCCCTATGAGCAAGCACTTGGCAACAGTGGGAAGGAAAAACTCCCTTTTAACAGGAAGAAACCTCCAGCAGAACCAGACTTGTGGAGGGGCAGTCATCTGCCATGACCGGTTGGGAGTGAGGTGACAGAGACAGGGCAAATACACACTGTGGAAGAGAGTCAGAGATTAGCCAGAGATTAATAATTAATGATTAAATGCAGAGTTGTGTAAAAACAGAGCGAGAGTGAAAAGAGGTGAATGAAGAAGACACTCTCAGTCCATCATGGGAAGCCCCCAGCAGCCTGGGCCTATTGCAACACAACTAAGGGAGGGTTCAAGGTCTCCTGAACCAACACTAACTATAAGCTTTTTCAAAAACACATCATCAATACATCATACAAAATAATTGCTTGCTAGCATATTAAAAAACATTCAGTTATTTACATTGTAAACAGATGTTTGTGGAAGATGTTATAAGTACACATGAGACCAGAAACTGCATTAGCTTGGAGCTAAGCGCAATCTATTAAGCAGTTTTAATTCATATTTTCAAATGACGATGTTAGAACAGTGGCGCGACATGAATACTGGTGAACCCACAGAGAATGATCACCTAAAAGTGTACCGCCTCTCATTTTTATTGAGCTCATGTTTTGGTTCATTCACTACTCTCAAAATAGCTGTTTTCCATTCAAAAGCAGTAATATTTAAGTAATTCTATACTGCAATCTACTTCTATTACTAGGCATGGCAGCTACCTAATCAGATCCGACTGTCGTTTCCCCTGAACCAAGTTCTGCATGATCACAGGTTAAATATAGGATATGACTTTGACAATTTGCATTCTTGTGTCTTTTTTGTTTTTGTTTCTTTCCACTTCTTTGATTAAAAGCCCAATCGGCCTGAAGGATGACTCAATTCAGCTGTAACAAGACAAACAACCAGCAAAAACAGAGAAGAGACAGCCTTAACTTCTAACACTGAATCTAGTGTAACCAGAAACCTGTGTTAATGAGGGTAAAGAAGAATCTCATAATACTGGATTACAAAAAAAAAGGAGAAAAGGGAAAATTAATTCTAGCACAATGACATCCTCAGTGGAATCAATAACTAGAGAGCTGGCATAGAACCAGTTGCACGCTAATGTCAGTGTAACAGTTTTATTCATGTTGACAAAGCAGATGCCTTTACCTGGAAAAACAGAACCTGGGTAACGTCAGTGCTCCAATGTGCACCAGAAAAAGCAAATACAGAGCTGCCAATTTTCTGGACATTAATAACTGTTCGATATATACCATGTAAACAGACAGGTTCAAAGAAACATCTTAGAATAAGACTGTGGTGTAATGGCTTCATTAAAAAGGATGAGGGGAAAAGTGTGTATTATGATACCAAACTAAAAGCACAAGATTCAGAATTAGAACCACAGATTACATAGAGATGTATTACCCTGTTTTCAGTGCATCAATTTAACAGTAAAAACTCAAATAAATGTGTAAAATATTATATAATATATAATAATACGAGCTACCTCTATGGTTGCAATTATGCATTCTGCAACAGCTTTCAATTGTGCTTAGAAGAAAAAATGTGATTGTCAGCCTTCTGCAGCCTAAACACAATTCTTTTATTTAGGAAAAAAAAAAGAAAGTTTATGTTTTTTGTGGAAAATACTGTAAATTTATTACAGTGGCATTTTTGTATTTCATTATTTTGTTATTGTATTTGATAATTAATGTAATGTATAGCTAGCTACCTCTTTTCTGAAGCAACTGGTTACAGTGAATGTTAAAAATATAATTTGATGGTTTTCCTAAGTACAATTCCCTCTCACCAGGCAATGATGGCTTTTGTCTTAATTCCAGGTGATGCAGAACATAGTAACCTCAAAATGTCACCAAATAACAAAGGAACAAAATAAGTTAGTAAAATAGAACATGAACATGCAAGTTAAACAGCACCACAGTAACTTATTTGTAGTCTCTTAACAACACTGTGTTCCTTGGCAAAACAGAGAGATGCATCAAGCAATCCAAACTTTCATGAGATTTCTGTATTTATCTGTTGTCATGGTGGGTGCTCTTGAGCTAAATTGCTGTTGCCCCTTTCTTTCTCTAAGTAGCCTTCAAGGCACAGCAAATTTTACAGGCAAGAGTTACAGTCATTTCACTCAGATTCTTTTTGTGAGTTCTATCACTACTCCCCCTTTTGCAAGCATAGTAATTTCCTGTTCCTACTTGAAGTGTTTCTTATCCACTAGAATGCTCGATTGTATGTAACATGTTCTTGACATGTCAAGAAATATCTTGCGGCAAAATTAATTTAACCCTTAACCCCATTGTTCCTGTGACTGCTTTTTAGAAACTTGATTTACATGATATCAGTGTTTTGTTTTGTTTTTTTCAGTAAGCACTCAAAAAAAATCTGCAAAAGAATGCCCAACAAATGAGGATAGAAAAATAGTAGTCTTAAAGGACTAATATGATTCGATGGCGTATAATTATCCCATTTGTGTGATATGTAAGCTTTTAATGACACAATACAAGTTATTGGCAAGTGATTTATGTACCATAAAAGCAGGGTAGTAGTAGGTCATTTTCCAGAACTGAGGCATTAAAGTATATCTGACTTAGTGTGCAGGGAACACAACACAGAGTGCAGATGTATAATTCACCTCCCACAGCTGCCGTCAGTCCCAGTATTCTTGTATCTGTTGCCACAGAGGACAAGGTTTATTTTACAGCTTCAGATCCACGTTGTCACCTCCGATCCACAGGTTATTTTACTGTTACATTCTGCAACAGAGCCTTAGAAAAATTAAAAAAAAAACAAACTAACTGTAAACAGCCCATAAACTTAAGACCACACTCTCCTCCAGTTTGACACTGCTTGTTGCCACTGATACTGGGAGGTCCCAGAACAGAACCAACAGCCAAATATAAGTTACTGCAGAGAGAAATCAAAAATCATCAATCAATCTTGTTTTTTGGGTTTTTTGTTTGTTTCTAAGACAAGAAGGGACGATAAAATTCCCAGTTACAGAAACAAATTAGACCCCATAGGAAATATGCAGGGTTCATATGTGAAATGTTGAATGTGCAGAATTCAGCAGTTCTCAACTTTGCCCTCCGATCCACTCACACTTCACTGTACTTCACAGTATTTCATGCTAGTGAACCACAAAACATTATCCTGCTTGTAGAAAAGAATAAACAAGAAACGGCTGCAAAAAGACATACACTTAGTCGCAATAGAGAGACACTGCACAGTATGAAGGCATGACACATCTGTATATACTGTAGCAGTAATGAGAAGGGCTGACACATCTTTAAGGTGAACAAACACTGTAGTCCTCAAATCTGCTACAAGTGCCATTACAAAGCCATGACAAAACACTGAATGAGACAGTGTGTTTTACACATGGACACACACACACATATATATATGAACCTGATAAGACCTGGGCTTTTGGAACAAGGTATACATGGACAAAGACTGACAATATGGAACTGATGGAATGCTACTATGCCAGCTGACCCAATGAGAGGGGCTATATGCAACTGGGAACTATGGATGAGTAGAAAGCCAACATCCACACTTACCAAGAAGCACCTGGTAGCTCAGTGCAACATCATCAAACAGACAGCTATTATCGAAGTTGAAAACCCAGAGGCTACAGCCAACCCCAGTAGAAGACAAAAGTGGAACTGAACTAGATGATGCCCTGCAATGAAAGATGTATCTAGTAAGCTGAGAAGGAAGATTGTGGCTAAACTCAAGCTAACCCCCATCCAAGACCACAATTCCCCCAGCTCACTTATAAAGTCCCATCAGCGATAATGCTTGCAGATATGAACACCACTCTGTGCACCATCCCCACTACCAGTGTCACTGAAACCAATAAGCTCATATATGGCACTGCCACAGTAATCTTATAAGCAAAATCAAGGATGCATGTAGAGGATGCCCCCCCGTGAAGAAGAATACTGGAAGCCAAACTCAGGGAAGGCCAGAAGGATGTTAATCAGTTAACTGAGGTGCAGAAGCGCATCATGAGAAACAGGCCCTGGATGAAAAAGAGATACAACAAGATGTTCATAACTTAGACACTAGAAATTGCCAAACAAAAGGCTCACAGCTGTGGCCACTAGACTGAAGAGATATACCAGAGTAGTAGAGGCCAACAGAATAAATGGCCTGCTCTCCAAAGATCCATCCAGGGTGTACTCTCAGCTACAAAGGAACAATAATACTAGGGCAAACCCACCCAGAGCTGAAATTAAGCAATCCTGGAAGAAGATCTAAGAGAAACAGGTGTCATACATCACCAACACCAAGTGGCTGGTAGACCTAGTAACAGACCACAGCAACCTCCCAGAACAAGAACTAGTGAACATCACAAAGGCAGACACCAAGAGACCAAGGCAGGCCTAAAGGAAAGCACAGAGGCTCTCATCATGGCAGCACAAAAACAGGCTCTAAAGCACCACATACACAGAGGCAGGAGTCTACCACAGACAACAGGACCCAAGCTGCAGACTGTGCAAAGGTCCCCCAGAGACTAGCCAGCACATAGTAGAAGTATGTAAAATGTAAGTTGGGACCCCATAAGCTGAGAGGCACAATCAAGTGGCTGGGATTGTGTACAGGAACATCAGTGCCACAAATGGACCAGAAGTCTCAAAGTCTAGATGGGAGACACCATCAAAGGTGGTTGAGAACAACAGGGCTAAGATCCTGTGGGACTTCGAGTTCCAAACCAACAAGCAGCTGCTGGCCAGCCAACCTGACAGTGTGGTGGTTGACAAGGAGCAGAAGACCACAGTTGTGACCCAGTGGACATCGACATCAGGAGGAAGGAGCACGAGAAAACAGAGAGGTACCAGGGGCTCAAGGAACAATTGGAGCAGATGTGGAAGGTAAAGTCCAAAGGGGGTCCCAGTGGTAACAGGAGCATTAGGAACCAGAAACTAAAAGAGTGGCTCCAGCAGATTCCAAGAACAACATCAGAGGTCTCTGTCCAGAAGATTGCAGTACTATGAGCAACATGCTGCACAGAACCCTCAAACTCCCAGGACTCTGGTAGGGGACCCGAGCTTCAGGAACACATATATACCACTCCCCAGGGGGTGACAGGCAGATTTGTTTTATAATTTATTAATTTTATTAATATTTTTTTAATCCGTAAAGGAATTTCCTTCAGCATTTCCAGTAATTAAAGTTTTCTGTCTTACTGGGCTTTTGGCAAAGATAACAGCTTCTGCAGGTGCACTGCTTTTTCTTGACGTCATTTCAGCACACGTTGAGGGTCACAGTTTGAGTGAAGCAAACTGGCTTGAGTCACTCTGTTGCTTTGTATCCCTGCAGACGTGAGTCATCAAGGCTAGCAGCCAGAAATACATGCCTGCCTGCCTGCTCAATTGTCTGAATTCCACTGCTCGATAAAAACATCAAGAACGCCACATGCAACTAAGCAGTGTGTGACAGCTCCTTGATTGTTTAGGCAAATGTCAAGGTTTGGATAGAAAGATAAAGTAGAGGAAAAATGGCTATTTTCTCTCTGTGGAGAAATTATAATTGACTAGCACTGGCTCAGAATTGTTATGCTATTTTATAATATCAGCATATATCCTATTTTATAAGTAATTTGGTATCCCCAAATTGTTACACAAATTTGTTATATTGAATTATTGTTTAAATGAATGATAGGGTAAGAGAACTGTAATATCTATTGCTTGCAGCTGCAGCAGTGATTTGCACTTGAGTAATTTAATCTCACTAACCATATCTTTGGAAGCAATGATGACATGCACTGAAGTCTATTTTTGCCCCTTTGGTGATGACAACAAATCTATTTAATTAGAACAGGAAATTGGCAAAGGTTTGTAATCCTTCATGTACAAGTTGCTGCAATATTGGCATTTTTTGAGACATATCATCATGATGCCCATTTTCTGTGACTGGATGATTTTAGTCTTTGTCAAAGCAGCTAATGCAAAGTTTACTGTCTTTTGTACATTAATCTATCTGAAAAATCCTCAAACTGCCATGGCACCCATGTTTTAGTTTTTAGTTTTTCACAGTATGATTTACATCTCATTTTTTCTGTGTTCCCCTGGTGGGAAAATGGTACTGTTATACTGTACCTCATCAAGGCTGCAGAGCAGAGCAACAACTACTATCGCCAGCTATAGTCTAATATGGTGGCATTAAAATTCTCATTCTTTCATTTTGAGTTTTTTTGTGTGTTGTGGACAGAAATCGCACATATTTTTTTTTTATCTTTAATGGTTTACAAGAGTGACTTTGTGTAGGGCCTTAAATGCAACTAAAACAAGAAATGACCAACAGCTCAATAACTAATGTATCCCATGTAGACACAAATGTAGCACTAAAGCTGGTTCCCCTGCTCATCCCTGTAAAGCTATATATTGTAAAGGCAGCACTGTATCATATTCTAAACCAACTGTATCCTTACACACCTGAAGTAAGTAAATTAAGTGAATTAGTTAGGCAGATATCCCTAAAAGCACAGGATAAAATTAGAAAGTTGCTTTAGCCCTCACCTGGAAAGAAAGGAGGACAACAAGAGAAACAATTTACCTTCGATAAAAAGAACATTGCAAGGGTTTTCCTTTGTAGAAACTCTTCAAGCACTCATCAAAGGATACAGGTACAAGATTTCATCTTCATTCACATTAATGCTTGTTTTGCATGGATGACGTTCCTGCTGCACGTTAACATCCAGTTATGGTTGTTTTTTTTCCCCCCTTCCATTTTTCAGTTAGAAAAGCCACCTAAAACTTTAAAGTTAATACCATAATATTCAGTATTAACCATTTAAATCAAGAGTGGGCAATTCATTTTCTCAAGGGGCCCCATGAGAAACTAGAACTGTTGTGGAGGGCTGCACCAATAAGCTGAACTCAATTCTGCTCAGTATGAATTTTATCTTTTTATACTGGTAAGAGTAGATGCTACAAATAGGCAATGAAAATGTGAAATAAGTATAGTGAAAACACCAACATTTGATCACTATTTAATCAACATTCCCCAAAACAGCTGAACATAATGTGCATGTTTTTGCAAAATTTCAAAGTATGGAAGTAGATCCAAAGAGAACAAACATCTGAGCATATCTCCTTGCGTGAGGAAAGTTTTCCTCTTTGAGAGAAGAATAAAAATCCAGCAGTGACACTGACTCAAAGTGCAGATGAAATCGTGCATTTCACTCAACTGTTTTGAAGTGCTCAAATACCCTTGAAAATTCATCATGCAGGGCTCCTAATGTGGATGAGTACCAGCTGAGGTGATCAAATGATGGTATGGCGTCTTTCACTGTTGACATGTGAGTAAGAATATTGCCCTCCAATTGGCTTGAAAGAAACTTTCTCATGAAAGCTTTCACAAGGTTGTACATTTCATGTGCAAATCAGCCCGTGCTCTGCAGTTTGGCATTAAGCTCAGTCATTAGTGCAGTCACATCAACAGCAAATGCAAGATCTGCCTTCCATTCTGCATCTGAGCTCAGGAATGTCCTTGCCTTTCTTCTCACAAAACTCTAGAATTTCTGCTCTCAAGTACCATATCCTTTTTAGCGTTTTAGCCAAGGCTGAGCCACCTGACAACTGTGTAGCCTATGTTACCATGTTTAGTTTCATGCTCCTCCAAAAGTGCACAAACTTTCTGTGATTCACTGCTCTTGTCCTGGTGAAACTATTTTAGTTCCATCAACAACATAATTAAATTAATGCACTAACAAAAGACCTGGTGTATTATACAATGAAAAAATACAAATTTCTGTTCTGGACTCATTTCAGTCACGTCACCGTGCTTCAAAAGTCTGACATTTTTCCCTGTCAGATTTGGATAGCCATCGGGAGGAATTTGTCCCATTTCATCTCAGCCCCAGCTTATCCAAGCATGCATTACTTCCTTGAACTCTTTCACTGCATGCTGCCAGATCCTCCGGAATATCAAACTCTTAAATTCCCTCATGTACTAAGATGAGTAACTAGGTTGTGGACATCACAGCTTTCGTCCAGAGCCAAGGAAAAATAGTCAAAACTGTCCACTTTGTTTTACCAGATTTCCCACAGTGTCTTCTGTCCATCCGGTTGTGGTTCACCCGAAGAAGGCTGCATTCTTAAATGCTTCTTTTTTCTCAGGACATATTAATGTGGTGGAATCCACCAAACACTCTTTGATCAACTCTCCATCAGAATGGCTTACTGTCTTTTGTAATTTTGTGGGAAATCACAAAGCTGTTCTTGAATCCCTGGATGTGTAAAACTTGGTAAAAAGCCCTTGTTGCTTTTGCAGCTTTGCTAGAAAAGGTTCAGATACAGTATACTTAAAAGTCCATGTCTTGTTAAGAATTCTATATTCTGCATCAGTCTGTATCTCTGATAGGGAGTTTATCAAAGAGTTTTTGCTGGCTGAAAAAGGAACAAACTGCATGATGTATACTTATATTTGAATCCTAATTTCCCATTGACCTCACATGTTCTGATCAGGCACAATCAAAGGGCCAGGACCCACACAACTCGCATATCTGATTTAAATCAGTGGCTGTGACCCTGCTGCAACTGTGCCAAGAATATGAAGAATAAAATTTAACCAAAGCATTTAAGTGACATTAGTTCATTAATTTTAAAAGGGTTGACAGCTGTAGCCTACTGCTATAGAAATATTACAGTCAGTCCTCTACGGGAGGTTAATCATCATTGCCATAGATTACTGAGTGCATATATTACACTGGATCACATAGAAAACATTGACTCAAACTATAAGTCACAAAAGGCCCATAATACAATAGCGCACATATTTGATTAGATAATAGTATTAACTGCTGTAAAAAAAATTCTATTCCTTCTTTTAATTGTATCCCCATATCTTCTGAAAATGCATGAGCAAAATACACAAGTACAAAATCAACATATAAGGCTTACATGCAAACAGCAATGACCAGGGTTAAAGCAGATTGAACTATTAGCATTTACTTACCTCAATGAGCTGCATCCTGGGAGAAAATCTCTAAGTAACTACAGCAGTGAGGAGACAGTTGGGCAAATCATGTTGATTGCAAATTACAAAGGTTTTGCACTTGTGATACCCCCTAGTGGGGAACTGCAATGCAACTGAGTTGATAAGTTCAGTAAAGACTCTAGCACATGTGTGTAAATTTTCAGCTTAATATCGCAAAAGAATTCACGAGTTACTACATTTTTTTGTAAATCACTTATTTTATACACAGACACACACGAGCATGTGATTAGGGATTACCAGCACAAACTGCTTGAGAGAAAACCCAAACTAAAATAGTTAATGTGGATTATTAAACATTAGGTCTCTCTTTTCAAAGTCCCTGTTAGTAAATGATTTAATAATTGACCGATATATTGATTTATTCTGCCTTATATAAAACTGGTTACAGCAGGATGAATATGTTAGTTTAAATTAATCAACACCCCTTTGTTAGTTGGCTATGTAACATGGGCTTTTAAGGTGGCAGTAATTAAACCGTTACTTGAAAAGCCATCACTTGAACCAGCTGTCTTAGCTAATTACAAGCCAATCTCCAACCTTCCTTTTATCTTAAGAATTCTTGAAAGAGCAGTTGTAAAACAGCTAACTGATCATCTGCAGAAGAATGGTTTATTTGAAGAGTTTCAGTCGGGTTTCAGAATACATCGCAGTAGGGAAACAGCATTAGTGACAGTTACAAATTATCTTCTTATGGCCTCTGACAGTGGACTCATCAATTAGTTAAACTGCAGGAATGTTCTAAAGATACAAAGAGCTGGATGACTTGGTCTTATTGTACTCAGCCCTACAAACCCTAGAAATACAGTGTCTAACTAGACATTCACTCTGGATGGCATTACCTTGGCCTCCTGTAGTAATTCATTACTATATGGCTGTCCTAAAAGCTCCCTGAAAAGCCTTCAGCTAATCCAAAAGGCTGGAGCAAAAGTAGTGACAGGGACTAGAAAGAGCATATTTCTCCCATACTGGCTTCTCTTCATTGGCTCCCTGTTAAATCCAGAATCCATCCATCCATCCATCCATCCATCCATCCATTCTCTTCCGCTTATCTGGGGCCGGGTCGCGGGGGAAGGAGCCTAAGCAGAGAAGCCCAGGCTTCCCTCTCCCCAGCCACCTCCTCCAGCTCATCCGGAGGGACCCCAAGGCGTTCCCAGGCCAGCTGAGAGATATAATCTCCCCAGCGTACCACGGGGCCTCCTCCCGGTGGGACATGCCCGGAACACCTCACCCAAGAGGCAGCCAGGAGGCATCCTAATCAGATGCCTGAGCCACCTCAACTGGCTCCTTTCGATATGGAGGAGCAGTGGCTCTACTCTGAGCCCCTCCCGGATAGCCGCACTCCTCTCCTTATCTCTAAGGGAGAGGCCAGCCACCCTTCGAAGGAAACTCATTTCTGCCGCTTGTATTCGCGATCTTTCAGTCACGACCCAAAGCTTCTGACCATAGGTGAGGGTAGGAACGTAGATCGACTGGTAAATCGAGAGCTTCGCTTTTACACTAAGCTCCCTCTTCATCACGACAGACCGGTGCAGCGTCCGCATCACAGCAAAAGCAGCCCCGATTCGTCTGTCGATCTCCTGCTCCCTTCTCCCGTCACTTGTGAACAAGACCCCGAGATACTTGATCTCCTTCACTTGGGGGAAGAACTCGTTCCTGAGCTGGACAGGGCACTCCACCCTTTTCCGGCTGAGGAAAAAGAGATGAGACTCTGAGGCCACCAAGGAAGAAGCCTTCCGCCACCTGTCTACGCCTAGAAATTCTGTCCATAAAAATTATGAACAGAATCGATGACAAAGGGCAGCCCTGATGGAGTCCAACACCCACAGGAAACGAATCCGACTTATTACCAGCTATACGGACAAGCTCTCACTGCAGTTGTACAGAGACTGAATGGCCTGCAACAACGGGCCAGACACCCCATACTCCCGCAGGACCTCCCAAAGGATACCCCGAGGGACACAGTCGAATGCCTTCTCCAAGTCCACAAAGCATGTGTAGACTGGTTGAGCAAACTCCCACGCACACTCAAATATCCTTGAGAGGATAAAGAGCTGGTCCAGCATTTCGCGACCAGGACGAAAACCGCATTGTTCCTCCTGGATCCGAGGTTCAACTAACGGACGGACCCTCCTTTCCAGCACCCTGGCACAGACCTTACCGGGGAGGCGGAGGAGTGTGATCCCCCGAAAGTTGGAGCACACCAGCCCATTCTGCCAATCCAATGGCACTGCCCCAGATCTCCATGCGATGTTGCAGAGACGTGTCAACCAAGACAGCCCTACAACATCCAGAGCCTTCAGGAACTAAGGGCGAATCTCATCCACCCCAGGGGCCCTGCCACCAAGGAGTTGTTTAACTGCCTCAGTGACCTCACCCCAAGTGATGGTCACGTCATCTCCCTCGTCCTCAGACTCTGCTTCCACTACGTGCGACTATAGCCTCAGTTGAAGTCAGCAGCACCCCACTCGCACTATAAACCCTGTGAGTGGAGCACTGCTTTCCCCTCCTGAGTCGCCTGACGGTTTGCCAGAATCACTTCAATGCCGTTCGAAATTCTTTTTCCATAGTCTCACCGAACTCCTCCTACACCCGAGTTTTTGCTTCGGCCACTGCCCGAGCTGCATTCCGCTTGGCCTGCCAATACCTGTCAGCTGCCTCCAGAGTCCCACAGGCTAACCAAGCCCGATAGGACTCTTTCTTCAGCTTGATGGCTCCCTTTACCTCCGGTGACCACCATCTGGTTCGGGGGTTACCACCACGACAGGCACCAACCACCTTGCAGCCACAGCTCTGAGCAGCAGCCTCAACAATGGAGGTGCGGAACATGGTCCATTCGGACTCAATGTCCTCAGCCTCCCTCGGAATGCTGTCGAAGTTCTGCCGGAGGTGGGAGTTGAAGATCTCCCGGACTTTGGCTTCTGCCAGGTGTTCCCAGCACACCCTCACAATACGTTAGGTGCGCCAGGTCTGTCCAGCATCTTCCCCCGCCACCTGATCCAACTCACCACCAGGTGGTGATCAGTTGACAGCTCAGCTGTAGTCAAAACTGCAGATCTGATGATACGATTACAAAATCGATCATCGACCTGCGACCTAGGGTGTCCTGGTGCCATGTGCATTTATGGACATCCTTATGTTTGAACATGGTGTTTGTTATGGACAAACTGTGGTTTGCACAGAAGTCCAATAACGAAATACCATTCGGGTTCAGATCGTGCAGGCCGTTCCTCCCAGTCACGCCCCTCCAGGTCTCACTGTCATTGCCCACATGAGCGTTGAAGTCGCCCAGCAAGACTATGGAGTCACCGGATGGAGCACTCTCCAGCACCCCACCCCGCGACTCCAAAAAGGGTGGGTACTCTAAACTGTCATTCAGCGCATAAGTGCAAACAACAGTCAGGACCTGTTCCCTGGCCCGAAGGCGCAGGGAAACAACCCTCTTGTCCACCAGTGAAAATTCTGACAAGCAGGCAGCAAGCCGGGGGGATACAAGTATACCCACCTCAGCTCGCCGCCTCTCACCAAGGGCAACTCCAGACTGGAACAGAGTCCAGCCCCTCTCTAGGAGACTGGTTCCAGGGCCCAGGCCAAGCATTGAGGTGAGCCCAACTATATCTAGCTGGTATCTCTCAACCTCACGTACTAGCTCAGGCTCCTTCCTCACCAGAGAGGTGACATTCCATGTCCCAATAGCCAGTCTCGATAGTCGGGGATCGGTCTGCCAGGGCCTCCGCCCTCGGCCTCCGCCCTCGGCCACCGCCCGACACACACACTGCACCCGACCCCTATGACACCTCCTGCAGGTGGTGGGCCTACAAGAGGGCGGGCCCATGTAACCTCTTCGGGCTGTGCCCGGCTGGGCACCATGGGCTAATGCCCGGCCACCAGACGCTCTCCCTCGAGCTCCCTCCCCAGGCCTGGCTCCAGGGTGGGGCCCCGGTAACCCTATCCCGGGCAGGGTAAACTGTTCCCTTGTTGTTACAGACATAGGGGTATTATGAACCACTCTTTGTCTGGACCCTCACCCAGGACCAGTTTGCCATGGGAGACCCTACCAGGGGGACAAGCCCCCGGGCAACATAGCTCCTGGGATCACTGGGACACACAAACCCCTCCACCACGATAAGGTGGCGATTCATGGAGGAGTTAAATCCAGAATAGAATTTAATAGAATTTTAAAATCCAGAATAGAATTTAAAATTCTTCTTCTCATATACAAGGTCTTGAATAATCAGGCCCCATCTTATCTCAAAGACCTCATAGTACCATATCACCCCAATAGAGCATGTCACTCTGAGACTACAGGCTTACTTGTGGTTCCTAGGAAACTTAGGAATAGAATGGGAGGCAAGCCTTCTGCTTTCAGGCCCCTCTTCTGTGGAACCAGCTCCCAGTTTGGATTTGGGAGACAGACACTATCTCTATTTTAAAGATTAAGCTTAAAACTTTCCTTTTTGATCAAGTGTATCCCTTATTTATGCTGCTATAGACCTAGGCTGCTGGGGGTGGGGGGTGTACCCATGATCCACTGATTATTTCTTTTTCATTCACCTCTTTTTACTGTTTATACACCACTATGCATTTAATCATTAGTTATTATTAATCTTGGCTCTCTTCCACAGCATGTCTTTTGTCCTGTCTCTCAGCCCAAACTGGTTGTGGCAGATGGCTGCCCCTCCCTGAGCCTGGTTCTGCATGAGGTTTTTTCCTGTTAAAAGGGAGTTTTTCCTTTCCACTGTTGCCAAGCACTTGCTCATAGGGGGTCATTTTGATTGTATGGTTTTCTCTGTAATTATTGTATGGTCTTCACCTTGTATATAAATACACTGAAGTGACTTTAAAATTGAGATTTTAACACAACATATTTGTGGTGAAAAATTGTATTAGACTATTTATTATTCAGTACTTATTATTACTGTTAATGATAGTCAAAGCAATTTCTAATGCATGACTGGGGGAACTTTAAAAACTCAGAGGATTGTCACTACTGGGGAGTAAGCAATAATCCAATTTGTCAACAAGATCCCTCCACCCATCCAAACAAGACAAACAAAAACTATTCAACTGTTTTAAGCTAGCACTTCTGATGGGCTTTAACTGTAATTGAAAAAAAAATGTCACAAATAATAATTCTGCTCCCCTAATGATAGTGAGTAGATAATTAAAATTATATATTTGTAATTATTAGCAAATGTCAGAACAAAAACAACTCTTCCATAATTATGAAACAGCTTGCAAATGCACACATTACCAAATCAAATTGATTATCACTCTTGCTAATTTTCCAAATTATGTGTTGTTTTCATTCGCCATCTTTGAAGTCTTTTTTAAGAAGAGATTAAATGACATTTTCTTCTTGCACTAAGCAGATATATTAAAAAAACTGAAGATGTAATTGTTGTAAAAATGCATTAATTAACCTTTCAAAACATAAAGAAATAGGGTGACAAACCATCTACTGAGCTAATGCAAACTGACTTCTACTACAGATTTTCTGTTTTCAGGTTGAATTGACCACAAAGGAGAATAAAAGTGTCAAATGTTATACATACTTTTAATAGTCACTTGTCCTTCCTGTCATATTTTCTGGAATTCTTTTGCAATACTCTCTAATTTGTATTCTTTTAAATGTTGAACATCTCTTAAAAGACATTTGTCCCATTCTGTGCAATTTAGGGCAATTACACTGAACACAATCCATGTTGTACTGAGACAGGTTATTGGCCAGTAGTTGAATGGGACCGGTCCCTTCTGGTGATCCTTGGAGATCAGGACAGTTCGGCCTTTGGTCAGCTATTCAGGGTGTGTCTTAGCCTTTAGCAGCTGGTTCATTTGTGCTTCCAGGTGCTCATGGAGTGCAGTTAGCTTCTTTAGCCAGTAGGTGTGACTCGTATCAGGGCCTGGTACTGCCCAACTCTTCATATGAGATGCTTACTTGGATATTGGTCACTGTGATGATTACTAGATCCTGTTCTGGGAGGTCGCTGTGGTTTGTTCTTAGATCTACTAGCCACTGATTGTTGTTGTGTGTTGCATCCTTCTCCCATACCTTTGAGGTTGCATGCTTCTCCCATACGCAAGAACACTTTGGCTGGTTCAGTGGAGAACATCTGGTTTATTCTCCTGGCTTCTATGTCTCTGGTATACCTCTTCAAGCTGTTGGCAGTCTTTGCTTGGCAGGATATAAGCCTCAGGTATACTTGTTGTATGTCTTAGGCACCCCTTTCTTCATCACATCTTTCTGCAGCTCTGATAGCCGGCTAACTTCCTTCTGTGTTGCCTTGATCTTAGCCTCTAGTCTTCTTTTCCGCTGAGGTTACTGCTCCATGTGTTCATCTTATGGTCATCACCAAAACCAGTTGACAAAGTAGGCATTGTCCGTAGTGCTACGTTCACATCTTCTGGTAGACTTTCATAAGGTACTTCACGTAGTCTTGGTAATCAGCCACGGAGAATCCAGGTTTCCAGCTTAGCCATGATCTTCTCTTTCAGGTCAGCTGCTCTGGCATACAACGTACCAGTGGTTCTTTGGGCTTGGTACCCAAACTGGGAGTGAGGGGAAGTTGATGATATGTCCCCCTTGACCTGACGTCCTGGCTCCACCTTGCCGTACCATTTGTGTTGTACCTTCTCAAGTTGCGATAGCCGTTGCTCCTTGCAGATGTTGGAACACTGAGCTGCTAGTTGTTTTGGTGTTAGTCTAGATGTAATCAAGACTCTATTGCTGAAGAGAAAGCATTCTGAAGTGTATCCAAAATTTGCTGTACAACATTTAGACAAGTCTGTGAAATACTGGGAGGATATAGTCTGGTCAGATGAGAACAAAATTGAACTCTTTGGATGCTGTATTACACACCATGTTTGTACATCACCCCAAAAACACCATACCAATGGTGAAGTTTGGAGGTGGGAACATCATGGTGTGGGGCTGTTTTTCGGCATACGGCACTGGCATGCTTCATATAATTGAAGGAATGATGAATGGGGAAAATGTACCAAGACATTCTTGATAAAAATCTGCTGCCATCTACCAGGATGATGAAGATGAAACAAGGGTGGACATTTCAGCAAGACAGTGATCGAAAACATGCAGCCAAGAAAACCCTCAGTTGGTTTTAGAGAAAGAAAATAAAGCTGCTATAATGGCCCAGCCAATCACCTGACCTGAATCCAACTGAAAATCTATGGAAGGAACTAAACCTGAGAGTTCATAGAAGGTGCCCACGGAACCTTCAGGAAGAGTGTTTGTGTGGAAGAATGGGCCAAAATCACACCTGAGCAATGCACGCAACTAGTTTCTCCATACAGGAGGCATCTTGAAGCTGTCATCACCAACAGAAGCTTGTGTACAAATTATTAAATACATTTCAGTACGTGTTCAATACTCTTTCTCTGTGTCATTTCTCATAATTTATGGATATCTATGGTTCCTTTGCATCAGTGGATGGAATGAGTTATTACCAGCATCTGGTGAGAATTTTATGTCAATAGCACCTTTAGAAATATGTTTACACACAATTTAAAATTGAGGACATGTTCAATATGTATTTCACCCGCTGTGTGTGTGTGTGTGTGTGTTTTATTTATTTAATTTTTTTTGCTTAACCTGTCTTGTAAGACATAATAAAAGGATTAGGCTCCTAATTGAAACCTTACTTAGTGATTAACACATATCCAAAGCATTGCAACAACGCAACAACCCTAGCTATGATTGATATACATCTGCTATACTGTAACTAATTGTGTTAAAACTGAAGAATGATTAGACGTGTCTGGCTGCATCTTCCTTTCTTCTCTGCCATGCTACCATACTCTGCAGTCATGATTAATAGATAATAATTAGCATTGTGGGGACAAATGCTAAGTAAACATATAGACAAGACTGAAACATATCCTGCCCTGTCAAGCAACCTTTCTACTCAAGTTTGTGCGGTGAACCTTTACTTAGTTTAAAAGATAAACTAACTTCAATTAGCATCTTTGCATGATGCCAGAAAGCACTGCAAAGTCTATCAAACGCAGTGCAGAAAAAGCAGGTTAGATTATACGAGTCTTGCTGAATATTCTTGAGTGGGTCTAATTGGTGATCGACAGGCCATTAAGTGAACATTTTGGCTTCTATGGAAGGAGATTCTGTGATTGATGTCTAGCAGAAATGTCATACAATTAAGGGTTAACATGCACAATTCAGTGCCAATCTCTTTGTAAATTAAATGTAGTGGAAAAAAGAGTGCTTCACAATTGAGCATTCTGGCTTTATTGAAAGGTTATCATTTGCTTGATTTAAACATCTAGCAATCTTTTTTTTTTTTTTATTATTTGTATTTTTCACTGATTGTCAAGCTGCTCTTTTGTTCTAAATATTATGCCTTTCATATCAAATATTCTAGTCATGACTGTCTTTCCCAACTGCTGCAACTCAGCCAGTAAAACACAGCATAGAAACCTAAGTGAAATGTATAAGTAAAAACAAGCAGTGAGCACAATCACTTTGGTAACTATGAATTAATTAAGTTAGTCCTAGGTGGGGATTTATTTTTATAAATCCTAATTTCAATCTTTTTAATGTTTTTTTTTTTTTTTCAGACCATGAGCGGATCGGGAAAGATTCATCCTATGAACAGGAGGGGAAGGTCCAATTTGTGATAGATGCAGTGTATGCCATGGCTCATGCTCTACATAATATGCACAAAGACCTCTGCCCTGGAAAAGTTGGCCTCTGCTCCAAGATGGACACTATCAATGGCACACTGCTTCTCAAATATATCCGCACTGTCAACTTTACAGGTGTGTATTCCATCCTCTGCTTAGATATGTTCAAAGCTATATTCATGTGATTCATAAAGCATAAGTTAATATCACGAAGTAGTTTTGGTGTTTGAAAACAAGGGACACAAGTGAGTTCTGGAAAGTACTTGTTGCTAAAGTATCATATGAAATGAAATATCTTTCTTTACACAAAAGCAATATTTGCTGTAAGGAAACATCAACACATCAACCAAACATCGAAATAGGACACAACCTAATGCTAATTTGCCATTCAGAGACATGTGAGGTGTTATCTAAAGCACCTTGTATGACATATTTTTGGGCTCTCCAACATGTTCATGCAGAGTCTTTGCAAGTATACTATACAGTGTTTTCCAATTATCAGGTTACTGAAAGTAAATTACTCCCAGCAAGTACTAAGGCTGAGATCCGTAGGAGGATTGACAATCACCAGCAGAACAGCATGTTTTATCATGGTTGATGATGTGCAGGAACTGTGCTTTGTGAGGTTTCCTGCCTTATCATGTCAGCTTTGAATTGCCCACACAGGAGATCTTCTGCTTAAAGTACACTGGCTGCTGAGTTAAAATTATATGTAAATGAGAGTGGGAAGCATGTTAATATACACCACGACAGAAACAGGCATCAGTAGTTTTCCAGTGGTTGTCCAATGTAAAGTGCCAGTGGCAAATGCAGTATGCATTCGTCCCAGGAGACAGAAACACATGAGTTAATTGTATTTAATGTAATTTAAATGTAAGTTTAAATTTAGTAATTTAATGTAGTTTAAAGCTGTTTGGCATTGGCAGAGAAGATTTGGCAAGTTTTCCAGGGATGGGAGCCACATACTCAACTCTGCTTTCCTTGGCATTTAATGCCAAGAAGCATGGTTACAACAAAGAATAATCTACCAAACACAAATTTCCTTAATTATTTTGCTAAGTTAATAAATTGTTATATTTTAGCATGTGAAGTGTACAGTAATAGGAGGCTGGAGTTCTCAAATTACTTTGTTCTGCTTTATTTGGTTATTGCAGACTAGAATATTCATTTCATCATTTTTTGCTCTCACTCATGTTGTTATTAGCTGACTGGCTCTCCCATGGATGTACCTCTTTTGTTGAGCTGTGATGGTATATGTTTTAAGGGCAATGGAGTTGGGTGTATGGGATTTTTTTTTAAAGGTCACAGAAAAACAGAAATACTGAGTACACTCTGAAAAGTGCATGTGCAGAAAGTTGCTTAAAATTTTGAGTGAAAACAATTACTGTTTTTTGAGGGTTCTTTTTTCAATTTCTGCCATGGCTAAAGGCATTTTAACTTTCTGCACATACATTTTTTACTGTGGAAGTTACATTTGACTATTTTATATATTTTTTTTAAAAAAGCCTTATTTTTCTAGACATTGGTATACAAATGTCAATGTAAATTTCATTAAGGTTTTTTTACCAACTCTGTAAGTTTAGCTTCCATTCAGTTCTTTGTAAAACTGTAATACTTCCTCTTAGAGAAAAGTGTTTGCTACCAGTTGACCCAAGACAAAGAAATGGCCTTTTCTGGTTTCAGCATGTACAAAATCTACCACATTTGCATAATTTCACAAAATCCTAATAGCATGATATTATGAAGTAGTACTGACCTTAGTATACAAAAGAGCTATATACATAAGCAGCACAGACATGAAGATAATCTAGTTTGCAAAGATTTAATAAACAATGTATGAACATTTGAGGTCTACCTCAGGTCAGTGTATGTAGTTATAACAGCTTGAGTTAATTATATGACAAGAGTAGAGGGCCATGCAATCAAGCAGAATGCACCATGAGTGGCCTGACACAGTCTCAAACCTGCTCCACCCTCACGGATAATTATATAGTAATGGAGACATTTATTTCTATGACAATTATAGAGTGGGATGTTTCAGTCAGGGAGAATCATTCCACAGCTAAGTATGTGACAAGAATAATATACAGGAAATTACACAAATAAAGGATGAAACAAAACACATCTTAACCACTTCTGCAGAATTCAGACTTCAGTTGTTAACATATCTGCCAAGAGCTTGGCCAGTATCTCCAGTGAATCCCACTCTTAAGTGTTTAAAGTGGGATGCTTTCGCACAAAAAAATCACACAAGAAATGGTTACGTTCAATTCACAGATTTCTAGCGGCTGTAGAAATTATACCAATGAGCTATACATTTAAACCACTTATAAAGTAAATAGCATTGCTATACCTTAACAATGATGCCTCAAGGGGTGAAAAATAAGGAAAGAGTCCATTTTTGAAGTAGGGAAAATGAGCAAGCGTAATGATCTGAACAGCACTGACCAAGGCCAGATTATAAAGGCTAGATGACTGGGTCTTAGCATTTCCATAACAACAGTTCTTGTAGGGTTTTTTCCAGTCTGGGAAGTATCAAGTTTGGTAAATACCTTTAAAAATAAGTCCAACTGGCTACAAGGTCAGGGACACCCAAGACTTAATATCCAATTGAAGTGCATTTTATTTTTGTCAGTTTGGTTTTTGTTGTAGTTTTAAATTGGAACATTATTGTGATCTTGAAATATTAAAATAAAATCATTTTATTTATCTATTTATTTATTTTCATTTCTCAATATATGCATCACTCGCGGTAGCCCGGCTTCCGCTAGTATTTGCGGCTCTCACTGTTTTGTTTTCCGTGGAAACCTGGTTCAAATGGCTCTTTCCGGATTACAGGTTGCCGACCCCTGCTCTAAGTGGTAGAGCATTCCAGCCTTTCCTTGTATTATTTGTGCCTTGATTCCTTGTGCATTACCCATCTCCTGATTTGCTGGATCCTTTTCATATCTTTTCATGCGTGTGTTTTTCTACCTGATCACTTCATTTGAGTCACAGCATAGGTATACACTGATGGCATTGGCAACTTTGAGCAAGATGATGCACTCTGCCACATTGCAAAAATTGTTCAGAAATTGTTTCAGGAACATGACAAAGAGTTCAAGGGGTTAACCTGGCCTCCAAATTCCCCAGAGAAGGGAATTAAATATGCAAGTCCTTGGTTTGTTTTCCATTTCCTACAAGCAACCACCATTTGCTTCCTTTGACAACATTTTCTTTCCTCAAACAAGTAAGGATTTTAAACATAAAAAGCCTTCCCTGCACTTAACACAAGTAGAATAAAGGAATAAAAATTAAAAATACAAAAATGCGATCTGCTCTGCACAGAATATTGGTGCTACACCACAGAACAATTTTTATAAAACTAAATCAATACTATAGCCACACACTGTAAATGCAGTTACTAACAGCATTTATAAAAGACCAGCAATCTGCTCCATCTGTAAAAGAGCTGACAAAATTATGTGATATATCAGAAATCCATCTGATAGTCCAGCAGTCAGATTGCTGATTTTTCATACAATTAATCAAGTGTTTTACCCCCATAAAAAGAATTTTTACAGACAGAAATTTAGTTTCCAATATGTCGTAAGCAACAAGCTGGAGCTCTTTTTTTTTTGTCTGCAAATCTGAACCCAAGAATTATTGTCAGGGACAGTAAAGATCAACTTAACACTTATGTTTGCAGCTATTAGTTTTCATCCCTAATGGATACTGAAAGGAAACACTGCCACACTCAGCAAAGCCTTCTATGTTAAAAGTGTTTCTGAGTGTGCTTATTACTGTGTAAGGGGGTCAATCCATACTTATGCAAAATCAAACAAAAGGAATAGGGAAAGAAATTGTTTGGATTTCTATCCAAAAGTCACCTTTGGTTAGTTCTACAGTATAGATCAATCCTCATAGCACTGTAAAGTTTTAATCAGCAATGCTCTATGCCTCTGTTGTAAAAAAATATTAGACTTCTTCAATTCTCTATGCATTACTTTATTCATGGTGTTATGTTACTGGAAGGTTTGTCAGCACTGAAAATCAATGCTTCACATTACCGGAATCCTGCCTAGCTTGCTTTGCTTTTAAGAGTCTTTCAGTTTACAGAATTGGAGACTAAAAGGTCTAAACAATGTCGTGTCCATATGATCCCAGTGTATTATGGGAATTTTCTATAGGTATACATGCTGACACCCCAATCATTACAGATATATTACATGATACATGATACTTTTTGATGCATCATATTAAGATTGTTATCTATGTGACACTGAAGGAAATTGATATTGGTTAGATTCAAGAAAAAACAGTTCTAGTAGTAATTAAGTAGTAATTCTACTTAATATTATTTTTCCCCAGACACTTTGCTTTACAAAGTAAACCTTGCAAGACATAAGACTGTTCTGTTCTGCCTGTTTTCATAAGACCAGTAAGCAAAAATTAAGGTAGATATACAGTATGTTATATGTTATAAATATGCTATTTGTTACCTCTGCCAAGCAGGTTTGGTTGGTGCTAGCAGAATTTCTCAAAAGTCTGTGAATTTTTGGGAGGATTCTTTACCATTGGGAGATAAAGCATATCTTCACAGCTACATTTCAAATTAAAATAATAAAAACTGGGAGATATTGATGTGATACATTCAAGGAAATATTACAAATAGCATATCACTCTGGATTCGGGGTTGAAGTTCATGCATGGTGTGAAGGGAAGTTTAGATTTCATGGACATATGCTCAGACTGCTCTTTTTATTTTTTTCTCTCTGGAGAAAAAAATCCATATGCTCTCTCGTGGAACATATGGATTGGAAGAACCAGCTGAATTGTGATGTAGATCTGGATCGCATTCTTGTCCAAATTAAGCATTGGCATTTAGAGGGATCACAAATTTAAATGTGCAGTCTATGTACCGGATCTTAAGCAATAAACCAAACTGTGATGGTCTGATATTATTTGAAAGACTATACTTTCCTGGCCCAAGTGTCATAAAAGAGAATAAAAGCTGAAGAGTAGGTACTGAAAAGTTTATCAACAACACCATGGGTCCCTAAATCTGGGAAATTGATTAGTTAATAACAATGGAAGGGTAGTCTGAGCACTGCAGTGTGAGTTCTTGCAGGACAGGAAGACATGCAATAGGGAAGCAGTACTGTACTTATATTTTTTGTTATATGATTTAAAAAATATTAAGTGAAAAACAAAGTAGTTAAGATGGCAACAATGGTGCTGAATATCTGAATCCTGAAATTGAAAAACTGCATAACTACACAAAGGATACCTGAATAATCATTTCAGCTAACCTCGAATTTAAGTAATACAAAAAAAAAGAACTTTCCCAGGTGTGAGTAATTGTTAATTATGTTCACATATGAATGTATTATCCATCTGATTTTCATGTTATTAATAACACAGTGCTTAAACACTGCCCTGCATACACTTGCTCTTTATGTACTGACTCAGTCTTTAGTTTCCTCAAAATTTAGACCTCACTATTTAAAAAAAACAAAGTGTTAATATTTGCTGGGTTTGAGTTTTTTTTTTTTTTTTTTTTGTAAGTTAAGATGTGAAACTAATTGATTAAGGCAATCAAATTAGTGGAAATACACATCCTACTCAGATTCCTTCTATTGCTGAGGTGAGCACGGAAATCTTCATAATTGCAATTACTGCCTGCTGTTGTCTTAGACATGCCCTCTGGATAATACACCAGGATGATACTAATGCAATTACATTCTCTCTGACAAACACAAATCTGCAGTGGTAGAGAAAGTTCATCTGGTCTCAAAGCCTTACTCACAGGCTTCCAACTCTGGTTCATAGGTTCAAACAATCAACAATCAATACTGTGACCTATTAAAAAGAACAAAACACTCAAGTACACAGTTCCTTTTTTGCTTATGACAGAGGATAGTACAGTGAATACTTGTAGAACATGATAAACTCTCTCCGGTGCTAGAAAACACAGTCAATTGTATACACAATTTGTATGTATTGTACATACATTGTCAATTTTTCTGGTGCAGAAATTGCAGTCTTATCCTGTTGATGCTTCTCTAAAATGTACTGTACATAAGATCCAAAATCTAAATCCAAAATACACTTAAAAGTTAATTAGGGCCATTTTTGTACTTTCCACTCATCATTTCAAGCTCTTAAAGAATTGCTGACTATTATTAGATTTAATCAAAAGCGAAAACGCAAATATAGTATTTGAAATAAATGAACTGAGATGCTATTAATGTTTCATTCCTCAGAGAAGCTTTGTGGTGGGCTCCTTCACTAATTCTGTAAATCTTCTACCCCTTAAAACAACATTTTATAACAAGTTATGAAGCTCAAGAGAGGATTGTAGGTTGGCTTGGAAAGAGAAGCAGAGACACAAGAGAGACCTCAAAGTGGTAATCAAAATCAGTGCTGTCGTTCATTAGCACTCTGAGAGGGACCTAGTGGATAACAGGCAATGGGGCAATAAGCAGAATGAAAGAGTGTGAAATGATATGGGAACATGAACAGACAGCAGCCCTGGACATTCTCAAAGGACCAGGACAACATGCCTGTCAACATCTATTTTGCTGCCATCATTAACACTATAGCAGCACAAACTTGAAGTTCCCTTGCAGCCTAATTTAATTTCAGGGCATGAAAACAAAACCTTGAATTTTTTTGGCAATGATCAACACTGGGTTTCAGTTTTAACAAAATCTTCTTTAAGACAAAATAACAAGAGAACTTTTTTTTCTCTTTACCTTCTTTAGGAATTGCTGGCACCCCTGTGGTCTTCAATGAGAATGGCGATGCTCCTGGTCGTTATGAAATCTACCAATACCAGATAACAAAAAACATCCCAGAATACAAAATCATTGGCCACTGGACAGACCAGCTACACTTAGACGTATGTATATTTTGACTGTTAGATAAAAAATGTCTGAAATATTCTTACAGTGAACACTTTAGGTTCCAGTCACACAGGCCTAGACAGTGGTCAGTGACCTCCAGTAACCACCAGTCACTACGTATTCCCTGACTGGTTGTGAGTGGTTGCTGGAAGTTGCTAGGTGAAATTGGTTGCAAGGCTGTATGCAGCGCTGTGCCGAAAACCTTCTTATCATTGCTTTGGTTGCTAGAAGACTGCCATGGTGATCTGCAGTTTGCGTGGAGGATATCAATTTGTCTGCAAAAACCTGCAAACTACTTGCGTAAATGGTACTGAAACTATGGAGAGTGTAATGCATATCAGACCATTTGCCTTCAAACTAAAAGTTCCACCTTTTGAGATGTATTGCTTTAAGCACGTTCAAAGTAAAAGGTGCAAATTTTACTCTGAAGGCACTGAAAACAATATGTTTAAAGTAAAAGGTACAACTTTTACTTTGAAGATGAAGCAAAAGGCACAGCTTTTACTTCAAAGATGAATGTTCTCCATTTATGCTGAATACATCTTGCTTATATGGGGCTTTGTAGGGAAACATTTAACAGAATAATCACTCAACTCATCCTTTTCCTGCTTGATTTAGAATTTAAAAAAAAATAGAGATGCTTTAGGTCAACAGAGAGCATTGTGCAGAATGGCCACATTTACTCTCACAATTAAGAGGATGCCAGCAGCTCTGTAATGAATTAAACAACATTTTTGCATTAACCTTATTTTGACAGTAATACCAATGACTGTCATTATTTAAACAGTAACAGCAATTTCCTCTTTAACATATACAAGTACCAGTCAAAAGTTTGGACAAGTGAGTGTGTCCAAACTTTTGACTGGTACTGTACACTGCTCAAAAAAACTAAAGGAACATTTTTTAATCAGAGTATGGCATCAAGTCAGTTAAACTGGAGGCATTTGGAGGGATGCACAGTCTTCTACAAGCTAGGCAACGACACCCTGACTGCCGTTAGATACTGGGATGAAATCTTTGGATCCATTGTCAGACCCTATGCTGGTGCACTGGGTCCTGGGTTTCTGCTGGTGCACAACAATGTGATAAGAGTATGCAGGCAATTCCTGGAGTATCAAGGAATTGATACCACTGACTGGCCCCCATGCTCACCTGACCCAAATCCAATAAAACACCTCTGGGACATTATGTTTGGGTCCATCCGATGCCTCCAGATTGCACCTCAGACTGTCCAGGAGCTTAGTTATGCCCTGAACTAGATCTGAGAGGAGATTCCCCCAGGACACCACCCGTCATCTCATTAAGAGCATGGCCTGACGTTATCAGGCATGCATGCAAGCACATGGGGGGCATACAAACTACAGAATACCGTTTTTAGTTGCTGCAATGAAATTTTTTGGTGAAATGGACGAGCCTGCTGCATCAGTTTTTCACTTTGATTTTTGGGGTGTCTTTGAATTCAGCCCTCCGTAGGTTGATAATTATCATTTCCATCAAACAATGTGGTATCCTTTCATTCCTAATACATTATCCAGTCCATGTCAGTATAGATATCCACTATGATTTTCCCTATTGATATCTGATGTGTTTTCAAAATGTTCCTTTAAATTTTTGAGTTTTGTACATAGTGCACAGAATCTGCAGGGTTGCATATGTTATTTATCAAAGCTACTTTATTTTAAATGCCAAACCCTCTGAGGTAAAATATGTATTCGTCGTGTATTGTTATGAATGATTCATGAGCCTCTATGCGTTCTTATTTTGTTTACATGCACACAGTAGGTATGATTTTGGATTATTGTAGACATCAAGAACCTGAGTTACACAAATCACCAGCTTGCCAACATCACCAGCTGAGACCTCTAAGAAAAATATGGAATATCATATTTTTTGAAACACAAAATCAATCATTTAACCATTTGGGAGTTTGAATTAAACTTTCCTATCCATTCCCACGCCCATTTCAGTTAATAAATCCTCTTAATTAAACCACGTTAATACATAAATAAATGAATAAATAAGTAATAGTATCAATGCAACAGCAAAGCGAATGATAATACTGCTCTGCACTGTTGAAACTGCAGTACCAAGCAGCTCAGCCCTATTTACTTGTCTTTCCTCAACGTAAGTACAACATTACCTGAAAGTTATTAAGCAGTAAAATAATTTCCTGTTGTTTTCATTCACAATTTGTTTATTCTATGATGCACTTCTGTGTGTGTGTCATCATATATCATGCACCATACATCACATTCTTATATAATATAATGACCCCTTCAAAGTATTTCCAACTGTACTATGATAAATAACTGCATAGTATGGGGAGATACAGTATATTATGTCTACATAAAAATGCACTGTGAGTCTGTGTCTCCAGGGTACTGAGCTATAGGTCAACAACATTTTGGAAAAGCCAAGTATACACTCACTGACACAGGAAAATAATTTTAAAAAATTTAGAAACGAAGAAAAAATGCTGAAAAAACAGTCTGTATAGTCAGTTATAGATTACAGCTCTTTTTTCTTTTACTTTTCCCTCTAGACTAACGAGATGCAGTGGCCTGGTGGAACACAAGAAGTCCCTTCCTCTATATGCAGTCAACCCTGTCGTCCCGGGCAGCGCAAGAAGACAGTGAAAGGAATTCCATGTTGTTGGCACTGCGAGAATTGTGATGGTTACCAGTATCAGGCAGACACTCACACCTGCAAGATGTGCCGCTTTGATTTGCGTCCCAATGAGAACCACACTGGCTGCGTTCCCATTCCCATTATCAAGCTAGAGTGGAGCTCCCCATGGGCCGTGATTCCAGTCCTCATTGCCGTCTTGGGGATTATGGCCACTTTGTTAGTGGTTGTAACCTTCGTGCGCTACAATGATACACCAATTGTTAAGGCATCTGGTCGAGAACTTAGCTATGTGTTGCTGACAGGTATCTTTCTGTGCTATGCTACGACATTCCTTATGATCTCTGCTCCTGATGTGGTTGTATGCTCATTGCGGAGGATTTTCCTTGGTCTGGGTATGAGTATAAGCTATGCAGCACTGCTTACCAAGACGAATAGGATCTACAGGATTTTTGAGCAGGGCAAGATGTCGGTCAGTGCCCCTCGATTCATCTCCCCGGCCTCTCAGTTAGTTATCACATTTAGTCTGATATCAGTGCAGCTCCTTGGAGTGTGCATTTGGTTTGGTGTTGACCCATCACAAGCCATCATAGACTATGAGGACCAGCGCACAGCAAATCCTGACATGGCCCGTGGTGTGTTGAAATGTGATATATCAGACCTGTCTCTCATCTGTCTGCTGGGTTATAGCATGCTGCTGATGGTCACCTGCACAGTTTATGCCATCAAGACTAGAGGGGTTCCAGAGACATTCAACGAGGCAAAGCCCATCGGCTTCACAATGTACACCACCTGCATTGTGTGGCTTGCCTTTATCCCCATCTTCTTTGGGACCTCACAATCAGCAGAAAAGGTGAGCATCCCATTTAAAATTTGTTAAAAGTAAGGTCACAAATCAAATGCATCCCAGCTGTATAGTTGTTTTAGAACTGTATGATGCCAATGCCGTCTCTAGGCTTTCACAACTGTTCTTTATTTATTTACAAAGACTACAATAGCTTCATGTCTAGTGAGCTCACTTGTGCATGTTCAGATGTCAGTTTTCCAGTTGTAGTTCTTTTATATTTCCTGTGCTACTTATTATGAAGAAAATGGCCACTCAAATTGTTTGTTGTATACCATCAACTTCTTGTGTCTGTGTATGTGGTGCTATTCATCATGAGCTGATGGGCTTTGTGCGCCACTGTGGGATTACAAGCCTTTTAAAGTCAGCTTGTGAGGATAATTCATTCACCTCAAATTTGCTTGGATATGTTTTCTTTAATTGTGTTTCTGTGGGTTTGATTCAGCTTCACTTGGTGCGTATACTGAGTAGTCAATCACTGCACATTCATGCACACAGAAATAGCGAACGCATGTGTGTGAAGTAGCATAAAATTACTGTCGTTGTTGATGTTTCTTGTCAGTTGAAAGTGAATCACAAATTAGCTCTTAAAAGTGCTAATTTTGAGGTTGTGCACCACAGATGTACATCTAAAAAGCAGAGAGTGGAAAAGCCAAGCCACCAATTGCAACAGAAGCTTCAATATGGGAATAGTATAGCAATAACAGCAGCCTTTGGATTCTTAATATCCTGAAAGAGTGTCTGTTAAAAACAAAGTACCAATATTCTGATAGTAACATCTGGAGTTTATTGGACAACAGGCTCCTCAGTCTGACAGAAAATATGGCTGTAATAAACAATGGATATAATTTTTTTGTAAACATGTTTGCTGCCATTTGCCATGGTAATTCATGAATGTGAACAGAGCCATTCATGAGGCAGCCAAGGTGAAAATAATTTCTGGCCTTCACTCGTATGCCCACCAGTGAAGAGCAGGTGGATAAACTGATAGGGGAAATCATTCACTGTATTACAGGGTTTTCATTTAATTGAACTGGCACATACACAAATCAAAGACTTGTTTTAAGGCTGAAGGTCATATTGATTTACACCACAAGCTAAATCTTTAGACAGCCTAATGGTAAAACAACATCACAAACTATAGGGACTGAATTAGGTCCTTCACATTTTGTTATATTCTGCAGTTTTTTTGAGAAGCAATTCACTGTTACTTTGTGAGATGCAGTGTGTTCTATTTATTCACAGAATGTTGTTATAATTTTAGACCATTAAACATAATGTCAATATGCATAAATAATATTTGTTTAATCTAAATTTTTAACTGATGTTATAAGACTTGGTTAAAAGCATTATCCACTGTAGCTTCAGCCTATAAGTTTGAACTATTTATATTATGTAACAGGAAAATATGAGGAATAATGCTGCTCTTAATTTCATCTGATAATAGATTTGACAATTTTTCACAGCTGACATGTTGACTTGTCACAGTTGAGATGTGTTACTGATCGCTGCATTGGACTTAGGTATGCTTCCACTGGAACTGCTTTTGTGAATCTGGTTCACTGTCATGGTTTACTAAGACATTTCACTGAACTGAGCCATCTTTATTGCACATATGTTACACAAAATTAAGTCAAAATGTCTGCCATTAGCCAAGTTTGTTCCCTTATTGTGCATTTTCCCTATTCATAAGAGCAGAGGCTTCCCATCCAGCTTTGTCTGGGTGTAGCTGCTACTACTGGCAGACAATGGACCCCTCAAAGCTGTCACAAAGCTGTCATAAAAGAACAAGTATTGGATAGGCCATATTAAAATGCTAAATTTGATATATTCACAGTCAAAGCCTGAAGTCTTAAACACAAAAGCTGGTGGAAAATGTTTTTTAGACAAAAATCACCGTACACTAACTTGAGTTGCAATATTTAAACTGCTGTGTGGCATGCAGTCAAATAGTTTGGAGCCGACTCAGAGAAAATGTTTACTAAACATCAACAATAAATAAGTTAGACCCAGTCTGTATTAGGTTGGTTGAGTCTTCAGTTGTGAAAACCCAGAGATGTTTCCAGTCACACAGTTTCTTACATTTATACCAGGTGGTGCAACAACAATAATTCAGTGGATTTCGTGGGTGTGCTGGGGGGAGGGGCAAAATGTTTGAATACTATGCAAGGGCTTGGCAACACTGTGGGAGTATGTTCTAGTGTTCATGTTCATATGGGTCACATACTCTGAACAAGGAATCCATTAAAAAAAAAAAAAAAAAAAAAGGAGCAATCTGGCTTCAAAGAAAGTCCACAATAATTTCTGTCTCTGGTTCTGTTCTTTCACTGTGCCAATAGTGAAGATTGGTAATCATTTCAGCACGTCAAGGAAAATTTATGTCATGAAGGCTGATGGAAGTGGACAAGGGTCTTGGCTCCTCTCACAGAGTAACTCCACTCTGTACTCCAGAGGGCTGGCAATATTGTTCCAAACTCACCCTGGGCCATGTGTAATCTTCTCAGGAGATTACAACACTCCCCCTCTATCACCAAGAAATGCTTGTGTGCTGTTTGCTGTACAGTGGAACATGGGGCTCTATCACTTCCATCTCCCACTGACATCTTTTTTTCTCTAAAATGACATGGCTTTCGGCAGCTTAATTTCAACAAGGCTTCTTTAGATTTTGGTTTTTGTTTTACATCAACATGCCATGGAATGTCATGACAAGATTTTATGTTTGCCTTTCAACTTGAACTAACATTATTATATCTGTAGCATGCAAACTAAGCACTTACTGATGCTACACAAAACAAAATGTATCTTACAGTGTAATTTTTGCCACCTAATACTGACGTCTAGTTGTGCTGATGGTCATGGTACTACAAAGTAACATTCTGTAATAAGTTGAGAGCATAAGTCATAAATCATATTATATATGTACACATCATAAGCTGAGAGCAGAAGAACTGGGCAAGAGAAAGGGTCTTTTATATAGCCCTGATGACTACACAACAGTGTAGTGTTCAGGGTGTAACAACCACTTTTTAGGACAGCAACCATATGACTTGAGGTGTATGGAAATGAAAAAAAGTGCAGGGGCAGTCCAGAGTTTCCAGAGCTCCAATTTTCATTTGGTGAAAACCATGCAGAGAGAATGAAATTAACAAATACACCAAGCAAAGAGAACACAGCATAGAGGTGACTGTAGCCCACAAAAAAAACCCCACCACATCAGCATGGCCGTAGCACCAAAAATATTTACAATATATTTATAAAATATATCAAAATCATCTAATGTAACTACAGAATAAATAATATAAGCATCACAACAAAAACTACGTATAATACAATCTTTAAAAATACTGAAAACAAGTCTTATCCATTCAGGCCCCACATCACAACTTACAAAACGTATTTGCTGCAAATGTCTTGGTGCCCGATACCACAGGACGGTTTCAGGGGTCTTGTGGACTGTGTGCCTCAATGGTTCAGAGTTGTTTTGGCAGCATGAGAGGGATCTAGAGGATATAAGGTCAGGCGTTTTAATGTTATGGCTGATTGGAGTATGTCACAACTGTATGTTGGGGAACATCATCTATAACTGTTGACAAGAGACCTTTTGGCTATTCCCATGTCAAACAGCTCAGTCATTTGTGATGTCTGTAAATGTAATGCCAAACAAAACCTCAGGCAAATCTCTTTGAAGGATGTTTCTCAGCTGCGTTTCCACTGTACACTTGCTGTCTCCTGTTTAGCAACTTTAGAGAGGCAAAGTAAGCTGTTTTTCTGTTTCTTTCGTCGGTTCGTGACGTTAAAATTTAAATCAAGGAAACCGTATTTTCATATTTTATCACCGGTTTTGCACCTTGAACAGATATGTGAAGCATTTCATAAAGATGAATCAATGTCACATATTATCTACCTGCCAGCCTCTGCCCTGACTCATCACATTCTCTACACTAAGAAATCAGAAAAATCACTTGTAGGCTGTTTTATTATGCTGTAGGATGTTTCTTTCCACTCCCCAGTTGTTGCCTGTAGCTATGTACTGTATCTGCTACCCAGCTGTGAGTAGCAGCTGTCACTGGCTTCAGAAAACACACAATCTGTATGCTGCTGTCTAAAACCTCAGGGTAAAAACATTTATGCATCGGGGGGAGCTTTTCTTTTATATGTATATCATAAAACAAATAAACACTGCAATGATGAGGGAACTCTGCAGTCACGAGTTTGCGTAAAGGTTTTGCTATATAAGATGTGATACATAAAAATATCCTCCACTAAACTTCCTTTTGGATGAAGGACAAGCACTTCGCTCTGTAGCTCAAACTATGCAGGTTCTGAGAAACACAATCATCATTATTATATGCTCTGTTTAATTTGAGATTGGAACTTTTCTTTCCATGACACAGTACTGCCAAACAAATTATTATTTTGTCTTTATTGTCTCTTTAATATTACAGATGTATATCCAGACTACAACCCTGACCATCTCTATAAGCCTCAGTGCATCGGTCTCTCTGGGAATGCTCTACATGCCTAAGGTCTACGTGGTTCTTTTCCATCCAGAGCAGAACGTACCCAAGCGCAAACGTAGCCTAAAGGCTGTGGTCACTGCAGCCACCATGTCCAACAAGTTCAACCCTAAGGGTGGCCTGAGGCCCAACGGAGAGGCCAAATCTGAACTTTGTGAAAGTCTTGAAACACAAGGTTGGTATCGCATCTGATAAAAATCTGTCTGTAATAAAGTGCAATAAAATGAACGACAGACCAACCAGGAGCAGTCGATGCGCTCTGTATGTAGGTGTCACAGTTACCGAGAAAACGTTAAATTGGGGCCATAAAGTTTGTTCGAAAAAAAAAATTTTGAAACTGAAAAATTATTTTGAACCAGAAAAAAAAAAATTAAACAGGAAAAAAAAAGTTTTGCAACTGAAAAAAGAAAATAGTTTGAAAATGAAAAAAAGTTTTACAACTAAAAAAAAAAAAAGATGTGAAACTAAAAAGAAAATTTTCAAAACTACATTTCAGGTTCAAGGTTTTTTTTTGCACTTTCAGATTTTTTTATCACAGTTTCAAATTTTCGAGTTCAAATCGTGACTGACAGCTCAAAGCAGCGGCTGAACAACATAGTCCCAGGTGTTGCATTCAGGGACCGTGGGAATTGGAAATGTCTTTAACGCATCATCGATATTCTATATGCATGTGATTGGTTTTGAAAGATAACATGCTTCACCGATACAAGCAGCTTATATGAATACATGACTCCCTGAATGCAACAGCTGGGACTATGTTGTTCAGCCACTGTGTTGAGCTGTCAGTCATGATTCCACACCCTCGTCATCTGAGGCTCCGCCCCCCACGCCAAAACAGGGCCAAAAGTTTGAACTCGGAAAAAAAAAATTTGAAACTGAAAAAAAAAATCTGAAAGTGCAAAAAAAAAAAACCTTGAACCTGAAATGTAGTTTTGAATTTTTATTTTTTTTAGTTTCACATCTTTTTTTTTCAGTTGCAAAACTTTTATTCATTTTCAAACTATTTTTTTTTCAGTTGCAAAACTTTTTTTTCCTGTTTAAATTTTTTTTTTTCAGGTTCAAAATAATTTTTCAGTTTCAAAATTTTTTTTTTCTAATAAACTTTATTGCCCCAATTTAGCTCCATAAAACGTGTCTGTTTGAAAATAATGAACTCCTTTTAGGTGAACATATTTTTTTTTCTTCACCAGCTCTGGGAGATTAGCAAATAAGTTATGTGAGCAAATAAGAAATTATGATGCAATTATAATGTTGGCTAAAGCAGAGTTATGCTATAGCTTCTTTTTGAATATGAGCCATTGCAGCTGACAAACAATACAAGGGAAATAATTAGAAGTGATAGGAGTATTAGCTTCTAGCTAGCACTGAAGTGGAGTAGGAGTTGAGTGTTCCCAACCTCCCAATATTCAAGGAATAAACTGGTTGGTAGAAGGCTAATGTTTACAGTTTCATTCTCTTTTTACATTTACTAAGGACCGATGAGCTTGTCCCACATATACAATGTGAAAATACATAGGATATTTTTAGATATTAAATAGGCTGGAAGTTGATTTGCTATTTTTTAAGGATTATTTCTGCATGGAACAGCAAAATAGTTTCTCACTTTTCATTTTTCACTAACTCTCACCAAACTGGATTTGTCAGTCAGAAGGTGTGACAGGGTGCCCACACTATTCTGATTTTGAAAGGGATGAAAACAAGGGTAGCTCAGTGTTGGGGAAGAGGATATTTCAATCACCAAGATAAATGGTATGAATACGCAGTGCCTGTGTGGGGGCAGGCATAAATTCACTCAAGAAACCCCACATGTTCTGATTAAGGTCCTGATTTTTCACTCTGACAAGCTGAAAAGGATCAAATGATGTTTAAAAAAAAAAACACTTACTTTTATGCTTTTTTCCTACTTTAAAATGGAATTGTTATATCTTATCCAATTATAGAGCCAATTTATAGATGCTGAGTCTTACCCTCCAGTTTGAACTGTGACTCTAACAACTGCTCTTTGTGCTTATGTGTCAGATTGTGTTGAGGCAGGGGAGCCTTGTGAGGGACTTTAGACTCTCAGGTAACCTGATTAGACAATAACATTTTTTTTCCCTGTTAATTTCTGCTAATGTTCACCACAACACCTATGCCTGCCTATACAATGCAGAAAGCATCCCTGCTACAAGCATTAATCACACACTCACAAATCCACCCTGGACCAAGGGATATTAACTTGAATAAACAATATTGGTGTGTGGTGCTGTAAAATGGCCAATCAGCATGGTAAAGCATGTTAATGTGAGAAGATGACACCCCTCTGCCTGAGAGGAGACAAGCGATAGCCATGTGTCCCCTGTAATTTGTTTCCCTGTTGACAAAAGAAGGAATTTGTGGTAATGGGACAACAACAACAATAAGAGTGAACAGGAAAAGACAGATGGGTCTGCCAGCTCCAATTCTTTCTGGACCATCTATTCTTTATCTTGGCCTCACAGCACATAAATATTCAAATAAGGTTCATTTATCAATGCTTTTCTTGGAAGATATGCTTTGGATGAAATGGCAAGAATACCGCCCCTGTGCACACACCCAGTATGGCCCTGGCAAATATACCAGAAGAATTTACCATTGCACATCTATCCTCTGCAGCACTTGTTGCCCCTACTCTGGCTTTCAGCTGTCTTCTGATTGAATATGTCAGAAGGGATGAATCCAATCAACCAAGGCTGCTGTGGGCAGATTGGCAGATTGGTAGTGTGATTACCACCACCGAGCATGCTCACTGAGTACAGTTTCACTTAAAAAAAAAAAATTACACATACGGTGACACTTGCACACAGGCATATGTGTGCAGACAAGCACGAGTGCACACATACACATAGGTACCATATGTATGACAATCACATTTGGCCAGTGGTCTGGGCTTGTTATGGTCACTGTGGTCTGCCCTCTGGTCATCTGTCATACGTGTTTTATTCACTGCTCATAAATTTCTATGTTGAAGAATAATTAGAACCTTCATCAAACTTTGATGGCAAAAGTTATCGGGCCAGGACAGATCACATATTGCCTTAATTGTATTTTACACCTAGCACACTACAATCAGAATGGCAATACACTGACTGCTGCATGCTTTGCTTGATGCACACAGAAATCACAGGTCTTTGCATGTGGTGAAATACTCGCATTTGAATGGTTATTACCACATTTTATGCTATTGTTGTGATCTGCCTAGTAGTTTGCATTTTGGATTTAATTTCATTGTATAATGTAAAAAGAAAATGTATAATATAAAAAAATAGAGTTTTCCCTGATCTTAGGCTGCTGTAGAAGCAGGTACAGATGCTGATATGAGTACAAAAGCCCAGTGATTCTGAATACACAGGCATTGCTGTCAAACCTTATGATGCTGCTATTTTCGTAAAATGTCTGCAGTGTTACCATACAGACCAGTCTCACGGCAAAACAGGAAGCAGATATGAAAATGTCATGCATTTGTATGTATACAAGGGGAGGAATTATCATGTTTTTTATTCACAGTCTGCATGATTTTTGGGAGTTAATGTATTTAAATTGGAAGATTATTCTGTGCCTGCATCACTGATGTTTTTGTGATTCCTGAAAGGGGCCCATGCCAAACTGGCAACAAAACTTTGGAAAAAGGTGGCTACCTTCACCTTTTAACCTAAACTACGACCTCTTTTCCAACCCTAAAAATGCAGTTTTGCTGCCAAGACCAAGACACATATTTGTGGTGCTGAACCCAAACAAAACAGTAAATGACATCAAAACTGAACGATGAAAGAGTGATACGAAACACCAGTGCAAAAGTAATACCACAGAAAAACTTCCTCTTTTATCACGTTTTTATGATATAGTAATATACATAGTACATGCAGATTTTATTAAATGGGGTGTGATTTCAGATTTTGTTGAATTTTTATTAAAAGTTTATTTCACACATCTCCCTAACATTTTATTTTGAATTGTAGACATGATAATGTGAGATATTCCTGAAAAGACAATTTAACACTGGCATCCAGCTATTATAATTAGTTCCACCTGTGCTTATGCAATTGAGTCCTCCATTAATTGAACTTCACATCATTCTGAATTCCAACAATCTGGTTTCTGTTCCATGCCTATTTGAATCTCACCTGTTGCATTTTTAACCCTTTCCTTCTTTCTTCTATCCCATTACTTACAGTGTTGGCCTCAAAGCAGACATACATAAGCTACAGTAACCATGCCATCTAAGACAGAGATGAGCCATGGAAGAGGAGCAAGAGGCCTGCCTGAGGAGAAATCACCTGATTCTGGGGGGATAGGGATATACTGAGAACTTTCAAGCTGCTACATCAGAGAGGACTGGGGTGGAAAGATGGGTATTTGTCACTCCAAAGGATGCCATTTTTTTTTTTTTAAAGGGAATCATGTCAAGGCTTGGATACAAAATTTGTGATAAATTAGTAGTTTGCAGGAGGGAGAGGGGAGATGTAAGGGCGCTTGGACAGTTAATTTTCCTCTTCCCACCCCGAGCGTTGATCAGTGACGTTTCCAGATGCAGGCTGAATGAACCACCTGGAGCCTACAGTTTTGGGTTGTTTTGTTTTTTTCTCTGAAGTGTATAGTACACAAGTTCAGTTCTCTATGATAAAGAATTGTCTCATTTCAGCAAAAACAGGAAAAACAGTGTTCAGTTTTTGTCAAATGCAGTTGACGAGATGAAGCAGTGTAAAAATATAGTACTTATTTTTGGTTACAGGTGTCATTGGAGTTGAAAGCTGCAGTACTCTTCAAACTGTACATGCCTTATGACAGTACACTCAGTATTTCTACATGAACTAACCATATCTGAAACATGAAAATAAAGCAGTGGGTCACCCCTTTTTATTTTTTTCCTTATGTTTCATAATAATGAGGACACCACCATCTTGGCAATCCTAGTGTACAGTCCCAGAGCATGCTTATGGGAGCATCACGTGTACTGTGCTGTGTTGTCAACGTCTATGGAATGCAACATTTGTCATGGTTGTCATTCACAGTGAAGATGTCATTTTGGGGTATCCCTCTGCTAAATGAAAAAGTAATCAAACCAAACACAAATTGCCGTGCAATATCTCTGCAGTTTACATTACATTCCATATATGTCAGGACTTGGAGATTTAACAACTTTGACCTTAAACGTCTGAGATTTACTGGCTCTTATTTATCATGCACCCACTGAAGCTGAAATTGAAATTCAGGCTATAAGATTGTTCATTAAGATTCAATAAGATCGTAATCTTTTTTTTTTTTTTTTTGGTTTTATACAATGCAAAATTTAATACATTTAATTCTTAGGAGAGTAGAGAAAGATTAATGTACCTAAAAGTAAGGTATTCTGAAATACTAGATTTACAGTAGAAATCACCAAAGTCAAAGTCGCGCAAATTGGATTTTCACTCTAATTGGATGAGTTCTGCAGGTACCGACTTTTCCTAACGTTAATTCCAATAAAAATCATCACCTAAATCGGCTCATACGAGTAGGATTTTCGCCTACCTCAGATGAAAAATCTGGTCCCATTGTAATTCATTTCCAATTAAATGTGATGCCATAAGTCAGATGAGTTTAGCAAAGCACCCCTCAGCTCCAGCCACGCACAATTACAATATTTACAATCTACACAAACTCCGTGCATCTGCTCATTCATGCACAACTACACACACACTAACACCACCTGGAGATTGCTTGAGTGACTATGTGATCATTGCAAACGCAGATGAAGCAGAAAGCCATTGCTGTGAAATTCGATATTAAACCCCAAACTGTCTGATATTTTAAAGAATTTTGAAGAATCTGATTTTATCCGACTTACACATAAGATGGATTTTTACAAGTCGGATAAAATTCCATGGGCCACTTGAATCCAACTTAGGCGATTCTACTGTATTTTAAACAGGAAAAAATTGTTGTCTGTTGTCGTGCGAAACATCTTGTTAAAGGCTGACAATATATCATAAATGGGATAGCAGAAACATTCTGTAGGAATAATGTGCCCTTGCAAAATATTTATTTGCAAAATTGCTTTCCTCTTCTGGGTCTTGGAATTTGAGGATGCAGTGAATATGATAAATTACATTTTAAATAGTATTTTTTTTAAAAATACGGCTTAAGTAGCTATTCAGCTTTAATCCCAGTTTTGAAAAGGGGCAGGCTTAGTTCAGACAACTGGCCAAAGTTATGACATATTGATAATATGACATTTTGATAGGCTTAATAATTTCTATACCATATCATTCTATGACAGCTCAAATTAGCAATTGGTCCATTGTCAAATTATTATATATATATATTATATATAATGTCCACTTTCCACCTCTTACTTGGCAGCTATCTTAATTATTACTTGTTTCCAGCAAACAAACAGTGACTGATTTGGTATTTAGCAAGACCCACAGCAATTTCTATTCCACAGAAATTGCTGGAAACTCAAAGACAAAACACCATGAACATGACACCAGCAGGATACCCATGTTTGCTTGTGCTTAAAGGATGTGTAAAAAGAGCTGCTTGTTTATATGTTGATCAGTCTGTAGTTTCTCAGGTTTGGATTTCTGTTTATTTTGAAGTATTTCTGCCCCCTAGTGGTCAATCATCTCTCAGTACAGCTTTAAATCTCTACAGTTACACATCACTGCTCCATACCAATATTAATTGATTTTCCCAGTACTATTGAGAGAGAGAGAAAAAAAAAAGGAATACCTGCTTGATAAATAAGGGCCACTGCCTTCATTCTGTGCCTCATACTCATCCAGCTACTCCTGCTTTTTGTTCCATGGATCTTTCATCATGTTGTTTGTGTTCCCAGTGTTACCTTTCAGTTGTATTATGTTTAAACATTATTAAGAAAGGACTCAGTGGATAATTTTAAAATATGTAAACCATTACTGTTCCCATGCTCTAAAGTACTACTTAACAGTATTCTCTAGATTTTCGTCTCATTAAATGTTATCCTCAGCAATGCAAAAATTGTATGTTGCATGTCAAATCCCATAAGAAAATCGTGTAAACAATTTGAGAGAAAGGCATAAAGTCCAGAAAGAAAACTACTGCAGAGGATCATAAATTACAAATATTCTTTTTTTTTTTGGTCAATGATTCTCTCAGCTTCAACAAGTCTAAGGTGTTGCGCAAATGTTGTTTTCTCATTTGATAAAGTATTGTTTGTGGGATTGTTTGTGTTTGTGAATATGATATTTTCCTGCTTTTTTTTTTTTTTTTGCCACAACCCCTGCCCCAACCCCCACCTACTTTTATTTTTCTAAAACACTGTCTATGTTACAAAATAGAATATGTAATTGCTGACTGAAATTAAATGGCAAGTTAATGTACGTTATTAAAATGGATTGATCATGTCTGCTTTATGTACCAAATTATTTTAAAAAAAGAAAAAGAAAAAAAGTTACAGTGCCTGGATATTTATGAATTATATATAGAAAAAAATTAAAAAGTGTAGAGCATGTTCATTTTTTATACAAGATATTTCTAATAAAAAGACTGTTTTGTTAATGACTTTTGATGTGTCTTAATTTAATTTCTTTATCAATTTAATTTGGAATTTTATCAAACAATGTAATATCTTTAAAAATGTGATTTTAAAATCTATGAAACTTCAATTTTGACTATCTTATTATTTTGCAGATGAATTGAATGATAACAGTCACAATAGGGTAATAAAACAGGACAGCAACCACAAAAAATTTGGTTGTCTAATGATTCCATTTTTAATTATATATATATATATATATATATATATATATATATATATATATATATATATATATATATATATATATATATATATATATATATATATACATATATTGGTATTAGGCAGCTGATTGCTAGTAGTTGCAGTGACCAGCTGGTCGCCCAGAGGTTGAATGTGCAGCACCCTCAACCTGTGGTCCAGCAGTAATGGGAGGTCCGGCTCTTTTCAAAGGGTCGGCTCTTTTGGCTTGGCTTCCTTACGGGAGCTGGCTCTTACGGCTCCCAAATGGATCTTCATTTATTATCACTCAGAGACTTCTATTTTAGCCTAATTTAGCAATTATGAATGGTTTTTGTGTTGGTTAGCAATTTTTTATTCATCCATCCATCCATTCGCTTCCACTTATCCTGTTCAGGGTCGCGGGGGGGGCTGGAGCCTATCCCAGCTGTCATAGGGCGAGAGGCAGGTACACCCTGAACAGGTCGCCAGCCTGTCACAGGGCCAACACAGAAAGACGAACAACCTTTCACACTCACTTTCACACTCTCATTCACACCTATGGGCAATTTAGAATAGCCAATTAACCTAACCCCAGTAAGTGCATGTCTTTGGAATGTGGGAGGAAACCGGAGTACCGGAGGAAACACACGCAAGCACGGGGAGAACATGCAAACTCCACACAGAGAGAGGGAGAGGCCTGGGCCAAGGTGGAATCGAACCCAGGCCTTCCAGATGGTATTCTATCTGTGAGGCAGCAGGGCTTTTTTTATTTTTTATTTATTTATTTTTTTTATTCAGTGTTTTCATAAAAGCCTAATTCTTATGCATTTTTTTTTTTACAAAAAAATACACAGTTACAACTGTTTAAATTTTTAATCAACCCTTTAAATGAACAACTGAGTGTAACCGTGCTGAACATGGCCGTGTATTAATTCAGCTCGGTCCAACTAATCATAACCCAGTTCTGTGTCTTCATTCGTTGTATAGTTTGTGTCTGCGTTGTGTTTAATGATAGTCAGGAGACAGGATGAGATGAATGCGGAACTTTATCTGCATGAAACGGAACATGTACTGGTCAGAATCATGGGCTCATCATCGGGTACAGCACCTTACGAGGAATGGCATTTTCCACTAGCATCAGGCTAGCGAACTTTTCCAACTGTGTGTTATAATGTTATTAATCTCATCAAAGGTACAATATACAACTCATTAGTGTCCTGGTTGATATAAGTACATATTACAGTTAGCCAGTGATCATATACGAACATACAGCAATAATACACAACATTTTACCACAGTGCTAATATCAGCGAACCCACCTCGTGCTCTTCTCCCATACACTGGCAACGAGGTTCCTGTGTCCACTACCCTTATCGCGGCTAACCACCAAGAAATGGCGCCGTTTCACCCGCTATGCATAAACCCAAAATGAAAAATAATGACAAGTGGAATCCAATACAATATTAACTGTTACATGAGCACAGAACCACAGCAAACAAATCAATTAAACAAAGACCACTTGCATTAAAATCCGCTCCCTGTCTCTGTCTACCTGACCCACACTACTACACCCGCTGCTGTCGGAGTATCTGCTGCCCTTACTTCTTTCACATAATGGTATGATCCTTGCCTGTCTTTGCATGTGATCGGCCTCATGGTGTGCCCACCAAAATAAAGTCCCGCCCCAACGAGAGTTAGCTCTTCTCAAAGAATCGGCTCTGCAAATGGTCAGCCGCTTTCAATCACAAGGCAACTGCACAAATTGTGTGGTGGAGGACAACCTTTCTCCAAACAATCATGGTCTAACTCAGATTGACTGCAACCACTCTCAGATTGGTGAAGGTATGCGAAAACTTGCCACTTAAGTTATAAACGGCATTCTGCACAAAGCACACAGCCTAAGTCAGTCCTTTTTTTTTTTTTTTTACATTCAATTAGATTCAATTTATTGTCATTGCATATGTCACAAGTACAGTGCAACGGAATGCAACTCATCTATAATGCTGGGTATTCTGGTTAAATCCCTATATAAAATTAAGGTTTATGAATTTAAAATCTATGAGGTTCTGCCTGGATCCTTTAATGTAGATAGTAACAGATTGATGATTTTCTTTGATTTATTACAGATAATCGCTATATTATCACTAATATTGCAAATTTGACCACATTTAATTGCAAACTGACAGACTGGAAAAACAACAGAATAAGTTGTTTTGTTTTTCCAGCTTTTAATTGACAAGCACAGAGTTTTCAAAAGCCAAAAATCACATTCTGATGACATAAGGTTAGAGTACTTCATGCTGTTTATGACTTGGACTTGGAAATATCTTACACGATTATGAGAATGTCACATAGAGACTGGGGGATAATTTATTACATACAGCAACTTTCATTGGGACAGCCCTGAGCTATGACCTGTACTACCATGAAAAATATAAAATCAGGATTTTCAGTCCCGTAACTTTTCCCACTAAATCATAAAGTCAGGTGATTTGCCAGAGGAGATCTTTTCAAAAAAAAAAAAAAAAAAGATTTCAGGGTTGAGCTGCATATGTTCTGTATTTGTCTTTCACCAGTAATCAGGCAAGCCAAAACATCAGTTTAATGTTGGATCAATATGGTCAGAACCACTGCAGTCTTGACCAAATTGAGAAAATATACTACCTATAAATGTATACAGAATTATGAGCCACACTAAATAAAAAGAAGCTCTAGTAAAACAGTGAATTGATTTCAGGTTTCAAATTTTGAAATTGATGGCTGATACAACATTAATATTAAACTTATATGGTGTATATACAAAATTGTATAGTCTTTCTCTAATGAGACCAAGTAAGTGTAGACACGTCAGCTTCTCTCCTGCCTGATGCTAAGGTTTCCAAAACTGCAGCACAGCATTTCTGAGTTTAATAGAAAGTCAAGGTTCTCAAACTGAGGATGTTTGTTTTGTTCTGTGAAGGCAAATGTCTTAATTTTCTCACTCATTCGCCTTGCGAGCCAGTACGTTCTAATATGATGAGATTAAAAACAGGAACAAGGAGACTGGAAAAAGGAACTTGGTAAGAAGTGTGCCATAATTTCGTTTCCACTGAATTTGTGCTGCCTTCATTCCAGTATTAACTGCTTTTCAGTTGATCGTTAAGCATTTATTGGTCGGTAATCAGTCAGTATATAATTAGTCGAGTCACAGGTTCTAACTACTGCAAATACTCCATTTGGTCTACCTGTAGGGTGCTGCCTGAGAAGAGCATGCAGGCAGCAGGACAAATAATGAGCTTCTGCTCACTGCGAACAGCTCTGGAAGATGGATGTGTGAAAATGTTTTGCAGTATTTTACTAGACGCACACATTTTATAAATACAATTTCTATCTACAAAAAGTATGTGACTGACTTTTATTTCCTTTGGACATTATTAATAATGCCTTCATGTTATTAAGGTGTCCTAACAGGTAATCACAAGCACCTGATTCTCATTAGTAAAATGGGTGTAATTATTTTTACTAATAACACCTGTGACTTGCCAGAATGTCTGCTGAGAATGTTTTTGTGACTCTACCAAATTTAGCAAAGAGGGTAAATGTCAGCTGAATTTTCTACACCATATCCTGCCACCATTTTGTCATTTTTGTCATGGCTGATGAAGAGTTCTGCAGTAAAAAAAAAAATCCCACTAAAGGAAATTGATTTGTCAAGTAGGTGGAGAGTCACTGTGACTGCTAAAAGGTACCCTAGGGATGGTGATGCAAGACCATTTTAGAAAGAGGGAATCCATAATACAAATACTACTCTTAGCTCTTCTTCATGCTGTCTACATGCTTTCTGATAAATGCTTACCATCGGCGATGTACTGTGCATCTGGTAGAAACTGGTGTAACATCATTTGTCATCAGTCATAATAAATTAAACTAATTGCTAGACAAATGACTGGCATAACCTGATGTTTGTTAAAGGCACAGAGGATGGGTCATCCAGACAGCTCCTAAACAGAGCAGAGACATAATTATGGCATCAGTAAATGTTTAATAGCCAATTGCACTTTTTAATAAATTAGTCATTATGTTATCAAAATTTTGACTTTATTCATTATTTTTAAATTTCGTATAATTTTGTGGATTGCTATGGATATTATGAGTGACAAATCACCAGCATAGACAATATGTGATATGTAACAATCACTGTTACGTAAGAGCCAAATTAAAAAACTGCAGCTTGTTTCCAAGACTTGATGCACATAACTAGCAATGTCAGCAGTGCTTGATGTTGAGGAAAACACAAAACGCCAATCAAAATCTGCAACTTGTCATGTGGCTTGACATCAGTGATTAATATAAAACACCAGTTTACATTAAAAGCATAAGAGAATCTTGTATTAAGACAAAGTATGAAAAAAAAATTACACTACAGATTTCAGGCTTTATTAAACAGTGGCCTGTGTTTAAAACCACTGTTTTTGGTTCCATGTTATTTAAAAACAAAAAAAGGGGCGGGGGGGGGGGGGGGTCGGGTTAGTACGAACAGTATTAGAGCATAGGAATTCGTGGGGAGACTGAAAATTATCCATCTTATGCTTTAGGTGTACGGTGAAGAAAAAAAAAGCAGGGTGGTGGCATTACAAATTTACAGTAACATGCAAAAGTTTTGAGCCATCATCAAGTAGTCTTCAGGAATAGTTCTCCAGGCTTCTTGAAGGACATTCCAAAGCTGTAATTTGGAATGTCCATCTGTACATATTAGGGAAAGTTTGAACCAGAAATGTCAAATTTAGATTCACCACTCCATAAGACCTGTTGCCAGTGATTTTCTGTCCAATTCTTGTGCAATTTCTCATACTTCTCTCCTTTTCTATCAGTTTCCCTTTCTTAAGAAAGGCTTCTTGACATCCACTATGCCACTGCTACCATTTCTGATGAGGCTTCCATGAACAGTACATGGATCAATGGAATGGCGTGATGCACCTCTCAGGTCCGGTGTCAGGTATTTGCTGGATTTTTCATAATAAGGACAGGATTTTCAGATGCTGTTCACCTGCTGTAGACACTCAAAAATCTGTCGAAATGTTTTAGTGCGACTTTGGAACAAGCTGTGAGTGCAGTGCAGCAGGTGTGGAAAGCAGCCAAAGCCGCCGGAGATAAATTCAACAAGAAGTGGAAGCATTTTTCCAAAAATAGAAACCGTACGCAGTAAACTGCAGAAAACCATGATGAATTTTATTCTACATGTTCCGGCCTATTTCCATCTATGCTGGCCCGTATATTTGTGCGTAATCTGGCGATCAGCGGCCGGCGCTGTTGCCAACTTTTGCGTAGCAAAACTCGCTGTCGACTGTCTCAAAAGTTGCTAAAGGACGAATCGAGGCCCGGGGATGTGTGTGCTGTTCTCCTCAGTGCCAAAGAGAGGTCCAGGTGATACCACAGCGTATGACGGGACGCAGTAGGAGCGCTGTATGTACGCAAAACACGGTGACAGCGGAGTTTACAGGTTTCTGTCAAAGAGTCAAAAAGGGATTTCCTTTTTTTAAAAAATATTTTTCTTTGCTTATATTGGTAAATATACTGGTGCACAGGATTTATGAAGAGCTTATATATAAAATGAAGAAATGACTTGTTCTTACCCTCATTAATAAAGAATATATTGCAGCGTCTGTTAAGATGTTAAAGAAGATGGCGAGAGATTGCCAGCAAAAGTTGCCCTTTTATTAACAATTAAACGGTTGCTGCGTGCCGCAACCAAAACAAAACAGTAACAACGAGACTGACTCGGATAATGACGAGAGGGAACCCGGCATGCTTGATGCCGAAATCGCCCAACTGTTCAACTCAGACACTGAAGATGAGGAATTTGATGGATTTGTGGAAGATGAATGATTTAAAATGTGAGGGTATTTTTCTGTATTTGTTACAACTGAACAATATTCTGAGTTATTGTGAATGAGTTGAATAAAGTTCAACTTACCTGACGCTTTTGCTTCACTCTACATATGTTTTATCATGCGCCTTATGTGTGAAAATAGACCTGTTCATTGATAGTGCGCCTTATAATGCGGTGCGCCTTATGGTCCGCAAAATACGGTAAGTGGGGGGCCACTTGTGAAGGCAATCTACACTGATGAAGGCCAATGGGTGCTACTAACTACTCACCAAATGTGTCTCACAGCAATCTTCACAGGAAATCTCACTGTAAACCAAAATGATGTGCTTTGTACTTGTGTCCCAGTACTTTTACTCACATGCATAAGTGTAAAATAGTTTTTTATCTTGGGCTGGTTGGAGGGGTTGGATCACTGTGGTGAGTCCGGTTAGAACTCCAGAAAAGAGTAGAGTCGCACTCCCGTGGGTTCAGTAACGTGAATTTACTGCTTATTCTTTACGGTACAGGAACTGGATGTGTGTGGTTCTAAAACAGATAACAAATAATGTGACAACAGTGTCTAAATAATGCCCAAATAACTGAAATACTATCACAATGACACTCTTCATGACTGCAACATTAATGTTTCTCAATACACTAGGTTTACAAAGGTACAACACACGGAACTCACGTAGATAGCACTTACTAAATGTGCATGCGAACAGAGCATGATATCAATTAAGGGTGAAACATGTATATTTTGATAAATAAACTAGGTCATTTACTGTTAACATCACTTACTTGTATTTTCACGCACACAACTCAAACTGGGGTGGCTAGCAAACTCTAAACAACAAATAATTCCACCAACTTCAGACTGTAAACTCTGGTTCAGCTCCTCTCCCCTCTCTGCCATTCCTTGTCTGCATGCTGCACACTGGTGGTCTAAGCTCCGCCCCCCCCTTAAAGGGCCAGCATGACAGTTCCTTTTAGGCAGCCTTTTCCACAGCCGCCCCCGTATTCGCCTGTGAATACGAACAACCAAGAAAAGGCTGAGTAAAGGGGAGGGCGATCAATCATCCTTTGGCAAGGTGGGTAGGCTGACAAGTCGTGCCACGGGTCGCACGTAGGTTCTTCCCTTTACAGTCACTTCAGCTGATCTGATCCGGGTATCTGATCCAGAAAAAACTTGGGAGACTTTCCCCACAGGCCAAAGGGCCCGCGGGAGCTGGTTGTCCACTATCATGACAACATCTCCTATTTGTAGATTGGCTGATTCTGTCTGCCACTTCTGGCGGGCTTGGAGTCCTGGCAGGTAATGCCTCAGGAAAGTTCGCCAGAAATGGTCAGCTAGAATTTGGCTGTGTCTCCATCTTCGCCGCCCAAGAATATCTGGGCCATCATAGATGACTTGCGGCAACGAGGCATCCCGCCGCCCCATGAGGAGATAGTTGGGGGTAACAGGGTCAGGATCTGCTACCTCAGATGAAGTGTAGCCCAGGGGTTTTGAATTGAGTATCCCCTCAATTTCAATCAGAACTGTGCGAAACACCTCCTCAGTGATGGTTTGGGCTCCAATGATGACTTGAAGAGCAGTCTTTAGCGAGCGGATTTCCCGCTCCCAGCAACCTCCGAAGTGTGGGGATCCAGGAGGATTGAAGGCAAACTTGATTTGTTGG